>NC_140583.1:153632900-154232900 GCF_964204655.1 Triturus cristatus
TTTGGCCATGGCTAAATCTCCACCACTGGCCGGAATCCCCACCTCTGGGCCGGAAGACCCGCCTCCGGGCCGGAAGCTCCGCCTCCGGGCCGGAATTTCCGGCCCGAGTGCGGACGTAAAGTTAGTAGTCGTAAATCCATTCTGTGAATACCAAAAGTAGTAAGTGCATTCTGTGAATACCAAAAATAGTAAGTGCATTCTGTGAATACCAAAAGTAGTAAGTTTAGGATTTTGTCTTAAGTTAATTCTGTGAATCGGGCCCATAGTGTTCAGAAAACAAGATATACTTCACAAACTAATAATCAAAGTTAATAGAACCGATGATAATTTCACATTGCTTTGAATGTACATTTGAAATGTGTAGTATCTTTTTCATGTCAAAAGAAAATAACTAAGCATGTGATTAATATAAATACATTGTATTTATGACATATTTTATATTGTATCAGACTTACATATCTTGTCCTTTGATGATACCAGCCTTTAATATAAGGACAACCAATGCAGGCGGATCTCTATTGTAAAATATGTAAAAATAATATATATTAAATATTTCAATTTTTATTGATGTAGATTTTAGATCATCCATCACAGTATCTTTTAATCTAAATACAATAAGTGTTAAATTACTAATGTTGTGACATTGTTGTAAGTGAACCAGAGCCCTTTTACTCCACGGAATTTGAGGCTACTGGAGATGAAGGTGAGTCAATATTTGTAGTATATCACATACGTCAAAGAATATCATTCATTTTTGCATTTTTTGTACAAACAATTTACAAATATTTATTTTGGTTTTTAGTTATATAAACAAAGCAAAATGTTTGTATAAATATTCTTCACCATAAAACATATAGTTCCTCCATAATCTTTTTGATGCACGTGTCATTTTTAAAAGTGCTGCCAATTTTTAGTGTTCCGTTAGTTACTTTTATAAATGAGCAAATAACATGTCTCATGAGAGTTTTGTGATGACGTAAGCAGCAAGATAGGAGGAAGCCCAAATAGTAACTTTAATTGTATGTATTTCTGTAATGTGTGAGAGCATGAGTCTGCCACAGTCAAGTTGTCTGGTGGGTTTCTCTAATAAGATGTGGTTTATCGGGTAATATGCGGGGAAGTTGTGTATGTATTACAATGACTGAGTGGTGTATTTTACCTGTGCTCTTTTGCTCCATGATGTATGTTGCAATGTGTATGTGACGTGGATGGTGCAGTGCTTTTATGGATGGCAGTTTTTATAAACAAATTTTATATTGAGCGACATGCTTCAGTGGTTGAAAACATTGTTAGATTGTTACATGTTGAATGTAAGGAGGCCCTGGTTTAGTGTGAAGTTTTTGTCTTGTCCTTGATTAATAAAATGTTTTGCAATTATCTGGTTGTGGAAGCTGGAGGCTGTGAAGGTGTTGTCGTTGTAACTCATGTCCCTTGAGATATTTTTTACCATCAAGGCATTTGTAGTGTGTGTGGTGGTGGCATTATATCTGTGCACATCTAGCAAAACGTGGTCTGTCATAGAACAGTTTGCAGTTGTTGGCGTGCTGGTGTGGAGTTCTCTCATGTGTTTTTAATGTTCAACATAAGAGATAGGGTGAGCTGCGTGTTGTTCTTGGTAGGCTTTCATGTCTATGTTATATTCGCAGATGATGCTTGCAAGCAGAGTGAAGTATGTGTTTGAGAGGGTTCTGATGAGAGACGATGTGAGTTGTACTCCACGGATGATTTTGAAGTATATGGTTCAGTTGCTGGGCCTCGAACAAAGAATGACTGGCTGTTCAAATTCATGAATGAAGGTATCAATCAGAGTGCGCGCCCTTGTATGAGAATAGCAGCAGAATTCGGGCCAGGGTTGACTTTTTTCATGGATAGCTGGAGAGACCCCTGATGATGAAGGGTGCTTTAGTCAATGGACATCTAAACTAGTCTGCACTCTGTCACTCTCTCACACGGATGTATGACGTAACAACGCGTGTGTTTACAATGCGTGCAGTTACATCGCGGTTTTTACAACGAACGCGATGTAACCACGCGATGCCATTACAACGCAAGTCTTTACATCGACTTGCGCTAGATGGCGTGCTAACATTAGAAAAGCGTAATTTACTATTCCAACTCCAGTCCACTTAACAGTAGGGAAGGTGTTGGGATAGTAAACTACACTATTTGTAATGTTAGCACGCCATCTAGCGCAAGTCGATGTAAAGACTTGCGTTGTAATGGCATCGCGTGGTTACATCGCGTTCGTTGTAAAATCCGCGATGTAACTGCACGCGTTGTCAAAGTTTTGTAGTAAAGGTTGTTTCCCCTCTCACACACTCACACCAATCAGCAACAATCTCTATCTAGTTCCATATAAAAAAAGCTTTAATTTGAATGCTTAGTTGTTTAAATTGTGATTTTTGAGTCTCCCAACTGTGTCCTTTGTTTCTCTGCTGTATCTGGCGACAAATCAGACAAGTGTGGTAATTGTGACCTTTGTAAGAATCAAGCTAGGAGCTTTAATGACATCACCAGTTCCTACCTATAGAGGGCAGAGGTCAGCTTTCACTAAATGCAGGAGTCAATATCCCAGCAAGAACCCATAGTTTGCAACCTCTCTGCCACATTTCTGAATTCTCTGAATTCTCCATCAGCCAATGGAAACCAGCCATTCACAGCCAGAGGAAGTGAAACTTTACTGCATCCCCTATTGCAGGGGGAAACCACACTTACTGTTTGTGGGAGCATCGTGACCCCCCTGTTGGTTTTACTGTTGGCCTGTGTCTGCTATTCTCAATATTAAGTATCAGATGAATATGGAAGAACAACATTTGTCTGGCTAGAATAAAAAATGATCTAGCTAGCATTAAAATTGCGTAGCTGTACGACAATGTTCTGATTCACATACTTTTAGACAGCTATAAATGCTTGGTATTATCATAAACCCAGAGAGCAGCAACTTTCTCAGTATAAATCAGGGCTGTGTGGAGCACAAACTACTGGAATAAAAAAAAATGTTGCGAAAAGTAACAGATAGTTGCCACACTATAGGTTTAAGCATTTAAAGTTACATGTATAACGGATTATTCACAGGGCAGTGTGAAGGATAGCACGCTTCTTGGCTAATTAACCTCAGAATGTGAGGTCAGGAACAAAAAACGTGCATTCACCATCAGAACATGTCACTTACTGTCAATGAGTGTAGAGACCCTGCGCCTGGAAAGGAGCGGGTCACAGAAATCCATTACACTGAGCTGTATTAATAGAATTAATTAACTTCTGTCTCGCTGTTATAGAAGCCTGTTCACTCTCAACCTAGTACACAATGGATGGAAGTGGAGGGTGTGTTGACCACCATGGGCTCTGCAGGAAACTGTGCAGAAAGAGAAAGCACGGATATGCTAATTAGCTTGGGTCAGGCACCGGGTCAAACTTTATTGTATTTATAATATCAATTACTATCAACAAATGTAGAGAGACTGGCAAAGCTCGTGTTAAATCCATTGAGGAAAAAAAAGAAACGCAGTAGGATATACTTAAAATGATTTATGGATGTGTATGAAACGTGAAACTGACTGAGAATCAAGCACCAGGTACTAATGAGTCGTGGGGTCCTTTGGAGATTGAGTAAAGATGGAGCATGGAGGCGTTGAGCTGGCACCCCAGACCCTCGGTGGTTACAAGGAGAAGCTTTTGTTCTCGTTCTCTCCTTTCTGCTTGTCTTGGACTCGGGTCTGACATGACGTCATTGCTGCGTGCGCTGCCTTGTCCACCTCAGTTCTAGGGACATCTTTACCAAAACGTCACGTAGAGCAGGGCAGCAAGTCACCTTGCTGCGCTGCGTTACAGGGAAAGGCCAGGAATGTGCCTCATTCAACATATTACGGCACATTCCTGCCTTTTCACAGCGCCAACGCATGCATACTTGAACCATGGTGCAAGGGGACCTGCGTTGTAAGCAAGATGGGGTTTGCTCAGGAAGGGGCACTTTCCCACACAAAACCAATACCCTGAGGCATTTTCCAAAAGAGGAACAAACGAGGAGAAATAAACATATTTCTCCTCGTTATACCTCACCTGGGGAGGCGTAGCAGGTCTGGCGCATCTCAGATTAACCACTTATGGTAAATTTGGGAACGTGTCAAAGTCTATGGGTTTAGTACAAGAACACCTATGCTCTACCCACAGAACACCTCTCTGGGGGCAGTGTAAGGTAACACAGTGCTTTGGGCTGCGTTGCGTCACTCTGGATTTATCAAGCCACTCAGGGCCACGGAATGTGGCATTACATGGCTTGATAAATTGCATTTAAGGGTTGTGTCACGCACGCACCCCGTTGCGTGATGCAAAAGCGACGCAAGCCTTTCATAAATTTGGACCCTGGATTCGGTGGCACATTGAACGTCATTGCTTTAAAGGCGATACAGCAAATCTTGGAAGAAATGCAGGCAGGTAAGGTGTGCCAATGGATTTCCTTAAACCGTGTGGATTGATTCAGTTGTACTTTCTTTGTCCTGCGGTGACTTTTTATGAGACCTAATTAATGATGTCCCAGGGAAGGTAGAGGATACTGGGCTTGATGGAGCTATTTTCCACTGGTGTGCTGAGGTCACGGTACAACTAAACCCTGACCTGGCTAACCAGGATTCCCCTTTAGAACTTGGCCCTCTCAAGATAGCATGGCAAAGCAGTCCAGCTCTTACTCAAGGAGGAGATCTGTGGTTAGATTATTCGACTACAATAAAACATAATAATAACACTGAAAAAAATATTGTCAGTCAGTGTTTTACTTTATAATATGAATGTACATTAAAACTCTTAAGCAAAAATACTATGATTGAACATAAATAAATAGATCTCCTTATCCCCTTCCTGACCAGAGATTAGCCCCCAGAGACAAATATAATTAAAAGCCTATAAAAAGATATACATGAGGACCTATGCCTTGTCAGGTGTTGCAATGGTTCTCGTCCTTCCTTCACCACAGATCAATCAATCAGGGGTTTATAAAGAGGGCTACACACCCGTGAGGGTCTCAGGGCGCTGAGGGGGAGGGGGGCGGCTCCGGATCAGTCAAAGAGCCAGGTCTTAGGGTCCTTCCTGAACGTGTGCAGGGTCAGGGAGCAGCTGATGTTCACAGGGAGCTCATTCCAGGTTTTGGCTGCGATGTAGGAGAAAGCTCTCCTGCCGGTTCAGTGTCCGCAGATGCGGGGGACCTCTGCAAAGGTAAGGTCGGTGAAGTAGAGGTTCCTCTTGGCTACGAGGAAGGATACTCTCTCGTTGAGGTATTTGGGTCCAATGTTTTGGAGGGATTTGTATGCGTGGGTGAGGAGTTTGAAGGTAACCCTCTTCTCGAAGGGGAGCCAGTGGAGGCCTCGTAAGTGTTGAGTCATGTACTCATGGCGCGGTGTCCCGAGGATGAGTCTGGCTGCGGCCTTCTGGATGGTCTGGACTCTGGAGTCTATGCAGGAGGGTTATGTTGATTCCAGCATAGAGCGCGTTGCCTTAGTCTAGTCTGCTGGTGATGAGTATGTGGGTAAAGGTCCTTCTGCAGTCGGGGGATCCACTTGAAGTTCTTGCAGAGGATGTGAAGGTAGTTGAAACTGGTGGAGGCGATGGCGTTGATTTGGTGGTTCAACGCCAGGGAGGAGTCAATGATGATGCCGAGGTTCTGAGCGTGGTCCATAGGGGTGGGTGGGCTCCTGAGTGCGGAGTGCCACCAGGTGTTGTCCTAGGCGGAGGTGCAGGGACCAAGGATGAGGACCTTGGTCTTCTCTGAGTTTAGCTTCAGGTAGCTGTCCTTCATCCAGGCTGCCAAGTTCTTCATGCCATCCTGGAAACAGAGTATGGTGTCTTCGGGATTCTTCGTGAGTGAGAGGATGAGCTAGGTGTCGTCAGCATAGGATACGATTCTGATCCCATGCTGTCTGATGATGGCGGCAAGGGTGAACATGTAGATGTTGAAGAGCGTCAAGCTGAATCAATCTCTATCCCAGCCCTCGTCAGTTTCTATGGGGGTCCTACAAGGGTCCGCCCTATCTCCCATACTTTTCAACTTGTTCTTGGAACCATTAGCTAATGCACTTATCTCCACAAACATTCTTTTCTATATGTATGCAGATGACACGCAACTTTACCTGAAAATCACCTCCCCTGAAAACCTCACATCAGTCAACACTACCCTAACGAACACTCAAAACTGGTTAACCAAGAACCACCTGCTGTTCAACACCTTCAAAACAGAATTCCTTCTAATTTCTCCTCTGAATCACACCCTCAAGTTGGGCCTCTGGATGAAGCATCTCACAGCCTTCAACTGCTCCCCCTACATTATTGATTCAGCCAAATCTCTCGGAATAACCCTGGACGAGCACTTGAACATGAAGTATCATAATAGTAAGGTGTACAAGGGTGCTAATCACCTGGTGAGGTTATTCAGGAATCTCAAACCATTCCTTCCACAAGTTGACTTCAAGCAGGTGGTCCAAGCGCTTGTTTTGCCAGGGCTAGACTATGGCAGTGCTACGCTCTGTGGTCTCCCCAAATATACCTTGGCCCTACTAAGGCCTTCCTTGAATGCTGCTTCCAGATTGATTACAAGTACAATAAGAAATGATCACATATCCCCAGTCCTAAAATCCCTATTGGTTGCCCTACGAAGCAAGAATACAGCTAAAGATTGCCTACTTGTCTCACAAAGCCCTCCATTTCAAAACCCCTGGGTACCTGGCTCAAAAGCTAGAATTATCTGGAGGCGGTGAACCACATATTTTTCGCAAAAAGAGAATGAGTCACAGAGCTTTCTCAGGCCCTGCCCCAAAGATCTGGAACTCTCTCCCACCTGATGTCCACAGAATCTCGTCCACGGTTGCTTTTAAAATGGAAGGAATAATATTACTTATGAACAAGATCGTCTGTTTTAATATATTGGACTTACACCTTTAAGCTCAGATTCGGTTGTTATACTCCTATAATTAATTGTTTGCTCCTCTCCCAGTTCGCTATTTTACTAGCCAATATGATGTTCTTTAATACCCCCTTATGTAATTGTTCTTGTTTGCATACTTAATTGACGCCTGTCTTTCCCTTTATTATTTCCTACCCTCCAAATGTGAAGCGCTGTAATACCAATCCGGGTCATGTTCGCGCTAAAATCTAAACTTTATAAATAAATGCCCAATGGTACTCAATGGAGCTTGTGCAGGTCTCCAAACTTGTGACATCGGAAATCCAGGAGCTACAAAAGGAAGCATACCAATCTCTGTCCCACACTTCAATGTCAATTCAAAGTCACAATGAATCTATTTGTAGAGAGTTGTGGTTAAGGTTACTGATACTTTTATGAGGCTGCATCATAACTGCCCCAAAATCTCTCCAGTCCCACCACAGTCTTACCAAATGCTCAAGAAATTTTCATTGGGTCTGTTTTTCTTTTTATTCAACGCCTTTTACCGAAATATTGCAATGGATTTCAACATCCGGAGGCTCGGAAGTGGGACTACAGATCTCCGTAGTTGGCAGTTTTTCTCTCAAATGTATTGTTTCCCCTTCCTCTTAATTCATGGCATTGGCCATTGGGCAGCAATTGGTGAGGAGTGGTGCTTTGCGAACTTGGGATTATTGGTCGGAAGGGGTTTGTTACTGACACACACACAGTGGTCTCAGCTTGGGTAGTAGAAGTCAACATATCCACTGTGCGATCAGATATTAGTCCGTTTAAAAAAAAAGAAATTCTGGAATTGTTTGTTTGGAAGTTAGGTGGGGGGTCTTCAAATCCGTGCACCCTAAATGAGTTAACCTTGGTAGTTCTGGAGTCTGGAAAAGGTTGACGCTGAAGGATTGTTATAAACACTACTAATGTTCTGCAAAGGGGGGTCACAACCTATTTCTTGCAGTTTCTTGCTTGTGATACAATTTCAAGAAGTAGCTACTTTTCACTCTCTGCTTTCAGTAGGCAACACCAAGGGCTTAGGTTTCTCTTGGGCATGCCTGGTTGAAAGAGTGGCTGCTTATTCACATCTATTTTATTCCATTTCATGTGCCAGGGCTGCTGGTAGCCTTTTCTGCTCTTCCTTCAGCTCTAAAATCTTGCGAATGTAAATGAGGCTTGAAATAATCCCAGCGTTCTGGGTGAGAGGATATTGCTTGTGTGAGCTGAAAGGGGGAGATTCTTGTCAACATTGCCTCACAAGACATTCGAGGACAATGGATTTGCTTGTGTAGAAAGGCCATGATACTTCGTTACGGTAATTCTTCGTGGCCTTTTGTCCTGTTCATAGTCAAAGCTGCCACAACATTTTAAAAGTGTAAGAGACATAATGAGATAGACGAGATGACAGTAAATCATTAAGCGAGAAGGACTTAACAACAAAAGGATAGATATATTGTATTTTAGGAGAAGATAAATAGAACATTTTTCAGATTAAAAAACACAAAACTAACAGCAATTGATATTTCCGTATGGGTGATATATTTGGTCATCGTTTTAAAAGAATGTTTACTTTTTACAGATATCAAAAGTAATAAATATTAGGGTAAATCATTTAACGATCATAAGATGAGTGCTACATCAATGAAACAGAGCCCATGAAATGGGAATCGAAATAGGAAAATCCAAGGTATTACAGAAACCATACAGAGCAGAATTCAGTGATAAAGACTTAGAAAATATGAATGTGTCCGGAAGAAAATTACAGGTTAAAGAGTTAATGAACATTCTGCAAAAGTGGGGTGATCTAGATGGATGAGGAAGAAGCACAGGCAAATAGAACAACCTCTGAATATCTGTCGAAAGAAACAGGAAAGATTGAAAGACTATGTCCCATGAGAGAGGTACCAGGAGGAGGATATGTACATGTTCCATGGACAAGACAGGATATTTTTCATTTACTAATGATTTCCTGAAGCTAAGAGAAAAACCAGTTGAATGGTACAGGCAAGTTGAGAGATTTGTGAAGGTTTCAAAGGTTTTGCTAAAAGATTTGGATGGTCTTTTTGACATAGTAGTACCTGCAGATTTGTGGACAGAATGTAAAATTACCGTTGATTGGCTATTGATGAATACCCGAGAGATGAGAAAACAGGAGCTCCTTCAGAAGAGGTAATGAAGAAATATCGCCAGGTGATCACTTTCTTGAAAGGGAAAATTCCTCCGAAAGAAACAGATTGGGTAAAAATAGATAGAACAACCCAGGAAAGAAATGAGTCGGTACATATTTATTATGAAAGACTGCTGCAAGTGTTTAAGCAATATAGCGGATTTGAGAATATCGGAGATAAAGATATGGGACATTTTGCATATCGATTTGTGACAGCACTAAACCCAGAAATTGGAGACATGATTCGCCAACACATGTTGTGTTGGCAAGCAAGGCCAATAGATGATATATTCAAGTATGCAAAGTATTGCGGAGATGAAATTTACAATAAACGGAAAAAGTTAGAAGAGAAAGTGATGTGGGCCCAAGTAAAACTAGCAGAACAGCAGGAACTCCAATTAAATAGTCAGATAGGAAATCAAGGAAAAGGGCAAGGTCAAGGTGAAAATAACGGGGGAAAACCGAAGGCAGGAATGAGTAGAGAGGAGGCAAAGAAAAAGTTTCCCTGTCACAGGTGCAGAAAATTGGAGCATTGGAAAAACGAGTGTAAAAGTGTACTGAATAATAATGGCCTAAATCAAAATTTACATCCACAAACGCAGAATGAGGTGATAATGAGCCAACCCCAGAAGGTTGTTAATCTACAGAGTCAGTTGCCACCTGCCCCAATGCCAAAGTTTGCAAACAAAGCCAAGAAGGAAGTGGTAAGAAAAATTCTGTAACATCACAATTTCTTTTATAGGATAATTATTTCAGTGATAGCGATCAATGACGGTGCCTGAGGGGGGAGAAAGAGGAGTGCGTACTTGGCGCATCCTTACCGGTAGATCAGTGAGGTCCATATATTGATGGTAAAGTAGAAGGAAAAGATATTACCTTTTTGTTGGACACTGGTGCTGCCTGTTCTACTTTGAGAACAGCAGACATTCCAAACCTACCCCTCTCGGGAGATTCAATCCAAGTAGTAGGCATTTCCAATAAGCAGATTAGGACTAGGGGTGGGCGGAATTTGCGTAATTGCGTTACGCAAATCTCCGCGAAACGGTAAAAAATCTCCGCGAACACGCAGAAATTCCGCGAACACGCGGAATTGCTTGTTCGCGATGCTTTTTTCCTGTTCACAATTGCTGTTTGCGTGCTCGGGGAGAAATATCTCGCGAACGCGCATTTTGAGAACGCGAACAAGCAAAAATTTCGCGAAATCGCGGAAAGCAGACTTTTGAGCAATTTCGCGTCCTCCGCGGAACGCGAAATTACGCGAATTCCGCAAATTACGCGAGCGGAACGGAATTTACCGCCCAGGCCTAATTAGGACCCCTATTACGGAACCCATGGAGGTACGCATTGGCAATTTCAGGGAAATGCACAAATTCTTAGTGTGTGACTCCAGTCCTGTAAATTTATTAGGAAGAGATCTACTGTGCAAAATGAATTACACAATATTTTGCATACCGGACGGTGTTGCAATCCAGACCCCAGATGAAGAAGGAGTCTACAAAATCATGTTAGCTAAACAAGGCACAGAGGTAGACGAGATGTATTCGCTGCTGACAAAAGATGATTTGCCAGATGAGGTCAAATTGACAGTCAATCCAGATGTATGGGAATTTACAGGGAAAGACATAGGATTAATGGCAAATGCAGATCCAGTAAAAGTAACCGTGAAGAAAGGTACAGTCTATCCTAACACTCAACAATATATCAAATATATGTCAAATATCTTGGATACCAAATAGAATGTGGAGTGAGGAGAGTGACGTCCGAGAGAATAGAAATAATAAGACAGATGAAATTGCCTGAAACCCAGAGAGAAATGAGAATGTTCCTTGGAGTTGTGGAATACTGTAGGCAGTGGATTGTAGGGTTTTCCTTGCTGGCCAAACCCTTAATACAAATGACCAAGAAACGAGCAAAAGATCCAATAGAATGGGATGATGAAAGTATGGAAGCGTTTGTAAAATTACGAAAATGTCTGTGTGAAGCTCCTGCTTTAGGTATGCCAGATTACTCGAAAGAATTTGCACTATTTTGTTGTGAAAGGAATAGTTGTGCACTTTCAGTCTTAACTCAGAGACATGGCTTGATGCAACAACCAGTGGCATATTTGTCTGCTACTTTGGACCCTGTAGCCTCAGCTTTACCTGGTTGTTTAAAAGCAGTAGCTGCAACCTGTACCAGTCTAGAGCAAAATGAGTCAATTGTGATGGGACATCCCGTAAAAGTGCATGTTGCACATTCAGTTGACATTCTGTTGACAAGAACTTAAACTCAGTGGGGCCGATTCACAGAACTAACTTAAGACAAAATCCTAAACTTACTACTTTTTGAATTCACAGAAGTTAGGATTTTGTCTTAAGTTTGTCTTAAGACAAACTTAAGACTGACTTAAGACAGTCTTAAGACAGACTTAAGACAAACTTAAGACAGACTTAAGACAAACTTAAGACAAACTTAAGACAAAATCCTAACTTAAGTCTGTCTTAAGTTTGTCTTAAGTCTGTCTCAAGACTGTCTTAAGTCTGTCTTAAGACTGTCTTAAGGCTGTCTTAAGTTTGTCTTAAGACAAACTTAAGACAAAATCCTAACTTCTGTGAATACCAAAAGTAGTAAGTTTAGGATTTTGTCTTAAGTTAGTTCTGTGAATCGGGCCCAGTATCTTACCCCTAGTCGGATGACTAAGTATGAAAGAATCATATTAGGTGCTGAGAATGTGACAATAATCAGGTGTACCGTTTTAAACCCAGCTACCTTATTGCCAGATGTATATGGAAAAGAAGTGAGAGATGAGGTCGAGCACGACTGTCTGGACGTGACCGAACTCTGCAGCAAACCCCATCTAGACATACAAGAAGAACCCCTGAAGAATGCTGAACATAAGCTGTGTATAGACGGCTCGTGAATGCACCATGAGGAGGGAGGATTAAGTGCTGCTTACGCTGTGTGTACATTGGCTGGAATAGTCGAAGCATCCTATTTACCAGGAGTCAAATCTGCACAAGTAGCCAAATTGGTGGCTTTGATTAAAGCGTGTAAAATTGGGAAAAAATTGGAAAGTGACAATTTTTACTGATTGCCAGTATGGTTACCGGGTTGTGCATGATTTTGGCCAGCTCTGGATGCAGAGGGATTGCTTGACTTTTTCAGGATCCCCAATTAAAAATGAAATTTCGTAAAATAATTGCTTGAATCAATACAATTGCCAAAGGAAGTGGCAGTGGTCAAGTGTGCCGCACATTAGTCAGGAAATGACTATGTGACAGCTGGTAACAGGTATGCTGACCTGGTTGCCCAACATTGTGCCAAATATAAAATGGCCGTAAACAAGAATATTGAAACAAGTGGAATCAGCTGCCAACTTCTGCTACTCTCAGGATTAGAAACATGGGAAGAAGTAAGACAACTACAAGAGGAAGTAGAATTGAAAGAAAAGGAAGAATGGGTGAAAGAAGGATGCAAAAAAAGGTCACAAGATGATGTTTGGGTTTACCTAGATGGCAGGCCAGTAATGCCAAACTGTATGCTATCACAATTTGCTAGGATGTACCACGGTGATACCCACGTAGGCAGGGTTGCCATGATTAGACTCTTCAAACAAGATTGGTACAACCCGATGTTTAGGAGCATAGAAGAGAGTTTATGCCAGAGATGCTTAATTTGTCAACAAATGAATCCAGGTCAAAAGACAGTGGTCAGTGCAGGAAAAATTGGAAAAGCCGAAGGTCCATTTATAAGGTTACAATTAGACTTTATCCAATTACCACCTTGCAGAGGTTTGAGGTATATACTTGTCATAGTTTGCTTATTCTCACGGTGGATGGAGGCCTACCCTACTCGAAGAAATGACAGTATAACAGTTGCCAAATCATTTTGAGAGAACTGATTCCATGATTCAGTTTTCCAGTGACCTTGGAATCAGATAGAGGGTCTTATTTTAATAATGAAGTAACTTGACTAATCTGTGAAGCATTTAAAATCGAACAAAAACTGCACTGTGCATACCGCCCAGAGGCTTCTGGAGTGGTAGAACAACTGAATGGCACTATTAAAGCAAGACTGGGAAAAGTATGTGCATCCACTCCACTGGACTGGCCTGATGCTTCACCTCTTGTTCTGATGGGGCTCAGAAGCATTCCTGATAGGGATACAGGGTTGAGTCCCCATGAAATACTCATCGGAAGAGCAACCTCATAGGCTCGCGCCCTGGGACACTCCAAAGAGTAGCTGCACACGTTATAAAATCCAATACCATAACATAACATAATGAGGCAGGCATGTATGCCAGGATGCAAACTGTTGAATATATCTGATGACTTGGTATTGGAATATTGCAAAGAATTGGCTGACCTAGGGCGTTCTATCTCTCACCAGGTTGGAGAAGATGCAGTTGCCAGGAAGCCGAATCAAGCCCATGATCTAAATCCTGGTGATTGGGTGGTGGTGAAGGAACACACTCGAGAATCGAGTCTAGCACCCAGATGGGGAAAACCACAACAAGTTATATTGGTTACGACCGCAGCAGTGAAATGTGCAGGCTTGCCTAATTGGATTAATGCAATCCACACCAAGAGAGCACCAGCACCTGAAACGGAAGGTTCCCAACTGACACAAGCGGTTGAGGCTGCAGAAGCTGAAGGATCTAGAATATCTGATCCTGAAATAGCTGATCAAGAACAACCGAGCACAAGTCAGGATGACTGGATACCAGTGGTTGACATACCTGAAGTAATTGTGAGAACAAGAAGTCAAACAAAGTTATAAAGACAGGAAATTAGTGAGGATCAGTTCGGTATAGAAAAACAAGCTCAGGAAGGTGAAAATACAATTATTGGAGAACCTGAGCAGGACCAGATAAGGAAAGAGCAATCTACTCAGACGGAAGTGGATGAAACCTTTCACAACTCTGGGGCGGGACAGAAAGGTCTAGAACAACATGTTTGGGCTGCGGCAACCCAGAGTGCAATAAGACCTGAGCAGGATCAGACAGGAAAAGAATAACAGGTTCAGGTAAAAGAAGAAGAGAAAACTGTAATAAAACCTGAACAGGGTCAAGACAGGGAAGAAGAACTCGTCCAGGCAGAACACAACATTACAAAAACAAGCCCTGAACAGGGTCAGACAGAAAGGGTTACTGAAACCGAAAATGATCAAATTGTGCCACAACTTAATGAAAAGTAAAAGAACACTCGAAGACAGTGACAGTGCAGGACAAGCAAAAAGGGACAGGAGGAGGGTGACAACTGGCCAAGTGCTGTGACAAGGGTAAAGTATCATTTCAAAACAGCTAATCAAGAACCTGACCAAGTAAACAAAATTTCTAGTCAGTCTTGGACATCTGCTGAACAGCCCAGACGAAAAAGACAATGATTAAGAATATTGAACAATAAGTTCAAAGGTCCTGAACGGACCTATGTAATTCTTGAAGATTTCAAGACTTTAGATTCAAATGAAGAGAGTGATGAAGGAGTAAGTGCAGAACAGATTGCCGAAGAAGTGAGACCAACTTTAAAATTAACCAAGAAAATTATATTTCAAATCTTATTCTGAATTAAAGAAGAGAGCTCTTCTTAGCCCCAGATGGCTGATGATAGGGCTGCTGGAAAACCGGAATGAAATTGTGTACAAATATGTTGTAGAATATGTCTATGTAGTATATTTTTAGTAATCATAATTTGGTTAGTACTGACAGTAGCCATTCCTTATTTGATGGTTATGAAAAAAAAGATTAACACAAGTACGCATGAAAGGGTAGATAACATTAAAGGAAATAGGGTAGAATTAGGAACACCAAATGAGTCCAAGACTAAAAGAGATAGAATAGATTTAGGAGCACCAGATGAGTTAGATGTACACCACACTGTGATAAGTAATGACACTGCTTTAAATGTCTTCACAAATCTATTTGTGAAATATGTAGACACTATGGAAGTGAGTGATTGTAATGTATGTATGAAATTACCAGCATCAGTAGTGGAAGGTGTAACATACCACCATATTCCCTTGACCTGTGGTATTTCTTGTAGCGTATTAGCAAGTTTGTTTTATAGGACAGGAAAGCTACAATATTATTATTCTAATGTAGATCTGATTTTTTCTAAGGTTCCGATGCGAAAGCATGAACCCAGTTCTTAGTACAAGGGATGCACAGTTTATGGGAGAATATTTTCTAACTATGAAAACAATAGATATAGCTGAAGCACACAAGCACAATTTAACATGTAAATTACGTGAAGAAGAAAAGATATTTTTGAATTTAGTTGAGCAAAGGAGACAGGACTTCCAAAGAAAAGCCTCTAAACCGAAACCTCAGATACCTCAATGGGCTGAGAAAAAAAATATGTATACAACTGGCAAGACTCATGCTGCTATCTCCCTAGATTTTGAAAAGAAAGGAAAGATCTACCTCCACAGATTAAAGACTGAATATAACAATGTATTTATTTGTTCCAGTGAATGTGAACATAATGTTCTAGTAATTGGGGGATGGGGACTAAAAGGTGGAACAGATCCAGTATTTCCTGGATTTTATTATGAATGTGGAAACAAAGCATATTTTAGGTTGCCTGATCATTGGTACGAGAGTTTCTTTTTTGGAATAGTATTCCCAAAAGTGTACCATGTAAAAAGAAACACTGTAAGCAATAAAAACACAAAAGAACTAACACGTATAAATAAGAGCTAGTTTTTCAGAAATAGTAGGTGATATAATCAGTGCATTGATACCTTCAGTTGGAGTAATTCTAAACTCACGTAGTGTTTGTCAATTATCTACAGTGGTTGATCATCTATCGACTGATACTGCTGGAGGATCCTTAATGATTAATACTGAATTGGTTGCGATTAGATCTATGGTTTTGCAAAATCGACTTGCCCTTGATATATTATTGGCAAAAGAGGGCGGAGTCTGTAAAATGCTGAAAGCGCAACATTGTTGCACTTACATTCCTGACAAAAGTGTTGAAATTGGAAGATATATTAAAAACATTATGAAATTAGAGTAAGATTTGAAACCACTGGAAGTTGACAGTGTATGGCAGAAATTAAAAAATAGTATTGCAACCATAGGCGGCTGCTTTTCTAGCTTAGGTATCAGTCTTATAGGTCAAATAATGCTACCAGTATTAGGAATAACACTATTAGTTTTAGCAATAATGACATGGTTCAAGTGTTGCAAGAAAAGAAAAAGATATACAGTAAACAAAAAGGGAAATAAGAGAAAATACAATGAGATACAATTAGCAGAGATGAAAGGAGATCTATACAAAAAGATGAAGAATTTCCAGATTAATAACGAAAAAGAAACAAAAGTAAGGGTTGAAAAGATTGAAGAAGGAATTGAGATGTGCTAGAGTTGGCATCTGATTTGGTGGTGGGAAATTAGTGATGGCATAAAATGCCATCAGAGAGGGGATTAATGGAGCAAGGACTCGTATAAAAGGAGGCTTGCTCGGAAGCAATTCTGTCAAATAAATCATAACTCTGTAACAATTGTGTTTGTAAGTAATAATTTACACCAGAATCGTGCATTTGAATCTAGGTGAAGCTTGCCTATGTGTATTACTAACAAGTAACCCGTGTGTCTCTAAAATGGCTGCTAAACGCGGGTATCTACATTGTGCATGTGTCTACTGCATTTCCGTAGTGTGACATACTATTGCTTGGAGGGAAATCTTTACAGCTGTGCAGTTGCTCTTAAAATGGCCGCTTGAAACCCATATGATAATGTGCATGGTTTGCTGAAACTAAACCATGTAAGTTTACTAAAATGCTAATGCGAAAGATTATTATAAGTAAATGGGAGTAGAGTAGAGATAGGTGGTATACAGTGAAACCATTTATTTTTGATTTTAAAATTATTTTCTTTGACCGCTCTATTAGTTCATATTTGGGCCTCCAAGAGGGACTGAAGCGTGTGTATCATGTGACTAGTTCACATGCGCAGAAACGACAAACCAGGAAACGCGATGCAAAGCCTTGAATGCCATCCAAAAGAAAACAGCAACATGTCCTGGGAACAGCATGATGTCCTGTGAACAGGAACCAAATTGCTTACAATATATTGATTAAGATGTGAATACGGGTGGGAAATAAAGCTTGGGAAAGTAAATTAAGGGGTGGGAACATGAAACAATAAGCTTTAGAAAAATATTAAAACTTAGCATGGTGTGATAATTATCTCTCCTCGCTTGTACAATCAGATTGAAGCATTTCATGAACTTGAAACAGTTAGAGGTGGTGGTTACTATTAGAAGAGTATAATTGAGGTAGTTTAGTTAGTTAGATAGAGCTCTTGCTGCAGAGATGCTGAGAGACTGAGATGCTGTCCGAGAATTGAGCAGATCCGAAAGAAGAACCGAAATACAGAACTTAGAACCAAAGCAGAATTAGAAGAACATCGCAGTAGAATCGAGGAGGGAAATAGGAAAAGAGTTAGAAGAACATCACGGAAGAATCGAGGAGGAAGAGAGTATCAGAGAGGGGTGCGATGCAGGCGTCAGATCTATAAGAGGTCACCTATCCTGTCCTGAATCCTATCCTGAATCCAGTCCTGCATCCTTTGGTCTCCTGACCTATCCCAGGTGACCCAGTCCTGCTCCGAGGCCAAGGGGTTGGTTTCCACACCATTCTAGGTAAATATAATTCTGTGTAGTGTGTCATTGTACTGCTCCCTCTGTTTTCTCCTTTTTCAGGAACTGTCATTATTATAACTTAGTCTGACATTTTCTGACTTTACTTGATTTTCCTTCCTTAAAGAAAACTGTGTTCAAACTGTACTTTGCATTATTTGGTTCACATGAAACTTACTATATAAACATTTAAAAACTCTCTTGAGTCAGTGGTTATTTAAAAGTATATAGGTGAATGGTATTACACCTATACTGCTAACAACTAGATCCATTGATCAGAAGAAATTATATACGGACAAAGGGTTGGTAAGAATTGGTAAGGTAAACATACCTCACAGGTATCATCACCCTAAATTGATCCGAGCGGAGCTTCCTGGCATTTGTATGAATGTTTATGGGCCCAGGTGAGTTTGTGGATTATGTGTATCTCTAGCTGGTAACCGCTTCGCTCCAACACCTGCCTCGCACCCTTTTGAGGCTTATGATGCAGTGCCTATTCACACCAACTCGTGACAGCATACCAGGCAACAGTTTAACATTACTGTAGACTGTCCACATTTACCATGGCATGTCTATTCGTGCTGCATCGTCTGGGGGTTTCTCTCACTGGGTTCTCCTGAGTAAGTAATTCCTTACATTTAGAGCACCTTGGGTGTTGTTGTTTCCATATCCGTTCTGAGCCCTGAAGGAGATGATTAAGGTGTCCCTGTACTTGTTGGTCCAGATGAGACCCAATATCTTTAGCTGGGTCGAAACGTCGTTGACACTTTTCTAGCACAAACATGACAAATTTGAATTTCCCTTAATTAACATAGGGGCACAGATTTATTATAATTCCTGTGGCATACGGCTGCCTACATTGTTGTTGTTCTAACGAACACATACGTTTATAGTGCCTTTTTTTGTAACATATATGTATTGTGCATTATTGTTTTGTGTGGTTCCGTCTGTTTCACATGGTACACTCTACACAAGATATATATATAAAAAATAATGATATTTGCAAACTTTTTTTACACTCTCTCTTTCCTTCTGAATCATATTTTGAACTGTACAGTTGTATACAGCATTGTTGCTTTGTGTTATCCTAAAATTAAGTGTATCACTAACAAGAACCATTGTTTAAAAAAAAATGCCATTCCCTGTTTTTTGTTGAGTGAGGGCTGCCATTGTTTTTTGAATGTTTATACTTCATGTTGCACTGGCAAAGTCCATATCATACCCCAAAAGTATTGGCAAAATGAGACCAGTTGCTTTTCCAATATCTGTGCTTTTTTGCAGGGATTAGATATACTTTGATAATATGAGAAAACATACACAGGCAGACACACATCCTCCATTCCTATATCCAATTTATCTTCAAACCTCCCTCCAACTATCAGGGTGAATGTGGACCAACCCCACTGCACATCATGAATTGCGTAAGGAATTGGGTTACTACTTACTAGTTGAGAGGGGTGGAAGCCCCACTCAAATAATGAACACAATCCTTGTCAAATTGAAACACAAAAGTTCCTAAATAATCCTTTTTGTCTTGATCACCCCATTTTTTGACTGATGCTGATGGTTTCTGACTCTGGAAGTGGGCTGTGCTAACCGGGCCCAGGGCAGGCAGTTCCCCCTTGAAGTGTAATCAATTCAGGGTACAGCTCCTTCCCAGCCATCCTGTCATGTCTGGAAGCAATACACAAGCCGCAACAGGAGAGACATTCACAGCCATGTGACACTGGCCACTGGCAGAAAAGCACATTTGGTTAAGGCAGAAAAATTCCACCTTTCTAAAAGTGACATTTTCAGTGCAGTAATTTAAAAATTGACTTTACCATTAAAGAGGATATAAAATTTGAATTAATTTAAGTGGAAACAACACGCCTCTATCTGGTCCCAAACTGAACCTAGCATTCATTAAATGTAAAATATGACTGTCCATACGGCAGGTGTTACTTCAAAAGATTCTTTCTTTATTAGGTTCTTCTTTTCTTCACAAATAGCAAAGGTACATATAACGTAGCCAATGTAAGGAGGTTTAGGGGTATTTAACCTCATGATCCTAGGCACCCTAAGTGTTTCGATATTTTTTGACCTGCCTTTAGTAGTCACATTTACAACATACTAAGAAAGAACTGTCATTTATTAATGAACGCGGAACTCCCAGTTGGAACAATTTCAGCTAAACCCAGGGTAGTTTAAAAGGGCAAAACCATTAAAAATGTGTTATGTCCCAGCTATGTGAAACAACAAAAGGAACAAGTGAGTACATGGATCCCTCAAAAACCATTGGGTTTTTTTGTCTGTGGATCGTGTAATATCTGCCAATTCGGGGTGCACAGAAAATCAAGTTTTAAATATAATACTGAAAGAGAATTCAGGATTAACACCTTCATTAACTGCAACACGACACAGACTGTATACGTAATTGGATGTTCCTGTGCTAAAATCTACGTGGGCAGCAGCATTCGCTGCCTCAAGATCAGAATACAGGAACATGTAAGAGCGATACGAAATAGAGATACCAAATATTCAATTGCCATCCACATCTCTGAATCACATCCCGAAGAGACAGCAATCTGGTTTCATGCAATTGATCACGTAAAAGCGCCAGAGAGGGGTGGAGATAGAGAGAAGATACTTAGGCAAGCTGAAGCAAGTTGGATTTGCCGCCTTAGAACTATCAGCAGAGGACTGAACATCAATAATGAAATGTATCACTTTCTATAAAGGGTTGGTCTTTCCCTACATGTTAGGGCTGCAAAATATCTTTATCTGATGTCTGAAAACATATCCGCCCTATTTGGTCTAACCTCAACCAAACTATCTGGGTCTGTGACGAAATAAAATGGTGAAATATACCATCATAAAATGTTGGTAATACTTTATAAAATCACAGGATGATGATCCCCTATTTTAACTATCAAAATATCCGAATTGCCCAAATTAATAATAATGACAGATTAATATTCTTTAAAACCATTTCTAGAATATCATAATAATAAGTCTCTGAAACCTTAAGGAGATCCGCAAAAAAAACAGCCTTTGGCATTATTGAATTAATCACCGCCTTTACTTATTACCTCATAAACACTGAGGCTAGCGGGACATGGATAGCGCTTTTGTCGTTATGTGCGAAAGATTTCCTAAACACCGTGATAAGATGGTAGGTTTGTAAACATTCTATAACATAGTATTGTAAAATACCATTACAAGATGGCAGCGATATTACACACTATGATAACATGGCAATCTATATATGACCCCTTTTCTCGCTTTCTTCCAAAGCTAAATTAATACATCATTATAATAACGAAATAATGTAAGATTATTATTTATCGAGCTGTATGTTGTTTTCAATATACAAATAAATTTAAGAACCGTAGAGTTAATCACATAAATTACAGACATCGCCATAAATTTGCTTTCTCGAAAAATCTACTTTTTCGACTTATTAGAATTTTGATTCCTTTTCACTATCTTGTAAACACCGAGATCAGTGGGATATGGACAACGTATATGTTGCTATATGCCAAAGGATATTTATACACTATTATAAGATGGAGGTCTGTAAACGCTTAATAATATAGTACTATAAATAATTATTACAAGATGGTGGTGATACTATACACCACTACAATATGGCGTCTATATACATGATCGTGTTTAATTTTTTCATGCGTTAAGTGTGTGTCATTATAATCATATAACTATGTTAGACTAGGTGAGACTATCATTCATCAAGCTGTTTGGTTTTGGCATATTAATCGAACTCTAGACCTGTAGAATTAATCATATGAATTACGGCAACAGTACGGTATTGAGAGCAAATACACCATTTAAAGATGGCGGCTCTGTATTTTGACCATTACAATATGGCGTCTATATACACAATTGTGTTTAATTTAATTTTTTCACGCGTTAAATGTGTATCACTATAATCATGTAACCATGAAAGACTAGGTGAGACTATTATTCATCAAGCTGTGTGGTTTTGGCATACTAATCGATCTCTAGACTTGTAGAAATTAATCATATGAATTGCGGTAGTAGTACGGTATTGAGAGTGAACACACCATTTAAAGATGGCGGCTTTGTATTTTGACGATCTAAGGCAATTATATTACGAACTCACCTCAGGTGTGTACCTGTCTAGGGTACTTAAGGTGGTCCATAAATGCAGATCATTACTGTATGGACCCTGGCATGGAGGGAATCGGCTCCTGAACCTTTGGTAAGCCATATGGACTTTGAAGAGCTTTAGTCTTGCTAATTAGAATCCTATTTTTACATTATCTTCCCATATTGAATTTTGGATATTTTTAGCATAATCTTGATATTTAAGATTCTGCTCTGTTAAAAATTGCATAACCAGAATGGCTTCTATATTTAAACTTAACAGAACGGATTGATTTCCATTGGCTTTGTGATCAATCTAGAGATAAAAAGGAAGTAATAGGAGACCTTAGCACATGTCTGGGTTGAACTTAGTGATGAAAACTATGACTCTTGTGCCATATTAGACCATAGTTAGTATTAACAATACCTTTAATTTGGGTTTTTTCATTTTCCCTAGAATCTACAGATATAAACCGTATAAGGGTGAATTACAATTGAAGAATAAGAAATTACAACATTATCAGAATATTTGAGCGTAGAATAATCAGGTAGGTAGGTACTGTCTGCCGTATGTGTTTTTTTGAATGGAGAACTTTAATAAAATCCCTTGTACAGTGATAATATGGGATACATGTATTCTTTTCTCTTCTATATTAGGATAGCTAACCGAGTGTAACTTACGAAAAGAAAAATTGATCAGTGGATGCTTCTAGGGATTTTACATATGGTGATTAATTGTTTAAATAACGAGAAGAAACTCAAACCATACAAAATAATAAAGGTACTTGTTGGCTTTTCATATATCTTAAAATCAGTCCAACCCATTGATTAACATATCACTTGATAGGTAGGCTAATACACATGTATATATTCTCTCTTTCATTTGCAAAAAGGTGCTTGATCTAGTACGGAATATTAGAAGAAGACTCACTAACTTTTCCCGATTTGGAGGAGAATAGAAAGTTATTCGTCCTATATCTAAAACCGACTCTAATTGGTAAGAATTAGTAAAATGTTAAATAGATTGATAAGAAATGCTGAGACACAACATAAAATTAAGTTCCTATTGAAAAAATAGACTTAACTACAGCTTCTGTCCGTATGCCTTCACTCGATCCCTTAGTTGGACTCTTATCTAAAGAATTGATGTTGACCAGAAGATAAAATGTTTGTAAAAAATGTTAACGTTTTTCTTTGGCAGGTGTAGATTTTTAAAGAACTTATCTTGTTTTGTTTGATGATCAGAATAATATGTATAGAGAGTTACAGAGTGTATTTTTAACAATATTGTATATACGAATTGCATATATATGTATTAAGAAAAGTATGTGTATGTATTTAGTAATATTTGTTTGTAAACTATGTGGGTAAAAATATTTTGTATCTGTCTGTTGTAGCCCTGAAGGAGTCCTTTTGGACGAAACGCGTCGGCTACATTGGCTACTTTATATATACCTTTGCTATTTGTGAAGAAAAGAAGAACCTAATAAAGAAAGAATCTTTTGAAGTAACACCTGCCGTATGGACAGTCATATTTTACGTTTATTGAATAATTTCATGGAGTGCTGGATCACAGTGAATTGTTGGAAAGTCATAGGGTCGTTTGGCCCTAAGGAGGTTTAGGGGTATTTAACCTCATGATCCTAGGCACCCTAAGTGTTTCGATATTTTTTGACCTGACCAAAAGATTTTGGTGCAATCTGTCTTTACCCTATACCCCGTTTGTTTGTATATTGCATTCATTAAATGTAATAGGGGAACCCATGGTTAGTCTATGGGAGAGATAGCCTTACAACAGTGAAAAACAAATTTAGAAGGTATTTCACATTCACGACATTTGAAACTTAAACCCACATGTCCTACGTTTTATATGACATGCACCCTTCCCTATGATCTTTTACGGCTTACCTTATGGGTCTTGCAAAGGGTTTATTTTTCCAGGTTGAAATATTTTTTCAAACTGCACTACAAGCTGCATTTGCAGGCCTGAGACATGCTGTTAATGACACAATGAGTGCTGCTACCCTCTAGTAGCATTTCATTTACATGACCTGGGTATATTCAGTGCCATAGACTAGTAAAAGTAAATATAGCAATCAGGTGTAGGCCAATTGTGACATATTTAAGGGAGATAGCACAAACACTTTACCACTGGTAAGCAGAGAAAAGTGCACTGAACCCTCAAAGCCAACATAAACGCGTACAGCAAAGGAAGGAAAGGGAGGGCCAAAATCTAGGGTGACCCTGCAGTGAGGGCCAGTTCCAACAAAATGGAAGTCCAGACCAATAAAATCCAAAATCAACCACAGTGGAACTTCTGAAACAAGAGATCCCAAAATAGAAGCACACTTTACGTTAGGTGAAAAGTAACGAATAGATGTACTACAGACACAAAAATAAAAGACTAACTACAACAAGGAAGTTGTAGTACAATAATGGAAAAGTATAACCATAAATATTGAGAAACTATACGTAACACAGTAAACTTAATTCCCACTGCCATTCATTCCATCATTAATGCAAGGGGCCAATGGTCCATAAAGTGGTTTGCAAAGAGTGCTAGAACAACAAACAGTCATGAAGCTCTTAAGTATGTTTATATGTGTTAGAATTGATTTGATTATCTTTTTTGAAAAACTGAGGATATATTATTTCTTTTTGTCAAAGCTCTTTGTTTATTCGTTTTATTTGTTTTTCCAAAATATAAAATATACATAAGTGAAAACTAAGGGCCTGAATAATAGACTGCATTTTATAGTATGTAAATTTGTACTACAATAGTAATGCTTACTAACTACAAAATTACCTTCACAAACTTGCAAAATTGCAATGTGTTCTGAATCCCGATTAGTCT
Organism: Triturus cristatus; assembly: GCF_964204655.1. Lineage (NCBI taxonomy): Eukaryota > Metazoa > Chordata > Amphibia > Caudata > Salamandridae > Triturus > Triturus cristatus. The sequence goes on from NC_140583.1 coordinate 153,657,566, forward strand.
TGAAGTAGGTTATTCTTGATGATATGCTCCTGTAACTCGGTAGTGTCTGCTTCCTGGATGATTTTTCAACAAATGTGAGGTGGGTTATAAGGCAAGAAAATGGCACGGTTGGCTGCATCTAGTGTGGGTTTTTCTGCAATTTGAGGATTGGTAGTTCTTGAGGTTGACCAGGTAAGCACCCTGGGCCAGAGAGGCATTGACAATGTGATGAAAGGGTGTGGGAGCAGAGATTTGATGATGGGTGAGAAAGTCACATCATCTGTAAATTAGGTGGGTTTTGAGTGAGTTCAGAATTGTGGGCGATTATGTTAAAAGATATCCAGGTATGCCTCCTGGTTTAGGTGATAATGTGCATGATGGTGATGAAGGGATGATGTTAAATCTGATTTTATTGATCCTCTTTATGAAGGAGAAATTGCTAGTGTTGCATCCGGTGACTGGTACTGGAATAACAGATCATAGGAAGGGGTTAGCATGCTGTTTCACGTTCTTAAAGAGGGATTTGCTTCCTGTGATTGGTGTGGTGACAGTTAGTGCAGAGTGTTTTTACTACAGTAAAATCCTCCTGTCATTCTGATCATCTCCATTTCTTCTCCTGTCTTTGTATGGCATGCTTATTTTGTTTGAGTTCTTGACTGTACCAGAGTGTTGATGGCTTGTGCTAGGAGGTGCAATTTTGCAAATGAGCATAACAGTCTATGTGATTCTTCAGAGGGGTATTTTAGATGGTGATTAACGGGTTAATATTCTTCTTTGAGTTCTTGAAAATTGATAGCCTAAAAGGAGCAGAAGTCTACTTTCTCTCTTTTCTGCTTCCTTTCATATGGGGGATCGGCTTGTGTGGTGGTGAAGACGATGGAGAGATAATCAGCCCAGGACGATGGATGGCTGTCAATGGTTTTCAGGCGAAACAGAAAAGACGAGGTTCGGTGCATTGCCTTTGAAGTGGGTTGGTGTTTGTGATATGTTGGTTTATTTCTAAGGTGCTGAGTAGAGACTGTAGGGCTTCTTTCATAGTTTTGGTGTTGGAGACTCTGGGCAGATAGAAGTCTCAAAAGAAGGAGAGATGGCAGTGTTGGGTGGAGGCATAGGCAATGAGTTCTGATATTTCTTCAGTGAAGTCTTTGTGGGTTCTGGTAGATCTGTAAATGAGTCAAAAGAAAGCTATTTTGCAGTCTGAGAGAGGAAATCAGCAGGAGAGGAGGTCATGATGAAGATGGTCCAGTGTATGTTGAGTTATGTTTGACTGTGAATCAACCCCCAATTTTGCCTGTGTCTCTGTGTTGTTTTTGTGTTGGATGCTGTATCCTGAGGGTAGAAGGATATAAGGAATGTGTGTGGAGGAGGGTGATAATTAGGCCTGGGCGAAAATTTCGTTCCGTTCGCAGAAATTGCTATAATTTGACATTTTTGCGTTCTGCGGAGAGCGCGAAAATGCCAAAATTTCTGCTTTCCGCAGCTTGGCGATAATTTGTTTCTTGCTTGCGCTGTAAAATAATACATTCTCGCGCGTGCGCGATCGCCTTACCTGAATCCCTGCGTTCGCCGACAAGTTTTCTTGATCCGGTCGCGTTCTCCATGAGATGTTGTGTTGTTTTTAGCCATTTGCCCTGTCTCGCGACAGTTCGCGCACGCAGTGACATCATGCGTAGCGCGATCACGTCTTTCTTCTCACGATCATGCACCGCGAAACAACTCAAAACAAGATGGCCGCGCCCGCGAGCAACCACATGGGTAAGTTGGCGACCCGCAACCATGCAGAAAATCTCGCGAACATGCTGGAAAAAAACTTCTGCATCTTCGCGATATTTCCGCTTGTTTGCGATAATTTTAAACATTTTCGCGATAATTTGCGGAAGTGGATTTCGCAAATTCCACCCACCCCTAGTGATAATCAGGTTTCTATGATTAAAAGTGCATGGTGCGTGATGATATTAGTAATGTTAGGTATGTCACTTATTGCTGAGTGTGTGTTGATCAGCATGAGTGCAAGATGGATTAAAGTGAGTGGTGTGTGTGTGTTCTTGTGAGTGCTATGTGAATTAGGTTGTTGTTGCTAGATGTGCAAGTATAATAAATATGATTGTAGGGCATTAGTGTGTAAGTGAGAGTGGTTTCTGTAATGGTGTTTTAGAGACACCTGATGATGGGTGGCACCCGTGGCAGCAGGGGTTGAGGCCCTAGGTTTTTTAGATCCAAACAGGTAATACACTTGTCTTGCCTTGGCCTTGCCCTTGTCTTTATCACCCTTTAGCTTTGGATGGCTGGGTGAGCGACGATCTGACCAGCAGGCCTTTGAAAGCTGAGGAGAGTGTGAAAATATATGTGTCACTTTGTCTACAGATGGATACTACAAAATGCAGTAACGTCACTATCTATTGAGATGGATGCTGGAAATCCAGAGATGTCTTCTGAGTGAGATGGGTGAAATTCTGGAAAATTAAGTCTTCTTACCTAGCTTCTACTTTCAAATATGCTTTTGGCTGGAAACCAGTGATGTCACTTCCTTTACAGATGTATGTTGGGAACTGCAACTACCTGTTGAGATGGATGCTGGAAAATCCAGAAATGTTTTCTTATTGCGATGCCTGCTGGAAAATGAAGTCAGCTTGTCTGGTTTCTTATTTTAACCCCTTCAGCGCGGCGCGGATTACCGCGCTGTGCTGAAGGTTCGTTGCGCGGGTGGGAACCGCTCTGTCATGCGCATCGAAAGGGTTAATGGCGGTTTAGGCAGGAAAAAGGATGTAGAGAAATGCATTGATGTCTTTTTGTAATGACCCAATGTTAGGAGATCAGGTAACGCAGTGGTTAATTTGAGAAAAAAAAAGTGCCTGGGCTCTTGTCAGGAAGCAGCTTACACAAGGCAATTGCTCCTATTAGAGCCACCTACAAGCCCACAACCATGAATCCCTACAAGTGGGGACTACTAATCATGAAAGCATACAAGTGGGGAGAAGATGTGGCGTAACGGCTAGTGCTGCCGACTTTGGAGCTGGGTAACCAGGTTTGAATCTCGGCGTAGGCTCAACATCCTGTGATTCTGGGCAAATCACTTAATCTCATAAATCTACAAAAATAAAAGTGTCCTTAACTGGTGCTCATTAAAAGTGCCCCAGTACCTTTGGGTTGAGTTCACACTGTATGCACCAGTGTTGACGATTAAGTGCCGGTCCTGAGCACCGAAAACCACTGGCTCAAATTAAGCTCTGGGGTAACGTCTTCTTGCGTGAATGCAAGGAAATAATGATTGTTTTATAAGCCACACAGGAGATTTCAAACACAATCTGTAGATTAGTGACAGTGAAGTGGTTGCGGAAACCAAATGGACTGCAGAGAAAAGAGTAACTTTTAGAGGGTGAGATGAAGCACACAGCCCCTAGAGGATACAGTTGCCCCCATGTGGTACTGACAGAATAATTGTCAGTACATTGTAGCTAAAATCAGAAGCACAGAGCTGAGGCTTGTGTTCAGGAAAAAGCACAAACTAATAAGAGCTTGCAGACTCTTATTTACTGTTGTGAGGCATGACATTTAGGTAAGAGTGTAGCACAGATCTCAGAGAAAAGAAAGAGAGTAATGCCAAGCCTGCTCAAAGAAGAACATCATGAAGTTACAGAGGATGCATGCATAGGTGATTTCATGAAAAAACTCAATTTTAAAAGGGTTAAGCTTGAGGAGGTGAGCTCCATTTACATATTTGTGGATAGAGATGCCCATGACACACATAACATTTTCTAGTGTTTCCATATAGAAGTACAAAGTGATAGTATACTACACTGTAAGCTTCAGCACCCAAAAGGCATGGCGGAGATTGAGCACCTGGAAGAACCCACCTGTACAAAATAGTAATGTACATTATGGAAGGAACAGAAAAAATCTAGGAGCTTATTTATGAGCTCTTGCGTCACTTTTGCACCACCGGTGTGTCACTTTTTGTGAAGCACCAGCAGGGTAGAAAATGCACCATGTTGCGTCATATTTACAAAGCGATGCATCTAGGTTGATGCGTCACTTTGTAAACCCCTGCGCCACATTATACCTGCGCCAGGTGTAAAGTATGCAGGGTGGGTGTTTTGATGCAAGTAAGCCTCGTAGAAGTGACGCAGTAAAATCGCAGGGAAATCTATGAGATTTCACTGAGTCACTTCTAGGACACAAATGCGTCAATATCTTACTCCTGCCTCATAGCAGGCGTAAGACTGACGCAGGCACATTTGAAATGGGATTTGCCCATGTGAAATGACCCATTCATGGAGTTGCATCACTTTCGTATCACACTCCAGCAATGCGTCATTTTTGCGCCTACAGATACATCAGAAATACTGACGTATCTGTAACTCCTTGCAACATGATGCATCATACTGTAACTATGAGGCATCAAGCACGTCGCAAGGAGGGTGCAATAAAAAGTGCTGCATCGCTGTTTTCACGCAGCGATGCGTCACTTTTCATAAGGTCCCTAGAACCTTCCCTTGCATGCCTATACGTTAGGCCAAGATAGTTCTCAGGACTCATTTTCAACCATATACAATGGTGCTGAAAGACCCAGGAGCACGAGCAAAAAGACACTTTCATCATCGAATGCACCCAGGTCATAAATCCACTAGCTGAATGATGGTGGACACTGTGCTACTGGTAATACTTAAGACATTTTAGGAAGACTTATGGCTTTGGATTTGAATCACTCCTCATTTTCTCAAGACACTTGCTTAGAAAGGGTTGCCTTGGCAATGGTTGGAAGTTTGAAAAGTTGGCAGTTTCCAAACTAGACTTTTTGTTTAGGAGTAAGCCTTGATCAAAGTGCCAAATACAAACCAGATATTTGTGAGATGACATTTTTTATCACACAAGCTGCGATGTGATCTTCTGAATATACAGTGGATTCCTGTTAGACCTGTCACCCTTAGGGTGGTCTCCCCCCAAACGTTCTCTCTTCCTTCTCTATTTCTGCTTATCTTTTTTTTGCTGGCCTTAGGACTCTTCACACTATACCATGGCTGACCATTGTGAAAGTGTGTGTGCTCATTCCTTAAAACATGGTAACATCGGTGTATACGCAATTGGCTTTATAATTTACTTATAAGGCACTAGTAGTGTTACTACATGTACCCAGGGCCTGTAAATTCATGCTACTAGTGGGCCTGCAGTGCTGAGTGTGAAACCCCACTTAAGTAGCCCCATTAAATATGTCTCATGCCGACCATTGCAGCCTATGTGTGCAGTCTTTAAATTCCATTTCTACCTGGCAAAATAAACCTTTCCCAGGGCCAAACCTACATTTTTAAAACATAAATGTCACAGAAAACATGTACAGTGTGACACACATAGACACTGTCTTTGATCAAGTTGCTTTAATTTCAAGGACGAGATTCTTGTCAATGTTCGTTTGACGGCTAGTCTTGTCAATCCTCAGCAACTAGCTGATGGGTATAACCCAATGCATATTTGATTGACAAGAAAAAGCAACGTGATCAAAGACGTGTCCAGGCGTGTTACACTGTACATGTTTTGTGTTTGTTGTATAATGATGTTTATGGATGATTGACACATTGTTGAATTGTTAAAGTTCATCTATGCATGTTTAAACCATTGTTTATCCCCTGTTTGGGACATAGTAGTGCACACTGTGTCTGGAGCAATCTTTCTAGGTACTCATTTTCTAATCGGGACGAGGGTGAAGCCCCCTCACAGAGTGCACAGAAAACCTAATAAACTAGTTTACTAGAGCTTACATTAGAGTATTTTCCTGTATTACATTAGAGTGCAACCCAACATCTTCTTTTTCACTTTTATAAAGTTGCCATTTTCCTGTTTTAGCCATTTAGTGCCTGCAGCCTGTCTATGGATCGCATTACTGGGTGTAGATTCCATTTTACATATGGTTATATGTTCAGTTTTATGAAATAGAAAGTTATCCATGGTTGAATGGGCAAAGCTGGAGGACAATGTTTACTTTTATTCAGTTTTATTGACTCTCTCAAGTGCAAACAACTCACCTAGGATGCTAATATGAAATTACCATAGTATATTAGTGACCAACATGCTGTCAACTCACGAGGGAAGATAGTGAACCTAATGTCTAAAGTTTGAGAAGCTTCAATATTAAAAGGAACTATAAGTAGTCACCATTAAGTAACCGAAGTGGCTCATCAAATTAATTGCTTGCCCCTATCATCTGCCTTCATAATTTTGAGGTCAACAAATAGAATAGCATTAAACTGGACTCAGTGGGTCATTTATTAAAATCTATCTGCCTGCCTCCCAAGGGTCTCTGTGCTACAGGTAAATGTCAAGAGGGTTGTTTGACCAGCATAGTATGGATAGCTTTTTTTGCTGAAATAAACTTTCTAAGTGGGAGTTTGTTTCAGAAGAACAAAGAAACAGTTGCCAGAACTGGCTGGACGTTTTCTCTGTAGACACCAGGGCCACTGTTTTGCATGCCTGGACTGCCATGCCTCTCATAGCGGACCCACATAGCGGAAAATCTGTGGTACTACAGAGGTTGTGGCTGCTGCGGCTGCGACCTTGAGGGGAGCTGACCACAGTGTTAAGGATGTTCTACAGTTCAGTCAGATGAGGTTCCACCGCTGGAAACCTAAGATGTCTCTGGTCTGTACATGAAGCAGGAGCTCGGCCAATGTTATGGGCATGCGTGCTCTCAATAGTGCTACATAAAGCACATTATGATAACCGCTGTTACTTTATTGTTAGTAACAATATTCTTACAATACAGTTTATCCCTCCTAGTCAAGCAGTATACTAATACAACTGTGTGAAGTGTTGTACTGTAAGTGCATGGCATTTAACTGTGTTAATATGGGTTAATGTCCCAGGCCGGTTATGATGGCTTAGTGGACTAACACGTCCCCTGTAGGGGCCTGTGTTTGACCTCATGGTCACAGGTACACATCCAGTTGGGCCCACTAAGACTTTCATTCTTCTCAGGTCGATAAAACGAATACCATTGAGTTGGGTAACAATAAACATCTGTTAATCAGGGCCAAGATGCCCACGTGTGAACATGCGCTTTACAAATACACATGTAATGTGGCTACAACCAAACTAGACCATGTGCCTCCAAAATATGTAGTTTATGAAAATAGGTTTATTGTTTTAGGGGTTTATCTGCCCAGTCACTTCACCAATGTATGAATACTGAGACACGCAAATGCACAGCATAGAAAGATATCGAGAGATATGTCTTCTTTTTGTGCATGGATTTAATCGATTTGATTTGATTTGATTTATTGTCTTATATAGCGCTTGAATCACCCTCTGGAGGGTATATCAGTGCTCGGGATATGCAGCAGGAGCAGTGGTAGAGTGCTAGACTGAGAACAGAGCAGTTTTCTGAATTTCCAATGGTCCGGACATTGCCTTAAGGCAAGAGGGAGTTGATTCCATATGAGTGGGGCTTGGTAAGAGAAACACTTGCCTCCAGTTCCTGTCTTTTTTATTCTGGGGATTTTGAGGAGCGATTCGGAGCTTGAGTGCAGAGCCCGGTGTGGGGTGTAGTGGTGAAGCCTCTCCGCCAGGTAGGAGAGTCCATTTCCCCATATTGCTTTGTGAGTAAGGCAACAGATCTTAAATTTCACGCGTTGTCGTATGAGCAGACAATGTAGTTGGTGAAGGAGAGGGAGAGAAGCTGATCTGAGGGGGGCATTTAAGATCAGGCGGGCAGCAGTGTTTTGTATCATCTGCAGGTGGTTTAATGAGGACTCGTTGGCTGCGATCAGAAGGGCTTTGCAATAGTCTAGCTTACTCAGTACTAAGGTCTGAGTCAAGGTCTTTCTGATGGAGTCGGGGAGATAGGGAAAAGCTCTCCTTAGTAGGCCTAGTATGTGAAAGCATGAGCCCACAGTGTGTGTTACGTGCTTCTTCATAGTGAGGGTCTGTTCAAGGTACACACGAGATTCTTTTGGTTGGTGCATTTCCTAGTTCTGGGGACCACCAGTGGGGTGTCCACAGGAGTGGGGCGTCTCCGAAGAGCAAGACCTCTGTCTTCCTGGCATTCAGCTGGAGATCGTTGTTTTCCATCCAGCAAGATATTGCCAGCATGCCGGAAGAGAAGGTGGATTGGGCGGTTTGAGAGGTTTTATTAAAAGAGAAGGTGAGTTGGGTGTCGTCCACGTATGATATTGGGACGAATCCATAGTTCCTTAGGAGAGCTGCCAAGGGGGCTATGTAGATGTTGAACATAGTTGGGCTTAAGCTTGATCCCTGTGGCACCCCCCTTGGTTAGTTCTTGAGATTTGGACCGGAAAGGGCCGAAGTTAATGGTCTGGGAGCGGTTAGAAAGGAAGCTGACCATCCATATCAGGGCCACTCCCCCAATCCCTGCCTCCCTAATTCTCGTGAGCAAAGTCTGGTGGTCGACTGTATCGAAAGCGGTGGAGAGGTCTAATAGCACAAGGAGGGTTGGCTGGTTCTGATCTAGGGCAAGCCTGATGTTATCGGTGATGGCCACTAGGGCCAATTCAGTGCTATATTTTGGTTGGAAGCCCGATTGGGCCGGGTCCAAGTAGCCAGCTGCTTCAATATGGTCGGAAAGATGTTTGTTGACGAGTTTTTCCAAGACTTTGCTCAAATAAGGTAGGAGGGAAATGAGGCGGAGGTTCGAGAGATTCTCCGTGGGTAGTTTGGTGTTTTTCCGGATGGGGATGATTTGGGCCGCCTTCCATGAGGGAGGTAAGTATCCTTCCTCCAGAGACTGGTTCAGTAGGGAGCAAATAGGTTTGGATAGTTGTTTTGCGAGAGATGCCGTGATCTTGGCAGGTATAATGTCGAGTGGAGAGCCGAATTTTATTTTGCACATTATTGTTTCAGTTCCCTCTTGTGTTAGAGGGGGGGAAATTCAGCATAGTATTAGTATTTTGTGTGGGGCTATGGAAGGGGGCTATGGAAGTGTCTGTGGAGGGCGGGGGTTTGGTAGTGGCAATCTTGTTGTATATGTTGTCAATTTTTTGTATGTAGTGGTTGCTTATGTTATCGCATAGTATTTGAGAGAGGTCTTCTTCTAATTCACAGGCTTTGGGGTTGGTGAAAGTTTTCAGAATTTGGTACATGGCTTTTCGGGTGTTTTCGGCTTGGCCAATTTGTAGGGCTATATGTGATTTACTGGCACGCTTGATGTTTTTATGATAGAGGGTGAGAGCGGCCTTATACTTCTCTTTGTTGGCTATAAGGTTGGTGCGGCGCCATTTTCTTTCAAGGTTTTTTAACCCAGTTTTCTCTTTGTGGAGTTCTAGAGAACCAGGCTGACTGTGTAGCTCTGGGTTTGGTAGAGCCTGCTTTTTTGGGGCGATCAGGTCGATGGCAGCTAGGACAGATTTATTGAAATGGACTAGGCTATCTTCGGTGTTGCTACATGGAAAGTTTTTAATGGTTGTGAATGCGGATGCGAAAGTAACTGGATTGATTCTATGCCATTGTCTATAGAGGGATTGTTTTCACAAGGTGGGTCGTTGAAGTTCACTGGGTCTCTGTAGTTGAAAGTCAATAATAGCATGCTCAGACCAGTTATCTGACTTCGGGGCCTCGCATGTAAGGAGAGGGAAATTAGAGGTGTGTCCTGCTATGTGGGTTGGGCCGTTGTTGGTTTTATTGAGGTTCAGTGTGGCGAGGTCTGCTAGGAAGGACGAGGTTTCTGCTTTGTCGAGGTTCTCGCTGTGGATGTTAAAGTCTCCCATTAGCATAAATTTGCTAGAGGAGATCATGTGAGGGGCTATCAGCTCCATTAGTAGGAGAGGAAAAGTGGCTGGGGGGCGGTGCACCAGTGCCCCTTTCCAGTTGTGTTGGGGTGAGAGATATAATAGGAATATAATGATCTTGATCTGTTCATTTGAGCGTTGTTCCAGTATAGAGATTTTTGCCCTGTCATTATAAATGATAGCAATCCCTCCTCCAGCTTTAAGCTGTCGGTCAAGTCTGAGTATCCTATACCCTTCTGGCAGGGCAAAGGCAATTGCTGGGGTGCTGGCTGGTTTTAGCCAAGTCTCAGTGATAAAGCCGACATTGGGGGAGTTGGAATCAAGTAGGTCCCATATCTCGATCACATGCTTCGGGAGGGATCTTACGTTTCCCAGAAAGTCATTCCGGCTTAGCCATGGGGAGGAGGCTTGATGTGGGGGATTAGGGTCGGGTCTCCACTTATTTTTCCCTTTAGGGCCTGGGTTGGGCATGGGGTTACGGGGATATGGTTCATGCTGTGCTAGAACGCAATTCGTGCTCTGGTATCTGCAGTGTGGGCATGAAAAGAGCCCTTCTAGGTCTTGGAGGTGGTGTGTGCCCTTTTTGTGACAATGGTGGGGGGGAGTGGTGGTGGTGATCTCCGATAAGCAAAAGCTCTGTCTTGGAATAGACGAGTTTGTTGAGTGCGCCAAGGTCTGGGCATAATTGGACAGGGTTCCTGGCTGCTGGCGCCGGTCTGGCGCGGTCTGGCGCCTTTGGCGCGCCTTGGTGACCATGTGGTTTTATAGTTGCGGTGGGGTGGTAGCTAGAGCGCTGACCTGACCTCCTTCCTGCCGGAAGTACCTCCCTCCACACAATCGGGATATCCCGCGGTGGACCCGGGAGAACGGCTCGGGAGAGTCAGCGTGGTGCAGGTAAGCGGGCTTGAGACTTTGTAACTTGAGTACCACACAACTTATTTTTAAAAGTTACCTCAGTTAAAAAACACAAATAAACAATTTAAAATTGGCTGCCCCCGGTAGTATTCACCGTGAGTCTGGCTGAAGGTGTCAGGTCTAGGGAGTAGAAGCAGCTAGCGCCTGATGCCGTTGCTGCTGTCAGTGCGCGTGCGTGATTTGATTGAATAATGCACCATAGCTTGGTAACTGTAGAGACTATTTTGGCTTTTCCTCCAAATACTAATTATATCCGGCACATGAGGATTTAAAAAACATAATAGTTCGCACATAATGTCTAATTCATAGAACAAACAGTTTAAACAATAATAAAATAACATGCATTGGCTCTATAAATAAATTGGACGGCCTACTGAAACTCGTGTTAATGTGATTTTTTGAGCATCCCTCTGTTTCGGTTCAGATCAGGTGAGCCCTTGAAAAACACATACTCAAGACACAGGCCCTATTTACTCTCAATAATTCCATTAGTTACAAGACGTTTTGGTCTAAAAGTCTGCCCTGCCATGGGAAAGGCGAAGACTCTGCGCCCCTCTCATGTAACTGTCATTTATTTATATTGTCACACTTTTGCAGACACCATTTATAGAACTCGATGCCCTCTAGCAATGCCCTTTTAACACCAGGTGAGGCATCACTCACATGGGCCCTCAGGCAATCCCTGCCAATCTGTCATGATAAGCTCACTAGCCAGTGTTTTTTACAATCCTGCTGCTAATTGCACCACACATCTGGAGACCTGTGAGGTGAAGTCCATCATGGCTAGCTGCTTTCATGCTGGCCTTGTCAGTCGAAGCACAGATGTCACCACCTTGGCGTAGAAGGATGCTTGACACTTCCTGATGCAAATCGGTTCGATCTTCCTTCTAAATGCTGAGTTCATGGTTCATCCACCTCCGCTCCTTCCTGGAAAGTTTTGGGGTGGTCTGTAAAGTGGGTGCCTAGAAAAGGGGGGGGTCAAAAAACATGTTTGCCCCGTGCAATTTACCATAGGATATTAGACACCACTACAGGACAAGCGACTCAACAGACTTACAGCACATTTGGCTGAAACCAGATCTTCACACACAAAGTGTGCTTTTTGTGATTTGTGGTCATATGTACAAAACGTTTATGACTCAGTAATCAGTAATCAGTCACTCACTGACTACCAGTCACAAAAACATGAAATTGGAATGTATGAAATGCATTTCCAGCCCTAAATTTAGCATTTCGAATGAGTAACGAATTATCACTTTAATGCCTCCGGATAGCGATTCACAAATAGGAAATTGTTATTTGTGATTCGCTATTCTTCTGTCCAATCCGTTCGCGAATAGCGAAAAGTCACAAAAACACCTTTTTGCACATTCAGTTTACTACCACCTCAAATCAGGTGGTAATCATGTGCAACATATATAAACAGCCCCAGAATGCATCAAAGTTTTCCAAAATGCCTACTTTGATTGTCACAGCTAGGAGAATGAGGTTTTTGGCTGGTCTGCAGAGAAGGAGAAGACATTAGAGAATTTTCAGACTGAAGGTTACCCTTTTAGAACAAACAGAGGAAGAGATATTCATCAAGTCCAGGCTAAGTAGTGCAGTTATCCTTGAGCTAATTGCTGATTTTAAGCCTCAACCTGAGAGACACACCTTATGCAGCAAGTTCATCCCTACCTACCCACCCATGTGCAGATGTTGTGTAGTTTGCATCTATTAGCCTCTGGTTGCAGTTTAGGTGTGGTTGCAGCAGTTGCTGGTGACTCACAGAGTGCCCTTGCACATGTTTTCATCCATTTCTAGATACTCTGTTAATGCACATTAAGAACTATACATACTGTCCTAAAAATTGCACACCACCAATATATATTTTGGGGGGATTGTAATATTTCCTAATGTCATATGCTGTATAGATGGTATACATGTGCCAATCTGCCCACCAACCAGACCTGTCAACATTAGGGTAGTCTTCCCCGAAACATTTTACCTTTACTGTGCCTATTTTTGTTTATATCCTTTTTGCTGGCCTTAGGATTATGCATATGTTATCACTGCTAACCAGTGCTAAAGTGATTGAGCTCTTTCCATAAAACATGATGGAATTGTCTAATAACCAATTGCCACATTTAATTTACTTGTAAGCTGCTAATAGAGTGCTACAACATGTACCCATGGCTTATAAACTAAATAATACTTATAGTGGGCCTGCACCACTGATTGTGCCACTCACTGAAGTAGCCCTTCTAAACATGTCTCAGGGCTGCCATTGCAGCCTGTGTGTGCAGCTGTAAATTGCTATTTCGACCCAACCTCCCTTTTTGATATATACAAAGTCACCACTAGGGTATGACTTGAACAGCCCAGAAGGCAGGGTGCACAGTGTATTTATAAAGTAGGACATATAATTTAAAGTTGTACATGTCCTGGTAGTAAAATTCCTAAATTTGTTTTTTAATGCTGCAAGCCCTACCTCTCCCATAGGATAACTTTGCAGTTACCTTATTACATTTATTGAGCTGTAACTTCTAATTCAGAGCAGGTGCAGCGGTTGGGTTTGGAGTCTAAAGAATAGTATTTTAAAATCACTGTTTAATGGTAAAGTCGGCTCTTAGTCTTTATTAAATCCTCGTTTTTTCTTCTTTCTATGTGTTTCTGTGTGCAGCACACATAGGAGGAAAACACCTCCATTGATTGTTTTTGTGCAGGAAGGTATCCCTTCCTGCACAAAAACAATCATTCCTACAATGAAGACACGTTGGCGCAAGGCAGCCAATGGTGTGCCAGCGCAGTGGAAGAGTACAGGAAAGCATTGTATCTCATAGATTTTCTTTTGAAGCAGGGCAGCGCTGCAAAATGACACTGCATTGCCATGCTTCATAAATTAGTAAATGAGGCCCATGATGTGGCATCAGTTGAGCTCCCTCTCCCAGAAATGAGAAATCCTGAAGTTTTGGGCAGGCCCTGTTTACACCAAGATTTTCCAGCCTGCAAGTGCCAAAGCTCTGGTGAACCCAACTCTTCAGGCCACATTGACCACCAGCTGGGCTTGCCAATGTGGGAGCTGCACTTTGTGCTACAACATTGACAGCCCACAGTTACCACCGGCGCGGACCTCCAGCAATGACCGTCTATGATGCCCAACAGGATCTTCGTACCACAGCGATGTATGTCTATGATGCCTGGTCTGCTCTTCGCGCTACAGCAACGACCATTTGCGACCCTCTTGCTGCTCCCCAGTGCTCCCTCCACCGTGAATGGAACTCTTTCTGCTGGACTTTTGAAGGTAACTCTTTCAGTGGAACTAACCTGGTCCCTGTATCTTCCTTGCGCCTCATTGCGGTCAGGCTTAACATGTGACTTTCACCCAGTCACGCTTGACCAGATAACTGCGAGTGGCGCTTTGTGCTTTTAGGCACTGTGTTTACTTACATCTTTAAAATTACATATCTCTAGTACCACTGATTGGAGTTTTGCTGTTTTGGTCTAAAATTATATATTACATTATGCTCTATTATTCTAGATTGGTATGTTAGTTTTCTTGTGTTGTGTTTTCACTTTATTTATTTCTATTTGAAGTGCTGCATAAAAACCATGTGCATTGCCCTAAGTTAAGCCTGTTTGCTTTTGTGCCAAGCCACCAAAGGGTTAAGTACAGGTTAATTTGAGGTTTATTGTGACTTCACCCTGACAGGAATTGTGGTTGCTACTTGAGAAGGGTTTTACCCCCTCAGCCTGTAACCCAAGTTCCTTCAGGTACTCCATACCTGTGTCCAGTAAATTAAATAAATAGCATATAAGGAGGCAGGGTAGTGGTACACTGACCCACTTACAGTTATGTGGAGTCTTAGATGGACCCATCAAGAGGGCAATTAAAAAAACATTTCTGATGGTCAGTATCTTGGTACTCCCGGGAGACTCCCTCCAGACAGCCAAGCAAAGCTTCAACTATGCACACCTTTCACCTCCAGACACTCAAACCTCATTAGATTGCCAAGCCCCTAGTATGCACAACCTTCGCCTTGTAGAGAAGTCTTCAGGGAGAGACCACTCCCTCCAGACAGCCAAGCCTTATTGGGTGACCAAACCTCTACTACTCCTCTATTACACACATCCTTTGCCTCTAGACACCCAAGACCCATTTGGTAGCCAAGCCCCTAAGACGCACAGCCTTTACCTTGACAGTTGTTTTTAAGTAGAGGTCACTCTCTTCAGACACCCAAGACCCATTAGGGACCAAGCCCCTACTACGCACACCCTCAACTTCCAGACACCAAAGCCCCCTTAGGTAGCCAGGCCCATACTACGTACCGCTTTCATCTTGTACAGAAGTCTTGACAGAGAGCCCACTTCCTCCAGACCGCCAGGATCTACTACTATGCACACTCTTTGCCTCCGGATACCCAAGCCCCATTAGGTGGCCAATCCCCTACTACACCTGGCCTCAGCCTTGTACAGAAGTCTTCGCTTAGAGCCCATTCCCTCCAGACACACAAGCCCCATTAGGTGGCCAAACCTCAAATTATGAACACCCTTCGCCTTCAGATACCCCAGCCCCATTAGGTGGCCAAGCCCCTATTACACACACCCGTCACTTTATACAAAAAGTCTTTATAGCGAGCCCATTTCCTCCTTCCACCGAGGCTCTCTTAGGTGGCCAGGTCCCTTCTAAGCACATCTTTTGCCTTCAGCTAGACAAGCACCATTAGGTGGCCAAGCACCGACTCTGCACAGCCATCACTTTAGACAGGCATACTCAGGGACAGCGCACTCCCACCACACAGCCAAGCCCTTTTATGTGGCCAGACCCTTCCTTCACTCATCCTTCGCCTCTTCTTTATGGAGAACCCACTTGCCTTCTATGTCCTGATCTGTGTTGGCTCCCTACCCATGTGTCTTTGAAACAGTCTAGTAAGGGAGTTAGTTTTATTTCATTTGATTGGTAGAATGTACTTCCTATAAGTAGGTTGTAGTAGTTTGCCTCTTCATTTAAGAGGACATAGGCTACGGCTATTAAGTAATAATTTTATTCGATATGCAAAGTTACTGTTTGTTGTATATTCTATGCTTAGGGTTTATTTTTGTCGCTAAAGCAATCAATCAAAGTCATTTATACAGCGCGTGGCTGCCTGAAACCAAGGCGTCCCTGCGCTAAAAGCAGTCTGACAAACAGACTCGGACCCTACTATCTATACTTGATCAAAGAGTCAGGTTTTTAAATCCCTACTGAACCGAATTCAGACTCAGCCATATTTAGATGGATAGGCAGTGTGTTCCAAAGCTTAGCCATCAGTATTGAGAAGCACCTCCCACCACGTCGAGCCATAGAAAACCTTGGGATTGCGCAAAAGTCTCAATTGATTAGATTTCAAAGCTCTCACCTGCTGGTACTGTCTGATCCTGTTTCTCACAGTAACTTGGCCCTTTACCCCTAATGGCTCTAAATGCAAATGTCAGGCTTTAAATTCAACCATCTTGGCCACAGGGAGCCAATGAAGCTTCTTATGGTGGGAGATATGATGAAGAAAGGGTACCCGTCAGGAATGCCGGAAGTCCCAGATATCAGATGTCGGCGTAATCCAGGTGTGATGTCAAAATTGCATGGACTACAATCCTTTGTGACTCTGCTGCCAACAGGTGCAGTAATTTCCTGACTGATTTTAGCTTCAGAAAGCAAGATGATGAGATCTGCCAAATTTGTATGGCAAAAGCTGAGGTGGTTATTATAGGTGGTGGATTCAATTCAGTAGGCCACCATAGACACAAAGGAGGGGATATCATCTAATTGAAGAAAAGTACCTCTAGTTTGTCAGTGTTCAGTTTTAAAGAATTGATGTACATATTTGGCAATGCCCTTTAAGCACTCTTTGAAAATTGAGAAGGACAGCCGCAGAATGTTCTTTAAATGAGAATACCAGTGGAGTGTCATCTGCATATGAAACAACCTCCACTCCCTAGGTCTCAATGAGGGATGCCGAAGGGGCCAGGTAAAGGTTGAATAGCATTGGACTGAGGGCAGAGCTCTGTGGAACCCCACAAACCATAGGTTTAGGCGAAGATGAAAATGGGTGAAGGAGAACCCATTGCATTCGATCTTCTAGAAAAGATCAAATCCACGACAGCGCAGTGCCCCGAAAGCCAAAATTGCCTAATCTAGTTGTAGGAGAGTAGGATCTGCACTTATGTTGCCCCCACTTTTTTTCTGATGTTAACACTGGTTTCTGGCTATAGTCTGGCTGGGTCCCTCCTAATCAGGGCCCCAGTCTCTCTGTTCTCCCTAAACAACTTGGAGTGCATATTAGATGCACTAGTGATTGGATACTGTGGTACCTTATGAGCCCCTAGTATATGATACCTTAGGTACCAAGGGCATAGGTACTTCACAGGCCTACCAGGGGCTGAAGCATGTATTATGCCACCCCTGGGAAGCAGACTAAATCTGACACCACAAGCCTGCTACTGCAGCCTGGGTAAGGTAGTGTTAGCACTCCTCACTGATGTATAGGTTCCTATATCTCACCATACACACACATATAAACCTATCAGTCACCCCTAAGGCAGGCTCTATCAATCCTGAGGGCAGGGTGCTTGGTTTACAATGTGAGGGGGTGCCTCTGCATGAGCAGGGCCCCTCTGCAGCTGGCAGAGTCTATTCACTGTGGCTGTTTGTGGATGTGGTTAAACCATATACTCTTAAGTGCATTTTAACCTAGCGGTAAATACTAACTTTGGAATGACTGCATCAAAACATGTTGTGTTTGGTTTCAAACAACTTGGAATCATACCCCCACACCAGTAACTGGTGTGGGAGTATGATCCCACCCTTCTAGAGGGGACGACATGTACCTACTGTGGAAACACGGTAGAAATCTGAAAGAGCCCTGGCATCACGAAATGGATGCCACCAGCACAGACACTGGGCTGCCCTCCTGCTGCCGACTGAAACTCGCAGTGGTGGAGGCCCAACAATAGGCATCCTGTCACAGGGAGGTGTAACCACCTTCCAGACAGGATTTAGTGTATTGGGGCTGGGTGGTTGCACTCCTAGAGTGCTTTGAAGTACTGCACTGGGGGAGCAGTAGGTTCCTCTGTGCATATGCCAGCTCAAAACGGTTCAGGGGCTACCTTCCCCTGCTCTGGCGTGAAACTGGACAAAGGGAAGTGGGTGTAACCACCCACTCCCCTGACCCTCCCAGAGGAGTGGACATGGACCAAGTCTCTCCCTTTCCTTTAGTATAAGATAGGGAAACCTTGCCATTGCAAATCAGATATCCCTGGACGACGCTCTACAAGAAGAATCCTGGCCCTTCAACGTTCCACTACCTTTGGAAGACTGAAGAATCTCCCTTGGAGTCAAGGAGTGACTCCCCTGCTTGGCAGGCACCAAAAACTTGAATCAACAGTCGCAAACTTTCCCGCTCCCGCTGGAGTCCGAAGTCCCTGCAGCCTCAGAAGTTGATTTCCTGACTTCTTGATAGCCATTGTGAGTCCCCAGCAGAGCTGAGGCAAGTGGACCCCACGAGTGATGAGGACCAGCAATACCCGGGTACCGTGCACTATTGTCGAGTGCAACCCCTTCACGACATTCTACGAACTTGTGCGTTGGACCACGTATGGTCCAAGCCTCCAGCAGGATTTCCTTTGAAAATCAGGGGCCTACCTCATCCCTAGTGACCGTGAGCTTCTGTGAAGTGAATCCTCAAGAGGCATCTTTGTGATCCCTTGCCAGCTGGCTCGTGGGTCCCCTGAAGACTTTCTCATCAAAACAAAGGGCTCCCCTGATTGCTCCAGACCTACCCTGACTTACACTCGCTGGGTGAGTCCCTCAGATCTTGCTGGTCTGCACCGCTGACTTTCTTCAGTTTCCACAAGACTTGCTCTTGCCAAGGCTTGTTGACTCCAATCCGGGTGCCAACACCTCAGTACCTGCACACTTTGTGGAACACTCCGAATCAAGCTCCTGGTTGTCATCGATGCCTCCTGGACCTCGTGGCTGAAGAGTCAAAACACCCTTGATCACCTGAAATCACCTGACATCCGTGGGCATCCATCTTCCTGGCCCCGGGTCACTGGCAAGTGACTGTGAACACTGTCCCTTCTGCTATCAGGTCTTCTTCATCTTGAATCCAGCCTTGGATTCCACCGGACACTTCTCCAGTCTCCGTAAGCAGCAAAACTTCTTCGGCTTCCATAGAAAACGATGACGCGACCCGACACCAAAAGACACCTATGCACCCGGCTTCCCTGGGTGAGGTAACTCATGCACTCTGGTGCTCCTGTGGATGTTGGCCCTCGAACTACTTACCTTGTTTGTAGACTCTCTAGAAGTACCCTTAAACTTTAAAAATCCAACCGCGACTTGCTCCATTTAAATCAATAGGGAACAAGCGGCTGTGTTCTCACACTGCACGCGTCTCCCGCGGGCCCTTTACTTACCTGCCTTGGGTGGATTAGTGAAGCCCCAGCGATTCTACAGGCCCTAGGCCTTGTCCCCTTGCAAGTCGACTTTCCTAAACCTCTTTTTTATTATATGGTCTGGTACGCCCCTAGGGCCCCAGCCATATTTGTGCTTAACTTATTGTGAAACGTTGATATTTGCATTTTTTCCTGACTTCTAATCTCATAAAGAGATTAGTAGAGTGTGTCTAGTAATAAATACATATATATTGGATATATATACCTGTGTGGTGTCCTTTCATTTGGTAATTCAAGAGATTATAAGGTAAAACAAGCTTCTTTACATTCCTCTGAGACTTAGCCTGAAGGCTGCTCTCCACAGCTACCACTAGGATAGCTTTCTTTAAAAGGTTGTCTTAAACCTATCTACCATAAGAGTCGAATTGGACTGGTGCAAGGTGGCCACTATAACTAGTGACCTGCATATGCCAGGCCAACTTCTCACACTAGTCAACAAGTTAGAATGAGAAACCATGACAAATGCTGCCGATAGCTCCAGCAGCACCACCATAGGAGATGCCCCTCCATCCAAAGCCTCTCCGACTGCCTCCACAATCTCCAGAAGAGTGGTCTCTGTGCTATAGCCTGCACGGAAGCCGGACTGAGAATCAAGAAGCAAATCATTAGAATCAACAAAGGAAGACAGTTGGCAATACACCAGTTTTTCTAAAAATGTTGCGGGTGCTGGTAGAAGTGAGATAGGCCTAAAATTGCTAAGCACCCCAGGGTCCGCCTTGGGCTTCTTTAGCGACGGCAGTAGGAATGCCTGTTTCCATAATGCTGGAAAACAGCCAGATTTCAATGAGGCATTCCAGATCTTATCAAGAATAGGATTTACAGTGTAGGCAACTAGTATGAGAAACTGAGGAGGACAAGGATCCTCTGGGGAGCCCGAGTTGCACTTCAGAAGCTCCTCAAGAAAGTCTATTTCAGAGATTGGGCCAAATTCCAGAAACACAGGTGCTGGACTGTCAGACGATATCAGATGTCTAACTGAACCACCTTATGATGAGAATGGTGAGTAAAGTTCATGAATCTTTTCCTCAAAGGAATCAGATAAACTAGTGCATAAGGCCAGGGACGGCTAAATCCAGTGTAGTGAAAGATTTGACAATATTAAAAAATTTCTTGGACAAATTAACAGAATTCGCGATACGGAGTGAAAAATACTCTCATATCGTTTGCTGCTTTAGCTTGCAAATTTTTTTGAGTGCCGCCTTATAGGCAAGTTTAGCTGCCGGGTCATAAGACCTCCTCCATCACTGCTCCAGCCTTTTACAGAGGCTTTTTCTGCTCTAACGTTTGCTGAAAACCAGGGAGCAGAAGGCTTAGATCTATTAGCTATTACTGTTTTTAGGGGAGCAATCGGGTCCCGCGCCTTAGAGATCAAAAGATTGAAGAGGATCGAATTCTTATCAGGATTGCCTGAAAAGGCCGGCAGAGTTGATTCAAGAGAGGGCATGAAGGTTTCCTATGTAATGCAAATTCCACCTTCTTTCAGGTGCTATCTTTATCTCTGGCTTTTTGTCCGTGTCAAAAAAGGTGAATGGAAAAAGATAATGATCTGTCTATATCAGGCATGATGGGACCTCAATATGAAGGCTGGTGATATTAAAAAAAATTAAATCCAGTGTATGTCCCGCTTTATGAGTACTGTGGTGACTAGCTGAGTCAGATTAATGCCCTCCAGCGTTTGAATCACCTGGGAGGCCTGTAGACAATTCAGGTCATCAACATGCGTATTACGTCTTCCAGTGCCGTGAAGTTGGCATATTATAAGGATAGTTTCAGGACAGTGTCATACAGTTCAGGGAGACCACTGTTCGGGCAGTCTGGTGGTTTATATACCAACAAGCCGTTGAAATAAAAAGAGGGAGTAAGTTTAATGCAAAAAAAGAGGCCTTCTATGTTCCCAAATTAACCCAGCATGGATGTCAATACTTCCCATGCATCTCTGATGGTAATGGCAGCACCCCCTCCTACCCTGTCCCTCCCGGTTGGTGCACAGGTTCTGATACCCAAAGGGAGTGGTCATGGCAAGATCTGGATTCAAGCCATCTTTCAGTCAGGTTTCAGCGAGAAACATCATATCCCAAGTTTTGTCTGAGAGGGAAAGCCATATTTCAGAGGAAAGTTTAGGCATTGATCTGCAATTAATGGGACAAGCTCTAAAGCTTGTCACTCTGTCATATTTTGCCAGACAACTCCAACCTCCAAGATTGTTGTGGCCCCTAAAGTAAAACCACAGGCATTCCAACTAAAAACAGCACTCCTCACGGCAGGCTCATAGTGCGGGGAAGCAAAACAAGGGCTAACATTCAGGGCAAGGAGAGCCTCTCTAGAGAGGGAGCCCGCCTGATTAGAAAAAAGGCCTGCCTGTCTGGCGCTGGACGCGATCTTGGCGCGGATGGGCGCAGACAGGCATGCCTTTGGCGCGCCCACTGTGTCCGTCTACGTCATTGAACTCCTTAAATAAGGCTTGGCAGCTGGTCTCAACAGCTAGACCCCTAAGCCAAGCAAGATGGCGCCCAGTAATGGACCTGTCGAACGGATAAAAAATGGAGCTCCGCTCGATTATAGCAGTCTGGAAAATGCCTCTATCTACTCTGATTGAAGTGGTAATAGCATCCTATATTGCTGCATGTGGGTAAAGTTTTAAAATTGCTTGTATCACTGCTTGTTCAAAATCAATGATTATTTTGTGGGGGGGAAGTCATTTACTGTCTGTTGTTTTATTTCTGTTAGGAGATCTATGTAGAGTGTTTATTGGGTAGTAGAGCACATATGAAAGGGATGTTTGTTTCTTGGTATTCGCCATTGTTAGTGTATAGTTGATTGAATTGCTTGGGACATATTTTGAAATGTCCCAGCCATCATCCCGGTTCCGTATTGAGTTTTTGTATATTAGTAGGGGTGGCAATGATTATAATTCTTTTTTCATGACTTTCATTGTCATGAAGAAGGACTTGCTCTTCTTTATGTGTTATTGCGTATTCAGGTAGTATTTCTACTTCTGAAAATGTTTTTGGGACTGATGGCGTTTGGGTGGTAGATGTTTCGTTCTAGCTACTAGGCATTTTAGTGATGAGATGGCAGGTAACTGGCCAGTTACATGCCCTAGGGCAGGGATTAGGACATCTTTTAATATTTGAGTGCTTGGTTGTTGGTAGCTAGTGCTTGCCATCTCTTACTTCACTTTCAGTAACATTGGAGGGGGTACTTATGTTATATAACATTTAGAACTGTAGTTTCCCTGGTTTCAACCCTCCCATAGCAGGAATTAGAGCAGTATTTGGTGCATTTCCAATGTATGTAATTAGTTGATCTTCTTCCTTGGGTAAGTGTAGACCATGTAACAGAGCAGAAGTTTCCCTTTTTGTGATGAAATGAATTTAGCCCCTGCTGTTGACAGGCCCACATACAAACATTGCGTCCTCGGAATCCTCAGCCCAAACAAGGCAGCACAGAAATCAAAGAAGACAGAAGAGGAGGAAATCAAGAAATAAGTGTCAGCAAAAGGCACAAACCAAGAAATGGAGACGATAACAACCTTCAATGATAACATGGTCATCAATTTAACAAAAACTGAACTAACACGAGCAGAAACCCAGTTACTCTCCCTTGGTTTGACTTTCTGCCAAGAGAGAAATTTCAAGAACAAACAGTCCAGATTTGACATATATAAATTCATAAGAAAATTAGAATTAATTAAATATTTCAAACTAAAGAATGTGACAAATCACCCGTCAAATGAACAGACTATGAGTAACATCTCAGAACAAAGTACGTTACAAGCCTCTGATGTGGCAACATTAAAGACACTACAGGCACTTGAAAGTGATGATAGAGCCTAACTTTTGTTAACCCAAGAAGCGATGAGCAAAGCTGGCATCAACATAACCAAGCCAGAGGCAAGCCCGTTCAATCTGGCATCGATAGTTGTTCCAATGATGCCAAGAGATGCGGTTGATGTGTTTAATGACCAGGTTATAGAGGAATTGAAAAGATGAAATCGTAGAGTAAACCTTAACAACCGTAGATGGAAGTATCAAGAAAAATAGTATTTCAACTTAATGAAAAAGCTTGGTGACAATAAAGAGTTCGCTAACAACAAAGCTGATAAGGGAGGTAATATTGTTTTATGGCCAAAGGAACAATACCTGAAAGAAGCACAGAGGCATTTCGATGATGATGCCTGCTACAGAAAAGCCTCTTATCAGGCCCTACGGAATGTTAAATAAATGATGGGTAATGAGTTGTCCCATTGGAAACGAAAAGTTTTACCTACAAAAGATGAAGTTAATTTCCTCAAGTTCCCTGTGACACCAGCATTGTACTTTATTCCTAAGGTACATAAACGAACAACACCAATACCAGGGCGACCCATAATTTCTGCCAGAAACAGTTTGTTTGAGTCTATCTCGAAATATGGGAATTATTTTCTACAGGATTTACCATCGTATATCAAAGATAAGGGGGATTTCCTCAGAAAAATACACAACTTGGGGTGGAAGGAAGAGTATTCATTTATAGCTATGGACAACACATCACTGTACACCAGTATAAAACCCAGTGATGGTTTAAAGGTAGTGGGGAACTTCCTTAGTAAAAGACCAATAGGCCTGTATGATCACAATGAATCTCTGACAAAATTTCGAAGGTCAGAAAATCGACCTACAAAAATATCGCAACACAAATATCGATGTCAAGAATATCGACATCCTATCTACAACATGGTAAGTGCAAAAATATCGAAAAAATAAATAAAAATGTCAAAAATATCGTTTTTAAAAAGATCGTTTTTTTTACAATAAATACGTTAAATAAACATAATAATACTTATAAATAAAATAAACATAATTAAATATATGTAATAATGTTAAAAATTAATAATTAATCAATATAATTTAATAAAAATGAATTAAACATATACATATAATATATAATATATATACTTACTTAATAATGTTTTTATAATTATTGTAATAAATTATAAATTATTTAAAAATATTAAAAATTGCAAACACATTACACACATAAAACAATAACATAAATAAAAATTAAATAATTATGTATAACAAATTTACAAAATTACATTTAATTTAAAGATGGTTAAAATTAATTATATACTACATTAGCTAAAATAATAAAAATAAATATTAAATAGCAGAGACAATACAACTACTACTCCAGCTCCCAAAAAAACAACATAAAGGAAAATTTTGGATAGTGCAGGGCTAAAAATGACTATATCCACTCCAGATAGTGTAACAGTAGGGAAAGTGGTGGATAACGTAGAGGTATAAATTACTATTCCGACTCCAGGGAGTGCAACAGTAAGGAAAGTGTTGGATAGCGAAGGGGTACAAATAACTATTCCAAATCCAGAGAGTGCAACAGTAGGAAAAGTGTTGGATAGCATAGGGATACAAATTACTATTCCAACTCCAGAGAATGCAACAGTAGGAAAAGTGTTGGATAGCGTGGGGTTAAAAATTACTATTCCAACTCCAGAGAGTGCAACAGTAGGAAAAGTGTTGGATAGCGTAGGGGTACAAATTACTATTCCAACTCCAGAGAGTGCAACAGTAGGGAAAGTGTTGGATAGCGTAGGGGTAAAAATTAGTACTCCAAGTCCAAAGACTGCAACAGTAGGGAAAGTGTTGGATAGCGTAGGGGTAAAAGTTAAGATTCCCACTCCAGACAGTGCAACAGTAGAGAAAGTGTTGGATAGCGTAGGGGTAAAAATTACTATTCCAACTCCAGAGAGTGCAACAGTAGGGAAAGTGTTGGATAGCGTAGGGTTAAAAATTACTATTCCAACTCCAGAGAGTGCAACAGTAGGGAAAGCGTTGGATAGCGTAGGGATAAAAATTACTATTCCAACTCCAGAGAATGCAACAGTAGGGAAAGTGTTGGATAGCATAGGGGTATAAATTACTATTCCAACTCCAGAGAGTGCAACAGTAGGGAAAGTGTTGGATAGCGTAGGGGTAAAAATTAAGATTCCCACTCCAGACAGTGCAACAGTAGGGAAAGTGCTGGATAGCGTAGGGGTAAAAATTACTATTCCAAATCCAGAGAGTGCAACAGTAGGGAAATGGTTGGATAGCGTAGGGGTAACAATTACTATTCCAACTCCAGAGATTGCAACAGTAGGGAAAGTGTTGGATAGCGTAGGGGTAAAAATTACTATTCCAAATCCAGAGAGTGCAACAGTAGGGAAAGTGTTGGATAGCGTAGGGGTAAAAATTAGTACTCCAACTCCAGAGAGTGCAACAGTAGGGAAAGTGTTGGATAGCGTAGGGGTAAAAATTACTATTCCAACTCCAGAGAGTGCAACAGTAGGGAAAGTGTTGGATAGCGTAGGGGTAAAAATTAAAATTCCCACTCCAGACAGTGCAACAGTAGGGAAAGTGTTGGATAGCGTAGGGGTAAAAATTAATATTCCAACTCCAGAGACTGCAACAGTAGGGAAAGTGTTGGATAGCGTAGGGGTGACAATTACTATTCCAACTCCAAAGAGTGCAACAGTAGGGAAATTGTTGGATAGCGTAGGGGTAACAATTACTATTCCAACTCCACAGAGTGCAACAGTAGGGAAAGTGTTGGATAGCGTAGGGGTAAAAATCACTATTCCAACTCCAGAGAGTGCAACAGTAGGGAAAGTGTTGGATAGCATAGGTGTAAAAATTACTATTCCAACTCCAGAGAGTGCAACAGTAGGGAAAGTGTTGGATAGCGTAGGGGTAAAAATTAAAATTCCCACTCCAGACAGTGCAACAGTAGGGAAAGTGTTGGATAGCGTAGGGGTAAAAATTAATATTCCAACTCCAGAGACTGCAACAGTAGGGAAAGTGTTGGATAGCGTAGGGGTAACAATTACTATTCCAACTCCAAAGAGTGCAACAGTAGGGAAAGTGTTGGATAGCGTAGGGCTAAAAATTACTATTCCAACTCCACAGAGTGCAACAGTAGGGAAAGTGTTGGATAGCGTAGGGTTAAAAATTACTATTCCAACTCCAGAGAGTGCAACAGTAGGAAAAGTGTTGGATAGCGTAGGGGTAAAAATTACTATTCCAACTCCAGAGAGTGCAACAGTAGGGAAAGTGTTGGATAGCGTAGGGGTAACAATTACTATTCCAACTCCAGAGAGTGCAACAGTATGGAAAGTGTTGGATAGCGTAGGGGTAAAAATCACTATTCCAACTCCAGAGAGTGCAACAGTAGGGAAAGTGTTGGGTAGCGTAGGGGTAAAAATTACTATTCCAACTCCAGAGAGTGCAACAGTAGGGAAAGTGTTGGATAGCGTAGGGGTAAAAATTAGTACTCCAACTCCAAAGAGTGCAACAGTAGGGAAAGTGTTGGATAGCGTAGGACTAACAATGACTATTCCAACTTCAGAGAGTGCAACAGTAGGGAAAGTGTTGGATAGCGTAGGGGTAACAATGACTATTCCAACTCCAGAGAGTGCAACTGTAGGGAAAGTGTTGTATAGCGTAGGGGTACAAATTAGTACTCCAACTCCAGAGAGTGCAACAGTAGGGAAAGTGTTGGATAGCGTAGGGGTAAAAATTACTATTCTAACTCCAGAGAGTGCAACAGTAGAGAAAGTGTTGGATAGCTTAGAAGTTAAAAATAACATAGTTTTAAATAAAATAATTATTTAAAATAATTAATAATTTAATTATTAAATAACTCAAAATTACTTACAAATACCAATACATATTTATTAAAAACATAACTACCAATAAATAATTAATTAGCAAAAAATTATTAATAAATACCAATAAATAATAATTAAGGAATATTAATTACCAATTTAAACATTATTTAACAATTAAATTTTGTATACCAAAAATTAATTATCAAACATTAATTACCAATTAAAAAATCTTAAACAATTACATATTTTTTAACACAAAATAATAATTATTATACATTAATTACCAATTAATAATTTATTATTAATATATTAATTAGAAATATCACTAAATAATATTTAAACATATTTAATTACCAATTGATTATTAATCAACAATAAATTATTTTTCATAACCAAAAAAGTATTCTTTTAAATATTTACCAGTTAATAATTAATCTACAATTAATTAATTATCAATACCCAACTACAAATTTAATAATTTCTTAATTAGATTTCAATTACTTCCAACACTATTCCCCTATAAACGCACGAAACACTCAAATAATAAAATAATACAGTTAACATAATTATCAATTAATCAATTATTCAAAACTAATTACCAATTAATAAAAACTTAATTACCAATTAATACTTAATTAACAATAACAAAATTAACAATTAATCAATTATTCAAAACTAATTACCAATTAATACAAATTAATTACCAATTAGTACTTAATTAACAATAATATAATTATCAATACCAATAAATAAATATAAATATTACTTAATTACAATTAAATTACTTCCCACCCTCTTCCCCTATAAACCCACAACCCGCTACAGAATTTAAACGCAAAAATTATTTTAAAAAAATTTATAATTCCTAAAAATGTATAATTAATTTCATATTATTAAATTACTTCCCACCCTAATCCCCTATAAACCCACAACCCGCTACAGAATTTAAACGCAAAAATTATTTAAAATCTATTTATAATTCCCAAAAATTTATAATTAAATTCATATAATTAAATTACTTCCCACCCTATTCCCCTATAAACCCACAACCCGCTACGTTACTAAAACACAAAATTAACTTAAAAAAAACCATTATTAACATATATAAATTGTATACATATATTTTAAAAACAGTAGAACACTTAACAAAAAATAATTAACACATACATATTAAATACATAATAAAATACATAACAATATTATAAATATCGATATTAGTAACATGGATATTAGTAACATCGATATATTTCATATCGATATTACTAACTTCGATATTACTATCATCGATATAACAAAAATCGATATTACTTACCTTAGGGTCGATATTCTGTCCATCGATATTCTTGACATCGATATTCTGTCCCTACGATATTCTAGACTCGATATTATGGTAGGTCGAAATTAAATTATCGATATTTAGACTGCTCACCGATCACAATATGATTTTAATTGAAATGATCAATCTATGTTTGACAAACAATTATTTTTTGTTCAATAAGGAGGTATGCCACCAGATGAGGGGTATGGCAATGGGGGCTTGTTTCTCCCCAAGTTACGCTTGTCTTCACATGGGCTTGTGGGAGGAGCAGGTCCTCAAAATACACTTCAGCCAACTGGGGAAAACCCATGTGATAAAATGGTGGCGGTTCATCAATGATGTTTTTATTGTTTGAAAGGGAACAAAGAAGAGTGCCATGGCTTTTGTAAAAACAAATTTACATGAAGGATTTAAATCTGGAGTTTACGGCACAGATCAGTAATCAGTCATTGGAATTCTTGGATGTGCAATTGTATAGAGATAAGGACAGAGTAGAAACCAAATTGCATAGAAAATTAACAGCTGGAAATTCGATCCTCCATGCCAAAAGTTCACATCCTAGCAATGTAACCCAGATTATCCCATATGGGGAATATCTAATAATAGGGAGGATATGTAATTCGGAGACTGATCTGGAACAATGACAAAATGAAGTGATAGATTGATTCACAGCACGAGGTTATAACATCACTAGTTTGAACAAAGCCAGGCTTAAAACCAATGCCCAACCAAGAGACGCCATACTATTTAAGATTCAAGATGAATTGGGATTAACTGACACACAAACCCCTCGACAAACTGAAAAAACACAAAAACCACAAGAGGTTAGGTTAATTACAACTTTCAGCAAGCAAGAGAGGCAAATAAGAAAGATTATCAACACACAATGACCCATTGTACTGACGGATGTCACATTAAGTCAAATTCTCCCTGTAAACCCTCCCTGACATTTAGACGTGTACCATCAATGAGGGTTTAATTGGTAAGCAGTAGCCCAGAAGTTAGTTCTAGTTAGAGCTGGTTGTCCCCTAGAAATTGGTTTTTCAGCTGCAGTTCATGCAGAGCCTGCAAAATTGCTGTCAACATGCAAATTACACAACTGCATTCTGTGAGAAACAAGTTAACATCAAAGAGAACTACACTTGTAGGACAGAATTTGCAGTATATGTACATGAATCTCCCTGCAGACTAAAATATATAGGAAGTACTAAACTACAAGTGCACAACAGAATTCTGCAACACATCAGGGCTGTTGTAAACTCTGATCCCACATACCTGGTAGTGAGGCATTGTAGACTAGTCCATCTGAATAACTTAAAGGATCTTAAATATTTAGTTATTGGGGCTGTACCTGTATTAGGAAGAGGAGGAAACAGGAAGAAAATACTGCGGCAGATGGAATCTAAATTCATAATAGAGTTGGATACTAAAATGTCGAACGGGTTAAACATGAGTGAAGATCTCCATAATTTCTTATGATTTTAAATATGATGTGTCAATTCTGAAAATCATCTGTAATGTGTAGAGTCATATGTAGCGCAGAATGTAACCCTATAGTTGCTACATCTGACATATCCAAAGAAATAAGACGTTCGGTTGAAGCAACAAACAACAATTTGTGAAATTGTAACAACAAGACACTATTGGATATGGCAAGCACAGGTCACTTTTCTAATGATGATTTTATCTCTGTAAAATCCACTTTACCACTTTAACAATCCATTTAATGATTGTTATACATTTGAGTCTGTATTCAAGTTGATATATTTGAACATTGGAACAACAATTGATCCGCTGGTAATTGATCTATGTGATGCAATATATTTTATTAGTAAGATTTGCTGCTGATAGGCTTCAGTAGATGATGAACAATAGAAACACTTTGCACTTTAATAGGGGTTGTGTAATAAGGACACTAAGCATTTTAATTGTAGGAGCTGGTTAATATGGACTGATAATTAGTAAGGGTGGGCGTAGTTCGCGAAGTAGCACTTCGCGAAGCTACGCAAAGTGAAGTTCGCACTACGCAAGCTACGCGTAGCACTTCGCGAACTGCGTAGTAACATGTTCGCACTGTGCAAGATGTTGTTTTCAATGATTGCACAGTGCGGACAAGCAACCGGCACTGTGCAATCATTGAAAATGGCATCTTGCACAGTGCGAGCTGTAGTTTTCTGCTGCTCGAGTAGATTTTTACTCGAGCGGCAGCTTTCTCAACGCGAACTGGTAGTTTCTCATCGCGAGCGGTCGCGAGCATACGCGACCCCTCGCAATGAGAAACCTGACCTCCTCGCGTTGGGAATCTCGCCGGGAGGTTTATTTTCCATGCTCGCAATCGCCAACTTGATGTTGCTGATCGCGAACAAGGAATAAGTCTCGCCGGGATGTCATTTTGCTTGCTCGCGGTCGCCAACTTGACGTTGAGGACCGCGAGCAAGCAAAAAATGACCGCAGCACTACACAACACTACGCTACGCGTGTTCGCACTGTGCTACGTGCAGTTCGTGTAGTGCGAAGTAGCACGAACTTTGCAAATTACACGAGCGTAGCGTAGTGCTTCGCCCAGGCCTAATAATTAGTGAAACAAGCAATGTGGTAAATGAGGGACAAATAGAAGTATTTGGATTCTTAAGCTTGGCATACATCAATTTCAGACATATGTAATGTGACCGAGCAATTAGCATTTACAGATATCTGTGCAAACCATAACTTATATAAGCATGAGCTTGGAAGTATAAAGTAGATATATATATGTATTGATAAATTTGTCTGGTTGGGATGAAATAAGGTTTTGTGATATTTTTTTTGTGATTTTAATAAGGTGATGTCAGTTTTATAGATAACAGATTAATAGCTAGTGAATCAATTTAATGATGAGTATTAATGATGATTAATAATATACAGTAATGTTATTTGCATATGATCTATATTTACAAAAAGTAACACAATGTGAAGAAGTAGACTTTTTTCCATGGTTGTGGAGCTTGCACTGGGATGTTTGGGATTGTTTAAAATAAAGTAATGTGACGCAGTGTAGTCATGTGATCAAGACTGTGTTTTAGTGGTCGAAACGCGTCATGGACGAACGTCATTAGCCTGATAGATTGGAGCTGAATTAAATTGCAAGAAAGCACTATTTACATGCACGAGAAGTGGTGTCCATTCCTGCTTTGGATTTAAAGAATTCCTACGATTAGGACCTAGTTTCCACAGGAAAAGCGTTTTTTGTTTTCTCAATATCTTTGGCGCCGGTTGACGAATCTTCGCAAAATTTTCAAAACTAGTAGCCCGCTCCTGTCAGCTCCTGTCTTAAAAGTTTGGGGGAGATTTGACAAGTAGGTGCTGAGAAAAAAGGGGGGTCCCAAAATGTGTTTTCCCAATGTAATTTTCTATTGGAAACTTTAGACACAGCTACAGCCCGAACTGCTGAACGGAATTACACTAAATTTTGCAAAAGGTAGAGCTTAGTTCAGAAAGAGACCTTTTTTTAAATGGTGTAAATTCGTTCAGTAGTTCCTACGAAACTTTAAAAATAAAAAGTTTCGATATCTAGGGACGCGGTGGAGTTGCGACCCCTCCCGAGCATGAGCTTCACTGTGATTTACCCCGCTTCTAACAAAGTTCATACCCCTATGGGTGGCATCCAAGGTCACCCCCTTGTGAACAATGCAGTATACTACCCCAAACATCAAAGGTCTTCCTGTCCGATGATGACTGTTCACGGCGTCATCCCGGATTCGCTTCAGGCGGCGGAGCGATTCCGTTACTGGACTAGCTGCATTAATGAAAAAAGTGAAGTTGCTCTCGAGAGAAATCGCACTCCAAGGTAGGTTAAAACACATTTAATGAAAGTGGCAGCGTGGACAGGAAGAAGCCAGGATACATCTTGCCAGCAGGCCTTACGCGTTTCAGGCTAGTCGCCCTTGCTTACAGGCCTTTGAAGGTTAACAGCCAAATGCAGTCACATGTCCAAATTTATATGAAAGTTCTGCCCCTGTGGGCCTCCGTGTGAAGTGCATCATGGGGATTGTAGTGCTGCATGATTCCACCCTAGTGGGTTTCGCTGTGGGTTTAGCCTGAAACGCGTAAAGCCTGCTGTCAAGATGTATCCTGGCTTTTTCCTGTTCACCCTGCCACCTTCATTAATTGTGTTTTAACCTACCTTGGAGTGCGATTCCTCTCAAGGGCAACTTCACTTTTATATATATTCCCTTAAAAAACCATAGGTTTCACACATTTTATAGTTAGGTGGATATTTCACTCGTACAAAACCAATGAAATTCCCCCGTTATAGTTAGTTGAGATAACTATAACTCGCGCGCCCGCAATCCTCTGCTCATGACGTCACATATTACATCACTCATGACATGGTCAGTGGCATCACTCATGACATCACTGATGACATCATCCTTGTGATAGAGTGGCGGTCGCGCGAGTTATAGTTATCTCAACTAACTATAACGGGGGAATTTCATTGGTTTTTTACGAGTGAAATATCCACCTAACTATAACATGTGTGAAACCTATGGTTTTTTAAGTGAATTTGCAAGGTTTTTTAAATGCTAATTCCTAACTATAACGTGTGTGAAACCTATGGTTTTCTCAGTGAATTTGTATGGTTTTTTAAATGCTAAGTTATGTATGTATGCGGTCGCCAGTAGATAGTTATAGTTAGGACAGTGTTTCCATAGGAAATCTGAAAATTCTATTTTGACTAACTTTGGCGCCGGTTGACGAATCTTCGCGAAATTTTCAAAACTAATGGGGCGCTCTGCTCAGCTCCTACCCTGAAAGTCTCGGGGGGATTCGTCAAGCGGGGGCCGAGAAAAAAGGGGGTCCCAAAACACGTTTTCCCCATGCATTTTCCCATAGGACCTTTAGTCGAAGGTACAGCCCGAACGGCTGAACAGAATTACTTGAAATTTGGCAGAGAGGTAGTCCTCAGGTCAAGGAAGTGCCTTTTGTAGGTGTAAATCTGTTCAGTAGTTCCTGAGAAAATAGCATTTAAATCAATATATATATCTGTGGGCGCGCTCCGTGCGCTTACCGTAAGCTTACCGTACGCGCACGGTGCTGTGCGCGAGCGCGATTCTGATTGGTTGTTAGATCTTAGTAAACATTCGAATCGGTCGAAATCAGGAAGTGTCGGCCGCCATTTTGTCTCTCGCAGTCTGAGGGGGTGTAAAACAAAGGTGGATAACGTGAAAAGGGGGCAGGCTGGACAGTTCCTGACCCCCTAGCCTTTGTCAGGGGGTCTTAGAAGGACCCCCAAGGGGAAAAAATTATTTTTTTTTTAAATCGCCGAATGCGCGCAGCGTAAGCGCACGGCGTAAACGGAGAAATTCCGCGAAATTCGCGTAATTACGCGTGCCGTGCGCGCACGGTAAAAAAAAAATTTCAAAAAGGAAAGCTTAAAAAAAAAAAAAATTGTGAGGTAAGGTTGGCTCTTAAAAGAGCCGTTGGGTTCATAGAGGGATGGAGGAAAGAAAGAATGGGAATATTATGAGCGTCTACAAACGTGCCGGTCTATCTTATTGTTAATAAGGGGAACACTGGTCTCCCCAAAAACAATAAGACCAGAACACGTTATACACCTCATTACAACCCTCCCAAATCGAGGGTTAACGTCCAGAGGAGCAGAAGAAGGTGATGCTCCCACCTCAGAGGAAGGGCTCAGCTGAGCTGCCGATGATGTACTCGGCTGAGCTTCTGAGGCTGGGCTCTGGTGACTTACTGAAGAGTTTTCTCCAGTATGTCGATCAAAGGTCCTGGGATGTTTATCCCTAAGGTGTCTCATCATAGAGTGATTTCCAAAGGAATAATTTTTCCTAGGATTTCCTCTTGATAAAACACGGTCACAAAGTGTGCAAGTGACCAGTGGAGCATTGA
Organism: Triturus cristatus; assembly: GCF_964204655.1. Taxonomy (NCBI): domain Eukaryota; kingdom Metazoa; phylum Chordata; class Amphibia; order Caudata; family Salamandridae; genus Triturus; species Triturus cristatus. Next base: position 153,691,518 of record NC_140583.1, read on the forward strand.
CCTTTTTCTCCCCCTCTGGAAAAGTAAAATACTCCCATACAAAAGAAGTCTTCTGTTTCCTCCTTCTCTGGATGATGGTGGTGCTGCTAGCCTCACTCTCAGAAGAGGTCTGCTGTTCTGCCATTGTATCCCAAAGACAATTCAGCTCCTGCTCCTAGAGAATCACAAGCAGTAATGAGGGGAATGGGTGTGGTGTGGGAAGTTTCTGGAACTGAAAGTAGTTTCAACTAATGAAAAGTGTTCTTTCAAGCAGTAATGAGGGGAATGGGTGTGGTGTGGGAAGTTTCTGGAACTGAAAGTAATTTCAACCAATGAAAAGTGTTCTTTGTGGATCACATGACCTACCGTGCGCGCTACGTAAGCTTACGGTACGCGCTCGTAAACAAGTACGCATGCGCGAATGTGACGCTTACGGAGCGCTTACGGAGCGCGTACGTAAGATGCACTCGTGCATGCGCATTACACGCCCCTGCATAACCGCGACGTTGCTTCCGGGTGTACGCGTACGTCACGCACGTAACGCGTAAGCGCGCTGTACTTATGACGTGCGGAGCGCGTAGCGTCAGCTTACCGTACGCGTATCCTATTACGTACGCGCACCATACTTATGACGTACGGAGCCCGTACCGTCAGTTTACCGTACGCGCACGGAAAAAAATGCATAAAAAAAAAAAAAACTTTCCATAATGCAGGATATAGTACATATATTATTTTATACATAGGTTTACAAAAAATCTCAAAAAAAAATTTGCATTTAAAAAACCGTACAAATTCACTGAAAAAACCATGGGTTTCACACACGTTATAGTTAGGAATTAGCATTTAAAAAACCTTGCAAATTCAGTGAAAAAACCATAGGTTTCACACATGTTATAGTTAGGTGGATATTTCACTCGTAAAAAACCAATGAAATTCCCGCGTTATAGTTAGTGCAGGCAACTATAACTCACGCGACCGCAATCCTCTGTTGATGCAAATACTGTATCTTTAGGTATACATATATTACAAATATTTATTTTTTATAAACACACATATGTCATCAGTGATGTAATATCTGACATCATCAGCAGAGGATTGCGGTCGCGTGAGTTATAGTTGCCTGCACTAACTATAACACGGGAATTTCATTGTTTTTTTACGAGTGAAATGTACAGCTAACTATAACATGTGTGAAACCTATGGTTTTTTCACTGAATATAAATATATATATGATCTGCATATCTATATAAATACAAATATAAATACATGCATACATATACATATACATATATGCATACATACGTATGTTATGTTCATGAGAGTTTGAAAAACACTAATACAAGCAAAGCTAAAAAGCTACCTAATTACAAACAGAATTACTTTAACTAAACCAGGGCGAGACCTATTGCATTTTCAATGCTTGTTTACTTGGTTCCATCAAGAAGGCATTCAGATGTATCACACATTTGCCATACATTCTGAAGGTTAGCACTGTAGTTGCTCATTAGATCACTGTAGTAAAGCTACTGCTCACCAAAGAAATCTGCTGCTGGTATTCAAAGTGCATGTTCCAGTCTGCATGTCAGAATTTTTTCATGAAATAGAACAGGATTTGAGGAGTCAAAATGTGCCCTAATTTTTCTTTCTCCAGCACTAATCATAATTTCTATGGCAAAATGAACCCCCTCATTTTGTTCCTTTGCAAATTAAATGTTTTAAGTGTTACCACTTTATTCCAATCACGATGGCTTCAGGTGTGCCATACTTTTGTCATAAGTAAGACTGTTAGCGCTCTAGTTGTTATTTAGAACACTCTGGGACATTTTGTCATTGGGCTATACTTGGGCTACATCTGGGTGATATTTGTGCTACATTTGGGCTCTTTTGTCTCTGGTGGCCATCTTGGGAGACTTATTTGTTATGAAGTTTCCTATTTTCCTCATTTACTACAGTCTCCTCAGTAGGAAATACTTTCAGTTTTTTACTTTGATTCCATCAAGAACGCATTCAGATGTGTCACACATTTGCCATAAATTCAGAATGTTAGCACTCTAGTTGCTTATTAGATCATGTAGTAAAACTACTGCTCAGGGAAGTCTGCTGCTGGTATTGAAAGTGCATGTTTAAGTATGCATGTCAGAGTTGTTTTATGAAATAGAAGAGGATTTGAGAAGTCAATCAAAATGTGCCCTAATTTATCTTTTTTCAGCACTAATCATAATTTCTATGGCAAAATGAATGCCCTCATTGTGTTCCTTTTAAATTAAACTACTGACTCTCTACTACTCACTCACTACTACTCTCTACTGCTCACTCTCTACTGCTCACTCTCTACTACTCACTCTCTATTACTCTCTACTACTCTCTACTACTACTCTCTACTACTCACTCTCTACTACTCACTCTCTACTACTCTCTACTACTCAGTCTACTACTCTCTACTACTCTCTACCACTCACTCTCTACTACTCTACTACTCACTCTCTGCTACTCTCTACTACTCTCTCCCTACTACTCCCTCTCTACTACTCACTCTACTACTCTCTATTACTCACTCTCTACTACTCTCTTTCTACTACTCACTCTCTACTATTGACTCTCTACTACTCACTCTCTACTACTCACTCTCTACTACTCTACTACTCTCTACTACTCTCTCTACTACTCACTCTCTACTACTCACTCTCTACTACTCTACTGATCTCTACTACTCTCTCTACTACTCACTCTCTACTACTCTCTACTAGTCACATCAACTACTCTCTACTACTCTCTACCACGCACTCTCTACTACTCTACTACTCACTACTACTCACTCTCTACAACTCACTCTCTACTACTCTCTACTACTCACTCTCTACTACTCTCTCTCTACTACTCACTCTCTATTACTCACTCTCCACTACTCCCTACTACTCACTCTACTACACACTCTCTACTACTCACTCTCCACTACTCCACTACCCTCTACTACTCACTCTCTACTACTCACTCTCCACTACTCCCTAGTACTCTCTCTCTACTACTCACTCTCTAATACTCTCTCTCTACTACTCTCTACTACTCTCTACTACTCACTCTACTACTCTCTCTCTACTACTCACTCTCTACTACTCTCTCTCTACTACTCACTCTACTACTCACTCTACTACTCACTCTCTACTACTCACTCTCTACTACTCTCTACTACTCAATCTACTAATCATTCTCTACTACTCTATCTTTGCTACTCACTCTCTACTACTCACTCTCTACTACTCTCTACTACTCACTCTCTACTACTCTCTACTATTCACTCTACTACTCTCTGCTACTCTCTCTACTACTCTCTACCCTACCACTCACTCTCTACTCTCTATTACTCAACCTCTACTCTCTACCTCTTTACCTCTCTCTACCGCTCTCTCTACTACTCTCTACCTCTCTACCTCTCTACCTCTACCTCTCTACCTCTACCTCTCTACCTCTACACCTCTACCTCTCTACCTCTCTCTACACGCACACATATGCACATATATATATGCATATGTATGCATATGCATTTATATATATTTATGTGTATGTATATATACATATATATAAACATATATATAATCTGCATATCTATATAGATACAAATATAAATGCATGCATACATATACATATACATATATGCATTCATATGTATGTTATGTACATGAAAGTTTGAAAAACACTAATAAAAGCAAAGCTAAAAAGCCACCTAATTACAAACAGAATTGCTTTAACTTAAACGAGTGTGAGACCTATTGCATTTTCAATGCTTGTTTACTTTGGTTCTATCAAGAAGGCATTCAGATGTGTTACACATTTGCCATAATTTCTGAATGTTAGCAATCTAGTTGCTCATTAGATAACTGTAGTAAAGCTACTGCTCACCAGGGAAGTCTGCTGCTGGTATTTAAAGTGCATGTTTCAGTCTGCATGTCAGAATCTTTTAACGAAATAGAAGAGGATTTGAGAAGTCAAAATGTGCCCTAATTTTTCTTTCTGCAGCACTAATCATAATTTCTATGGCAAAATGAACCCCCTCATTTTTTACCTTTGCAAATTAAATGTTTTAAGTGTTACCACTTTATTCCAATCAAGATGGCTTCTGGTGTGCCATACTTTTGTAAAAAGTAAGACTGTTAGCGCTCTAGTTGTTCTTTAGAACACTCTGGGACATTCTGTCATTGGTCTATACTTGGGCTACATCTGGGTGATATTTGTGCTACATTTGGGCTCGTTTGTCTCTGGTGGCCATCTTGGGAGACTTATTTGTTATGAAGTTTCCTAATTTCCTCATTTACTACAGTCTCCTCAGTAGGAATACTTTCACTTTTTTACTTTGATTCCATCAAGAACGCATTCAGATGTGTCACACATTTGCCATGAATTCGGAATGTTAGCACTCTTGTTGCTTATTAGATCATGTAGTAAAACTACTGCTCACCAGGGAAGTCTGCTGCTGGTATTGAAAGTGCATGTTTCAGTATGCATGTCAGAATTGTTTAATGTAATAGAAGAGGATTTGAGAAGTCAATCAAAATGTGCCCTAATTTATCTTTTTTCAGCACTAATCATAATTTCTATGGCAAACTGAATGCCCTCATTGTGTTCCTTTTAAATTAAACTACTGACTCTCTACTACTCACTCGCTACTACTCTCTACTGCTCACTCTCTACTACTCACTCTCTATTACTCTCTACTACTCTCTACTACTTCTCTCTACTACTCACTCTCTACTACTCACTTTCTACTACTCTCTACTACTCAGTCTACTACTCTCTACTACTCTCTACCACTCACTCTCTACTACTCTACTACTCACTCTCTACTACTCTCTACTACTCTCTCTCTACTACTCCCTCTCTACTACTCACTCTACTACTCTCTATTAATCACTCTCTACTACTCTCTCTCTACTACTCACTCTCTACTATTGACTCTCTACTACTCACTCTCCACTACTCACTCTCTACTACTCACTCTCCACTACTTACTCTCTACTACTCACTCTCTACTACTCTCTAGTACTGACTCTCTACTACTCTCTACTACTCTCTCTACTACTCACTCTCTACTACTCTACTGATCTCTACTACTCTCTCTACTACTCACTCTCAACTACTCTCTACTAGTCACTCTACTACTCTCTACCACTCACTCTCTATTACTCTACTACTCACTCTCTACTACTCACTCTACTACTCTCTACCACTCACTCTCTAATACTCTCTCTCTACTACTCACTCTCTACTACTCACTCTCTACTACTCGCTGTCTACTACTCTCTACTACTCTCTCTACTACTCACTATCTACTTCTCTCTACTGCTCACTCTACTACTCACTCTCTACTACTCTCTACTACTCAGTCTCCACTACTCCTTTACCCTCTACTACTCACTCTCTACTACTCTACTACTCCCTACTACTAATCACTCTCTGCTACGCTCTACTACTTGCTTACTACTACTCGCTCTCTACTACTCTCTACTACTCACTCTGCTACTCACTCTCTACTACTCCCTACTACTCACTCTACTACTCACTCTCTACTACTCTCTACTACTCAGTCTCCACTACTCCACTACCCTCTACTACTCACTCTCTACTACTCACTCTCTACTACTCTCTACTTCTCACTCTCTACTACTCTCTCTCTACTACTCACTCTCTATTACTCACTCTCTACTACTCCCTACTACTCAATCAATCAATAAGCTTTATTCGATTGCTACATAATACAATCATAAAAGCACATGGAAACACACAGCAATACATAATTTGTAACATTATAAATTTCATACCAATATATATAAAAACACCTCATTTCATAGCTTAAAATATTATAAATAACGTTTCAGTATAAATACATTATAGGATTAAAAATGTAATTAAACTCGCGTGTACTGTATCCAAAGAAGGGATTAAGTAAACAAACAGTTCCTGTGTCTCAAGACTTGCTTCAGATAAGTTACTATTCTAAAAATAATGTGCGCATTATCAAGCTGTTGTAATGCAAGTAAAGCAGGTCGACATTTTTAAAACTGGTACCAAATACAATTTCCTCAAGTGGATATAAAATTTACAAAAATACCATTACATGGATCATAGATTGATTAGAGTTATTATCACAAGGGCAAGGAGGGAGATGTTGAGACCAATCATTCTTTGTAGGCAAGGTAACTAGTCAATAAAATATTCCGGCTGAGACGAAGCTCGGGACGCGAGTGTTTCGCGAATGCCCAAAGTACAAGAGGGTTTGTGAAATACAGGATCACTGAAAAAATTACAGTGCCTGTTTGACACGGTGTCGAGCCGGTATGAAAAACCTTGGCTGACAATGGACACAAATAGTTTTGGCTTTCTGTCTGTTAAGATACAGCACTTTTTACTTTTGAACTGACCCATGAGCTAAGAATAAAATGATGGTGGCCATGGCTCTTTATCAATTTTAACTCAGGACTATGGTGTGTGATGTTCACATATTTTCACTTTTGTTGATTACTTTTTCCTGGTATATTTGCCCAGTTTTTTTTTTTTTTTGCCCAAGGTAGTAACCTATGATGAGAAACGTGGCAGTACTGGTGATAATCTAACCAGTGTCAGCCCGCTGTGGTGTTGCGCACGTGAGGTTCTACCTTGTTTTGCACACATTGTTTCACTGATATTCACGGTGTGGGTTTTGTATCCCTGTGATTAAACTGGCATTTTCACATATTGATTTTTTGAACAGAGTGACTGCTACACTGGTTTAAGGTTCTTGCAGATTATATATCAGTACAGACTCCGGTGAATTAGGAACCCCTCTCACAAGTCTATATGGTGGGGAGCGGGTCAGAAGAAGTTAATTTGATACTTCTCAATTCCTTCTTTACACAGTGTGGAAAGTATCTCTGTACTAAGTAGATTGGGTCTTTTTGTTGTAAAAAAGGTTGATAAAAGTAACCAAGGGGGAGAATATTGATGTCATTAGGGTTAAAAGACCCAGTACTTCCCCTGTCTAGAATTGCGCGGACCAAAGATGTCGAGCCAAAGGTTAACACAACGCAGTCACCACTAAAAGATTTTGCCGAAGTGCCCACCCACCCTATTCTCCTTACCATTTTAAATTCAGAAAAAAGAAGGTTAGTAATGCCGGTCCTTAGGCCGAGGAAGTGTAAAGACTTATTCCTCAGAGTCGACCAATGTTCGAAGGCATTATTTGGTAAGGTGGGTACGTTTGTCAGAATGATCGTATACAGGGTTGCTTCAGGGGGCAGGTTTAAGTTTTGTAGGAATTTCATGGACATATCTTGGTGATCGGGTAAATTATGACCTCTCTCAGAGTCATTAACTTCATTTTGCCCTAGCTGCCTGGCACCTAATGTGCCACTTTCTAAGTTGGCTGCATTACTAGGTTCTGGGATTGAGTGGCGTATTTTGTGAGGGTAACCGGGTTGAGTAGATTTGCGAGAAGTACTAGGATTATTATTATCAGAAAGACTCCTAACTTGCGTTTGTCTAGGTTCACGAAAACTCACAATTTGGCCATACTCGCTACTCTTCGTCCTATTATTAGTCAGGACTGGATTGCACTTGGAGTTGATGGCGGGGGGGGACCGATGGTTTACGGCTTACCAGCACTTCCACCTTGGCAAGCCTGGTTTCCACCATTGATATTTTTTGTAAAATTGGATCCAGTATTACTGTTATCATTGTCTCCAGTCTACCCCAAAAATTCTCTTCACGATTGCTATCCGCAATCTTTCCAGTCGTAGTAAGAGGGATGATGTTAGTGGCGCTAGAGGGGCGTTCATTATTTGCACTTGAATCTACGGGGGTTCTCAATCTCTTCCCAATTGTTTTTTGCACAAGTTTGTTCTGTTTACATGGACCACGACCCTTTCTATTTTTTGGGGGATTAGCCAGATGAGTTATACTTGCTTTGGCTTTCTGACCTCTAGTATTAACTTTGGGCCTAGAAGGACTTTGATCGATGCTAAGCGAGGAAATAGAAAAAGAGTCGTCTATCACATAGTCTGGATCTTGTCGAGGTAATGAACTAGCATGAAAAGAATCTGCCTCATGAGTTGTCGTTAAATTAGAACCGACTAGTGATGGTGTCAGGGAAAGTCTATTTTGGGAGGGGAGGGGTTCAGTGATACCCTACGTTCTGTGAGTTGGATGTCCTTAATTAGGACAGATTCTGCCCTTTGTAAAAAAGCATCCAGAGTTCCTGCCGCACCCTGTCCTGGTTTCCTCTTACTCACGATGGACAAAAGTATAGTTACAGGAGTATAACGTAATATGACAATGTCAATACCACAGGTATTACTGTTGGCGACTTATGAAGAATCCGCAGCTAAGTTCTTATGGGAGTGGCCCAGCCCGGCCTCCGTCGGGCATAGACGGGTATGGACGCCTGGCCCCGGGCAAACCACGCCACAGAAGTGCCGATGTCGCTTTGTGCGCCGATTGGCGCTGAAATGAAGCAGCTCCTGTCGCTATTCCCCCTGGATTGAGTAGTCTGGGCAGTCCTCACCTTGCCCCTCGTCCTTCCCCAGCGTCCCCTACTTCATCGAAGATGTCTCAGTCCGGGGCATCCAGCAAGATCCTCTTGCGCTTCCTGCTATATTTCCTTGGGTTCTGGAGCAGCACGCGACCAGTCATAAAAGTTTCACCTGTCAGTCAGGCGTCACTGCTGAGGCTGATGCCTGACAGACACAGGAAGTTAGGTACTCGTCTCTTTCTTTGTGTCCACTACTGAGGTTAGACAGTGATCTCCAGTTCTGCTGGGTACTGCCAGCTGGAGGGCAATACACAAAGAATTGTAAGCAATAGGAGTAGGAGGGAAAGTCACAATGAGGAGAGGAACATCAGGGAGGGGTGTCCATGCTAGTCGAGATGTATCATGTCTATCCTAGAGCAGTTACCATACCAATACTATCAATACTATTGTTGTTGCCTCTGCGTTCTTCTGCTGCTCTTGGTCCCTTCCACCCTACGAGTCCCTCCTGGTACTGGTTTTCAGAGGGATACCGAGGGCACAGGCTATTAGGTTGCAAAGGCTTCAGAGGCTTCAGAGGCTGAGGTTTGAGTCCGACTGTGTCCTTATTTATTCTCGGCTAAGTACTGCATGCGCACCTGGGCACAACACTTCGGGTCAGCCCTAACGGCAGCCATGCTCTCCCGCCACTCCCCCTGTTTTACCTCTGCAATGCGGTGCGGGTGTGGCTCCGCTGCGCTATGTTCGAAATTTTCAGTGGCCGGACACCGGGCTCTGCCGTTCCTTGATTCTCAGGTCAGCTGCCAAGCTCCCTCCCTCGCTCGCCGCGCTCTGTCCCGCTCCGTCCCACTCGCACTCACAGGGCACAGAACTCCACCTCCAGACGAAAGTGAAAGGGGACTACATCGCGCTCCGTCCCACTCGCCCTCACCGCCTACTACTCACTCTACTACTCACTCTCTACTACTCTCTACTACTCACTCTCCACTACTCCACTACCCTCTACTCCTCACTCTCTACTACTCACTCTCCACTACTCCCTAGTACTCTCTCTCTACTACTCACTCTCTACTACTCTCTACTACTCACTCTATTACTCTGTCTCTACTACTCACTCTCTACTACTCTCTCTCTCTACTACTCACTCTACTACTCACTCTCTACTACTCACTCTCTACTACTCTCTACTACTCACTCTACTAATCATTCTCTACTACTCTCTACTACTCTATCTTTGCTACTCACTCTCTACTACTCACTCTCTACTACTCACTCTCTACTACTCTCTACTATTCACTCTACTACTCTCTACTACTCACTCTCTACTCTCTATTACTCATCCTCTACTCTCTACCTCCCAACCTCTCTCTACCTCTCTCTCTACTACTCTCTACCTCTCTACCTCTCTACCTCTACCTCTCTACCTCTACACCTCTACCTCTCTACCTCTCTCTACACACATACATATGCACATATATATATATGCATATGTATGCATATGCATTTATATATATGTGTGTATATATATATATTCACTTAAAAAACCATAGGTTTCACACAAGTTATAGATAGCTGTACATTTCACTCGTAAAAAACCAATGAAATTCCACGTTATAGTTAGATCAGGTAACTATAACTTGCGCGCCCACAATAAACTGCTGATGACGTCACATATTACATCACTCATGACATGGTCAGTGACATCACTCATCACATCAATGATGACATCTCAAATGACACATTGTGGATTGCGGTCGCGCAAGTTATAGTTACCTGATCTAACTATAACGTGGAATTTCATTGGTTTTTTACGAGTGAAATGTACAGCTATCTATAACTTGTGTGAAACCTATGGTTTTTTAAGTGAATATATATATATATATATATATATATATATATATATATATATATATATATATATATATATATATATGTAGATATATATCTATTATATCTACTCCAACTGCAGTTCCTCAAATCCAGAAATGGACACCAACACAGGGCAAGATTAACAATCTGTTCCTTGTTTATTTAATTGATTACTCTGTTAACTTGTTTCGGCACTTCCTGCCTTGTTCACACAACAAACATCATCATCAATCTACCATTTAAAATACAGGACTTTTAGTCAAATGGTACTTGCTTCTCAATAACATGGAAAACAGACTCAGCGTTGAAAACCCCCTTGCTGGTAGTATTACAGTCATATCGCAATTGCAAACGGCATTGACAAAAATTCGTCCAGTGCCTGTCCTCCATTATTGACCAAACGCAATGACAATAATGAATCATTGTCGATCGCCTGTTGCTTTTTCAGTTTCGGGGACTCACAATCACAACATAGCAGAAGCGCCTCTTATTATTTTCCTCAGTTTTAACAAAAAAGTGCAAGTGCTTACTATTTCATTGACAAGTACTCTTCAAAACATACAATAATGGGAGAATCAAAATTACAATAAATTAGACTCAAATCCACATAATATTAAACATTATTACAAAGAAGGGTATCTATTCCCTCTCACAGAATGCATCTCTCCTGTATTATTTTCTGTACATGTCAGTCTGTACAGAAAGTTGGGTTTCACAGTTCATTTTCCTTGAGTTGCCAAATAAATACAATTGAATCCGCAATATACAAAATAACATATATAAGATATATAATTTATAGTTCTATCTGCACCGCTGCTTCCTGATATTTTAAATACATTCCTCAGATACGATTGCTTACATCTATAAATAAAGTGCAAGTGCCTCAGTACTAGATACAAAGTTCTAAAGTGCAAGTGCCTTTATAGAACTTGCTCACAAGTTATATATTCCTTCAATTGGAGTAACTTCATGAAAGTGCAAGTGCTAAATATGTTCATCATAATGAACATTAAAGTGCAAGTGCTTTCATAAAACCTACTCTCCTCTTGGTATCTACAGGGATAAGACCATTTTTCTCTCTCTTGAAAGTGCAAGCGCATATTATACTAATCATAATGACTACCTTAGCCTTGTAGCAGCCATGTTGTGCGTACGCTGTTCCATCAATTGTAAATTGCCACTTATCAAATACAACTAAAACCCCACGTAAACACTTTTATCATAAATACTACACAAAAGATTCCTACAAAATATAAATATCTAATTTCCACTCCTTAAAACATAAAATTCATTATCTAATTTAATTTATGGTGATCCCCTAGAATAATTATGTACCTATACCTCCTATATTCTTCTTGATAGTGACTCCCTGCAAATCCTTAAAACCCTGATTCTGGATACCAATACCAACCCAAATGGACATGCAAATCTTCTTCTGAATTTAACCCAAATGGGATCTTGGTGTTGAACAACAGTATATATCTGGACTCCAACTGACGTAATCTAAACTCACAAATTCCTCTCCTCCTTAGTTTAACTACCTGATCTACCGCATAATATGAGAGGTCATTCACATTACCCTTGTGCACTTCATTAATGTGTTGTGCAACCGGATAGTTCTTATTGTTTTTTTTTTCTGCCCTTAAGTGCTGTAGTATCCAAACAGGTACCATGTGAATGGTACTGCCCACGTATAGTTTTGGGCTTGTGTGCTGTAAAATGTATACTACATATTCACTTCTGCAGTTTAAATAGCTTCTGATTTTCCAGGAACTTTTCATCAGGGGTGATATGACCTGCTTCTCATTGCGTGCAGATTTACAGGCCTTACATTTAAGGCATTTGTGGAAGCCAGGGATTGCTTTTAACCACCCCTCCATTTTACCAACTTCAGGACTGCTGTTCAACAGGTTTTGCCTCATGGATCTAGCTTTTTTTTAAAGTGATTAATGGTCTGTGTGGCATCATTGCACTCAAAAGGGAGTCCCTCTTTACCAGATACCAGTGCCTACTCAAGCAGTCTCTCATTCTTGAATGGTAAGCACTGTATCCAGTAATCATCCTTATTTGTTCACTTGTAGCCTTCTTTTTGGTAGTGTTTTCTTCATTAGGTCGAAGTAGGATCTTCCTGTCAATCCTATTGACTTTGTGTAGTGCTTGATCTCAGACCTGTGAGCTGTTGCCCCTTTGAATAAATCTCTTCATCAAACATTCCTGGGCTTCTGTCAGAGCTTGTACCTCACTACAATTGTGTTTCATTCTCAGGTGCTCGGCATACGGTATGCTCAACTTTAGTCTCTGAGGATGAAAGCTCCTGGCGTGCAAGATGGAATTGCCGGCCGTTGGTTTCCTAAAGGTGCGAGTGTGTACTGTATTGTCTTTAACATATACTTCTAGGTCAAGGAAGGAGACTTTAGACCTGCTGATGGTGTCTGTAAATTTAAGGTTCTGTGAATTGCTGTTTATTTCCTGGACAAAGTATTGTGCTGATTTCCATGTACCGTCCCACACTACAAACAGGTCATGGGTGAGTTGCATCCATGTTACTATGTTTTCCTTCCATTCCCTAGCATGTTCGACTTATCGCACCTGCTCCTCCAACCAGCCAATATGCAAATTAGCATAGCTGGGGCAAAGCAAGTGCCCATTGTTGTTCCTCACAACTGCTTGAATGTGTCACTACCAAACATAAAGGTGGCAATTCCGATCCTGTAAAAAAGTTTTGCGTACGACTCGTATCCGTATTTTTTCACGTACGAATCGTACAAGTACCGTACAAACGGCCAAGTACGATTCAGACGTGAAATATACCTACGAATAGCATCGGGAAATGTCTACGAGAGGGAGTCGGAATTTTTTACGTCCGAATGGCCTCGTGAAAGGTGTATGAGAGGGAGCCGGACATTTTTACGTGCAAATCGTAAAACAAAAGTCCGAGCGCGCAAGTACGATTCGTACCGCCCGTCCAAATACACAACCGCATGTAAAAGGCCCCGTACGGAGCCAGCGCAGTAGCACACATGTACACGGCCCCCCACCCCCCAATATGTCAGCACCGCACACCCCCCTGTCTGCACTGTACCCTAGGCCCGCACCTGTACGTGCCATCCCCCCCAGTACGCGCGCCATACCCCCGCATGTACGCGCTGTACCCCCCATGTACACGGGTACTCCAGGCCCGCACCTGTACGTGCCATAACCCTGCATGTACGCACCGTACCCCTCCATGTACGTGGGTACCCCAGCATGTACGTGCCGTACCCCTGCATGTATGCGCCGTACACCCCCATGTACGCGGGTACTCCAGGCCCGCACCTGTATGCGCCGTACCCCCGCATGTACGCGCCATACCCCCCCATGTACGAGGGTACTCCAGGCCCGCACCTGTACATGCCGTACCCCCAGTACGCGCCGTACCCCCGCATGTACGCACCGTACCCCCCATGTACGCGGGTACTCCAGGCCTGCACCTGTACGCGCCGTACCCCTGCATGTACGCGCCGTACCCCCCATGTACGCGGGTACCCCAGGCCCGCACCTGTACACGCCGTACCCCCACCGCCTCAGGACCACACCTTTACGTGCCGTACCCCCACCGCCCTAGGCCCGCACCTTTACGCGCCGTACCCCCACATGTACGCGCCGTACCCCCCAAGTACGCGCCGTACCCCCGCATGTACGTGCCATACCCCCGCATGTACGTGCCGTACCCCCCATGTACGTGGGTACTCCAGGCCCGCACCTGTACGTGCCGTACCCCGCATGTACGCGCCGTACACCCCCCATGTACGCAGGTACCCCAGGCCCACACCTGTACGTCCCGTACCCCCACCACCCTAGTCCCACACCTGTACGCGCCGTACCCCCGCATGTACGCGCCGCCCCCCTATGTACGCCTCACCACCCTAGGCCCGCACCTGTATGCGCCGTACCCCCACCGCATGTACGCGCAGCACCCCAACCCCGTACCCCAGCACCCTCATCCAGCATCGCATATGTACGGACCGTACCTACGCGAAAAATACTCGTACAGAGCCAGGACACTGTAAAACAGCACAAGGAGGGTCAATTCGACTCGCACAACACCACAAAACACGTCTACATGACAAAATACATCTCAAAGACTGACCAGGCACATCCAAACAGGCAAACAGAGGCCCAAACTCACAACCACCTCTCATAACACACCCACCAAAATTCAAACACAGCCACACCCAAAAATGGACCAATAGAAAGGGCCCACACACACAACCTATGAGCCTTTGTAACAGACCCACTACTGCCAGACCCCACACACACACAAACAGCTGCACCTTACTGCCCCTTAACTACACCTTAACTCACACACCTTCACACAACCTCCTTCACAAACATCCCCACTGACATTCACACACACAGCGTCACATTCACACCCACACACCCACAACCATCCACACCCACACCCCACACCATGCTCACAGACAAGAATCCAAAGTTCACAAGGGCGGAGCTGGAGCTCCTTTTCAACGAAGTCATCAGAGTCGAGCCACAGCTGTTTAGAACATTGGTCAGACAGACCAACATAGCCCAAAAAACCAGCCAGTGGCAGAGGATCGTCGATAAAGTGAATGCTGTTGCGCCCATCCGAAGGACCAGGCATGAATGCCAAGCCAGGTGGTACGATCTGCGCAGGGCAGTCAAGAGGAAGATGAATGAGGAATACGCCCAGAGTAACATCACTGGAGGCAGGCTGCCCCGCAGACCCCTACACTACCATCCCTGGGAGGAGAAGGTGATGGCCCTGCTTCCGCCGGTGGGAGTACACGGAGTTGAAGGAGTCGCAGAGCCTGGTGAGTACACAAACAACTTACGTAACATGTGGGCAATGGGGTCCACACCACAAATACACCAAATGCACGCAACTTCCCCCAAGCACTCACCGCACACAACCACACTCAAAAACCACGCTCATGCCACCAACGTCTCCATGCACCATTCACAAATCAAGCCAATGCCATGTCCCAGGCTACACCAACCACAAACCCAAGACTGGATGTCCGGGAGGCTGGGAGGGTGGGCCTCACACAACACATTGTGAAAATGAGAAGCAGACACCAATGCCCTCAGCCCATATGGCATAGGTACATACCCATGCACAATGCACAGGGACTGGCAAAGTACTGACAAGGTAGCTGCAACTTGGCCCTGATGTATGCAGCACAAGGCCTTCCTGGGACCACTGTACACTCAAACACCAACTCCACAAGCACAGGTAACTAGCACAGGAACTCACACTCACTGTCATGCCAGCATTCACCATGAGGGGACAGACACATCACCTGGGAGACCCAATGACAAATCACACTACACCCAACTGCAGGCCCGGTCACAAACACCCCCCTTACACAAGCACACACCCCCGGGGCAGGCAACGGATTTACACACTCTAACAATGGACATGTGACACAAGACCAATCCATAGCCAAATAAGCATCCTAGCCAAAATTATACAGGTCAAACACTCAGGAGAACATCTCAATCTGTCCCCCGCAACATACCCATCCCCAAGTGGACATTGAGAGGAATGCTAGGCACATCCAACTACCTGGAGGAACTGTGACAACTTGAATATGTATGAAACATGGATGTCGCATGAAACAGCATTAACATTGTCTCTCTCTCACACACAGGGCAACATTGTGGATCTCCCCCCAACACTGGGGGGGAACAATCACAGTCCCCGGCTCGGCGTGAAGATGACCCCACTGGCAGCGACGACTGTCACCACTCCGTGGATGACCCCGACCAACCTGGCCCCTCTGGTGCCCAAGTCCCTGCAGCAACTGCGTCAGGTACATCTGTGCCAACCACCACCCCCATTGCTGCCACATCCCAGGAGACACCCAGGAGCCCTGCTCGCACTGAATAACAGAGCCAGTCTGACCAGGAGGGACAAGGTTCTCCGGGCACCCAGGAGGAGGCAGGCAACCCTGCAAATGCCATCCCTCAGGGGTCCCGTAGACCCGATGTGCCCACAACGGCAGGCCAGGCTCAAGTGGGCAGGGGTGGTGGGAGTGGAGACAGGCAGAGGCGCGAACCTGACCAGCCAGCTGAGGGAACCGGTATGTCACACATACGCCACATCCTGGACACATACCGGCGTGACACCAGGGGCATCAGCCAGGTAGTGTCAAGACTCACAGAGATGCAGGGGACCCTCAACGAGATCAAGAACATGCAGGCCGAGCAACATGCCAGTCAACAACAACACCAAGGACGGATGGAGGCAAGACAGGCTGAGCTCCTGGCGGTGCAAAGGGACATGAGCCATTCACTCCTTCGGATTGCCGACAACATGGGCAACCCTCCCTGTGACAGCAGGCGCAGACCAGCACCAGCCACAGGGAGGGAGGAGGAGGAGGAGGATTCATCCGACGGAGCATCCCAAACATCGTCAAGGCCTGCATCTGAGGGTCCCCGGAGGAAGGTGGGTTGTCCACGGAAAAGACCTTGAGAGTCAGCGGACCATCAACATCTCCCAGGTCACCTGGCCTGGCACCTGACCCTCTGGCGGAACAGCAGCACCTCATCCAATGACATTCTCTGCCACATGGACTTGCTGGTCACAGTCTGACCAATGCTGACCAACACTGTGCTCTGGACTCTGATGACTTCCAATGCCAAGGATACCATCTCCCCCTGTGAACTTTGGATTCTATTCCCCCGGTAGAGCACCTAATTTCACCTACCAAAACACGTACCACACCGCAAATAAAAATATTATTTGGTTCATGAGACGTTGCTGTCAGGTTGCTTAATTCCACAACATATGTGTGTGTAAATGCCTGCCAGCCATCCATACCCTGGGATCTGAGTCTGGTACAGGACACACATGGGTCACAAGGTATCATTCAAAGCAGGCATGGAGCAGAACCCTCACCTGTGATGGCCACAAGCTGCTGAGCGGGGGCTTGCAATACTGTGCAGACAGACCTATTTGGAAGAATATCATTAAGGCGTAGAGGTCATGGCTCATGTGGAGGTTCCCGGGGAGGGAGTCCCAGGTATGTGTGGGCAGGTGGGAGAGCTATGTCCTGCATGCTGGAGTATGGTGGATGTGAAGAATGGTGGGCAGGGCAAGGTCAGATGCACAGAGATGGCCCAACAGGGTCTCGTATGACAAGACGTACAAGGTTGGTTTTGTGTCGGGGTTGTGGACTGCCTCCTGAGTGTGGGTGGGGAGTGTTGAGGTCATCCTGCAGCAGACAGTGATCCATTGCAGCTATCTATGGTGGACGGTGATGTGGCTGGGGCGCAGGATGTTGCAGCTGAGGTGTGCAGATGCACCCTGGATGTGGACAAGTTTCCCGGGAGTTAGCATGTATGTGCTCTGTAGAGGGCAGGGCAGTATTTGACACGGATGTTGTTGTGGACATGGGGGATGGTCTGTCTTTCCTTGGAGTGGATCTATCTGTGGATCATGTGCATAATGCAGAGGGCGTTGCAGCATGAGGTACAGATGCTGTGGACTGACATGGCAAATGTGTGCGAGCAATACATGATGCACACCATCTTGTGTGTGTGGCCACTGGGTGCTTGTGCAGGGCTCTTGCGGGTGGGACACAAGCACTTGACCCAGCTGTAAGGGGACAATCCTCAGATGATCACCTCAGTCCTGTACAAGTCCAGCCTCAGGTGGCTCATGTACAGCCATTCATCAATGGATCTCATGCATTCAGAAGTAATGGAACTGGCAATGTCTGCGTCTTTGGTGAGGGTGAGGAGCACCTGGCTGTGAATGGCATTTGAGCTGATGAGGTGCTGTGTGCATCTGACGGTGGAGAGGGGGGTCCTGAACACATTGTAGATTGACACGCTGAGAGATGATACCTGTGCCATGTACCAGACGACGACACCATACTACATGCAGAATCCTTGAGTCCCACTCCCATGGCCTTGCTGAGGTACAGAGCCGGTGGGGAGTAGGAGGGACATGACCTGGTTGGTGTGACAGGGCCTGTAAGGCGTGGCAGCGCTGTGTAGGCAGTTGGAGTTGCACACTCAGCATGCAAACGTGTCGTGTGTGCGCTTAGGGTATGTTTGACAGCAGGCGGTAGATTTGCGGATGGACATTGCTTGGAGTGTGGCTGCTACATCAGACTGTAGTGTGATGTGGGTTATGCAAGGACATGAGGGTCGTGCAATGTGCACGTTGCATGTGCTGATGGTCCAGCCTTTGCCACTGCGTGGCGCCAACTGTGGCATAGACAAGCTGAGGACAGCCAAATGAATGGGTGGAGGGAGGAAGTGAGGAGCATCTTTGAGGCATGTGTGTTGCCAAATCAGGATACTCTGTGGGCCCTTGCTGCAGGGTCCGCAGCAGCAGGCGGCATGTCCTTGAAAATATTCCACAATTTGCACACAAAGACTAGGATGTCAGAAGGACAATTGCAACAGACGTGTGTAAAGGAAGGAGTGTCCGGTTTTACATGGCACACCCAGAGACAATGCATGCACAAACACCAAAGATGAATGACACCGGATCAGGGAACTGAAGGCCGAGCTGCGCACAGGAGACACACCCTCAGCAGGTGTTGATGGCCAATTGTGTGGACCAACATGCCAAAATACATTCACAACCATGGACTTCATGCACAATAGGGATCATTATCCATGAGGAACTGCATGCATGTTGCTAAACTACACATGGACTCCTATGCACAATCTTTCACAACTATGCCAGAGCAGAGATGCCGCATGCAAAGTGGCAAGAGACCAGCATTGACAGAGATGAGGCACCTTGGAGTGTGAGGAACACCTTTATTACTCAGGCTCACACTAAGGGAAATGCATCCTTCTGAACAGACTCACAGGTCATTCCTCTGACCATGTGGGACCTACACTGGACACCCCCTGCAACACACAGATGTGTAAAATCCTACTGAGCTGGCACACAAGTGAAGCGGGTGAGCCAAACACCCCTTGCTCCACACGGAGAGTCTGCAATTCACCATTGAGCCTCTTATGGGGATGTCCCACACTATGTCCACAATCAGCATCTCGTATGTTCCTGAGGGACGTTTTACACACATTGATGCCTTCATCACATTCCACAAAACATTACAGATGACTGTCAGGAAGGGTGAATATCAAGTCATGGGAGCCATGCCACATGTCATGTGCCCCATGGTGAGTCGACAGGTATGCATGGTAACACAACATGCACAGGAGCAGTCCCAACATAAACCAAACATGTACCACCCACAAAATGCCTTGCTGCACTCCTTACCCAAAATGACTTTTCACCATGTCCGTGCATGGAACGCTGATTCAGCACACGTTGCAATACTCATGAGGAATAGCTGGAGGCCAACGATGACACGAGCAGATGACAGGCGCAAGACACTGTGGATGACAGACACACCACAAGTCAGCAAAGAGCTAGTTATCGGCAGACATGGACATGTACTCTACAGGAATGATGTTGTCACCATGCTAATTTAACAAATTAGTGTCCCAGCTAAAATGTGTGGAATGACATCATCACTTGAATGACACATCAGAACACACCTCCAAGTCACTTAGCACACAGTCAGCTGGACACACACATTGCAACACATGCCACACAAGGCTCAAAGCGTGCACACTCAGACACAGGGACTCACCATTATGAGAAGAAGTTGCGGATGAGCTGACTCCGGATGTCCTCCTCCTCCTCCTCCTCCTCATTTTCCTCGTGCCCAAGCCCTTCATCCTCCACGGGTGGATGTTCCTGCTCATCGGGATCCAGGATGACTGTCACTGCCATCTCCACTGCCATGTTGTGCAGCATGCAGCACACAATGAAGATTTTGCAGACCTTCATCGGGGCATATGGGAGGGACCCGCCGGTCTTGTGGAGGCACCGGAATCTGCTCTTCAGGAGTCCAAACATCCTCTCAGTCACGCGCCTGTAACGGTGTTCTGCGGCTGTTCTGGGATTGCGGAGAGGCGTCATCAGCCATGGCATGTTGGGATAGCCAGAGTCCCCTACATGGAAACATCATGTGAAGAAGTGGGTCAGGAGATGCCGTAAGATACAAAGATACCGCTAAACAGAGGACAAACAGAGTATACCCAACAACAAGACATGCTCGTTCGTCGTGCAGCCCAGCATCATTTCTGGCACCCTGCTACGCCTCATGATGTAGGCAGCGTGTGCTGACCCTGGAAAACGGACACAGACATGGGAAATCCACATGTTAGGTAGACACACGACAAGGGCATTAATAGAGTGATAATGTTTGCGGTTCCAAAAGGCTACCTCCTGTGCCTGTGGTGGTACCAAAGCCACATGTGTCCCATCAATGGCCCCAATTACCATCATCATCATCATCAAAGGCTTTATTTCGATAAAAACATATCATAAAAGCTTTACAATAAAAACAAGTTAATTACATTAAGCTTTAAAAGCCAATTATTACAGTAAAAAAGCAAAAAACAAGGCAAGTCATAAATAGATATTAAGAACAAATTAAACAATTTCTTTAAGCCTTTTACTTCTAATGCGCCATGCACAGGATAGAAATTTTGAGAGGGCACATACGTGCAGCGGACGTGAGTCTGACATTAAGATGCGTAGCGCCACAGTATGATGTCTAGTTCCTAAGGAACGACACAGTTGCTTAAGCCATCTTCTCCTAGGCAGGGCATATTCCTGACATTCAAATAAAAAAGGAGCCACGGACTCTCGTCTGGATATGCAAAAGGGACAGAGTTCTGAGGACTGAGCAGAAGATTTCCATCGTGATGTGAAGGCATAAAGTAGGAGAGTCCCGGTTCTAAATTTAAAATACAAGGCTCTGTCAAAAGGACTCTCAATAATGTCAAGATATAGTTCCCGGATCGGCAGGTCTTTAAATTTCAGAAAGTCCTCTGTAAGTCTGCCCAATGACGTGTTCGTATTCCGTTGGGTCACAATCCAATTCCAATATAAGGACTTTAGTGTGGCTTTCGGAGGGGAAGATCTATTTTCCCATGCTGCACTTAGCCCCAGATTATACAGGAGGGCTTTCATGTCGCTCAGCCATTTTATCCTGTGCCATCCGGGAAGTGACATGATTTCAGAGAGACCTTTGGCGTATTTAGCTAGTTCCGGGACTCGCCACAAACGAGCCCATAGCAATAAGGGGCGAAATTTCGCCAAATCACCTATAGGGCGGCAACCTAAATCAAGCATCAGTGGGATCATAGGGGAACCCTGGGGGAGTGACATGATAGTCCTAAAAAACTTCCTCTCGGCTCTTGATAATTCACTGGTATCACAAGAACCCCAAAGCTCTGCCCCGTAAAGAGCAGAGCTAACTCCTCTTGCTGCATATATTTCGATAACAGGGGCTATGGGTCTAATGGCACAGGAGCGCTGCTCCTTCACAAGAGCCCCTGTTACCCTTTTGTGCGTTAACAACATCTTGCATGAATGGGGACCCCACTGCATGTTATGGGATAAGCGGATCCCTAGGTAATCAAACACGTCCACCCTCCCCAAAGATTCATCATTCAATATCGGGGGGCGCACAGATTTTTTGGGGGGGTTCATCACAAGGTATTTTGTTTTGTCAGTGTTGATTACCAGGCCTCGTTCTGTACAGAAAAGCTGGAAATTGTTTAAAAGTTTTTGGAGGCCCATAGGGGTTTTGGAGAGTAGGAGTGTATCATCCGCGAAGAGGAGAGTGGGGATGCGTTCCCCCGCCAGGGATGGTTCATCTGACGGATTTTTAAGTAGATGCTCAACCACACTATTGATATATAGGGAGAAAAGAGTGGGAGCTAGGACACATCCCTGGCGGACCCCTCTCTCTACCGGAATTCTGCTGGTTTTCTCCCCATCCCTCCCCCACCTAACCTGAGCGAAGGTATTTTCATGCAACCTTACCATTAGCAAGAGAAGATATTGGGGCACCCCCATGCCAGCAAGGACTTTCCCAATTACATGAGGCATCCCTCCCAGGGCATAGAACTCACCCTTAACACCTGTCAACTGCTGACAAGTGGGAAAATGGATGAATTCATCCAGGTCCTCCAACATGGCTTCTAAATCATCATGCAGGACACGGCTGAACATTGTCTGGGACATGCCACTGACATCAGCTATGGTGAATTGAAAGGTGCCGGTGGCAAAAAAATTTAGGGCTGCCATCACCTTCATCTTGGGGGTCAGAGCAGTAGGATACCTGTGTGGCGGTTGGAGGTGTGGTTCCAGCCGGGTGTTCAAGTGCTCAATCAACTCTTGCGCGAAGCGGTATCTTCGGATGCAGTCATGTTCACGCATGGCACCCAGGTCTGGCATTGGTCGGGGGAGAGGCGGTGCCCTGCAGAGATTTGGAAGGAATAACGAAGAGTGAGTACATCACAACACCAATGTCAATGAAATGAGCACATGTTCAACAGCTAATACACATCTGCTAAATACAGAGTCTGGTCTGTGCAATACATCCAGCACACGTATGCCAGCAAGGTGATACTCCTACGAAGAGCCAGCTACAATAGTTTATTTGCAAGGTCGACGTGACATGCCATGAAACGAGCTGTGTGCCAGTGTAAGTGAACAGCCAGACACATTACAGGAGTGACAGACATCTACATATCTGCATTTGAAGGATGTAATCTCATACAGACAGCTGGCGGGAAGCTAGATGCACAGGTCACATGTTATTTAATAAGGGCAGATCACACACCTTTCCATGAAGGGGTACATGTCAAATGCTGATAACCCAGACATTGAGACAACGCAGATATGTCCTCAGGTCGCAATACCATGTTCGATGCATGCAGACACATGTCACTCGTGTACAGCCCGTACATGCGTGAGTACAGGCCGTACACGTGTGAGTACGGCCCCTATCACTATGGCCTACGGTAACACAACTATAGTGATAGGGGCTGTACTCACGCATGTACGGCCCGTACACACGTGAGTACGGGCCGTATCACTGTAGTGATGGTGCCCTAGGGGTACGTGTGAAACGCGCCGTACCTGTGTGGGGATTTAAAAATTACAATGGGGACACATGAGGGACAAGTATTAGGGCATAAATGCATGCTGGTTGTCATGGATACTAGGCCTGGGCTAAAATTTTGTTCCGTTCGCGGAAATTGCGATAATTTGACATTTTTGAATTCCGCGGAGAGCGTGAAAATGTCAAAATTTCCGCTTTCCGCAGCTTGGCGATAATTTGTTTCTTGCTCGCGCTGTAAAATAATACATTCTCGCGTGCGATCGCCTTACCTGAATCCCTGCGTTCGCCGACAAGTTTTCTTGATCCGGTCGCGTTCTCCATGAGATGTTGTATTGTTTTTAGCCATTTGCGCTGTCTCGCGACAGTTCGCGCCCGCAGTGACGTCATGCGTCGCGCTATCACGTCTTTCTTCTCGCGATCATGCATCACGAGACAACTCAAAACAAGATGGCCGCGCCCGCGAGCAACCAGATGGGTAAGTTGGCGACCCGCAACCATGCAGAAAACCTCGCAAAAAAAACTTCCGCATCTTCGCGATATTTCTGCTTGTTTGCGATAATTTTAAACATTTTCGCGATAATTTGCTAAAGTGGATTTCGCAAATTCCGCCCACCCCTAATGGATACCGAGTTTCAAGTTCAAAACTTTACATCATGTGGTCTGGAAAAAGCAGTTGGCCACATTATACATTGTTGCAAAGTGGTTGTTGACTTGACATGATGCTGCAAATTCGAAAGAAGCTAAGGCTGTCACTTGTGTATGTTTAAAGGGATTGGAGGAAACGTAGGATGCAAATGAGTCTGACCAATCACTCTGTACTCCTGTAAATGAAATAGGCCAGCAATGCAGATATAAGGCAGGCAGAACCCATGAGAGGGCACTTGCCTGAACAACATGTCAGTCGATACCACTGCTGCTGTATTGTCTCCCTCTGGCACCATGTTAAGGACTGTGGAGAGGGCCCAGCCTTTCACCCAGGAGGAGAGTGAGGCCCTGCTGGATGTGATCCTCCCACAGTACCCCATGCTGTATGGTCGACCAGGGGAGCAGGTGAGTGACCCACTACCTTTGCCTGTGCACCTTTTTTGTGTCTGTCACTTCTGGCATTGTGTCCAGGTGTGACAGACATGCAATGTTGTTTAGAGTGGGTCCCAGGGGGGGTGGATGGCTTATGTCTCTCATGCAGGGCTTGATGTAGTTCATGTGTGCACTCCTCACTTGCATTGTGCTTACTGTGACATTCACTGCATAGTGCATGGCACATTCAGCCTGGCTAATCCTCTTGGGCATTCTTGTTCTATTGTCCTGCGGTGATTCAGTGGTCACGCCGGTGTGACAGGTGACTGCACCCACAGATGTGTGTGAGTTGAGTGGAGCTGTGGTGACAGTGGTGAGAGTGTCCAAATGATGTGTACGCCCCCTGGACATTGATGTGTGTGAATGTTCCTTGTCATGTGGGTGAGTGTCTATGTGGAGTGTTGCACCAGAGCTGCATGGAGGAGGCAACTGCTCGACCCATCTGATGTGAGAAGGAAGCCGTGCTGTGTGTCTGACTTGCTGAGCTAGCCCCACACCTTTGACACCCCCCTGGCAAGTGGCACATGTGCAGAGTGAGCTTTGTATCCGCTGTTGACAATGGCAGGTGATTGATCTGTGCCTGTGTGTGTCTGTGTCCTCTGCTGAGGTTTTGTCAGTGGGCTGGGGCATGTGACTGCTTTGTGGTGCTGTCCATCAGCCTTGTGTTGCTTGGGATGCACAGTGTGTGCCATGATCAGGGATTGGTTCGCACCCCTCATGCCACCTGTGTACTTACCATGCCATGTAGTGCATTGGTGCGTCCACAGTGGCAAATGTCCCTATGACTAAGGTGCTATTACTTGCCAGCATACTATGCCCTGTTCAACAAATCAAAGATGTTCAAATGTGTGTCTCTGTGACATGGTGCAGGTGTAGTGATGTCGTCCCACTTTGTCATCCTCACAGGTAACCGCCTACCAGAAGGGGGAGATCTGGAAGGAGGCCGTCAAGGCCGTTCAATCGGTGGAGGGTCGCAGTCGGCGCCTGCCACAAGTGAGGAAGAGATGGCAGGACATCGGTGCTGGACCCGGAGGATCGCCCGGGTCATGCTGAAGGAGGAGGCTCCCCTCAAGCATGGCGGGCGCCGGCGCCTGACCCACCAAATGAAGTGTGTCCTGGCGGTGGTCTTCCCTGACCTGGATAGCCGGATACAGGAGTTACAGCAGCAGGAATGGGGTAGGTACATGTGTATTTGTTGTGTGTCACCAGCTTTTGTAGCTGCTCAGTCGCCTGGATACACTGCCAGGGTATATATGTGCAGTGCATATCCTGTTACCCCAAGTCAACCTGTGCTGTTCTTCCTCCCTTCCCCTCCTTGACATGTTTTACCTGGTCTGTGTGTTATCACTATTGCACATGGTCATCTAGGCTGCCAGTTAATCAAGGTGCACACTGCTTTCAGCATCATGTGTGGGGGTGGTCTGCCTGTGTCCTGTCCTGTTCAGTCATTTGGGGGTGCATAATTGTTGGCACTGATGTTGAGTCTCAACATAGGAGTGTGAGGTTTCAAAATAACAGACTTGCAGCATGCATTACCAATGTTGTGGCCTCAGACATGATGTGCATGAGTGGGAGATATGCATAGTGCCGGGACGGTTGCTCCTGTTACAGTCAGCTCATTCCAGGACCATGGAGCAGTGTGCCCACTACAGTCCCCTGACACAGCCTGCCCTCCTAATCATGTGTGTCATCCAACACTGCACATTCACTGTGGGTTCAGAATGGCCCTGCCTCTGTGGCATTGTTCCCTGGCCTAGGTTGTATTTTTCACATGTGTGCTACATGTGTCCACTGGACAGGGATACACCAGTTTGCTTGTGCATACTCACACTGGGCAGTGCCTGTGTGGCTATTCACAACAAACTGTTGATGGTTGTTTGTGACAAATATGTTTTGCCAGCCCTACAAGGTGATGTTGTGTTAATGAAGCTAGTTTTCAAGCACAGTTATTGTAACCATGAATAAGAGGTGTCACTTCTTGATCGGTACCAGTCACATTGACTCAGGTATGGGTGGGTGTGTGCGGAAGGGGCTTACATGTTCAACCCTGATTTTTCATTGCCAGTTCTGACTTGTGTGTGATAATTCGCAGTACAGAAAGTCACCGTGCAGTGCCCCCGTGATGTTGGCCAGCGCTTAATGTTTGTGCTTCGTAGCCTGTGTCAGTTTTTGACAATCATGTATCCTGCTTGTACATTTTTTGCACCTGTGTGTGGTTCAGATGCTACACAATTGTGACTTTGTGTGCTGACATCTGTGGGTACATTCTGGCTTGCCATGAGGGTGTCCCCACAGTACAGCTAGGCTTTTTTACAAAACAATTGCAGGCCCATTAGCTTATTCATTGTCCTGGGTGTGGACATGTGTGCCACTCCAGATGACAGTCAGTAGGTCATATGTGTAGCCAACTGTGTAATCAGGTGACGGATAGCCATGTGACAAATGACATTATTCAAGTTGTTACTCAGAGAACTTGTCCCTTGCCAATCACTACACCTGTCAACATGTCTCAATGTTTCATATGCTTGACCTTGTTGTTTTGTTGTGAAGGACAATAATGTGCCTGCATGACAGATGTCTCCCAAGGAAGTGCACAAGACACCACCTTTACACTTTCCAGGGACCCGCTGGCACATTTTAAAGTAAGGCACAGTTTGAACAAAACTTGTTTAGAGTTCATACATATACATGTTCCCACAGTGTGGTTGCATTTGGGTTAGTCCTTGGTTGTTGCTGATACCAACTTACGAGTGTCAAGTCATCCAGACCACCGTGGTGCCATGTATATGTACTTACTGATGCCCCATTTCTACCTAACAGTGGCTTATTTGAATGAGTCTGGCAGCTCAGACAATGACTGTGTACATGTAGTTTGGTGTGCACCTCCTTGTGTGACTTCTGTTATACAGACACATGTGTGTTCTGTTCACAAAGTGGCACATTCACACATTCTAGACATGTCCATTGTGTAAAGGGTTGTGATTCTCCAAGAATCACAATGTATTTCTGTGGGGTTTCCTAAGTACTCACAGGTCTCTGAGTGTGGGGACACCTTCTGCATTGGCATGTGGTATTTGGAATTGGGTGCGACATTACTGTTGGGTTCACAGTGAACAAGAGGTGGCATGCCTTCATAGTCTTGCTGTGCTCAACTGATCCCAGCCACTAGCTTCTCAGGATCTTGGGATTTCAAGTTATTTGCTGTTGTGTCCTAATTTTCATTTTTTCCAAGTGGCATGGTGGGTCAACCAACTGGGGAGTGCAGGGCTTACATATGTGGGGAGTATTCTAGATGTTACTCATGATGCCTTTCCTGATATGCACTGTTGCCTATTTTGTTTGGACTCATGTGTCAGATGTATACAGGTGACTGATTTTTTCCTGTCTCTTCACCTTGCCCACAGCATCATCGGAGGACACCGAGGGAGACACCGGCATGGACATGGAGGAGGGATCGAGCACTGGTACCACCACTGCTGAGGAGTCGGCGGAATCAAGTGGCAAGGAGGGCGAGGGGAGTGAGGCGGAGGACCTGCCCAGTACCAACACTGACTACGAGGCTGACGGGTCCGAGGCTGAACTCCCTGAGGGTGCGGAGGCTGCTCCAACTGCTGGCAGCAGCACTCTATCCGTCACCGCCCCCTCCATTGCCATCACCGCCCTCCCACTTGCTCAGGTCCCTTCTGTCCATGCTAGGCAACACCGTGTCTCCTTCGTGTCAGGCACCCCACCCCCTGCCCCTGTCCCCCCTGCTGCCCTCACTGCCGAGTCTGTGGACATTCTGCGGCAGTTGCAGGTTGGGCAGACATCGATCCTGACTGTCCTCCATGGCCACACCAGACTGCTGACCCAGATGGTGTCATACATGGAGGGCATGTCATCAGCGATGTCTGACCAACGGATGTTGCTGAGGTCCCTGGACTCGTCACTGACGGCAGCAGTGAGTCACCTGCAGCGCTGCGTCCCCCCCTACCTCTCCACCATCCACAAGTCCCACACCCATGCCTGTCCCAAGCACACCAAGACATCCACACACACGCACTCCACCAGACACAAGCAGCACACCACCACGTAAGGGCAAGCGCACACCTCCTGACACGCACACTCAGGGGGAAGTAGGCACACCCACTGGGTCTGGGGCACACAGGCAGGCACGCAGCCACAGTCCTCGTCCACATGACTTACTCCCCAGTCCCTCCGATGTCACTCCCCTTGGCTCCCCTGCCCCAGAATCGGAGAAGGAGGCCTACTTCGCTGGGCTGGGTCTCAGCCCCACTAGTACACCTGGCCGCTAACGGTCAAGGCACTCCACGGGCAGGGGAGTTAAGTCCCCCAGCCTGTCCACCACCTCCCCCAGTAGCACTGCAGCCCATCCCTCCGACCCCCCCCCCTCCTTGGGGCCTGTTGTTTCTCCGGGTGCAGGGGAGACGCTTGAAGATCTGGCAGATGTGTGCAGCGCCGAGCTCGCTTCCACCTTTGGCGCTGCCCCATTCCCTGTGGTGGAGTCGTCCGTCCCTGCACCCACCACACCTACCCTTCCCCCTCCTGTCCCTGCGGTGCCTGGTCCTTCAACACATGATGCCCCCCCCCCCAGTCTACGAACCAGAGGATTCTGATGTGCAGGCAAGCTAGGGGAGACGCGTGGCCATGTGTCCCCCCCAAGGACTTCATCTCTGGACTGGCCATTGGCCTTTGTACATAGTGTTCTTTACTACATCTTATTTTTTCATGCTGAATAAAGCATTTTCTTTTCCGTTTTGAAAAGTCTTGCATTTCATGTATTGATGTTGATGCTGAGGCTCCAGGAGTTGGGGTTGTGGGAATGTGTTATGTTTCATGCAAATGTTGTAGTCTGCATCTCATGGGGTGGAACCTGGTATCTGCATGCCCTCACAAGGTCTCTGCAAAGAATCTTTGGTCGTGTCTGCTCTTTGTGTTTGGAGACATTGTCCCTAGGAGTGTTCCTTCCTCTGTGGCACCTGACATCTCCCCTGCAGAGGGTTGCACAATTGTTGTGTTGCCCTGTGTCTACATTTCCTTTGTTGGTGATGGATCCCTTCAACTCTGGCCATGCCTGCTCAACAATGTCTCCGGTTGTATCGTCTGTGCCATCCTTAGTACTCACTGTACTTGTGTATAGAGTATTTTGCCATGCCTTCATGGAGAAATTGGCCCTTTTCCGCACAATGCATGTGTGTAATCCCAGCCTAGCACACATATGGTACTTGTTCTGCAGGGTATTTGAACACCTGACTCACAATTGTGGGCATTGTGTCTATGGGAACTCCACCCTATTCCTTCAATGACAGACAACATCTTGGTGGCTGTCCCAGCACCTGTACATTCTTATCAGTCCTGGGATGTGCGTGACAGTGTGTGTTTCCTTTGTCTCTCTTAGTTTAGTAGGCATTGCCATGACCATACAGTGTTGTGGCATGATCTCTGTGTGTGTATTGTGCTGCATCCGCCAGGGATGGGTATGCATGTGTGATTTGTCCTCACACCCACATGTGGTGTGTCATGCAATGGGGGAAAGACATCCATCCTCATGGGAGTGGGACACTGCTGTCAGTGATGTGTTGTTATGGCACTATCAACATAGTCCAAATATCGGGATGCGTACATACACCCATGGATTTGGGATCATCTGATAAGGATGTAAACACCCCCATGTCTGTGTCCACTGCTGGTATTCCTCTGCACCCACCCCCATATCTGTGTCCACTGCTGGGAGTGATAGGCACCCACCCCTCACATGTCTGTGTCCACTGCTGGTAGTGATAGGCACCCACCCCCATGTCTGTGTCCACTGCTGGTATTCCTCTGCACCCACCCCCATGTCTTTGTCCACTGCTGGGAGTGATAGGCACCCACCCCTCACATGTCTGTGTCCACTGCTGGGAGTGATAGGCACCCACCCCCATGTCTCTGTCCACTGCTGGGAGTGATAGGCACACACCCCCATGTCTGTGTCCACTGCTGGTATTCCTCTGCACCCACCCCTCACATGTCTGTGTCCACTGCTGGTATTCCTCTGCACCCACCCGCCCATTTTCCCCCTTGCTGTGGTACACTGCTGTCCTGGGCATACACCACCCCCAATTTACAGCTGATGTGCTGCACCAAGCCGTAAACCAACATTTGTGGTGTGTGTACGCCTTGTATCCATCATGTAATGGGGCCATAGGGGTACAGGTGGTACGGCCTGTATCCCTGCATTCATAGGGTGTGTAAGGGCCGTACCACGCGTACCCCTACGTCACCTCTACAATGGTGGTACGGCCCGTACCCACGCTCTGAGGGGCGTGGGTACGGTCCGTACACGCGTACCCCTATATCACCACTGCAATGGTGGTACAGACCGTACCCACGCTCTGAGGTGCGTGGGTACGTCCCGTACCACCATTGTAGTGGTGATGTAGGGGTACGCGTGTACGGACCGTATCCACGCTCTGGGAGGCGTGGGTACAGGCCGTACCACCATTGCAGTGGTGATGTAGGGGTACATATGTACGGACCGTACCCACGCCCCCAGAGCGTGGGTACGGTCCGTACACATGTACCCCTACATCACCACTACAATGGTGGTACGGACCGTACCCACACCCCCAGAGCGTGGGTACGGTCCATACACGTGTACCCCTACATCACCACTACAATGGTGGTACAGACCGTACCCACGCTCTGAGGGGCGTGGGTACAGTCCGTACACGCATACCCCTACATCACCACTGCAATGGTGGTACGGACCATACCCATGCTCTGAGGTGCGTGGGTACGTCCCGTAACACCATTGTAGTGATGATGTAGGGGTACGCGTGTACGGACCGTACCCACGCTCTGGCGGGCGTGTTTATGGTCCGTACCACCATTGCAGTGGTGATGTAGGGGTACGCGTGTACGGACCGTACCCACGCCCCCCAGATAATCCGGTCTGTCTATCAGAAACTTTGTTGCTTTTTGATCCCTTATCATCTGTATATGCTTCTTAAGTCTAGCATGCAGATCAGATTCAAATTTCTCTAAGGTGTCTTCTTTTGCAAATTTCTTCAATTCAGCTACCACCTCCTTTATATATATATAAAAACATGATTAATAAATGCAATGTAATTTTTTTACTGTTACATTATTTTTTATTATTAAGTACATATAAAGTTGTTTTTCATTTTTCTTTGAAGTTCTTTGCTGTTTTCTTGTGCTTTAATGTTGTTTTTGTTATCTGCTGAGTATAATCATTATAATTATTATTATTCTGGAAATTTAATACGTTTGAACTTTTTTCAGGTTATTTGGTGTTTAGTTGGTTTTATTTTTAAATATATTTAAATCAATACTTACTATTTTTGGTACATTTAGTTGGTTTCTTTAGTGTAGTTTTTTGATTGACTTTGTTGCAGCCTGTAGTAGAAAAAAAAGTATTAAATGATTAGTTGTATTTTGTTAGTTTTGCATATCAGTTGATTTAGCTATAGTTTAAAAATTATTAATGGTTATACCTACTTGGTTTTATATATTTGATCAATTTTCTTTTATTCCTAATCTTTTATTGGAACAATGCTGCACAGTTTATTTCTTTGCAGTGTTGATTTTGAGTAAAAAATTTTAATTGGTTTATTTAGTGTGTAAAATAGAGGAAAAAATGGAAAATCATTCATTTATTTTTTTGACATATTTTAATTATTTTAAGTTTAGTTAGGAGAATATGGGCCTTATTACCATGAGGCCCAGAAATCTTTCCATGCCTCATCGCAGTTTCAATTCCGATCGCTTAATTACAATATAAACCGGAGACCGGCCCGTAACCCCTCTATGCGGTGTTTTGCTGTAGAGATTAAGATCCCAGGTTCCAGCAGGCTTTCCTTCTGGGCTTTCCGACATGGAAAGCCTGTCGGAAAGTGAGTTTGGGGGCCCCCGTGTCCTTGCAGCCTCTGGTTGGGGGCTGAGGAGGCACCTGTGGTGCCCCTCTGTCAATCCCTGCACCGTGTGGTAGGTGCCTTCCACAAGGTGCAGGGAAGAACAGAACGTCCCATTTCTCCATAGGAGCTTATGCTACAGCCGGTTTATGGCCGCAGCCACAAGTTCCTAATGAGAAATGGAAGTATGCGACTGCACCATGTGCAGTCACATTGTAACTGCAGTGTTGAGACCGCCGTCCCAAAACCACGACAGTGTCGGAAGGTGGCAATTCTAACCGGCATTGTAATCGAGCGCTAAGTAAAATTTTTGGCAGAGTTTCGTCCTTCTCTAGTCTAATCAGGATGTGAGGTAATTTTTGGTTATTTATTTGGAAACCTTTAGACTCTTGTTTTAATTAGTTGAAGCTTTCTATTGGTTTTTGCTTTTATTTTATTGTTTGTTATAGAGTCTGTTTAATTATTTTGGCAGTTATATGTTAATTTGGAAAACGTTGTATATATTGTTTTAATGGTATATTTTGTTTAATATTATATTTATGTAACAATATATTTGTTTTTATATGTTTTATTGCAATTAATAATATTTAATGCATGTTTGGTTATTTTTAAAGGTGATAAATGTTATTTGTTATATATTTTTATTGATTATTTAAATATTGGTGCTTGGTTATTTTTTAATTATATATATTTTATAGTTGTTAACATATATTTATATATATTTATTATTTGTTTGATATTTAATATTTTAATTGTAGTATTTATTAATATGTTTCTTTATACTTTTAAATGTGTATTTAATGTTTTAATTAAAAATAAATTATATTTAAGCAATGTTTATGTTGTCGATATTGTGGATGTGGATGTTTTTGTTAATTTATATGTTTAGTTAATTTTAATGAAATGTATGTTAGTGTTTTTGTACTTCAATATTTTTTCATACCGATTCTTTTTTATACAATATTTTTTCTGATAATTTTGTATTTTTAATGGTAACTATAAGTAGTCAATATTTTTGCCTGTGATATTAGTGTCTCAATATTTGTGTAGAGTGATATGGTGTTAGTGAACCTCCTCCAGACACTGAGGCCCCCTTAGGTGACCTAGTCCCTTCTAAGCACACCCTTCGCCTCCAGCTACACAAGCCCCATTACATTGCCAAGCATCGACTACGCACAGCCATCACTTTAGACAGGCATCCTCAGAGACAGCCCACTCCCACCACCCAGCCAAACCCTATTATGTGGCCAGGCCCTTACTATACTCACATGTCATTCCCAGACAACCAATGCCCATTAGGTGGCCAAACTCTTCCTACACACATCCTTTGCCTTGTAACAAAAGTCTTTATGGTGACCCCACTTTCTCCTGACAGTCAGACCTCAAAAGGTGGCTAAGCCCCTACAAGGCCCACTCTTCACCTCTGGACACCCAAGCCCATGAGGTGGCCATGCCCCTACTATGCAAGCCCTTTAACTTGTACAGACGTTTTAACAGAGAGCACACTCCCTCCAGATACTCATGCTTCATTTATTGTCCTAGACCCTACTACGCATACCTTTCACTTTAAACAGAAGTCTTCACAATGAGCCCATGCAAGCTATTTTCTCAATGCATATTTACTGTACATTGTAGCACACATATAAAGAGGAACAATAAAGATAAATGACATATTTCTCTTTGTTATGGAAGCCACAATAATGTACAGAATCTTGGCACAAATCCATGTTTACAAATCATTTTGCATATGGATTTGTTTCAAAATCCATCCGTTGGTACATGGTGCTCCCCATACAACTCCCCATACAATGTCAATGGGACACTCCCTTGATCCAAACTAATGCAAGGCAGTGGAACTCACTATAAACCAACATAAATGTGATTTCTGTTTGCTTCTAAGTACAAATATAAATGTTATATCGGGTCTGCATCAAAAAGTAATACAAACATGATGCAAAATCTTCATAAATGTAAATACATTTATTTTGACAAGTATGGTAGTATGTACATTTTAAAATATATACTTACCTTTTAGTATTGATATATAGACTGCTACAGCATACTGTTAGAGGTGTCAGCCATAGGGTGGCCTTCCTCAAACTTTTTGCCTTAGTCCTCCTCACTTTGCTGAACTTGTTTTTTTTTGGCCTTAGGACTCTGACAGCCACATAATAGTGGGACTGGGTGTTGACAGGATGGGCCATCATGGCAGAATGAGGGGGCGGAGCAGTGTACAGCCCCAATTGCACTTCAAAGACGCTGCCTCAGTTCACATACAAAGACTTTCATACTAGCCTTTTGTGACTCTGGACATCCTGGGACCAAAGCAGGTAATCAGGAAATTCCAAACAATTCTGTAGGGGTGGGAGGACTCCAAATGTTTCTGCCACCCCTCACAGAGACCCCTAAAAAGATTAAGGCATCTTTACACCACCCATAGCACTCCATTTCTGATATAACTTTAAACATGGCCTTCTCACAAGTAGGGATTAACCAATCAGCAGATATAGATATGGCTGGATCTTCCTTCAATTCTGACCTCAAGGCCAGTCTTGACAATATAGTCAATAAGAAAGAATAAGAGTAAAAGCACCTCTACTTCTGCACCTTGGTCCTCTGCTACGCTTAAAGCTGAAAAATTGAAGTATAAAATATTAGAGCGCTAGTGGCAGCGCAATTTACTGGAGGAAGACAAACTCAGTTATAAACTTGTCCTTAAACAGTTTAGGCAAAATATAAAGAAAAGTTAAAGCCTGTCTGTTCACTAAAATAAACTAATGGGGCAGGAAATGCCCCTCAAAGAATTTTTTTAATTGTTAACTCACTTCTAAATGCTTCTATAAGAAATCAATCCACTCCGTCAGTACAGGAGTTTGGTGACAATTTGTCAGAATTTTTTCATAATAAAGTTTTCAACATACTCCAGATTCTCAGATAATAAAGTAGTTGTGACTATGACACACCCATCTGCCTTCCACACTTTGTACCCTCAACTCACTTCTTTTGAGAAGATCACCATGAAAGACTCTGACAGTATGATTCACAATGCCCACTTGGGCTCTCCTTGGACTGTTGCTCACCACACATTCTTAAACAGGCATCTCAGTCCTTGAACCCACAGATCAAATCCCTCTTTAAACCCTTTAGTCAGGCAATGTGCTAGCTTGTTGGAAAGAGGCAATGGTTCTTCCTCTTTTAAAATAAAAATCTAATCTGTACCCTACTTGTCAATTTACTATGGATCCATTTCTCTTCTCCCAGTCTGTGGGAAGATGCTGAAGTCCCTGGTTAATCACCAGATTATCAGTTACATTGAGGAGACTAAAGTCTAACTTCCTACACAATCTGGCTTACGTGCTGATCTCAGTACAGAGTCGGCACATCTAGAAGTGACAGATTTAATTAAAACCCAACTTGACTTGGACACTAACACCATAGTGATCCTGCCTGACTTATCTACCACTTTCGCACGGTGTTGCATGACATTTTATTACAAGAGCTGGAGAATCCGGGAATAATCTTCACCATTTGGAAATGGTTAAAATGGTTCCTTTCCAACTGAATGCAAGCAGTACATCTTACCACTTTAACCTCTGGTTAAAGAGAGGTCAATTGTGGAGTACCACAGGGATATGCCCTGATCCCCAGTCTCTTTAACATCTATTTGCCCCCCTTTGCAGCCATCACACAATCTTGGGGCTTTGACATGGTGTCTTATGCCGATGTAACTCAGTTCATGTATGTATTCAAACACTTAGATGTCTCTGTCACAGCTAACTTTCAGGGCTGCCTATCAGCAGTTGCAGAGGGGATGCACAGAAGCTGTCTCTGTCTAAACTTGGAAAAGTCTGAGATTCTAATATTTGGTATTATATATTGGATCTGTCCCATCTTTCACCTTTAGAACTGGGCCAACCTCCAGAATCTTCCACTATAGCCAGAAATCTGGGGGTAAAACTAGACAATACACTATATTTTAAGCTACACGTTGGAGCCACTGCAGGAGTCTGCTTTTTTCTGTTGAAAGCTCTAAGAAAGACACAATTTCAGCCTGCACATACTTGAAAAATGATCACCCATACTTGAAAACATCAAGACTCCATTCTGCTGATGTGCTGCTTCTCGGATCTCTTCAAGCACTGATAAATAGATAACAGTGGGTTAACAACACAGCATCCAGATTGGTTTTGAATAACCATAAATGTCCATCAGTACGGAATGGTCTGAAAATCCTTCACTGGCTTCCTATCTACCAAAGAATAAAATTCAAAGCTCTCAAGATTACGTTTAGGACCACTCAAATGGCATACCTCTGTGACAATATTAAAAGATACAATTTCTGCAGAGTGCTTTGTTTGGACAACCATAATTTGCAATTCATCCCTAAGAGCAAGAGCAAGAACAGGAGGTCACTCGTTTTCTTTTTTAGTCCCAAAACTTTGTAATATTCTTCCGGGACATGTTAGGAGTAATGTAATGTAATGTAAGGTACACTTGTATAGCGCATCTGCCACCCCAAGGGTATCCTGGCACTTAGATTACCAGTCAGCCACTGTGTGTATCTAACCAAGATAGGCAAGGATCTAATCTCTAGGAAACAATCTGGTTTTCAGTTCTTTCCTGAAACGTGACAAGGTGTTCATTTGTCTAAGCTCCGTAGCCAGAGCATTCCAAAGTCTGGATGCTGTGAAGCTAAAAGATCTGCCACCCATTCGAGCTTTATTGACATAGGGAACACAAACCAGATTAGCCAAGGAAGAGCGCAGGTTTCTAGCATGGGAGTGCCATACGAATTTCCTTTGCAGCAATTGTGGCCCAATTTTATGTGTTGCCCTATAGACAATGCAGAGTGCCTTAAATTGGACTCTTTGCGCAATGGGCAGCCAATGTAACTCCTTTAAAGCAAGTGAGGCAAAGGCTCTGCGTGGCCGATTTAGCTCCAGCTTAGCCGCCATAGTCTGTACTCTTTGTAATTTTTTTATCAAAGAAGCTGGGGCACCCAAAAGGAGTGCATTGCAATAATCCACTCTGCTTAGAACGATACTCCGCACCACTTGAGGTCTAACTGAAGTAGGTAGAAACGGGAGTATCTTCTCGAAGCAGAGATAGACAGATGTTCACAGTTTTATTCACCTGGGAGTCCAGTTGTAAGTTACTGTCTAGCATCACTCCTGAGTTGAGTTATGTGCGACTCTGTAGTTTTATCTTGCATTTGCACTTTATTCGTCTATATTTTTTTTTCGATGCTAAGAGTACTGTATCTGTCAAGGTTAACTCCTGCTGATATTGCATTGGGCACTTTAATCTGGATTTTAATTTTTGTCTTGAGTGATTTAAGATGAATTTTATGTCTCAGTTGAGCTATAAGTTAACTTGTAGCTATATTTTGCATTTGCACTTTATTTGCCAACTTGTCAATTGACAATGGAATGATATGTGACTGCCTACAACATATGAAAATGCATAGCATTCTGTACTTTGCTTAGTAAGTAGTCTTTTAACAAACCAACATCAATGGTGGGTCTAATTCTGGTGTTTCAAATGTTACATTTGCACTTTAGTTGTGATGCTAAGAGTACTGTATTTGCCAAGGTTAACTTTGGCTGCTATTGCACTGGGCACTTTAATCGGGATTTTAATTTTTGTCTTGAGTGATTTAAGATGAATCTTGTGTCTTAGCTGAGTTATAAATCAACTTGTCGTTATATTTTGCATTTGCACTTTTTTCTTTTCTTTTTTTTTCTTTCTTTCAACTTGTCAACAGACAATGAAATTATATGTGACTGCCTATAAAATTTGAAAATGCATTGCATGCCGCACTTTGCTTAGTAAGTAGTCTATCAACAAAACAACATCAATGGTTGGTCTAATTGTGGTGTTCCAAATGTTGCTCTCGAAAAATATGTATGTACCTTTTTGCTCTGCTAAATAAAAAAATAAAAAAAAAAATTAAAAAAAATAACATCACTCCTAAGTTGTGCACTGTCTTAGCGGGCAGTAGGGAGTTATTAGCCGGACCTGGCCAGAAATCTACTGGGAGAGGTCGCGGAATTTTACCTGCGGTACAGCACAGGACTTCCGTTTTCTCCCCATTGAATTGTAATGAGTTCTCTCTCAGCCATTCTGCTGTTCTGTGCATACACCTGTGGAATTTTTCTAGAGGCACTGCTTTATTGCCCTCAACGGAGAAGACGAGCTGGGTGTCGTCTGCATAGTTTATGACATCAATGCTAAAGGATTTTATAAGGACAATAAGTGGGCGGAGATAGATATTAAACAAAATTGGGCTGATAGCCGAGCCCTGTGGAACCCCATGTTTAACATCTCTATTCTGAGAAGTAAAAGGCGACTAGGTCACTGCCTGCTGCCTATTAGAAAGATAAGAATGCAGCCAGTCCTGAGCCCTGCCCACAACACCCAGCTCCTCCAATCTCTTAATCAGGATCCGGTGGTTAACCGCATCGAATGCGTCCAACATTTCAAGCAGCACTAAAAAAGCTGTCTGACCACTGTCAGCCCGCATTCCCAGATCATCGAAGACTGCCACCAGGACGGTCTTGGTCCCATGTGCAGGGCGAAACCCAAATTGGTCTTCGTCCAGCAACTCATTATCCTCAGAAAATTTTGAGAGAGGTTTACTCACTACCCTCTCCAAGATCTTAATCGGATACGGTAGCAAGGAGGGTAAACAGACATAATATCGAATAAAAAATATCGACAGGACAGAATATCGAGTTTTTAATATAGAATGGACAGAATATCGAATTGCCAAAATATAGTGGTGAAGAATATCGAAAATCAGGTAAGAAATATCGATTTAAATAATATAGAAGTAAGTAATATCGACAGTCATAATATAGTTGTTAAAAATATCGAATTTTTTTATAGTGTTTTAAGTGTTAGTATATGTGTTAAAAGTATGTATTAATTTTAGAATGTATGTTTGAATATTTTTAAAGTAATGAATTTTGGTTATTTAATTTTTGTGTAATTTAATTCCGTAGCGGGTTGCGGGTTTATAGGGGATTAGGGTGGGAAGTAATTTAATTATAGTACATTAAATAATAATTTTTAGGAATTATTATTTATTTTTAATTTAATTTTGCGTTTTACTTCTGTAGCGGGTTGTGGGTTTATAGGGGAATAGGGTGGGAAGTTCTGTAATTGTTATTAGGTAATTATTAATTGGTATTGAAAAATAATTGGTTGTTGATTAATTATTAATTGGTAAATAATTTGTATTAATTGGTAATTAATTTGTATTAATTGTTTAATTGATAATTATGTTAATTGTATTAATTTATTATTTGTAGTGGGTTGTGGGTTTACAGGGGAATATGGTGGGAAGTAATTGAATTGTAAATAATTAATTATTGAAATAATTTTTGTATATTGATATTTAATTTATTATTAATTCATTATTAATTGGTATTAATTGTATTTATTATTTTTTGTTGTTGGAAAATAATTGGTTGTTAATTAATTATTAATAGGTCATTAATTAAAAAATAAATTATTGGTATTTATAATTAATTAATTATAAAAGATTGTGTGATTGGTAATTAATTGTAATACTTTTTTTGGGGTATTAATAATTAATTTATTTTTCATAAAATATTAAATTATTATTTTCCCTACTATTGCACTCACTGGAGTGGGAATAGTAATTTTTACCCCTACGCTATCCAACGCTTTCCCTACTATCGCACTCACTGGAGTGGGAATAATACATTTTACCCTCCCGCTATCCAACGCTTTCCCTACTGTTGCACTCTCTGGAGTGGGAATAGTAATTTTTACCCCTACGCTATCCAACGCTTTCCCTACTGTTGCACTCTTTAGAGTGGTAATAGTAATTTTTACCCCTACGCCATCTGACGTTTTCCCTACTGTTGCACTCACTGGAGTGGGAATAGTAAATTTTGCCCTCCCGCTATCCAACGCTTTCCCTACTGTTGCACTCTCTGGAGTGGGAATAGTAATTTTTACCCCTACGCTATCCAACGCTTTCCCTACTGTTGCACTCTCTGGAGTGGGAATAGTAATTTTTACCCCTACGCTATCCAACGCTTTCCCTACTGTTGCACTCTCTGGAGTGGGAAGAGTAATTTGTACCCCTACGCCATCTGACGTTTTCCCTACTGTTGCACTCAATTGAGTGGGAATAGTAAATTTTACCCTCCCGCTATCCAACGCTTTTCCTACTGTTGCACTCTCTGGAGTGGGAATAGTAATTTTTACCCCTACGCTATCCAACGCTTTCCCTACTGTTGCACTCCCTGGAGTGGGAATAGTAATTTTTACCCCTATGCTATCCAACGCTTTCCCTACTGTTGCACTCTCTGGAGTGGGAATAGTTATTTTTATCCCTACTCTATCCAATGCTTTCCCTACTGTTGCACTCTTTGGAGTGGGAATAGTATTTTTTACCCCTACGCTATCCAACGCTTTCCCTACTGTTAAACTCTCTGGAGTGGGAATAGTAATTTTTACCCCTACGCTATCCAATGCTTTCCCTAATATTGCACTCTCTGGAGTGGGAATAGTAATTTTTACCCTCCCGCTATCCAACGCTTTCCCTACTGTTGCACTCTCTGGAGTGGGAATAGTAATTTTCACCCTCCCGCTATCCAACGCTTTCCCTACTATTGCACTTACTGGAGTAGTAATAGTAAATTTTACCCACCCGCTATCCTACGCCAAAAATATTGAATATTTGTAATTAATATTACGTTAATATATATGTATTAAACTTTTTTTTTACTTACATTAATTATTTATTAATGTTAAAGTTATTTAAGTATTTTTAAGTATGTTTCAGTTAATTATATGTATTATTTCATTAATTTTACATTACTTTTAAGACATTTAAAAAATTCGATATTTTGACTAACTATATTTTTTACAACGATATTTTGGACTCTATATTTTTGTACTTACCTGTTTG
Source organism: Triturus cristatus (assembly GCF_964204655.1). NCBI lineage: Eukaryota > Metazoa > Chordata > Amphibia > Caudata > Salamandridae > Triturus > Triturus cristatus. The sequence goes on from NC_140583.1 coordinate 153,732,774, forward strand.
GAGATTGGCATTCGATTTTTTGGCATTCTATATTTTTTCCTCTATATTTTGGTAGGTCGATATTCTTCTTCTCGATATTTTGTCAGTGATGCAGTAAGGAGATGGGTCTATAATGAGAGGGACACTGAGGATCCAGTGTAGCCTTTTTTAGCAGTGGAGAGACAACTGCCTTTTTCCAGCAGTCCGGTACTACGCCATTAGTTAGGGATTGACAACAAATTTGATAAAGATGCAGAAAGAGTTCACCACCAAACAATTTCCCGAACTTATGTGGAAGTGGATCCATGGGGGAGCCTGAGGAAATGCCAGCTGTAATTGCATTAAATTCCTCTTGTGAGGGAACCTGGGATTGATCCAACAATATTATATGTTCCCTATCAGTTATACTACAATTTATTGGAGTAGCATTACCAATATGCTGGTGCGCATCATCATCCGTGGAGGATTTTAGCCCAGTTAAAATTGTATTAATTTTTTCATCAAAAAAGACTGCTAAATCATCACACAGTTCTTGTGATGCCGGAATTTTAGATTTTGCGTAGTCTGGGTTGGACATGTCTCTTACTAGGCCAAATAAAGTTTGAGATTTATTAGCGGAACGTAAAATGGTTTCCTCAAGATGTTTAGCCTTGGCTTTGCCTATCAACTCTTTATAAATATAAAGCAGATTTTGTAAGGCTACTTTGTCTGTCTCTAAATAGTTCCTCCTCCATTTCCTTTCTGCTTGTTTGCAGCTAGTCTTCATCAACCTTAGCTCTTCATTATACCAAGGAGCAGATGGTTTTTTACAACTTTTGGCTTTCCTCACAGGAGCTAGCTGATCTAGAGAATTAGTGATTTGATGACACAAGTTCAGGTAGGTCTTCTCCACTGAATCATGGATATCAAATCTATCATCAACAAGCCTGGAAAGATCCACTAATTTTAGTATTTTAGACCATTCTCTACTAGTTCACGTGACGGTCATATAGGCAGCTTGTTTTTGATGATTAGCTACTTTTAAGGAAAAAAGGACCAAAAAGTGGTATTTCCAGCTTAAAGGAAGTATCTCCTTTACATCTGCATCTTTTTCACCAGAAAAAGCAAGATCCAGCACATGGCCCTTCTGATGAGTAGGACGTAGCACCAACTGTTGAAGGTTAACATTCTCACAGGCCTGACAAAGCTCTTTAAAAGCTGTGTCAAGGGTACCATTCTCCCAGAGATTAAAGTCTCCAAGGATAAATAGCTTGGAATGAGAGTGCGATACGTTATATATCGCATCAATCAATTCTTGAAAACGATGAGTAGCTCCACCTGGTGGTCTATAACAAAGTAAGCCTGTACATAAAACACCACTAGGATCCTTAAGTGAGAACCCAAGTGATTCAATCCCCGGAATATCCTCTACACAGAGTGGGGTGAGATTCCAAGTGTCTTTATAGATAAATCTTACTCCTCCCCCTCTCCCATCCAGCCTGGGTTTATGACAAATTTTATATCCTGGAGGGCAGGCTAAGCCCAACTCGACTTCTCCGTCTGCCCGTGTCCAAGTTTCTGTAAGAAATAGGACATCCAGGTTATGATCTTCTAATAATATATAAACCTCCAGGTGAGGTTTAGCCAGGGATCTAACATTAATCAATCCACAATTAAGAGTATCTGACATGGCTTTCGTATGGATAACCTTACCACAGGTGCCACTTTCATTATTCAAAGTCCTATCCTTCCGAGTGTCGAACAGGATAAGCTCATCTCTAGAGTAGACCAAACGGGGAGCAGTAGGAGCAGCATAACTGGTGCTAAGCGCATCCGGTGCACCGACGGCGCAGACGGACTTGCCTTTGGCGTGCCGACGGCACGCCCGCTGTGCGCGTGCATCTTGTCCGTTTAAGTAGGGAGAGTGTAACTGAACGCCCAGAATGCTACCCAAGATGGCGGCACTGCGAGTACACCAGCACATCAAGGGAGCATTAGAACTTATTGTAAAAGTGACTAAGTGCAGCAAAAAGCAAGGTAAGTGCAACAACAGATAAAAATGCTTCCGTTAAAAAATATATTTTTTTTTAAAGTGACACTAATGCCCAACAACGAAATATAAGCAGCAATTGTATTTTTAAAAATCACGCCGATTAAATGTCTCAACCATCACTATTAGAACGCGCAGCGGGTAATCTCACAGCAACACAGATGTTACTTTCAAGATCCTTCTGAAGACTCACCTCTTTAGTAAGACTTAATATGGGCCAGTCCTTACATTTCGAGGCATCTCCTTTTTGCATATTGCTCAGAGCTGGGAAACTCCTTTTGGAGCAGCTGTCGAGCTTTATAATCTCATTTATTAATTCATTAACTTCATAGCTGGCACAAAGTATAAAATTATGACCCTCAGACCCACTCTTCAGTTCACATTTGGACCTATGGAAGGACTCTTAGAGGACTGCCCTTCTGTCTGTGGCCTGCTGTGTACCTCAGAGGACTGCCTTACTGCATCAAAAGGACTGCCCTGCTGCTTGAAACCAGCCCCGTGCTCTCAGAGGCCTGCACTGCTACTTAAGACATGCTTCTCTGCTTGAACCCAAGACTTTCAGAGTGACTCCATGGGCTGGTTGGCTCTCAGGACAGAAAAGGGTCCAGCTATCTTGAACCCGCACATGGACCCAGCCTGATTGAGTCCCGGCCCTACAAGTGGTGCCTCTACAGCCCTGGACCCTTGGTGCTAAAGGAGCCCAGATAGCCAAACTCCAAACCGTGAAAAATGCCCTGAGAAGCAAGAGGAGACCGGGACCAACCTGATTACTGATCCACCTAAGGTTCATTGCCTGATTTCCCTGTCCCTCCCACGATAATCTTTTCCGCAGAATCAAATCCTGTTCTGTAGGTCCTGTCTAGAAGGGTATCTTGCCTAGTGGAGCCCTCGTCTGCTACAGCCTGCAGCTTCATCCTATATGTATGACTTCCATAAAAGAGAGTCAGTCAGAACTTACAAATCTATACCGCGACTTTGTTGAGCGTCTCTCCTTCAACTACACTTTCTCCTTAGACACTGCTGGTTGCATTGCCCCACTGAACTTTACTGTCTCAGACCTCTTTTTACAAAATGTCTTCCAAATCCGAAGTTAAGCTGAGACCGGGCCCAATCCACTTCATGTATCAAAACTATGCTCCATCGTGGTCAGCCATAACCTTCGACTTTGGCCTGGTCTCACATGACTAGATGTCTGTGGATGGAGCTTTGAGGCGCCATCATAACTCCTGGTCTACTGATTGGATTTTTGCCATTTTTTCGTCAAATCATTTATTAACATTTACTGTATTTACTAAGTTGATGTGGGATTCTTCTTGCGTACTACATAAATACTTTACACATTGCCTTTAAATTAAACCTGACTATTTTTGTGTCAAGCTACCACAGGATTCAGCACAGGTTATTTTAGTGACTTTTTATGGCTCTTCCTGACAAGAAGTGTGGCTGTCGCTTGAGTAGGGATCACACCCACGTGAACCAAAACCACAATTTCTTACAGTAGCCAACTTCCTGCTGCGTATGGCCTTCGACCCCAAGCCATGACCATCAGCCACTCCTCGCTGTGCATGTCCTTAGGCAGTCCACAATGGGATGCTGGCGATACAAGGGGAATGGAAAGGCTTCGGACGTATTTACGGACAAGCTCTTTGCCAGGGCCGGTTTCGGTTCCCAGTTCTGCCCTGGTGAACAAGTGCCTGAGTGGCACTAAGCTGCACACAGAAATGCACAATATCTTTGTAAATATGGAGCATTTCTGCTCTCTGCCTTTCACCCAACGTAGCGGAGCAACTTTGCTTCCTGCCCTACGTTGCATGAAAACTTAGTAAATATTTCTCCAAGTCTCTGGTACACTCTGCCTGCTTTATCTTTCCATTTTCCAATGTTGGAGGTGAGTGATGATTGCAATTCTACAAGACATGGATGCACTAGGGTCACAAAAACTTTAGTACAAGAGGCAGATGCCTGTTACAGAAGGGATGGTGGCGCAAGGAGCTACAATTCCTGTGCGTAAAGTTCACAAATCCCTCTCCAAACTGCAAGCTAGACTGTTTATGTGCATCTCATCTTCTGCTCTTCTGTTCTTGTGAACCCTTGAAAATGTTTCCCCCATTTCAGACTTGCCTCACAAAAGTCCCATAATGCACGTCATCAAAATACTGGGATGCAGCCACCCAAAAGGAACAAATATCTCCGTTTGCATCACATCTCTATTGGGAGATTACGCTTTACACATGAATGATGGCAAGGCGGTGACATCCTGAGTTGGTACCACTCACGGACATCTTGAGATGGCAAGAAGCAAGTTGGTGCAAGCTGGCCATAGTCGTTAGAGTGCCTTCCCCACACCAATATTAAGTGCTCTGAGGGTGAGGCCCATGCCTAAGCGCTATATAATATCCATGGAGTAGAAGCAAGTAAAATGTAGATCACATCTCCTAGAAAAAAATTAAAGAATATAAAGTATAGTACCTACTATACAACATACCAGGGACGTCATCATTGTAATGCCTAGATTCCTGATAGATGAGCAAATGCCAAGGAAGTAATAAAGCGTTAGTCGCGACCATCGTGAACCGCAGACTCTTTCAAGCCAACAAATATTGGTTCTTTTATGTCCCCACTGCTTTGATCCTTTATTCTGCTCCACGTCCAAAAGATGTAACTCAAAGTCGAGACCTGCAATCATTTTATCCTTCAAAACTGTGCTCCTGTCTCTGTAATTTAACAGTACATGCTTTAAATATATAAGGTTGTTAGACATTTTTTACATTGTTGATTGCAAAGAAAATTACAGTTTTAAAGCTCTCGAGCGCCCAGAGTCACTTAGTGATGTCTTCTATATTATACTTTAAAAAAAATGTGTACGAAGCTGCTGCGAGGTTTCACCTCCATCAACAAGTCTATGCGAAAACGTCTACACTCAAATTAATTTGGAAAATTGACAAAATACTAAAATCAACTATTGGAAATCTTTGATTAGAATGTTTTTATTCTAGTAGGGTTTTTTCTGAATATCACACACAATGAGTACTTCTACAACTGCTCCAGACACCAAATACCACCATACTAGTTAATGTTCATACGCTGTAATTGAGCAGATTAACATACGTTATCACACTGCAAGATACGAGTCAGCCCATTTCCTTGTGAAGACATCGCATGTGACTAGGATCTCATATGGGGAGGTCTAAAGAGTAGGCCAGCCATCTGCGAGAGCCACGGCAGAGGGAGTATCCAGGAAGTGCAGGCTCCCATGACAACTGATGATCTCGCACCTCCGATGTCAAATGTCAGAATTCAAAACAAAGAAGAAGCAGAGTCCACCAAAATGTCCCAAGCAGGCATGAGTGAAATGATACAGCCCAGTGAGCTGCACAGTAACTCAACACTTTCAACCACCACTCAAAAGCCCTGAAATGGAGCATGGCCCACAGCTATGATCCATCCTGCCGGCACTTATCTTGCTTCTTGTAATGATACTCATCTCCTACACCATGGTGCAGTACATTAAAACCTGCTCTTCTAGTGTTCCTTGACCAGTCTCGGCCCGTGCAGATAGGAGCGTTGAAGCCGAGTTTGGGGGGATTTGACAGACTACCACGAGGGAAAATTAAATAGATAATCAATTTTCCTTAGCTGTCGTGTTAAAAAATTCCCCCACCCGGCCCCACCGCTCTTACCTGCACGGGTCGCGGCTGTCCTCGCCTATCAAGACACACTCCGATGCCAGCTGTGCACTGACCAGTAAAAATTAGTTGTCAGATACAAGATCTCTGAGGTTGTGCATGGTGGTATGATGATGTTTAGTGCCATAACTTCCAAAGAAAAGCAATTGCACCCCATGTCCATTACAAGGTCCTTGGAAGTATCCATACTGTGCAACAAACCATATGACACCCACATCACCACAGCTGCAATCTGAATACCAATTCCAACACAAGCCACATCAAAAGATAATCCACAACCACAAAGGCAATTAGGTATCAAACATCCAAAGTGCATAGGGACCGGCAATGTTCATAAGGATGCCCTTGCTTTGTAAATCTACCTTACTTCTGCGCCCTTCTGATTTTGGTTAGTAATATCCTAAACACCATGGGGCAGATTTATGTTAGACTTGCGCCACTTTTACGCCGCCGTTGCGTCACTTTTGTGACGCAGCAGCGGCGTAAACCCTGCGCCACGTTGCGCCCTATTTACATCGTGACGCATCTATGGAGATGCGTCACGGTGTAAAGCCCTGCGCCACATTAAACCTGCGTCAGGTTTAATGTATGTAGGGTGGGCGTTCCAGCGGAAAAAGCCTTGGAAAAGTGACACAGTGAAATCTACAAGATTTCACTCAGTCACTTTTCCGACGCTGCTGCGTCAAAACCTTGAGCCTACTTGAAGCAGGCGTAAGGCATGATGCAGCATGTAAGGTATGGGCAGCCCCTAAACATTGCTGGAGTTGCGTCGTGCTTGTGACACGACTCCAGCAATGCGCCGCCCATACGCCATCAGATGCGTCACGCATCTGTTTATTCTTGCGCCACGATGCGCTGCATCTTTCCTGGCGCATCCCTGCTGATTTACAGGGATGCGCCAGAAAACATAATTCTGTCCCCATGTATCAATGCTGTTGGCAGCCATGCTCCATCTCAGGGCTTTCAGTGGTGGTTGAAAATGTAGAGTTACTGTCCAGGTCACTCAGCGTTATCATTTCACTCATGCGTGCTTGGGTTTTTTAGTGGAATCGGTTTCTATTTCTTCTGCAACAATGGGTACACTGGCAAAAAATATGTAGGTGTTGCTGAGAAGTTTGAAATCTTGACACCTCCCTGTAGTTAGGACAACTGTAGGGTATCACATTTTTCAAGGTGGAGAACAGCCTGCTCATTTCTCCCAATGCCTTCCCAACCTAACATGTATGATTTTCACTCCAGTTGCACAAAGGGAAGTTCTGTTAAGACCCACAGAATAAAAGGCAATGCTTCATGGGCGGGACTACTGAATATTGAGTCCAAGAATACCAACATACAAGAATATCATGGATAGAATACCGAGGGACGAAATATCAAAAGGTAAGTGCATATACGTAAGTTTAGATTTACTATCCTTAACTCCAAATTTGCATTGCTTGAAGATGTTTTAGAACATTGGAATGTTGGGAGCTCCATCGAAGACAATGGAGTGCTCCCTGCTTGTACGGGCCGGTAAAGGCTCGCAGAGCCACATTCTCGCAGAGCCACATTCGAATGCTTTACAAAGGCCTCTCGGCGCTCAAGGGTATTTAAATCCCCTCGAGCTTCGAGAAGCCTTTGTTTTATTTGTTAAAACATTCTGCCCTCTAGTGGCAGAATGTTCCAATAGCCTTATAACCCTTCATAGCAGGGCTATACCGGCTATTAAAGTCCCGCTCCCTTGTCCGCGTTAAAGGCTCGGGCCTTTAACGCAGGAGCAGGCCTTTAATAGCCTGTATAGCCCGCTACGGCGGGCTGTGAGGCTATAATATATCACCAAGATAGATACATGCAGAGCTAGGTATGGAAAGTATTTACTTTCTTACCTTTCAAAATTTTGAATTCAAAATGTTGTCCTGAATTATTGGCATGGCTAAATATTCAGTATTCAGTATTCAGGATGCAAACCTTCTATATAGTATTTGTGACTGTCGTCACTAACACCTTTGTGAACATCATTCTTTCATTATTTCAATCATCTTTATTCTATGCATTTCCCTCGCCAAGGTGCTGAGTCTTTTGATCATCATTTTAGACACCAACACGAAATCTATTTGTGGTATCTTTTTATATGTCATTACCAGAATAGAAGCGGTGGAGCGCAGCTTTAGCTTCCTTGGCTTAACGCCACGCTCCGCCACTTCTGAAATGCAGGGCCGCACCATATTTACAACAATATGGTGCAGCCCTGTGTTTCCCCTGCGCTGGTGTTAAATTTAGCTGCCTAGCACCAACATAGGCACCCTTTCAATATACTGCAAGGGTGCATAGTGCCAGGGTCCCTTCCTGCATATAAACAACCTGTAAATGGTGTTTTGTAACTTCTATGTGTGCTGCTTAATGCAGTACACATAGAAGTTGCAAAACTTTATTTTTTGTAATGATTGTTTATGTTCAGGAAGGGACACCTTCCTGCACATAAACAATCAATGGTGTTTTGCTTATTCCATGTGTGCTGCACAACACAGCACACATTGAAACAGCAAAAACAAGGAGCAATTAATAATTTCTTCTCGTTGCACCAGGGGAAGACCAGGATTTCCCTGGTCTTAATTTTGGCGCTGCCTCCCATTTACACCTCCCTTGTAAATATGGGGCAGCGTCAAAATCAATGGGTGTTGCAATACTCATTGCCCTCCCCTTTCAGGCTAAGTATAGCATGAAAGGGGGCCTTGTTTACAAGGCAGCATTAAGCAATATTAAGTTGCTTAACGCTGCCTGTAAATAAGGTGAATCCCCTATTGCCACCACAACGTCGTGAAAAGTGATACTTTGGTGGCGATAGGGGCTTGTAAATATGCTCCTTAGTTTTTAAAAGATTGCAGGTCAATTGGTGGCGAGACCACCTCCAAAAACCTTTCATTCAACAAAAGGTATAGAACAAGGACATAGATAAGACATAAGAAACAACAAGAGACTTTGTCCCACTACATTATTAACGTACTTTTTCACATAAGCCATTAGCACAAAGTCATGATGCTCACAAGGACACCCTCATTAGCCAGGTTAGTAATCCTGTCCTTTATTTCCCCAGGTTGCAAAATTGGCAAAATGTGATCTGGCACTATGACGTCAAAAGGACCTATAGTCCAGTTGACCTTGGCTGCCATTACTCCTGCCCCTCTTCACAGTTTTTGGCCATCTATCTATGATGAAGCCTCACAGCATTTCCAGCTATGACTGTCTCTGGTGCCTAAATTTATTCCATATCCCTTAGCTCACTGCTCAACTCTCTACCACTACCCACCTATTGCTTTCTCTGGTGCCTAAATAATTCCATATCCCTTAGCTCACTGCTCAGCTCTCTACCACTACCCACCTATTGCTTTCTCTGGGGCCTAAATAATTCCATATCCATCCCTTAACTCACTGCTCAACTCTCTACCATTACCCACCTATCACTTTCTCTGGTGCCTAAATAATTCCATATCCCTTAGCTCACTGCTCAACTCTCTACCACTACCCACCTATTGCTTTCTCTGGGGCCTAAATAATTCCATATCCCTTACCTCACTGCTCAACTCTCTACCATTACCCACCTATCGCTTTCTCTGGTGCCTAAATAATTCCATATCCCTTAGCTCACTGCTCAACTCTCAACTCTCTACCACTACCCACATATTGCTTTCTCTGGGGCCTAAATAATTCCATATCCCTTACCTCACTGCTCAACTCTCTACCATTACCCACCTATCGCTTTCTCTGGTGCCTAAATAATTCCATATCCCTTACCTCACTGCTCAACTCTCTACCATTACCCACCTATCGCTTTCTCTGGTGCCTAAATAATTCCATATCCCTTACCTCACTGCTCAACTCTCTACCATTACCCACCTATTGCTTTCTCTGGTGCCTAAATGATTCCATATCCCTTAGCTCACTGCTCAACTCTCTACCATTACCAACCTATTGCTTTCTCTGGTGCCTAAATAATTCCATATCCCTTACCTCACTGCTCAACTCTCTACCATTACCCACCTATTGCTTTCTCTGGTGCCTAAATAATTCCATATCCCTTACCTCACTGCTCAACTCTCTACCATTACCCACCTATTGCTTTCTCTGGTGCCTAAATAATTCCATATCCCTTAGCTCACTGCTCAACTCTCTACCATTACCAACCTATTGCTTTCTCTGGTGCCTAAATAATTCCATATCCATCCCTTAACTCACTGCTAAACTCTCTACCATTGCCAACCTATTGCTTTCTCTGGTGCCTAAATAATTCCATATCCATCCCTTAACTCACTGCTAAACTCTCTACCATTGCCAACCTATTGCTTTCTCTGGTGCCTAAATAATTCCATATCCCTTAGGCCACTGCTCAACACCGTACCATTACAGGCACAGTGCTCTCCTGTTCTTCTTGCTAAATTTCTTTCTTTTCCATACAACTCACTTGCTTTTGAAACTATGGGCATCATGGACAGAATACTAGCAACAAAGTTTTGACACCCAACATTATTTTTGACCGTTGATTTATATCCTTGCAGTGCCGTAATCTAAGAAAATATTCTGTGTGCAGCCGTTCATGATGCATTTTGTGGAGAATAATGCCATGATGTATTAAAGTGGAGTTGCAAACCAGTCTGTGATTTATGCATAAAACTTCACTTTGAGATGCAACTGATGTACTAATTTGTTTGCTAGGATTTGCAAAAACTCTTGAAATTTAGATTTGTGATCATAGAGTCCTTTTGTGCCTCCTAGAAAACGGTTGCAAATGCAGTGCTGAATTAGCACTTACTGAATGGCAATATTTTATTTAGCGGTCCCTGTCCCTAAAAGGAAAAGTGGCTGCTTTAAAACATGGTGTTCCCTAGATTACATCAGGGGAGCATCCAGTGTTCCACAAGAGCACTTTCTGCACCCTCTGATGCCAACACCACACCTTCACAAAATGGCAGCTACCCCATGGAAACAGTTTTCAGTTTGCAAATATGATACCATCCTCTTAAAGGAGATGGTACGAGATTCATAGTTTTTGTTCTTAAATGATACATTTCATGGTGATTTGGGAGGGGGAGATTGATGTCTCATTTACTTTCATCTTCCAAATAAATTGCAATCAATTGCAAATGGAAGTTTATAAGTCAGAAAGTCTTTCGACTTGCCCTTTTGAGGATGTTCACGAATTTAAGTATACCATTTAGTACAGAGTTGCAAAATTACACATACATAGTATATATGCAGATACTGACAACTTATCATGGGTCTGCTGTTTCATTGTTGCACACTGAAAACATTACGAATTAAAAACGACTTAACAGTATGTGCCCTATAAGTTTGTTGTACAGCCTTTTCATGTACATTTCTCGAACATACGTGATTATGCGGGAGGTGGGACTACACTATAACCTAACTTTGCCTGGGGAGGAGTGTAAGGCTTTTCGATCTATTGTATCTATAGGTGAGCATGGAGGACGGAGTGTAAGGGCCGGGGCGACAGAGCGTCCAGACACAGCTGCCCCTTTAGGGACCAGCTAATGGATGGATCTGCAGCGTAACGTTATTGTGGGGGTCAGTTCTGCAAGAGAGTGTTAGTATGTTCGTGTTGGTGAAGTTTACAGTCTACGTACGTTAAGTACTTCTGTAATTCTCTTTGTGCGATAAACGTGTTCGGGATAGTTTGAGTGCTGCCTGTGGATTCTTATATAGCTGCTGTTCGTGATTTCGAATATCTGCCTCCAGGCCCTCTAGCTCCTTTTTAAGTATCATGCGTGCTGCATATACCGTTTTTATCAATTGTCCCCTTAGGGCCACATTGAAAGCATCCCACTGTATACCAGCATTGGAGGCCGTACCTTTATTGTGTAGGAAATATGTTATGACAGATCGTATTAGCGATGCTTGAAGTGGTGCGTCTGAATGGGACACTGGATCGAATTGAGCCACAAAACAATCCTATTTGCAATCGTATTTGCAGGGGATTGTGGTCCGAGAGCGTGCGGGGAAGATATTCGGTGTGTGATACCATTGGTAGGGCTTCTGACAAACAATATATCAGATCTATTCTAGTATTCAGGTTGTGGAGTCCAGAATGATGAGCGTATGAGACATGTTCTTGATATCCCCAGCAGTCTCACTCACCTACCAAGTAGTGCAACTTGCCCACACTGGGCACCAAGAAAAAAGTCAAGACCAAGAGTCGATCTGCACAAAAGTGTGGTACCCGTTTATGGATGAGCAAGTCAAGACCGTGGTAAAGTCCTGCGTATGGTGTCAAGCCACAGGAGGGCCAAACCCTCCGGCTCCCATGCTGACAGAGAGGGGACACCAACAGCCATTGCTTTGCACCAGTTTAGCTTTAGGAAGATGTCTGGATGGGAGGTATGCCATGGTGTTCATTGGTGATTACTCCAAATACCCTGGAAATCATTGACTATAAATGAGCGCAATACGTAGTGCTGAAGCTGGAGAAGACAATGACCGACCATGGCCTACTCAGGGAGCTGAGCACAGACAATGCACCCCTATTCCACGGACAAGAGGCAGCAGCATACATATGGCCCCTGAACATCACGCACAAGTAGGTCACCCTGTGTTGGCTGCAAGCCAACGGGGGAAAAGGAATGCATCATAAGAATTTTAAACAAAGTCATTGTATCTATGAGTACACCATCTATTCCTTCCTCAGTAAATATCCCCAAACCCCACAGTCTACTATTGGGCTGGCTCCTGGATACCTCAACAAGGGGCATTTGATGTAAGACTCCATCCCTCACCACTCGGAGTGGACTCTGAGACCCATTGATGATCAGAGAGTACTAACCAAATAAGGTGCCTCAAATGCTCATGCCAGCTGGCGCAAAAATGTGAAAGGATCCCACCTCAAAGTAGGAGATCTGGTGTGGTGGAAGATAGGTTTCCCAGAAACGAGTTCAGGATGCCATTTGAGCACCGCCCCTGGACTATTGCTCATATTCATGGTACCAAGTCAACCGCACGCCGCGGAAAAGTGTCCAGAAACATCTCCCACTTCGAGCAATTTCACCCGTAACTGTACCTGACCAGTGATTTGAAGACACAGCTGCTGAACTTCATAATCTGGAAGATACCTCATTGGCTGGGGGCTCGTCCACCAGACCTCCTGTCCCAGTGAATGGAAGTAGTTCTCCCACAGCCTCTGCTAATGAAACCGAACTCACCCAGTCCAATATACCCATGAACCAGATCACTCGCACCAGGCATGAGTTGCATAGCAGCCCTGTGCCGCTGTCCCACTCGCAGAAACATGTAGTGTGATACCCTGGACTGGAGATTTAGGTAACCCTATGTTTTTTATACAAGTATTATCTCAAACTGTTTCTTCATTGACTGTTGGATTTATAGTGTGTGCCGGTGCTCAGGAACTGTACTGGTGTTGGGAAGTACAGGATTTGTTGCGTTTGTTCAAAACATAGGAGCAATGTAATGCTGTACCTGAGATGTAACTGGTACATGTTGAGTTGGACCCAGGGATGTATTTCGAAGGGGTGTTTATGTGTTGTTATCCGTGGCAAAGAGGGGGTGTTTGGTCTAGTCCTGATGGCATGTGGTAATAACTACACAGCTGGGCAGGTGGGGTAATGGAGACCACCTGGGCTAGAACCAGAAACACCCACACTCTGTCCCCATGCCTTTATTTGTACAGACTCCAGCCTCTTGGGCTGCATCTACACCGGCCACTATTAGCTGTGCCTGAGCTCTTTCTTCACCAGACTGCCCAACACAACATGCTGTCCCGTAACACTTTGAGCAGAAATGAAAACATCTAGACCGGTGCTGAAAATAACTCACTGTTAGCAATCGTAAATTTGGATGGAATTTAATGAAACTAGATATAATACCTCAATTCAGTTGCCAGGAATCCGTAATGAAATGTCCAATATACTTTCTAAACTAGATTAATAAATACGGCTGATAATATGATTCATTTTAGGAATGGCACAGTGTTCACATGGCAGGACACACATTCATCTATTATTTGTTTATAAACTGTTAAAAAAATTGACAATAAATATAACTTGAAATGGAAGGGAATCCTCCTGGGGTTGAGTAATATATACGCCTTATATAGGCCTCTCCAGTCAGAGTCTTGGTGCCTGCAAACCTATAGTTTGAAAGGGAACATGCTAAGACTTTTCATTCGAAGTTCAATAGTTTCAAAGGCCAAGCAAGTACTGCCACTTGACACTACAGATGTCTTTTTTCACGTATCCTTAAAATCACATATAAAATAGTAACAGCACATTATATATCAATACATCAACTGATGTCTTTAAGGGGCTGTCAGAGGTTGCTGTTGTCACCTTTGGTCTTCAGCTTGTGACCCCATGCATGCTAGTTGCAACCCCAGGATTTATAAAAGTAGCCAGGTTACAATAGTAAATAGTGGACTGTATGTAGCACATGCACTTGGATAATATTTCTATTTCTCTGCTACATGCTCATAATAGGCAGTGGTTACACGTCCGCAGTTATTGAGCTGTCAAATAAAATGTCTATTAAAAAACATGCACAACTTTACCTCTCACGCAGGAGCTATTGGCCTCTTAGAAAAACATTTGTTCTAAGTCATCACAAGATGTACTCAACGGAATAAGTGTTATAGGTTGTTGAACTTGGCCGTTTTTGCAGGGTCATCCCAGAACTTTTTGCCTTTCTCCTGTTTTTATTCTGATCTGTTGTTGGTTTTATGACTCTGGGCACTTTACCATTGCTGTTCAGTGCTAAAGTGCATATGCTCTCCCTGTAAATTGTTGTTCTGAATAGTTTTTTCAATGATTGGCATATTTGATTTACTAGTCAGTCCCTAGTACAATGCGCTGTGTATGCCTGGGGCCAGTAAATCAAATGCTGTTAGTGGGCTTGCAGCACTGGTTGTACCACCCACAGAAGCAGCCTGTAAAATGTAACTCTGGCCTGCCATTGCAGAACTGCATGCAGTCTGGGACTGCCATGTCGACTTGGCAAGTGCACACACTTGCCAGTCCCTGAATCTTCCCTTTTTTACATATTAATCGTCCCTAAGGTAAGCCCAAGGTATGCTTGTGGGCAGGGTGCATTGTATGTGAAAGGTAGGGCATACCCTGATGGGTGTGGCATGTCCTGATAGTGAAATACTGCCAATTTCGCTTTTCACTATTGCAAGGCTACCTGTTCCCATAGGACGGAATGGGGAGTTTGTTTATAACATCTTATAAACATAACTGGCCCTGTGAAAAAGGTAGAAAAATAAAGTTTAGTATGCCTGAACTCAGAACGTTACAGTGCATCTTTTAGAGTGGGTAATTTTTATATTCGGTGTTTGAAAATACCACTTTTAGAAAGTAGGTATTTTCTTGCCTAACCATCCAGTGTACCTCTGCTAGGTTTGTGTATTGCATGTCTGGCTTTTGGTTGACAGTCCCTGGAGAGGGGCAGCGGCTCCAGAAGTCTGAAGAGTCAGGGCCGGGCTGAACAGACCTGGGCTGTATTTAGAGTATGGGGAGGAGATTTCCTTTCACCTGCATGGGCCCAGTCTGCCTTCTACAATGCTGTCTCCACCTTCTGCCAAGAAGCTGCATCAGTGAGGACAGAGCTGATTTTGGCTGGGTACAGACACTCTGTGCCTTCAGAGAACAAAGGATTTTGGTGTATAAAAAGGGGGGGGGGACCCAGACCACAGACTTTTATATCACTTCTGGGAAATCAAGAGGAACCTTTGCCAAGGAGAAGAGCCGGATAAGCTGAGGCGGAATACTGCCCCTGTGCAGTTTGCTATCTGGGGTTGGCCTGCAGTGGTTGATTGCTGCCAAGGAAAGGAGAAATGGGACTTTGGTGTTTGCTTTGTCACCTGCTTGACGAAAAGATCTCTGAGGACTTGAAACTGAGCTTGCCTCCTGTTGTGAAGTCTCAGGGACACAAAGACTTCACCACCAGCTCCCCTGAATTTCCTTGCTGGGAATTCCAACCTACAAAGAGGTGCCTGCTGCTATTTAGAACCTCTAGAGACTGTTTGTCGCTGGGAGCTGGAAAATCAATGCAACATCGAAGAAGCGTGTCGCATCCACACCTGTTTCTCATGCATCGCCGAAGAAACCACCGCAGCGCCTGCTGTAGCTCGAGAAATCGCCACATGATGCATCAGGTGCAACGATCTCTGACACAAGCCTGCTGTGCGGTTGCATGAAACCACACATTGTATCAGATCGACACATCTCAGCCGAGGCGCCAAGACTGTCTCCTCTTTGGGGGATGCATCATCTCCCCACGCAGTAAGAAACCAACACATCACCTCCTATACAGTAAGGAATCAACACATCACCTCCCCTGCACTGCAGTAAGGAACCGACGAGTCGCCTCCCCCGAAGCAAGGAACCGACACATCACTTTCCCTGAATGTAAGGAACTGACACATCACCTTCCCTGCGGCCATTTTGTTTGTTTTGCGTGACGCTTCTAAGGTACTTTGTGAGAAAAGTGTCGCATTTACAACTTGCATTGAACTGAACTATTTCTACCATTTGAAAGCCTTATTTGTATTACTGTAGTGTGGATTTTTATTGTTTGGTCTTGTTTTGGTTTAGATAAAGATGACTTATTTTTCTAAACTGGTGTGGCATCCATTTGTAGTGTTTTCATCGCGCTACTGTATATATTCACAAATGCTTTACACACTGCCTCTGAGATAAGCCTGTCTGCTCGTGCCAAGCTACCAAGGGGGTGAGCAGGGGTTATTTTAGGAGTGGATCCCCCTTACCCTCACTGGAAGCAAGGGTCCCTATTTGGACAAAGGTACCTACCTATGCCAACTAGAGACCCCCATTTCTAACATTGGTGTTTCCGTTACAATTTAGGTATTCATTTTAAGTTGCGATATTTAACGCTTTCCTGCTGTGAGTCAATTATGGTAAATTTCACACTATCACTTATAGATCAAGTAAAAAAGCAGTCAATGTCACTTCCTATGGGCTCATGCGGGATAAAAGTATATATGATGCACTTGCTCTACCCCAGGCAATGTGGTACATCAACATCTCAGACTTTTCAAAATCAATTTTAAACTTGCATAACTGCAATTACTACATCCAAATGTGGAATTTGAGATAACCGATCCATATTACTCTGCCGCGCTACAATATTTTACTTTTTAAATATTGGTCATCGGATATGTTTTCATTGTACTAAAAAAAATAAGCAATCAAACGTAAGATATATTGTATATCTAATTACAAATGCAAAAACCATTTCTCAGCCAGGTTCTTTAAATATGGGTACATTTTCACCCTACCCATTGGAGGTAAAAATTGTGAGCCAGAAATTTTCATACTGAAATCTTTCTATCACAAAACTTAAAATAATCCCGTGCCAGGACTTTTAACAATAACTTATACTTGCTTGCAGAATTTACTTCCTCTGTTTCCTCAACTGCCCAGACAGCTATCTTTTTCACCCAAGTTTAAATTCACAGAATAAATGGCCTTGCTCCACAATTGATTCCCGCCCAGCATACACAGGATAGCTTCTTTTGCACAGGGGATTTATTTAGCATTGAAATTAACCATAACCGGTGAGATTGTTCTACAATATTCTCGGCCAAGAGATTTAAAGGTCAGATGTACTATACATCTATGTTGGCTTCCAATGTACAAATTTCATTTTAGGAGGTGGAGAAGGTTTTACCAACTTCTAATATGGCATTATGAATGGATACTCATACGGTACTTGCAAAAGGCATGTGGTAGCTGCCACTTCCACATATTAAATCTGTATGTGATGTATCAAAGTTTTATGACCCAAATCTATTCTCAAACAATTTATTAATTACCCACTCCTAAGTTGAAAGTTTCCCATTTTCAAATTAGAACGGTAAGCCATTAACAAAATGTAAGGGGTTTCCTCAACACAAACGACTTTAACATACAGATGGCAAATGAATTCAGTAAACAGACATTAGACATTGAGACATATACAAATGCCAATAAATTTCAAACACAAATATGCGGTAAACCAACGGCGTGCCATGTACTCATGCATGCCACTGGTGCTTACCCTATAGCTCAAGTATTAGCCATTCCTTATGAAGAAATGTTAAGAATCAAAAGAAATTGTAGTGAGCCAAGTATATGTGAAATTGAACTGGATCATTTCACAAATTTAAACAAAGGGGGTTACCTTAATAAGATCTTGACAGGTGCCAAAAAAAATCTCTAAAAAAATCTAGGAATTCTTTGATGTGGAAAAAGAACCTCAAGAAACATGTGCTATGATCCTTTTTTGCACCTTTCAGCTGTGATATTCTGTTAAAACAATGGCATGTTCAACGCACTGACAAGACCATGACATTAATTATACCTTCCAAACCTAGGATGGTACATAAGAGGGGCAAAACTATTAGGGATACAGCCTGTAGTGGTTACCCTCCAACAACTGTGTGTACCAATGTGCTGTTAACTACCAACCCTGGAGGTTTTTACAACTGCAGGTTATGCAAAATGTGTAGTCTTGCAATGCATAAAACATAATTTTGTTTTCAATAGAATCAGGGAACATACAAATAGGACCTTTATTAATTGTAACACCCAATTTGTTGCGTATGTTCTAATTTACACATGTGGTACCATTACTTTGGGAGTACCATTTGCCCTCTAAAAGAACGTATACAAGAGCATATGGGGGCGGTGAGGAATAATGACATCACATATCCACTAATAAGACACATTCAAGTGACACATCCCACCTTGGAAAAACCATCAGTAAGAATCTTAGGAATCAGTCAGACCAAAGTGAGTCAATGGGGGGGGGACCAAATGGCTCAACTAAGAAAGCAAAATGAGGTACGGTGGATACTAAGGCTAAGAGCTATGGAGTTAGGAATAAATCAAGATAATCAAATGTATCATTTCCTATACTAATCTGGTTTGAAGAATTCTTATTTCCACTAGTGAGGTTCTTGTCACAGCAGCCCAGTTGACCTGGCTGTACTCGGTTTTCCAAATTAACATATAGGACATATATGGTGGAAAATATAAATGTGTTTAGGCTGACTATGTAATGTGAATTAATTTGGTTCGTATCGCTATATGATCAACAGAATTCTAATTAGTGTGTACTTTGCTTTTCATCAGAATATATTCACCAACTAAATTGTCTGTTGCGATAAGCATACATGAAAATACCAAGCATTTGAAACACAGTACAATGTATCATTGCCAGCTAACATTATTTACATAATGATTACAATTAATAACTGAATGTAAAAATGAGCACAGTTTTACATCTGATATAGTACTGTATCTATGCAACTGCTTGTGGAGCACATGACTGTGGTGTGTATCTATTTTCAATATTATATTTGTTAAGTATTTCCTTTAGTGTTCTGTCACTCTTTCTAGAACTACCATGCGACTAAATCGCGCCTTTTTTTGTGTACTGTGTTACATTTCTCTAATATTACAGCTCCCATAAGACTCAGTTTGAGTGGATATATCATACTTTTTGGTGTGTAGATTCTTATTATTTACACATAAGAATTAGATTGAGAATGTAATTGGTTCCATACTCTTGCATCTTGTACTTTCATTCATACAAAGATTGGAATCATTAAAAACGTGGTCTTCTTGTGAACCACATATGAATAGTCATTGTGCATAAACTGAATATTAAGGATTCATTTTTCGAATATGATCTCAATAGAGTGTTAATAGGCATTCTTTTAGCGGGTTTTATGCTTTATGTTTATTTATCAAAGGGAAGTGCAGCCCTAATCAATGCTGAAAAAAGAATTGGTGTACTCTTCCAATATGGCCACAATAGCGTGCCGCTGCGCATTCGCTTCCTTGGGGTGTTGCACGTCTATTTCTATCCTCTGAAGGAGAGGGTCACATGATATAAATGGAATCCATGCTTTCACTCCATTACTTGATTTCTTTGGGTGAACGACGAATGACTGCGGCACACCAGGATTTCCATGATAGGATGTTTGGGGGTTTTCTCTGCTACAAAAATGCTTGATGTGTAGCTGTAGCCTTGTGTGTATGGTCACCTTTTTAGGTCTCGCCTGAGCCATTGCATGCGCTGTCTCAGACGAGACATTTTGTATACGGGATTTTCAAAGCGCTACCAGCACTGGCCTAATGCTTGCGTTCACGCGAGCGTGCACGCGCGCAGCCGCCAATCACGGCTGCGCGCGCACCACTTGCGTGCTTACCACACAGCACGCCCGTCCTCGCGATCGCGATCACTTTCAACTTTGATCGCAATCGCGATTACTTTCGCTTTCACGGCCGCGCGGCCAATGCTTGTTTGTAAATGTTTCACAAACCCCAGAAATATCCTACAACGTTATTTTTGAGGGAGGGAAGGTTGTTTTTTGTTTTTATGCCGTCCAGAAGAGATCAGCAAGTAATCGATCATGGAAAATGTGTTTCTTTGGAAACTGTAGGGATTCATCAGTCCTGCTTCAAGCCTCCCATCAGGCTCGCGCTCTCCTGGGAGCTATTAAAGAGCTTTACTGCCAGGATTGTGCAAACCAGGAATGCTTTCGATGCTATTGCTAAGCAAGGTAGGGTTTTACAGGCACAGAGTTATAGTGCACCATATTCTGTCTCTGTATTTTCTTTGAAACATACCCAAAATTCTGTGATGCCATCTGAGACCTTTATGTAAACTTTAATTTCACTGTCGGGCACTGGCTCATGTTGGCTAAGATAAGATTGTGCCTTTTGGATTTTTTCTTTTTGTAAAGATATCAATAACAATTAACGCATTTCTGGTCAATGCCTACTAACATTCTGTTGCAGGCCTGCTTATAACATATAAAAAAAAAGTTATTGAGAGAACTGATAAGTCTAGTATTAAATTATGGGGATACTACTCCTGCTCAGCATGCAACAGCAGGTCAACTGCTGCAGTGACCTAGGGGGTACACGATGGGGTTTATTTCAGACATTCTACAGGGAAAGTACTATAGGAACAGTGCTGGTCCCTTGCCTGAGTGGCCAACTATGGACCATCATCTGAAGTCAGAGCTCTGTATTATTATTGACTTTTTATGTAGCACATAACCTATATTTGTCTTCTGGTGCTTAAATACTAGTTATTTGTTTTCACTCAGTTCAGTTGAATTCATTTGAGGCCTCTGAAGCATGAAAGGCTGAATGGACGCTGCAAGCTACAGAGGAATCTCTGTAGTGGACATAACACAGACACATGGCAGAGTTACAGACCTATGTACTTCTATGCTGGTCCCTCTTGACCTTTTTTATACTACACCTCATATCTGGATACTTATCTGCTGTAAGGACCTTCTTCTGTGATGACGAACGGAAACTAGCCCATTGGCCGAGACTAACAATTTTAGTGGGATGGTGACAGAATGTGCACCAACGGGAATTTGTCTGAACTCTGTAGCGGGGAGGGTCCGCAATGGTTCTACGGAGTCCACAGTGCGCATCGTGTTGAGAAGCATTGAGCACTTTATCTAGAGTTGGAAGGCAGCTTGCACACAATTGATGGTGGATAATCCTGATCTGTGCTGTACTGGCCATCACAATCCCGCCTGGTAAAGATGTCCAGTCTAGCCTCAGGAGCCTGTGATCAGCATGTAGACCTGAGGGCATGGTTGGGCCATGGCAGCCCACAATGCATTGAGAGCAACTCCCTAGCCTGCAGGGTACTAGGACAATGTCAGAGAACCGGAATGATCCCTCCAGTCCTGACCAGGGACCACTGACTGCTATTTTTCAAATCGTTTTATAGGTATTCAAAAAGTTACAGTTCTTGTGTACTTTGAGAACTCTTGTAGGCTTTATGAATTACTCTTGTTTTACGTTTGAATGACTCCTGTGGCTACAATTTGTGTGCCAAGATGCTGTGTGGTACTTTGCTTGGGCTAGTCGGTCCATTATTATCTCCCCACCACCTCCCTTGGCCGGCCATGACACAACTCCTCATCCCATAATTGCGCAAGTGGATGCCTATTTACACCCCTTCTTTCCTCCCACTGCAAGGCCTTGCTCTCACTGTAGGCATGTGTCAGTACTCATTGTTGCAATTTACATAAGGATGGGTCCTCTACAGACGTAAATGACCTGGAAATCACTCTCATGCCAGAGAAATAGCCAGGTCTATTATTCTTAGTGCCTGCTCTTTTGGGCATGGGAATTGGCCAAGCACGCAGTCCTCGGGATGTACAATCCGTTTGTCCCTCCAACAGGTGGTCTGAAAGTCCTTTCAAAGCCAGACCCCTACAAGACATTCCCACACCATGTAGTGTTCATGGACTGAGTTTAGAAAATGATGAAGGCATGGTTTTAGGCGGACAAGGAGTTCATGCCGTTGAAGTATAGGATGGAGTTCTTGGAGACTGAGGCACTGGACACCCACATTTTCATAAGGGTGAAAATTGAAGTATGACATTTGGTGGAGAACACATTTATTTAAGAGATGCACGTTTAGGTCTTGGCTGCGAACAGCGTATGCGCTATCCGTTGGGAGGGGCATTGTGTCCTATAAAGGGCTTGGTGCCTGCCCATTTCTTGCCATTTGTTAGCCTCATCGTCACTCTTCTTTGCTGCCTCTTAGTGGCCATTGGGTGCCAGGTGCCATTTCCTTTTCTTTTGAGTGGCACATGGACTAAGCATAGACTAATTCATCTTAATTGGTATCCATTCGCAGCTCGCCTGTGATTCAGGTACTATTACTTTCACTGCTACACTATATATATATATATATATAGATATATATATCTTTGTTTTTAGGTCTCGCCTGAGCCAGCGCATGCGTTGCTCTGGCGAGACATTTAGTGAGTAGGCTTTAAAAAGCCGTCCACAGCTTTTTGTGTGGCCTAGAGCGTGCAGTTACACGCACAGTTACGAGCAGAGGCGCTATCTGGCTTTCCTCTTTCATCATGGCTCATTGAGTGCATCGCTTGCGGGTACTCTTACAGCCCGCAATCGCGATCACTTTCACTTTGACGGCCGCGCCACTTTCACGGCCTCGCGTGCGCCACCGGGAGCTGCAGGGCTGCTGGTTCACTTCTCCGGTGCAAATGCGTATTTCATTCATGCATCAGAAAATACCTTTATGCAAGGCGCTGTCGGGGAAAGGGTGCACGCCTCCCACCTGCACCCGATACTACTCATTTTAACTTTGTAAGGCTGACGTGTGCTGTGTGTGCCCTAAAGGGCAACCACGCCTGGTAGTTTGTTCAAAATAATGCTCTGCAATCGTGATGTGCACGGATTGTTTTTTCCCCATGTGCAGTGGCGCACGATAACACGCTAGAGTCTGGTGGCTGCATGTATTTGCCACCCAGTGGTATCAGTTGCTGCCCTCACTGTCACCGTTATGTTAAGAATCCTGTCACCTCTCCGGTTCTTGCGCCATGCATACCCTCCCTCTCCTTTCCCACCCGCGGGACGGCATGCCCGAGCCCTGCGCGCCTCCACGCTGACGCCTCCCTGAGTGCACAGGCTGCCTTTTCCCAGCTGGGGTGGTCTGTTTGTGCTCCCTCCCAGTGTTTACAGACATGATCTCTATGTATGCTGCTTTGGCAGCTGGGAAAGAGCTAGCTGTGAAGCTCATACACAGCCCAGCAAGGCTGCATGTGCGCCTCCCTCTCTCATGCACGTGCTGGCATCTGACAGCAGGGGCTAGTCTGCTATGGTGATTCCCACATGGCAGAAACTCGCTGTCATACTTTTAAAGGGGGAGGCAATTTGTGCCCCAATCAAGCGCTCAGTGTGTTATCCATTACCCACTTGGCAGGCCGTGTTATTCCCCATGTGCAATACACACCTGTAAAGCATGATCTGTGTCGTCCTGCGTGATCCTTGCCTGGAAGGGCCGGTCTCTGTTATCTTCCAATGCTTGATGTTCATCTGGAATTACTGTGTTGTGTTTACAAATGTTTGCCTGCAAAATATGACGGATCTGTGATCTCCCTGCATACGCTCAGCCTGCAGGTGACTGTCTCTCCCTTACTTGGCTGCATGTAAGGGCTGCTCAGAGTGTCTCATTCAGGATCATCATGGTGCTCTTTCCTGCATATTTTCTCTTAGTTTGGCCTCCCACATGTTCACGCTGTTAGGTGTTTCCATCCCACATGTCTGCGAGAGTTGTCTGCACATTTTATTTGTGAGCGTACTGCGTGAGGTGTGACGGCGCTATTCATACATTGTGTTTGCTTTGATATTGTTGTTGTATGTGTTTTTCGTTTTTAGCTGCGGAAGAATTTTTTTCATCGATGCCATGGACTTTATAATCCTAGTTCTTATCTGGTTTTATGATTGTAACAAATGCCTGGATGAAATGACTTGCATTTGTCGTCCTACTTAACCTATTTTTTAATTGCAATGGTTGTACTTATCTGCTCGGACAAAAAATTTTCATTCAACTACATTGTGCTTGCTCTGATCTCCATCCTTGGTGGTGATCTTACTTTGATCCATCAGTTACATGCTGTATTTGCATTCCCACACAAGCCCCAGACATGTAGCACAAACTCGCAATTAGCATCGGCATGGCCTGTCTGTACCCGTCATTTACCTCATGTGAGGGGGTGACCCAGCGCCTTGAGACCCTGACGGATGCGTAGTTGCGCTTTACCAACTCCTGATGGATTGATATGTCTGTGCCACTTCTATCATTCATACACACACCCTCTTTGTACGGTGCTCATGCTGGAGATGCACGGTCGCATAGTTCTGTGTGCCCTATACACCTAGCCCAAATAAAGTCTCTGTGCACAGCAGTTCAGTTTTTAAGCTGATAATGTTCACAGCCCTGGAAGATGTTCTCTGGCCCCTCACTGCAGTCTTCCCCTCACCCTTAAATGCACATCTTCTGTGAATATCATTCAGTTGAACTGTTATGGTTCTCTGTCCAGCTGCCACTGCTCCCGCTACGTTGGGCTTTCCCTCCTCTGCCATTCCGCCACATCGCCCCTGGTTGCCTGAAGCTGTGTGTCTCCCCTGCAGCCGCTGAACGACATCGCGCGGACGTCGCAGGGGGAGACTACAGCTCCCAGAGGGCTTAGCGTGTCACCAGCTGCAAGCAATCTGCGCGCCCGGAGGCGCTTAACTGAAGGCTCACTCCTCCGCGTCGCGGGACGCGCGCGGGTGTCGCCGGGCTGAGCCCGGGCAGAGGGCGGGCCGTCTGTGGCTGTCAGGGGCCAAAGGAGGCCGGGCCGGGCCACCCCCCTTACTCTGGGCCTGAAATAACCAGCGAACAGACCCTTCGTGGAGATCGTTACCAACTGGGGTTGCTACTCTGAAGGTAATTGGGAGCACTGCTACGTGCATTTTTGCTTATAAGGATTGTGACGATATCGTCAGCAGTATTTGTGTGTACTACTGCTTAAATTAGTTGTTTCTGTTCCTTGGTCCGCCTAATTTGCCTTCATGGCTAAAAATATTAACAAAGCTGTGGCCAAGGGGGGCGCGGGGACTTTGGACGCCTTTTTGAAGAAAGCTGAAACTGTGGTTGCCAGAGAAATTGCAAGTGTCGAGAGGAGGCTTTCCCTGGAACCAGGACTATCGTCTAACCATGGATCGCAATTGAATGCCCCTATTAATGACATTGATGTGAGCTTGCCTAGCTGTCCATCTATTGTAGAGTCTGCACTAGAAGTGAGAGACATTGTTGTTCCTTCTGTACTAGATTGTACTGACGATCTTCATCTCTCTCCTCGAACTACTCGCTCTGGTCAATCTCGAGTATCAATGTCTGCCACTACTAACTTAAAAATTGGTAAAAGAAAAGCGACCAAGGGTCCAAATGGAACGCGTCAAAAAGTAAAACAATCTAGGACTGTAAAGTCTGCTATTGAGTTAGCTCCACAGGATTCCACATTGGCCCCTTTGGCACAGGGGAATAAGTCGATTGGGGCAGGTGCGAATGTTGCTCAGGTTCCTGTTGTGTCTGCTGGTTTTAATTTGTTTGATTTTTTAAAGCTTATGGATGAGCAATTGAAGGTTTCTTTGACTCCGGTCTTGAATAGACTTGATAAAATTGAGAATAGACTTACTTCGATTGAGCGCCATATAGCTGGTCAGGAAACAATCTTAAACACTCGTAATCCACTGGAGAAACCCACCCTAGCAGGAGTTATTTCCAGAGTATCCGACCTAGCGGATTCCATGATATTTACCACTGTAGGTGTTACTAACCAATCTGCAGTGGCTGCTGCACCACCTGTTGAACCACCTGGGGGTGTTAACGTGAGCTCTCGGGATATCCCTAGGAGAGTAAGCTCGCCCCCCACACAGGGAATCAAAGATTATCCTTTGCATTTGCCACCAGAGGCTTGTCCATATACTGTCATTCTGGCAAAT
This sequence comes from Triturus cristatus, assembly GCF_964204655.1. NCBI lineage: Eukaryota > Metazoa > Chordata > Amphibia > Caudata > Salamandridae > Triturus > Triturus cristatus. The sequence goes on from NC_140583.1 coordinate 153,758,804, forward strand.
GTCCCTCCATCTACTGATGGGAAGGAAGAAAATTGGTCTTCTTTGAGGAACAAAGCCCTACATTTTTTAGCTGAAAAGACAGTTTTGGGGAGCCACCTTTTTAAGTGTTTTAAAATGGTAAGAAGGGTTCCCTGGGTGGGGAAGTTAAATAAGACACTTAAGGGCGACTGTGTAGTCGTGAGTTTTAGCTCTCCGGATTTGGTAGCTAACATCTTTAGGCAGGCAGGAACGTCTAGATTACACGATGATTATGTGAACATCCTCCCATTGGGGTTCTTCTATCCACCTCACTTACAGAGACGGGGCGGGATTAGTGGCTACAATGCCCAACCTGTCCCTGCGATTAGACCACTGGCCTTGAGTAACAGATATGAGGTCCTTAGTTCTCTGGACACAAATGACTGACTTCATGTAGCGCACAGCCAGACTTTGGATACTGAAGTCAGTGGAGTGTGTATGGAAAACGATGGAAGTGTGATGCCTGCAAATGATAATACCGGTTCTTATGGTTTGGGTGTTAGTTCCGTTACCCGATTGACTGATCGGGATAAGGGTATTAATCGGCTAAAAACTAAGTTCACTCCAGATAACAAGGTTAACGCTTCCGCTGGCACACTTAATTATCCGCCTGTAAGGGCTCTGGCTAGGGAGGTGGTTATGGACTCCTCCCACCAACCTTTGGCTATGGGTAATAGTGTGGCCAATGTATTAGCAAATAGGGTTACTGCTTTGTCATGGAATATAGCGGGGTTGAGAACAAAAAGAGAGGATACAGTTTGGAAGTCATTTCTCTCTTCCTACCATATAATTGCTTTACAAGAGACGTGGGAAGCCAGAGATCCCTTTTACCTGGATGGGTTCCAGTCTTTTATTAAATACGCTGCCCCTTCTTCCTCGCGGAGACCCAGTGGTGGTCTCTTGTTATTATTTAGTCTTAAGCTATTGTATAGCACAGAACTTGTTAAGACTAGTTCACCCAATATATTGGCGGTTAAGGTTGTAGGTGTCAACCTCCCATCAATGTTAGTTGTGAACTTTTATAATTCATTTACGAGGACGGACGAATTGGAGCATTTAAAGGCTTTATTTACCTTTTTAGAGGATTTCGATGCAAATAATGTTACCCCTTATTATTTGTTATTGTTTGGCGATTTTAATATTCATTTAAGACAATCCAATTGTTTTGGAAATTTTGAGCAGGCTTATTGCCCGCAGGAGGAAGCCCTTTTTGATTTTTCAAAAGGTGGGATGTTTCTAGACAGTATTGTATCTGCTTTTAATTTATTTATGCCATTGCAGAATTTAGTATCTCCTGTGCCTACATTCACTGGTCAGGGTAACAACAGTATTATTGATCATATATTAATTTCCTGTACTATGAAGGGACTGATAGGACCTTTTTGTGTCACGGCTAATGTTCTTAGTGACCACAACCCACTATCTTTGGAATTAAATATTAATGATATCTTTAGGCCTATTTATATGTCTACAATTTCTAATTCAAACATAGTCCCCACTAAACAGGGAACTCGTTTGAGATGGGAGGTTATTACTCCTAGTGATTTTCTTGAGAAATTGTATCACAGTAATCTGGAGGATTTTAATATTTGCCTAGCGATAGAATCTAAACCAGGGGATATTCTTGGTGCTTTTGAGCGAATTACCAGCCAGGTTATGGACAATTTAACTCTCGTTGGGAAACCAAGACCTAAGAAGCATAAAAACTGGTTTGATCAGGCATGTAGTAGTGCGCACTCTACTCTCTTACTGGCCTTAAAAGATGGCGCTAAAGATACCAGTAGGATTGTGGAGGCAAGAAGATCCTTCAAGAAAGCACTAAAGGCAAGGAAATCTTGCCTGAAAAAATTGGCGTGGGAACAATTGTCAGACGCTAGTGTCTTAAAAAGTAGTTCCCAATTTTGGAAAGTAATTAACAGCCCACTTTTTAATGAAATGGAAAATATTATTAATGATTGTCTTATTGCCCCAGATAAATGGGTGTCTCATTTTAGTGGGCTTTATTCTGAGATTCCTGACCAGAATCCTGTAAATTTTGGGGATACAAATCTGTCATCGAAAATTAATTTTACTGAGACTGAAGTTCAGGACGCCATTGAATCAATGGCAAAGGGCAAAGCACCCGGCCCCGATGGTGTCCCGGCGGATTTGTACAAGGCAGATTCCATTTACTGGGCGAAACTTCTAACCTTAGTTTTTAATGCGGCAGCAAAGGAGGGTGTCCCCCGTTCTTGGGGTAAGGCCGTGATAGTACCAATATTTAAAAAAGGTGCAAGAGAGGATCCGGCATGTTATCGGCCTATTTCTCTTCTTGACTCCGCAACAAAAATAATGGGTAAAGTTGTCCTAGCACGGTTAACATCATGGCTGGAGGATAACTCCATTATTTCGGACCTACAGTATGGTTTCAGAAAGGGAATGAGCACGGTTGGCCAATGCCTTAATTTGCATCTCATCATTGGGAAGTATACGATTGCGAAGCAGGGGGTCTTACATTTAGCATTCATGGACCTATCGACTGCTTTTGATTTGGTTAACCGCCAAAAACTATGGGCTTCCCTGGCAACTATGGGTCTTGACCCTGTGCTGATTTCCTTTTTGGCACTTATACACGAAGATACTACTGCGGCGGTCCGTTATAATAAGGACGGGAATCTAACTGATGCCTGGCAGGTGAAGCGTGGGGTGAGACAGGGGTGCATTCTTGCCCCCCTGCTTTTCTCACTCTATATTAATAACCTGGGGGATGTTTTGTCTTCATCTTGTAAAGACATCCCAAGAGTAGGTACTAAGTTGATTCCCGCGTTGTTGTATGCGGATGACACGGTCTTATTGGCTAGAACTGCAAGAGGCCTTCAAGCCCTTTTAAATGGTTTTAACGATTTTATGGTCTCTTTGGACTTAGTAATAAATTTTAAGAAATCCCATTCTATGACAATAGGAGATGGAGCTGCAAAAAAGGTTAAATTCTTCTGCAATAAGCAGGTGCTAACAAAAGTCCAGACCTTTCCATATTTGGGGGTCACTTTTGATGACCGAGGATCATGGGTCGCGCAACGCGCGCTGAAACAGAATATCCTCGCCAGGGCAACTGGAGCGTTGTTGGGTTTTGCAAAACGGCTGGGATGCAAGCCCTTGCCCGCGATTCTGAAAATATACAACGCTAAGTGTGTGCCTATGGCCCTGTACGGTAGTGAGGTCTGGGGCTATGCATCCGCAGTGGAGATTCAACTAATTGAGAATGCCTTTTTCCGGAAACTTTTGTCATTGCCTGTTTCTACTTCAATTTTTAATATCCATGAAGATTTGGGGGCCGAGTATCTAGTGGACCAGATTGCCGTTGCCCCTTTAATGGGTTGGCTAAGGGTTTGGGCGCAGCACCCACCAACCCTAAACCAGCTCATTATACAAGATTGTCTGGTCCTTGACAAAGCCATGTGCATTCCCTGGCTACGATATATTAAATCTAAGATGGAGAGTCTTGGCTGCCTAGAATTATTTGAGAGACCATGTGAGCTGTCCAAATTGAAAATAAAAGACTTAAAGTCTCAATTCATGTGCAGGGCAAAGTTGCAGAGAGAAGGCGTGGAAGTGTGTAAACCGTCTGTTAGGAGATTTGTCATGTTAAGTATGGGCAATGAGATTCAGCCATACTTGACTTATATAAATAACCCTTTTCATTTGTTTTTACTGATTAGGTTTAAACATGACATGTTACCCTGGCTCCTAGAACACCCGAAGGGCTTTTTTAAAGAGGGCACTTTGGGCCCCTGTCCATGTGATAACGCCTCCGAACAAAATACGCTGCATATGATTTTTTGCTGCAAATTTTACACTCTGTTACGTAAGAAATGTATTTGCCCAATTTTTAAGAACTGTCACTTTGACCAAGTAAGGCCCGCCTTGGTATTTCTGCAAATGCTGGGCTCTCCTTTTGTCTGTTTTGGAGTTGCCAGTTATCTTTCAGGGGCTATTAGAAGTAGAAATCGAACGTAGTTTAATATATTTTAGCTCTATTCTTTTTATAACGTTTGAGAGTCCGAGACCAGGCCTTTTTTATCTTCTTTCTTTTGAAATCATGAAATAGTCTTTTAAATTTTGGCCTGTTTTATATCTTTTAACGTTCACTTTCGCCAATTATCTGTTTAAACATATTTTTATGTATATTTGTGTATTTTGCATTGTTTGAATTTTCTTTGTTAATTATCTTTATTTGTAACTATTTGCAAATGAAATTTTCTGTATGCTTTGATGGTTTTAATTATTAACCGAATAAAGCTATTGTTGACTGACTGACTGTTATGGTTTGTCCATGCTCCTAGTGCATGTGTTCGCTGCCAAGGAATGCTTGTGCTCGCCTGCAAGGGATGTCCCGTCCACTCTTCCGATCTATGAGCCCTGCTGCAACAGATTGTTTAGTTGTACAAAAAATGGATATATTCATGTGCAGTGGATGGTTAGTGTGTTTTTAAACCCTTCATGGTGTTGCATATCTGCTTATCTTGCTTGGTGCTCACGTGCATTATTACCTGTTCTGGTTGTTCCGCCTATGCAAGGTGGCTGCATTGTTTCTTACCCTTGCTGCAGGCAGTCCGTCTGAGTCAAGCATGATGTTTGCACAGCCATGAGTTCTCTGCTCGTGTTATAATTTGAGAAGCACACATTGGTTTACCACATCCTGAGTGCTTGCTTGCATTAGCCTCTCTCTTACCTCACCTATTGGCCTTCTGTGTCTCTCTTTCCCTCACCTTTCCCATTATTTTATTTTTTGCTCTACAATGCTCTCTCTACCTCTTCCACTCCATCTATCATTCCCTTTGCTTTCATCTCTTTCTATCTCCTTTACTGTTCCCGTTCACTCTCTCTGCTTCCAATGTCTGGCTCGTTTAATACATCTGTCTTACCTCTGTCTCTCTCTCCCTATTTCACCATTCTCTACTTCTCCCTCGCCCTTCCTCAGTATTAGCCTCATCTTTCTACCTCATCTGCACCTCTTTTCTCTCTATATCTTTCTATTTTTCATCCCACCGGCTCTACCTGCCTCTCTTCCTCACTACTTTGTTTACCTGACCTGTCATTCTGTGCTTTACCTTTCTGTTTGTGCTATCTCATTATAACTCACCTCTCTTCCTATCTTATTTCTCTCTAGACCTTGCCCCTCGGGTTGGTACCTTTCTTACCAGCCTACCTTTAAAACTGCATACCAGGCCTCTAAAAACAAGCATTGGCATAGCCAATAGGTCTCGCCTTTGGGGCCTTATACGTTTTTAGCCATGCAACAGTTGATGTTATTGCACCAAGAATATTGTGCTGCATAACTTAATACTTATAAGGTCCCAAAAGCGAGACCTATTGGCTATGCCAATGCTTGTTTGGATTGATAACGAGGCTCCTTTATTTACACTCGGACCATGACTTGTGTTTCTTTCTGCATTATGCAACTTTGGGCAAGTATTTATTTATTTATTTATTTATTTTTTACTGATTTGTAGAGCGCATGGCTGCCCGTGAGCGTCCCAGCGCTAATGACAAGAACCTGCTGAGGGAGGCCCTCATGAAATAGCCAAGTTTTAAGTGCTCTGCGGAATGAGAGAAGATTGGGTTGAGCTCTAAGGTTAGGGGGGAGAGTGTTCCATAATTTGGACGCATTATACGAGAACATTCGACCACCCGAGCGGGTTTTCTTAATTCTAGGTACAGAAGCTAGATTGCAGTTGGAGGATCGAAGCGTTCTAGTAGTGGTGTGAGGTGAGATGAAGTTTTGGAGTATAGGGGGGGCCTTGCCATGTAAAATTTTGTGAGTGGTACAGAGAGCCTTAAATTGTATTCTTTCCTTGATGGGAAGCCAGTGTAAGGCATTCAAGGATGGTTTGGCTGAGCAGCGCCGATGGGTTCCTGTGAGGATGCGAGCTGCGGCGTTTTGTATTGTCTGAAGTTTAGACAGTACTTTTTTGGGGGCGCCCAAATACAGGGCATTCTCATAGTCCAGGCGGGACAGTACAAGACCGTGAACAAGGAGTTTGCGGGACTGTGCCGGGAGTAGGGGTAGAATTTTCCTGGCTGATTTTAGGAGGCCGTGACACGTACCAGCCGTTTTCCTTGCCTGGGCTGAGAAGTTGAGGCCTTCGTCTAGCCATATCCCCAGGCTCTTAATTTCTTGTTTAGGAACAGGGGGGGGACCCATGGTTGGGGGCCATAAGGATGTGGGGTGATAAAGAGATTTGTTACCTAGAATCATTATCTCTGTTTTGTCGTTATTTAGTTTGACATGGGAAGTATTCATCCACTTTGTTATTTCAATAAGGCAGGTTTGGAGGTTGGAGAGGGAATGGTTTTGCTGGCTTAAGGATACCACCAGCTGAGTGTCGTCGGCGTAGGTCAAGAGCTTAATTCCAAAGGGAATGACGACTTTCTCAAGGGGGGACATATAGACATTAAAAAGGGTCGGGCTCAAAGATGAGCCCTGAGGGACCTCGCAGCTGATGGCCGTGGGTCTGGATGTGAAGGTGCCATCGGCCACCTGGAAGGATCTGCTCTCGAGGAAGGATTTTAGCCAGGCCAAGGCCGTACCTGCGATACCAAGGTTACTGAGCCTTTGGATCAGCGTTGAGTGGTTGACGGTGTCGAAGGCAGCACTGAGGTCCAGAAGGATCACTGCCACTGATCCTCCTGAGTCCATGATTTTCCTTGCCTCTTCGACTACCGCCAAAATGGCAGTTTCTGTGCTCTGGCCTGGCCTGAATCCTGTTTGAGAGGGTTCCAGTAGTCCATTAGTTTCGAGATGGTGGGAGAGGCTGAGGTGAACATGCTTCTCGGCTATTTTACTAATGCCTGGGAGCAGGGAGATCGGTCTGTAGTTAGCCAGTTCCAGCGGGTCAAGATGAGGTTTTTTGAGCAGAGCTTTAACCATTGCTCTTTTCCAGCTAGGAGGGACGATGCCGAGGGTGAGTGCGCTGTTAATTAGTTTAGTCAGATGGGGTAGAATGGTAGGTCCGACTAGTTTCAGGGTGTTGAGTGGAGCAGGGTCAGTGGGGCTACCACTTTTGATGGAATTGAGTATAAGAAGAGTGGTGTCAGTTGTCAAAGGAGTGATGTCTGACAGCAAAACAGTGGTTGCTATTTGTGGGTGAGGGGGTTGATCAGCGTCAGAGGGGGCTGAGTAGGCGTCCGGAGAAGTAGGGGGAAGGGATTTAATAATGTTGGAGATTTTTGAATTGAAGAATTCTGCGAGTTCATTGCAGCGAGTGGTTGAGGGCTCTACCAAAGGTGGAGGCTCCGGCACTTTGAGGAGTTTCTTGGCTATTTGAAACGTTTCTCGTGATGAGTTGGTAGATGATCTTATTTTCTCCTCAAAGTAATTGACTTGGGCGGCTTTAAGTGCTTTTTTGTAGGTAAGGAGGGTTATTTTGTATTCATTTTTTTTTGTGGGATCAAAGTTTTTTCTCCAGTCTCTTTCTGATCTCTTGCAGGTTTTTTTTAGAAGCCGTAATTCACTCGTGAACCAGGGGGAGGTGGCTTTGTTCCGTGGGTTACTAGAGATTTTTTTCGGGAGAGTTTTGTCCAAGGTATCGTTTATCCAAGCTGCGAATTGTGCGTCAGCGCAAATAGGGTTAGCATCAAGTTCCGGGGGGGAGCTCTCTAGATGATGTTTCCAGGTTTCTACATCTAGTTTGGACCAGGGACGAGAAGGTTTGCTAGGAGGGGCAGTAGAATGTGAGGTACGGATTAGCTGCCAGTTAATTGGGACTAAAAAATGGTCAGTCCAGGGTACTGGAATGGGATCGAGGACAGTGAGATCGGTGATGTTGGTAAATACCGGATCTAACAAATGTCCCTTTGTGTGAGTGGAAAGATGGCCTAGTAACTTTAGTTGTAGAGTTTCGAGATCTGCTATCAGGTCGGCAGTTGGTTTGGCTTCCTTATTATCGAAGTGGATGTTCAGATCACCCAGAATCAGGCATGTAGGGTTGGTCGCTGCCAGTGTGTATGTATGCTCCATAAGGGATTCGCAAAATTGACCTAGTGGTCCTGGAGGGCGGTAGATGAGAAAGCCTGATATAGATTGACACGGGGAGACCTGAATAGAGAACTTGACATTTTCACAGTCTAGGAGTGGGCTGCCTTGAAGACGACAGGAAAAGAGGTCTTTGTGAATTATGGCAATACCCCCACCTTTTCCCTTAGGACGGTCCATGTGGTGGATAAGGAAGCCAGGAGGTAAGGAGTTTATAATGTCAGGATCAGAGTCCGGTCCTAACCATGTTTCTGTTAGGAAGAGAACTTCAAGGCCATAATTTTCCAGTAGTTGGTAGATTTCTATGGAATGCTTGGGAAGGGATCTGCAGTTGATTAAGGCCATACATATCGGGGTAGGGGAGGAGTTTTTAGGTACAGTGAGTGTGAATCTGTACGGGCAATGAGAGCATCGATTGAGGGGGTGATCCCCGAGTACACTATGTTGGCATGAACATTAATCATGTATCTTTTTATTAAGGTGAAGTAAGGTGTCCCTTGCGTAACTGCGCGTTTTATCGGCGGTTATAGATGTAGGCTCTGGCTCTGCGCTCTGCCTAGCGCGGACGAGCGCAGACGAGCTTGCCTTAAGCGCGCTTTTGGCGCGCCATTGGCGCGCCCGCTGCGCTCGTCCGCTGCACTTCCTGCCCAAACACATGCTTTATAGATGGTGTTGTGTGCGTTGGAGGGTGGGTGTGGCCACCAGGGGTGGGCGTGTCCCGTGGCTCCTCGAGGCAGGTAATGGCGGCGGGAGAGCAATTTCAGCCCCTGACAGCGTTCCGATCGGCTGTTCAAGAATGCAGGGTAAGTGCTGGGGGGTCAGTGAGGGATGTTTAAAAAACAAGTAATACACAGTTTTAAAATTAAGTTTCTTTAAGCAGCGCGACTCCCGGCTTTCCGCCTCAGGAGGTTCGTGTTACAGTGAGGCGCTAGAGATCAGCGTGCACTGTTATACCTGGCGAGGGTGGGTGTGGCCACCAGGGGTGGGCGTGTCCCGTGGCTCCTCGAGGCAGGTAATGGCGGCGGGAGAGCAATTTCAGCCCCTGACAGCGTTCCGATCGGCTGTTCAAGAATGCAGGGTAAGTGCTGGGGGGTCAGTGAGGGATGTTTAAAAAACAAGTAATACACAGTTTTAAAATTAAGTTTCTTTAAGCAGCGCGACTCCCGGCTTTCCGCCTCAGGAGGTTCGTGTTACAGTGAGGCGCTAGAGATCAGCGTGCACTGTTATACCTGGCGAGGGTGGGCGTGGCCACCAGGGGTGGGCGTGTCCCGTGGCTCCTCGAGGCAGGTAATGGTGGCGGGAGAGCAATTTCAGCCCCTGACAGCGTTCCGATCGGCTGTTCAAGAATACAGGGTAAGTGCTGGGAGGTCAGTGAGGGATGTTTAAAAAACAAGTAATACACAGTTTTAAAATTAAGTTTCTTTAAGCAGCGCGACTCCCGGCTTTCCGCCTCAGGAGGTTCGTGTTAGCATGTAAAACAACATTATTGTGGCCCGATGGTAATACTACTGTGACTACTTGTTGACACTCTCATGTTAAAAGTGATGCAAAAGTGGGGCAAGGGGCTTGTGAATCTGTCCCTTAATGTTTAAACCTTATGCGTGGTTTAAGCTTCTGGCATATAGCCTTAACTCTGCATTTTTGCACACGTTTTTACCAATATCATGGACATGGGGCCAGATGTACAACCAACAATTTTGCGACTCGCAAATTGTGTCGCAATAGTGACTCACAATTTGCGCGTCGCAAAATGGGATGTACAACAGTGTCAGACACTGTTTGTGATTCCCAATGGGGTCGTAAATTGCGAGTCTCATGAATATTAATGAGCCACTCAAAGTTTTTTTGATCAACAAGCCAGGTATTTTTTAACTTCACCTTTCCATTCACTCCTGACCCTTCCACTCACACTCCTACACAACACATAGTCGTCTCACAACAACAGTGCTCCCGCGTAGCCGTTGGTCGCAGCATGCCCCGTCCCGTAGAGGGGCGGGAAGACCCCTATGATGAAGCATGACACCAAGCGTCCTTTTGGTGTGTGAGGGGTGTTTTAACAAACTGTGTGTTTTTCACACCATTGTAGGAAACACATCTAATATGGGAGAACATGGCTTTTACATCTATCTGAGGCTGGATCTTTTTGTTTTGTACCTACGACCCACTCTGACCCGGAATTTTACAAACCATTAGTACATAGGGCAATTAAAACATTTCTTTACTGGTCCCAAAAATATCATAGCTAGGGTCACAGCATTAGATATCAGACAGAGCAGGTATTTTATGCAACAACACTCTATGGGTAAATACAGAACTCTCCCACACGAAGCAAGTAGTTCTGGTGCATAGAAGGCGGGAGCACTTGTTTCACCAGTAATTTCCTTTTCAACGGTGTTGATGACTAACCACCATATTTCTAATCATGGCATCAAAGGGTGTTTGCCGTAGCTAGCACTGTCACCTGCATGGTACCTAAATGAGCATTCCAGATTATATAGGAGGTATGCAGTTATTACCCAGAGTATGATCTCTTATCTTCATCAGTCCCATACTTCCAAACGCATAGTACTGTTACTTTTCATCACAGGTACCTAAGGTATGGGTCTCAGTGGGACAGATCAATCACTTCTCATTAGAGAGCAAATACTTCCAAACACACAATGCTGCCACTTTTCATAAGAGGTATGCAACCCCCCCTCCGCCTATGACAGACCCAGGGCCTACTGACCTTCAGGAGACTTCTCAAGACCTGGCTGTTCGAGCAGTAGCACCACCCTTCCCCTCCCCCCTGCCCCCAGCGCCTTGAGACCCTCATAGGTGAGTAGTGCGCTCTACAAATGGTCTGATTGATTGATTGATTGACTGGGACAGTACCAGCTCTTATTATTAGTAGTCCAATACTCTCAGAGGCAGAACACCATTACTTTTCCACAGAGGTATGAACATTTCAGTGGTACAGAGCCTGGACCTCTCATCACAGATGCAATACTTTCGAAAGTAGAGTGCTAAAAGACGCATAACTTCCAAAGGAAAAGTAAAAGCTCTTCTCATCAGCGATCCAGGCAGGCAGAGAAAATGCATCTGTAACCAGAGGTGTGAAACATTCACCGGTAGAGAACCAGCAGTCTCATCAGTGTCCTTGCTCACAAGGGCAGAAAACTGCACCTTTTCATCGACCTAGAATACTTTGAAAGGAAAGACGGGGGAAGTGTTCATAAGATGTGCAAAACTTTTCATCACTTCCAACAATAATTTCAAGGAGAAACTAATAAAACATCTCACCAGCGGTACTAACCTTGTAAACACGTTGTACTCATTCGCGCTACAATATTTTCAATAGGAAACTAGGAAAAATGGCAAGGTCATTTATTTATTGTTGTTGAATCGCATCAAATTAAATGCAATTTCATTGTGTTCTTTTAATTGAAGCTTAGCAGGACTGGTTGACAGTGACTCAGCATTTTAAAGCTTTATTAGCCCAGCCTATGCATCAGCTATTTGTGACTGAGTGATCAACCCCCATCCTCCCACATAATTCACCGCACAAATGTTGCAGTTTTTCCCAACATGCCATCCTGACCATGAGTGGCTTAGTAGGGACTAGATCAGGTAGATAGGATCAAATGTGGGACATAACTGTGAGGAACTGGGTTGTTGGTTGAGGGAGGTGTGATCCCTAAGCAAGCAACACCCGTAATCCTTGTCAGGGTGAACCATAAACAGTCAGTAAATTAACCTGTGTGTAACCCTCTGGTAGCACAGCACAAAAGCAGTCCTGTTTAACTTAGAGGCAATTTGTAAAGTATTACAATATTTATGTAGCACGCAAACAGTAATAAAAGCAAGACACAGCACACGGAAAATCCCACCCCAATGTAGAAAAATAGAGTAAAATGTAATAAATTACAAAAATCCAATAAATAGACTTCGAGATATGCCATTTCAAAGATTTAAGTTTATCTTTTGCCTAAAAACACAAAGCACCACTCATGCTTATCTAGTTGCGTGAGACCAAGTGTGTTGGACTTGGCCCTTTTTGCAGGGTCATCCCAGAACTTTGGGGGTGAAAGTCACAATTTCAAGCTGACCGCTATGGAGCATGGGCTGGGAACAGGAACCAGGTTATTTCTGCTGAAAAAGTTGCCTTCTGAAGTCCCGCATGAAGAGTTTCATTAGCAGTAAAGGAGGCCACGAGGAGAAGGGAGAGCGATGTGGATGGTCTTTAATCTCTTTGTCGTGAAGAGCACTCTGGTCTTTGTGGTGGTTGTTGCAGTAGTGTGAAGATCCTGTCGGATGCCGCAGGCGGTTGTTGCTGTAGCATCACGTTGGCGGTGACTGCAAGCTAGCGATGCTGTAGTACGAAGTGCAGATTTCACGTTCCTGGTAGACACTGGCAGCCGCTCTAGCACAAGGAGATGGGTTCACTGGAGCTCTAAGCTGGTAGTCAGCATGTACTGCAAGATCTTGGTGCGAACTGGCATGTTTGCGGTCTTGAAGAGCCCAAAACTTCAGGACTTCCCCTTTTCTTTTTGGAGGAGCTCAACGGATGCCACACCAAGGTTCCAGGATCTGAGCGGAACCTCTTGCGAATCAGGAACTTACCACAGCAGAGGCCAGCAGGTTTCAGTCAGGTCCCGTTGCCGATCCAGGCAGGTCCAGAACGGCAGGTCAGCTGGACAGTTAGACCTCTGGAGCTTGCTGTGTCCCTGCAATTCAGAACAGGAGACTGGTCAGCTGACCATTGGAGTACCACTGAGTTGGGTAACAATAAAAATATTTTATTTTTAGCCAACATAACCTTGGGGGCACATGCTCTTCCCAAATACATGATATGTCATGTTATGTCATGTTATGTTATGTTATGTTATGTCACTCAGCCTGGGATGAAGAGTGCAGGCCCAGTCTTCCTTCACGGACAGTAAGGCAAGCCTCAAGCAGCAGGGTAGTCCTCTGGCAGTAGATCAGTTCTTCTTCTGTAGCATCCGTAGGTCCATGAGTGTATTGAAGAGAGTCCCCTTTTTGTACCTGTGCCCTCTTTGACGTGGAAGAAATGTCTGGAGTTTCCCCTCACAGAGAGGGCTGGAATTTCCTGCCTCCTTGCCCTGGTCCCGTTCTGCCTGCAGGCACAATAGGCTAGAATAAAGTACTTTGTGTGTTAGCTGAGTCAGAGCCTCTGAAGTGTGAGTGTGACAGCTCCGTCCTCCTCATCAATTCAGGATGCCAACACCCAGACCATCAATTGTGTGACTGTCTGTGTGAAATACACAAAGGCCAACTGCCAACTACATGCAGTGAAGTGCATTAAACATTTAGGGCATGAGCATGCCAACTTTCTAAAAGTGAAATTTTCAGAATTGCGACTTAAAATTCGACTTTACCTTTAAAGAGGATTGTAAATTACATTCCTCATACAAAAAACATGACATTCCTGTCCTATGGGAGAGGTAGGCCTTGCAACAGTGAGAAACTAATTTGACATGTAAAAATTTAATTTGCATGAACATTTCTCTGTTTTATCATTCTCAGATTTTGTTTCCCCACTGTCCTTCTCAAAATTAGGTCGATAAATATTACACAATTCAATTCTGTACCTCATGTGAGCGGGCGTTGCTTTCCCATTTTGGGCCAAAGTGGGGCGCAGCACAGACCACAAAAAGGCTCGATATGTGTGAAAAAGGCTGCTTCATTGAAGACAGGTGCAACACATTTCCCTAAACCTCACTAAATATTTTCTTCCTACCTTGACCCCACCCCCACCCCTAAAGTTTAAAAAATTTCCTTCCCTTACAACAATTTATACCCCCAACTCGGTCATTCCATGCTGACATATTAAACTTGTAACATCTTACCACTTCCTAAAATAACTATCTAACTAAACATTTCCCATGCTACTTCCCCTTCCTGTCTGCTCCCAGAGTAACTTTTCCCAACCATAAACTTAACCTGTAAACAATCTAAACAACTAGTCACCAAGAAAACACCAGCACCTGCTTCAAGCGACAACCAAATTTATAGTTCCCCACCCCAGTACATCTGTTCCCTGAAAAAACAACCCCTAAAAGCAAGGTTTTCTTCCCCCTGCCTCTCTCCCCCACCCGTATACAAAAGTCTGAGGGCGGGCGGGCAAAAAATACCTTTCTGCCCACAGTTCCTCTGCCCAAACCGGCTGTCGTGCCACCTCACCGAAATGGTGGCTTACTACCTAAAATGGCTCGTAATATACCCCCCAAGCCCAAATGTAGCCCAACGAGCCGAACTGGGCTCTGGGCTACACCAAGGCCCAAAAACACCTGGGGGTGCAGGCATTCCGTTGGTCGGCTGCCCCACCAAAGACCTATTGGGCCAAAGAGGGGCGCAGCACAGACCACAAAAAGGCTCAATATGTGTGAAAAAGGCCACTGTACTGAAGACAGGTGCATCTTACAACACATTTCCCTTGGCCTTTGCCGTACAAAACTGAACCTCACTAAATATTTTCTTACTACCTTGCCCCCATTCCCATCCCTAAAGTTTCCTCTTTTTACTTCCATTGCAACAAATTATAACCCCCAACTCGGTCATTTAATGCTGTCACATTAAACTTGTAACCTCTTACCACTTCCTAAAATAACTATCTAACTAAACATTTCTTATACAACTTCCCCTTCCTGCCTGCTCCCGGATTAACTTTACCCAACCATAAACGTAACCTGTAAACGATCTAAACAACTAGTTACCAAGAAAATGCCACTCAGAAAAGTCTCTGTCCCTCCCTGACTTTTCTGACACCCCCAAAACCAGAGCCTAGGACTGCTCTGGATACCTTCTAATGTCCAATGCTTTGAGTAATACCTCCTTGATCTGGATGATATATAATTCCAAACCGAAATGTGACATGTGTACCCCATCCTCTCTGAAAAAATATATTGCTCGTACTTAAGCTCAGGGTGTTCCACTCTCCGATGCCTTCCTTGTCACAAAAAATCCTCATGTCCCTGTTAATTTTCCTCCTGGCCTTATCTATTGCTGCAGGTCTCTCCGCCCCCTACAGTGTCTCCTCGGGATGAATTCTGACCAAATCACATAACACCCTGACCATTGCTGTTTAATCACTAATAAATCCCTCTTCATTTGCTTTAACAGGGCCAAACCCATACACAACACCAGGTCATTACCCCCCCAAGTAAATAATCAAACCATCGGGGCAAATGTTACCTCATACTAGCTTATTCAGGGATGGAAACAACTCATACCACCTCATGTCATCCTTCGAGTGCCAAGAACAATTGAACAATGCTGTGTCAAGACCAAGACTCAAACAATTCCCTTTGGACAACTTTTAATGCTGAGGCCATTTAACAAAAGAATGGCCAACAATCCAGATGGACAACTCCGCCGAAACTGGCCCAGCCACCGCATCTGAAAAGAAACATATGTGAGACAAAAAAACTGAAATATTTGCCCCCCCAATTGCTGCAACTGAATGTATGTTTTAAATCAATCAGACTTCCATCCTCCCAAACGCATAAGCTTGTCCTTCCCCCAACCTTGTTTCGCTGCATCTGTTGTTGCCCCTAAGCGAAAAGAGTGGGTACCAAACTCGCCCAGCGATTCACCCAAAAACAGTAGAGCTCGTCTCATTATCCATAGCAGCTGTGCCGCCGTCACCCGACTGCCTGTTCCCCTGCAGAAAACTTCTCCATTGCCCAACGCCTGCCACCTACTCAACTCCCAAAACACCAGACATACCCCTTTATCATCAGTGGCACCCATGACTGTAGGAGAGTAGGGTCTGCAATCCTATGATCACCCAGATTTTTTGCTTTTGCTTCATTGGTTTACGACTTTCCTCGGCTGTGGGCCTGCCAATCAGACCCACAGCCTAGCTGTTCTCTCTCGAAATTAACACACATGTACATTAGGTGCATCCACCAATTGGAACTGGGCCGCCTTATCAGTCCCTGTATCAGCATACCACATGTATCCAGGGCATCGGCGTACCCAGGGCCTACCAGGGGCTGCAGCATGTATTATGCCACCCCTGGATGGCCACCCAAATCTGACACAACTGGCTGCACGACAGCTGGGGCAAGGTGGTGTAATCACCCGTTGCTGTAGGTGTAGTATTCCTATACCTAACCCTAAAATGGACACATGGATTCCTGTCAGTCACTCCTATGGCAGGCCTTATCAATCCTGAAGGCAGAGTGCTGGGAATCATGTGGGATGGTGCTCTGGCGCGAGCTGAGCCCGTCGACGGCTTGCGGAACCAAGTCCTAATAGCCGTTCCATGGTGACGCGGGCCAACTATCTTAAAATGCATTATAATCCTCGCGGTTATTTGCTAACTTTGGCATCGCATCACCCACACATGTCGAGTAAGGTGTCATACGAATTGGAATACGAACCCCTCGCCAATTCTGGCGATGGGGTTAGCATTCCACCCTTCTAGAGGGACACGACATGGAAGTAACCTTGAACCCCGGTTAAAGTTGACTCAAGCCTCAGCATCACAAAATGGATGCTGCCACCAGACACAAGTCTGACCTCCTGCTGCTGGGAGACCTTCCAGCGAGGGGAGCTTGGACAAAGGGTTTCCTGTCGAGGGCGGTGTTAGCACCATCCCAGACAGGGTTTGTGAATCCCAGGTAGGCAGGGCTGAAAGGAAGGTGATTGCAAGTGGCACCCCGGTGCTCACTGTGCATAGCCCGGCTCAAACCAGTTTCGGGGGCACACCAGCCCCTGAGCTGGGGCGAAGCCGGACAAAGGATAGGGGTGTAACCACCCCCCTCCTGGCCCCACCCATAGGTAGGACCTAGTCACGGGCCAGCCCCTTTTCCTAGAATAAAGGTGGGAGCGGGTCCCCTTCCCAAAATTGGATAATCGGATAATCGGATAATTCTGAATCTTGAACTACTTTCCACGAAAGGAACTCTTGACTTTCTCCGAAGACTCTCCCTTGTGGCTAAGGAGTAGCCACCCTGCACCAGCAGGCACCACCTAAGCGCTTGCGGTTTGCTGTACGTCTCTCCCACGCATCAAGACTGCCCAGCTCGACGAGACCCGGGTTCCCTGCCATCTCTGACCTCTACCTACATCATCAGCCCAGCTGAGATTCGTAGGTGTGACGAGACCTGCGGGACCGGCCATCTTCAGAACCTGCACGACGCTTATCTAGCACGCCCACCGAGGGACCCTCGAGTGAGTGCACCTAGGGTTTGAGAAGCCCTAACCCTGAGCGGCTCCAGCACCGAAGCCTGCCTCCCCAGCATCCACGAGATCTGCGTGGGGGCCCTTCCGCTCCTTGCTGCTCACCGCGTTGTCCGGCCACTCGCCGCCCGGCTTGTGGCCCTCTTCACGACGCACCACGACAGTTTTTCATCACTGGTCTGGTTGCTCCAGACTAGCTCTTGCTCCCCTCCAACAGAGGAGTACCTCGGACCCTCCTGGTCCACTCCAGACGCCATCTTGACTCCACCGTGTGGGCTTGCCACTGCCAAGATCCGCTGCCCCACTTCTGGGCCCAGCATCATCGACAGCAGACGCCTTCGTGGGACAGCTCGCCCTCTATCCTGGTCGCCGCCGCGCCTCCGGGTCCGAGGAACAACCGAGTCCGACGTCATCCACTCACCTGGTCGAGGTGACTTCAGCCGGTACCTTCCTGGTACCCCCACACGATCGCTGGCTAGCGGTTGAGAACTGAGTCCCCTCTGCTTTCAGGTTCCCTTCATCACCGATCCAGGCTTGGATCTCGCTGAACATCGACACTGGTCGCCTGCCAGCAACTTCTTCTTTCAGGCTCCCGAGACTACAACAAGGACTCCCGACATCTTGCTGAAACCCACGCAGCCACAGCCTCTGGGCTAGGTAACACGAGCATCTCGGTGCTCCTTCGTAGGTTCACTCTACAAGTGTCCAGCTCCTTTCCCGTTTAGTCCAACTGATCGGATTCCTCCGGAATCAGTAACTTTAGACTCTTTATCCTCTCCCATTCCACTTGCAGTGTAAATGGTTTCGTGCCCTTCGGGCATTTGTGTAAATTGTGCGACTAGAAGTATTTTCCTAAGAGTTTTGTATTGTGCTTAGCTCCCTGACTCATGAAGAGCCAGGGTAGTCTGGTTATAAATAAATATCCTTTATTTTCATAACAACTTGTGTGGTGTCCTTTCACTTGGTGTTCAAGGGGTATATGTGATGGTAAACAGCTGGCTTAACACGCCCTCTAGAGTTTAGCCTGAAGACTGCTCTTGTCCACGCTACTAGGATAGCTGGTCTATAAGGTTGACTTACAACCAATCATCAATAAGGGTCGTTTGGAATGATACACAGTGATCACTAGAATAGTGAGCACTACATATCAGGCCAACTTCTCACAATGACCACCCACTTCCCAACTCGTCGTTGGTCTGTTTTGGATTGTTTAATCCTCAATGCCACCCTCTCTTCCCACAGTTCCACTTCACACCATTGCAATCTCTGCACACCCCTCCTACCCAGCGATTCTGATACCCAAAAAGCCCCGAAATACTTCCAAGAAATTAGGGTGGAAAACAAAATGCACTCCTCTACATTCCTGCAGATCTTGAGCAAAACCCGTAGCAGGCCGGACAACACTTTGGACAATGGTCTCCTCACCCGTGGCCTGATGCCCTTTCCCCTCACCCAACCTTCTAGAATATGGCTGCCCAACTACCCTGCCGAAAGGGCGTAGCCCCACCATAACTTTCCCATGAAAGCGATGCCTGACAGCTTGCCTGCGATAGTGATCTTTGACAAACCTCTGTCAATCATAGACAAAATAAACTGGACTACCTCCTCTTCTCTTGCCCATTGCTCTGCTCTTTTCTGGGCCCCACCTTCCAGGAATTCCCTCCATGCCTGCTTATATGCTCTCTGCGTGGATGCATACAACAACCCTACCACCAGCTGGAACATCCTTTGTCTCCTACGGACCACATCCCTGCCGGAACCAGCGTCCTGCCCTTGTCCGCCTCCGTGACTAGACCATGGAACCTCTCCCACTGTGAATGAGACAAAGCGTCCGCTATGTCATTGTTCACTCCTGGCACATGCCTTGCTCGAAACAAAATATCGTGTTTCAAACAGTTAAGCACAAAAACCCTCATCAACTTGAGTACCTGTGCATCCCTTGCTGATTGCCTGTTTACCACCTACACCACTGACATATTGTCCACCTTAAAAATCACTTTCTTGTGTACCAAATCCTGAGCCCACACTGTCACAGCCACTAGTAGCGGAAAAAGTTCCAAAAAGGCAATGCTCTTCCCCCATTCTTCCAATGTTGAGGCCACTCTTCGGCGCACAATCTACCTTGCCAGTAAAGCCTAAAACACCAGGCTCCTGCAGCGTCAGAATACATTGTGACATCCCACTCCCACTCTCCCGGCATCGCCATTGGGATGCCGTTGAAATCCTCCAGGAATTTGCGCCACATGCACAAATCTTCTTTAGTCCCTGCGGACAGCCGCATGTGATGGTGTGGCATTGTCAAGCCAGCTAATGACAGCCCCAATCTCCTGCAAAAAGTCCGTCCTGCCCTCACTACCCTACATGCAAAATCTAGATGTCGTAGCAATACCTGCGCCTCCCTGACTGTCACTTTCTTTCTGGCCAGTATGTCATCAATCAACAGCAATATGTGCAGCTTTTTGTCCATCGGAAGGCGTGCCTCCATTGCCCCCAAATCCAATTCAATGCCAAGAAATGACAACACCGTGCTCGGACCTTGTCTCTTCTCTGGCACTAGGGGCACTCCTAAGTGACCCATGAGCTCTTGAAAACTTGTCAGCTGCTGCTGACAGTCTGCTGAACCAGGCTGGCCCACCAGGAAGAAGTCTTCAAGGTAGTGTGTCACCGTCTCTTTACCCATGTGCCATGAGAAAACCCATTGCACAAAACATAGTCTAAAACCCTCTTTAAAACCTTTTCTCAATAGCTCTGTTTCTTCTTTTAGTGGATAGGACGCCAACCACTGTTCCAAACATGGCTGTCTAATGGGTGTATGAGCCTTTTCCCATATTTCCTTGTGCTCCTCTGCCACCCCTACTCTCCGCATGCTGTTGTGCGCCTTGGCTGGACTGCTGTCCCTGTCCGTTAAAACCCGGCCCGTAGCACTGTACCAATCAATGGGTGTCTGCCTGCGCACTTCGATCATTTGTGCCTAAACTTGCAGTACTCCCTGGAACATGCACCTTTGTTGGAATCCCAGCATGCCCCCTGTATGCTCCCCGTGCCTTTTGCTGTGTATCCCACCCCCTCGGGTAGGGTGGTTCTGAAAAGGGCGGTACACCAGCGGTAGACCACTGGCCGTGTATGTTGTCTTCCCAAACTTCACCGCTACCATTGTCTGTTGGTATAAATATGTATCTATCTCCCCCCACTTTGCCTCTGTGTCCCATACAAGCATTGCCCTGAATTTCCCATCGTAGTGTGACCACGCGTAACCCTCATATGTCAGTTGGGCTCTTCTGATCACGTCCATGTATTTAAACAGTGCAGCAGATCTGTATTTATTCGCAGTATCCACTGGCGAATATCAAGAAGGCCGCCAACCAATTTTCAATGGTCATGGCCACTCAAGGCATCTTGGACAACTCTAGCTCTTTGACCCCTCTTTTGCCCTCAGCTCCCTATGTAGCAGCTTCACCATGTCCACGTACTCACCGTTCCAAATCTTTTCTTTAGTGGTTCAGCTTAATTTCGTGGCTCTCTTTAGTCCCTTCTGCTTGTGCCCCTTCTTTTCCCTTGTCCTCTGTGGCTGAAACCTTGCTTGAACCCACCGCCTGTTCCTCCCCCTGACCACTTGCCGTAGCCCCTCCCCCTTCTTGTCCCCGACCGACTCTAGTGACTCCGGACCTACCCCTGCATCCTTGACATATAAACCTCTCAGCAGACGCACCCCCATTCTGTGCCCCCCGCTCATCCGTCCCCAGTGACACTTTGCTCCTTATGTTACTGGCATAATGTGTGTTTTTCTCGCCCTTACCTGGCGTCAAGGTCGGCGTCCTCACTGGATCCCGCCGCCTAACCAGTTGTGTAGTAGGTGGCACCACGTTATCTGCAACCGTGCACAATTGTTTTTGTTCCTGCTGCAAAAATTAGGCACATCATTATTACGACCCCCCCACCCTTCCTGCTCTTCCCCTTCCTCCTCTAGAATTTCGCCTTCCTCAATACTATCCTTATCGTAGTTCAACTGCAAATGGTCCTCTGCCCTTGTATCCCGTACTTGTGACCGTTCTCTCCCGCTGGGTATGAAGTCCTCCACGTCCAACCCTGCATAACGCTGGCCTGTCACAGGCCCATCCGACCTGTCCCTTAGTGTTTTCCCTGGGACCTGTGCCCCTGCCCCTGAGGTCGCATCAACCAACAGGGGTTGTGGCACCAGTGATCGTGCCTCTGCCCTCCAGTGACTTCCCATCATCTCGGTGCCGCATGTGACTGACCCAAGTGTATAACCTGCTGCCCCTGCAATTTGAAAGCAAGGTCTGACATACCGAGGTTAAAACTCTCCTCTGCTCCTGTAAACCTTGCACACCACTGCCAATGACCCCCCTTCCTTACCCCCGTGGACTGCTCTGCCCCTCTCGCCTTTTTCCAGCACCGTCCTGCCGAGTGCCCCCCGCAAAGGCGGGGACCCCCCTGACCCTCCCTCTGGCACGAATAAAGTCTGTTGGGTGCCTGGTGCATCTCACCTGAGCTACCCTCCACCCACCCCCTCCTGCTCCTCCTCCTCACTCCACTGTAGGATGTCTATCAGCCTTGTCGATGCATGACCCCGACCCCCACTCCCTCCCTGGCCAGGGCCCCCCGTACAACTCTCCACCTGCCCTCCCCAAAACTGTGGGTACCCTATCCCTTGCCCAACCCCCCTCCTGTGTCCAGTGCTGCCTGAGCCCCACTGGGGCCCTCTTCAACCACCCTTCCAAATCTAGGGACGGCATTTGTCCCCACCTTGTCCCCACATGCTCTGACATGCTGTTGGGACCGGCTGCCCTCTCCCTCCCCCAATCCACAAACCCAATGGTCCCCCCTCCCTAGAAATAATACCTGGACCCTCTCCCCCTAACACCTGCCCCACTGGATCCACACCTCATCTGGGTTCAGCTCCTGGGTGCTCACCACTCCCCCTCCCGTCTGCTCGCACTCCTCTGCTGTAATTTCCAATGCCCCCCACCCCTCTTTGGACTCTTCAGGTCCATTTTGCCCTTGCTGGCCCTGGCCGCCCCGGGACAAAAGAAAGAGTGGGTTTCCGTGCGGCACCCCACACCGTCCCCTCCTTTGCTGCTCTTTCCCATGTGTGGCTGCACTGACATTGCGGCCGCACTCACTCACTGGTTTCTTGGCTCTTGGCATCTGGGTCCGCGGCGGCAAACACGCCCATACCACCACCGTGACCCCATTTGAACCTGGCCGTGGGGGCCTCACCTCGGGGTCGGATCTCAACAGATCCATGCGACCCGCTTCTGCTCCTAAACTCAACCGCCAGACGATTAAAGTATAAACTCGCTGCCTACTGCGCTAACAAGGCGCGACAACTTTGTGGGAAAAGCGAGACAACCTAGGAGAAAAACCTTTGCCCTCGCTCCCTCGGCACAAACTGGCTGTCGTGTCACCTCACCAAAATGGTGGCTGACTACCTAAAATGGCCCGTAATATACCACCCAAGCCCAAATGCAGCCCAACGAGCCCAATTGGGTTGTGGGCTGCACCAATGCCCAAAATACCACGGGGGTGCAGGCCTCCCATTGGTGGGCCGCCCCCCTAAGTCCTATTAGGCATCTGAGGCCTTTTTATTCAGGACTGCGGAGTCAAAAAATAAATGTATTTGTTTTCAAAATGATTGGCTTTTAGTCGGCGTGTATTTCTTCTGTACAATATTTTCTGAACATATCATATTAAAAAAGACTTGGATAGACATGGCTTAGCGTGCATGATGGCAGCGACCGCATGACCGAGAGTCTCCCTTCCTGGCTGCGCTAACACTATGCTGGCAGTGAGCTATTTTGTCTATTCATGGATTCTGGAGGGGACGCAGAGGCCGGGGGGCTCTCGGCGGTATTTCCGTCTCCCAGGGAGACATAGTGGGCAAGACTGAATGTGGCAGGTGGCGAGGATGACTGGGCCCTGAGTGGCTGCGGGCCGTGGACTTGAGGCTGCAGGGGGCTTATTCACGATACCCCCATGCAGTGGGTCCAAGGAGGCAACTGCTCGAGGTGAAGCAGCGTCCTGGCCACCGGTAGGTGTGCCGCGCCTTAAGGCTTGGAACCCTATCAAAGATGGCGTTGCCTGTTACAGGATGATGTCGGCACTGGTGCGTGCCCGAGGGTGGGCCTTGTCTCTTGAGAGGGGCTAGATTCTCCTGCGGTCAGCCCCACACCGGCTCCTGTCATGACTCTATGCCTCTGACAGACACTGTCTACTGGCAAACATAAAAAGAAGCGACCGACCCTGACAGGAGGGTAGACCTCACTCATAGGCCTGAGTTGAGCATTGTGGCCTTGGAGGTGCTATCTGAACATTTGCTACTTGGACTTTTGGCCTTCTGGACATAGCATGGGTCTGCAGAGGGTTAAGCACCAGATGGCCTTTGGGGAGCACACCAAGTGCTAGGATTCCTGGGACTGGCCCTTTGGGACCCTCCACCACCGAGTAAGCATAAGGTATGGGAGACTCCTGGTGCCTGCCTCCCCTTCTGAACGGTCTTCCTGGTCCCCCACATCATTGGTCCTACCACCGGGGAGGGCATCCTGACGGCCCCTAGACCTCAGACCTTTTGTTACAGGGCGAAGGACGCAGCTGCAGGGAGGGGCTTCCGGCACGCTGGGGGGATCTGGTGGTGCCTGGCATCCCTGAGGTGCTGGGGGGTTACCCCTCCCGGCCAGTCTCTGCCCCTCGGGTGACGGGGTGCCACTAGGGGGATCCCTGGGACACAGAGCTGACTTAGGCCCTACATGAGAGTGGTTGCGCCTGGGGTATGGCCCCCACACCATTATAGGCCGTGAGAAAATAGAGTTCAATGAAGGATATGCTTCAGGCGGCACCCAGGAGGCTCGACGGCCCCATGGTTGATGATGACTGATTGACCAAGACCTTCATGTCACAACCTTTCACTGAACTCAAAAATTACATCAGTGCTGTCCGAGAGGATCTCCAATATGCTTCAACATGGCTTGCCAGAGGTGTGCAAAGAGGTGGGAAATCTGGGTCACAGATTGGACTCCCTTTAGAAAACCCAAGATGAGCGTTGCCTGGATCTCAAAGAATACAGGGTATGCGTTGTGGACCACAGCTAGCAGGTCATAGTCCTACAAGAGAAACAGGAAGACCTAGAAAATCGGTCCAGGCGCTCCAACCTCCGTATCAGGGGAGTTCCCACCAGCAAGAAAGGCAAGGACATTCAGGTCCTGATCCAGGTTGTCTTTGAGTCCCCTCTAGATGCCTTGGGCCCTGAGGAACTTCAAATTGCCCGAACGCACAGAGCTGGACCTTCAGCGGGAAATCTAATTCCCCACCAGACATTTTGGTGTGCTTCTATAACTATGTCAACAAGGAAGCGGTGCTGGCGGCGACTTGACGAGGGGGCCCCATTCACTACAATGATCGCGATCTCCAGATCTTCCAGGATATCTCCCCCATTACTTTAGCTAAACACCGGGCCTTTCGCCCTGTGACCACATTTTTACAGGAACATGATTAGCGCTACCAATGGGGTACCCTTTGCACCTCCACTTTGAGTGGCAGGGCCACAAATGGCCTACCAAGTCCCTGCAGGAGGCTTGTCACATTCTGGGTTTGCCTCATTCTTATGCGGTTGGGAGAACTTAACCAGATCTCTTCCACCCAGGCAGTCCAGAGTGCACAACAGTGCGGTGCCACCGTCAGAGTGGTACCCCTAAAAAAGAAGAGATCCTGGAGGGGTGGAGGGCGGCACGGGACCATACTCAGAGGGTTTCTCCTCTCCTCTTCCGCAAGACAAATCAACAGAGGTTTCCTCCATATAGTCTGAGAATCTAACAAGGACAGTTCACATCTTGAAACCTTTTGGCATTGCCCCTGATAAAGGAGAGAAATTCTTGCCTTCGTGGGATCTTTGTGGTCTGCAACCAACCTGCAACCCTGGTGGGCCTTTGGACATATGACTGCAGCAGAAGCCATATGACCCCAGGGAACTCTGTAGTGTGTGGGCACGATGCAGGGGCATGGACTTTCACCCATCCTGACACCTCTTATATCTTGCCAAGAGGACTCAGCGTTATCAATAGTTTGATTGTTCTTTGTTTATTGTTGGTACTGTTGAGGGTTTACCTTTCGTTACCAAATATTATAGTTGAACATTATGCTCTATTGCCGCTCACTCATAGTCCACATTCTGTCCTGACATCACTTAAAATAATTACCAACAATGTATGGGGGCTTAATAACCCACTCAAGAAGCACTCATTCCTAAATGAGTGAACCTCTCTCTCTGCAGATATAGGGTTGATCCAGGAGACCCACCTTCTCCATTAAGACCAACATCATCTTAAGTCTCCCAACTTCTCCGGCAATACTTTTCCTCGGCCAGTAAAAAGGGGGTGGGGATCCTAATAGTGAGTGGCTGCACCTACCAGAATACCCTCACTTTTAATGATAGGGCTGGTAGGTCGGTGGCCATTAACGGCACACTGAGAGATTCACCGCTAATTATAGCCTCCCTTTACTGCCCCAACCAGGTCCAGGAATCATTCCGCATTGAAACCATCCGTTGTCTTTCTTATTGGTCCACAGCCCCTCTCATTTTCAGGGCAATCTAAATCTAGCCCTTAATAAATAGACCAATCTTGACAACCTGAATCGCAGTCATATGACTGAGAGGGGGTTTCTTGAGGAGGTAGGCTTACGGGATGTATGGAGGCACCGCCACCCACTGAGTACTGATTTTTCATACTACTCTGGGGCACACAAAACATATATCCGCCTTGACTACATCGTACTCAATAAGCGGCTCCTTCCAGATATCTTTGTAGCTGCACAAGAACCATTAAACCCGGTAAGACCTCGGCCCGGTAACTTGAGCACTCTCTCTAACTAGTACCACACACGTCTGTACCCCCTACCTACAAGACTATCTTCATTAGGACCCCATCACAGTAGCCAACATCTCCAAGAACATCACAGACTACATAACACACAACAATATGGGTAACACGTCAGACATTATTCTGTGGTACACCCTAGAGGCAGTTCTTCAGGGGATCGTCATAGCGGTGGATGTTTGCCTGAAATGCTTGTAAGGTGCCCTTTGCCAGGAACTAAGGGATGACTTACTAGCTTTAGAATTAGAACACAAATGCAACCACTCCCAGAAGACGTGGAGAAAGATCCTCAAGATTTGGGGCCAACTGAAACTCCCGGGATTAGATGAGGCTGCCTGCTCCCTTGCCAAACTTGACAATAAATTCCAAAACCTAGGGAACAAGTCGGGGAAGGAATTAGTGACCCGGCTTCGAGCTGAACAATCCCGCACCAACATCTTTGAAGTTCAGGACTGTAACGGACAGGTCTTTACTTCTGATCCTGACAAGGCTGAATGTTTTCAAGCCTTCTGCTCGGCTCTCTATTCCAAAGAGGCCACTGATACGCAAGTGGAAGCCTCCTATTTAGAGGGGCGGATCTGCTTAAGATTAGCCCCTTGGATAGGGAGAGGTTCGACCAACCGATGGAGAAGGAAGAAATACTGCTGGCCAGTGCTGGCCAGCTCCTCCAAAGCACCACAGCTGTCTTTCACAAGCGCTTTGCCTCCTCTCTTCTCCCCTTGCTGTTAAAAGTCTAACGGGAGATGGTGCAAAAGGCCATATAGCACCCTCAATATCCGAATCAAATATTTCCCTGATTCTCAAGCTGGGAAAAGACCCTAAGGGGTGCAACTCATATTGCACGATATCTTTGCTTAATGTAGAATCCAGAATTTCCACTAAGATAGCTGCCTTGCGCCTCCAAGACTTGATGGCAGATCTTATTCATTCGAGCCAATTGGAATTTATTTCTGGACCGCAGGCAGCAGATAATACTAAGATAGTGCTCCACCTTATTAATATTGGGCCCACAAGATGTACTCACTCTCTCCTGGTCTCCTTGAATGCTGAAAAGAACATTTGACAGGGTTGACTGGGAGTTTATGTCAGATGTCTTACAACATTTAGGGTTTGGAGACACATTTATGTTTAGCTTAGTTCCGGCTATCATTCCCCGAGAGCTCACATCTGGCTAAATGTTTCACTATCTGATTGGATTTCTATCTCCAGAGACAACCGACAAGGTTGCCCCTTCTCGCCCCTTTTATTTGCCCTTACCCTGAAGCCTCAAGTGCAATCCTTCCATCCGGCCCATTCGCTTTGGCATGCAAGACACAAATTTCACTATGTTTGCTGATGACATAGTTGTCTCTCTTCCCGATGCGGGTTTGTCTTTACCCCACTTTATGACGGAGCTGGAGACCTACCAGAACGTCTCCGGCTACAAGATTAATAAAACAAAATCAGACATTCTTAATCTCTCTACACTAGCCCCAACTCGAGCTTCCCTTCAGCAGACATTGCCCCTGCGCTGGGCAGAATCCCACATCGACTATTTAGGACTGGCGTTAGCCCTCACGCTGTCCCAGACGTGGGCTTTGAATCTGCAGCGACTAAAAGGGGTGTGAAAATGGAACTGGTTAGTTGGAAGCATAAAACAATGTCCCTATTAGGGCGGGTGGTGGCCATTAAGCTAGCTATCTTACCTAGTATCCTATATGTCTTCCAGACACTGCCTCTCTCAATTCTGAAGGATTTAATTGCAGGACTCGAGTCCCTCTGCTATGCCTACCTCTGGAGGGGGAAAACCGCTCGCCTCTACAGCTAGGAATGCTCTTTAAAACCATGATTAGGCGGTTTAGTCATGCCCAATCAGGCACATTATTATGCTGCGGCCCGCCTTCGCTTCCTCGTCCACTGGACTAGGTGGGAAACTGACGAAGGCTGATGTGTGATTGATCCTACTTTGGCAGCGTGTTCTCTGTGGGAGATACCATGGCTCTGCAGGCCTCAAAGGACAGGCACTCTTTATCGTTCACCCATCACTAGGGCTACCTTGGAGTCTTGGTACAAAGTGGCAACCGAGAAAGGACTCACATCCTTCCCCTCGCCTTTTACGTCCTTCTGGGGAAACAGCAAGTTCTCTCCGGGCCTGGAAAGAGATCCCTATAAGGCCTGGCTACAGGAGGGGTTGCAAAACACTTTGAGTTATCTTTGAGGGGGGTTCTATTAAGCCCTTCGACCTGCTTCAGTTTGAATATGGCCTCTCGGAGGTGGAGAGATTTCGGTATCTCCAGCTATGGCAAAGGGCTCTTGCCCCATAGATCAGGATGCTTGCTTCCCATGCGCTCACCCTCTTCAAGAGATACCTGCTCTACTGACGATACCCACACTAAATCTACAATCTATGCTATGCTAAACACCAATGGATACGCTTTTAAATTTCCCTTTCACCTGGCATGGGAGAAGGCTATAGTCATAACTTTGGATGAGGCACACTGGGAAGAAATACTGATGTGCACACATCATGTCATGCAGCATACGGGGAAAGAAAACATTGACTAAAACTCTTTACCGATGGGTATATACCCATTGCCACCTAATCAAAATGAAAACCTGAAGGGGCTCGCTTAGATGTGGTGAAGAGGACACAGTGCTACCTGTTATGGTCTTGCTCGGTTATTGGCCCTTTCTAAGATTATATCCTTACTACCATCCGACAGATCACAGAGGTGGACCGCACCAGATGTCTGGAGGCGATTCTCCTGGGTCAGCCGGATGATGAGAAGTACCCATTGTGTGGGCCAGAGGGGGCGTTAAATTTTTCATCTGCTGTTGGCCGCCAAACAAACTATCCTGTCCCTCTGGGGTTAGCTGGAGCCTCTGGTTAAACTCCGTTGGATTGAGAGAATATGGTGGGTCATAGGTATGAAAAAGCGAGCCAGTGAGACTATGAGCATCACTAAAGAATTTACGAAATGATGGCGACCAGTTCTGGACTTCTTTGCTACGGATTATAAAGAGCTGACCTGTCTGAAGCATTTTAAAATCCTGAAAGTTTTGGAGGAGTCCAAGATAGAGTCCTTTTACTTCTCTATCTGCCCATCTACTATGGATGGCCTCCAGTTAAAGTTAACCTCGGGCATTCTCAGCGACTTGTGTTATCTTTTTCCTTAACAGCTTTTAATGTACCAACGACAGTGGTGGCTCCTCCACTAAAGCGGAGGTGCATCGCCCCACAGCTCTGCGAGCAGTGTAAAAAAGAAACGCTATTAGCGTTTTCCTTCCTGTTCGGGTGCGGGGCAGGTGGGCCATGCTGGCCAGGCTGGCCAGTGCAGGGGGCAGGGAATGAGTGTAAAGAACACTCTAAAGTGCGCATAATGGTTTGACCGGCCCATCATGCGCACTTTGCATCTTCCCCACCAGGCTGCATTACCTCCTTGTCAGCCCTCCCCGTCCCCGTCCTAACTACATGAGCATAGCTCCTCCCACCAGCAACTCCCAAGCAACTAAAAACCCATCCCTTCCCTCCAGGCCACACCCACACCCTAAGGCATATAACCATGTGACCCGCCCATCCACATCCTGTTTGTTTTTTCTGCGGACTGACTTCCTGGTAGTTTCGTCGTGGGGGGTGCCGGTCCTGGGTTCCTTTCGGGTGAGTGTGTGACGGTCTGCTTGGCGGCCGTTTTAATCCCCTTGGGTACCTGTTGTTTCATGTACGTTTGAGTCCCTGCTTTAGCGGGACCATGGGGTTGGGGGTCCGGACTGCCTGATGTGGGGTGGTGGCTCCCTGCTGCGGCCTCCCCTCTTCCGGGTACGTTCCCTGCCCTAGCGGGAACACCCGCGGAGGGAGGGGAGGTGTGTTGGGCGCGGCTGGCTTCTCTGCGCGCCTGGGGCGTGGCGGTTTGGCTCCTCCTCGGAGGTGTATTTGAGAGCTCTGTGCTCGTCTCGGGCCCGCGTTCCCTTTTTATTTTAATTTCTGCTTTCCATTCTTGTGGTTTCTGAGATGGAATTTAAAGATGAGACGGTTGTGGTCTGCACCTCGTGACTAGGCCTGGGCGAAAATTTCGTTCCGTTCGCGGAAATTGCGATGATTTGACATTTTAGTGTTCCGCGGAGAGCGCGAAAATGTCAAAAATTCCGGTTTCCGCAGCTTGGCGATAATTTGTTTCTTGCTCGCGCTGTAAAATAATACATTCTCGCGCGATCGCCTTACCTGAATCCCTGCGTTCGCCGACAAGTTTTCTTGATCCGGTCGCGTTCTCCATGAGATGTTGTATTGTTTTTAGCCATTTGCGCTGTCTCGCGACAGTTCGCGCCCGCAGTGACGTCATGCGTCGCGCGATCACGTCTTTCTTCTCGCGATCATGCACCGCGAGACAACTAAAAACAAGATGGCCGCGTCCGCAAGCAACCACTTGGGTAAGTTGGCGACCCGCAACCATGCAGAAAATCTCGCGAACATGCCGGAGAAAAACTTCCGCATCTTCGCGATATTTCCGCTTGTTTGCGATAATTTTAAACATTTTCGCGATAATTTGCGAAAGTTAATTTCGCAAATTCCGCCCACCCCTATTCGTGACCCTGGCCTGGGGCCGGTGCTTTGGGTGGCTGGGACTCTGTATGCCGCGGCTGCGTGGTCCATCAGCTGCGCTGCCAACTTGGTGCGGGGAACCAGGGTTCTGGCCTCGGGGTCGCGTCCACTGGCTGTGTTTCTGGGCTAGTCACTTAGTCTCTCCGTGCCTGCATGTGTAATGTAACTGCGGTGCTATGTAACGTGCTCTGATACCTTCAGGTCGAGTTCGCGCCCTTTGACTATGCACCGCGGGCCGCTCCCTGCCCCTTTTGAACGGGATTGCTTTGGTTTCCGGCAGCAAACTGTTGTGGTAACTCAAGTTACAGTGAATGTATGCTGTTGATGGCCAGTTCAGGTGTTTGTGTCCCCTTCTCGGTATTGAGGCAGGTCATGTACTGGTGAACACTGCTCTCTTTCAATCATGTTGAGGGCTGCCTGTACTTTTGAGGGTGCGTTCTGTTTGTCGTTACGTGTGTCTCTGATGTGTCCCTCCTGGAATTTGAGTCTCTGTGGTCTTAAAACCAAGAGCTATAGCTCAATGGTAAGGCTTCTGCCTGTGGTTGTAAAGGATCTCACGGGACAAGGGTTCGTGTCCCGCAAACGCTGTCAAAGTGTCTTGAGGTGGCATAATTTCATATTCTTCTTTAACTTTGGTTTTGATTCCTGACTCTTCCTCCACAGTTATGGGTTCGGATTCCGGTGCATCGCTGTTTGTAGGTTTCTGTCACTTGTATACGCACTCTTTCTTTAACACCTGGTGTTTATTTCTTTGTGGTTTCTGAGCTTCATTATTTTATAACTGTGGGGTTTGAAGTTCCCTGATTGGCCCTTATGGTTCTTGCATTGCTTGGTCTGTGGAAGGATGTTGGGCGCTGATCTCTCTGTGCTGTTCACATCTTGGAGGTGTGTGGTTTGTGCATGATTGGGTTCCGCAATACTGGGGAGGTGGTGGTCGCTGGGTCTTCCGCTGCTCCTTCCATTGTTCATGGGCAGGTTGCCTCTGCCGCGTGGATCCGGGCTTGGTCTCGGTTGAGACCGGGGACAGGCCTTCACGGTGTTCTGCTCTGTGTTCTGGGCGCTTTTGGGTTCCATGGCCCTTGGTGGGTGGTTAGTCTGTGGACTTTTTAGCCACTCGCCAGTTGGTGGGGCTTGTAGGCCTCCCTTTTCCTACTCCTCTGTGAGTACTGTGCTGGTAGGGGTGTGGGGGTATGTTGTCGGACATGCCTTTCCCCGTTTTCTGGCAGTAGGGTTTCCTTTACGGTAGTTCGCTGGGGTATCCGGGCTGGAGTGCTGGTGGATCCCTGCTGGCTGGTTTGGCATCTCGGAGCCTGGTTGGGTCCGTGGTTGCCGTTCCTTCTTCTCCTGTGGTCATGCGGGATGGGGGACCTTGGTGCAGTCTTTTGCTGCCTCTGGTCTTGCAGTTCGGGCTGAGAATTTCCCCGGATTTCGGGTTCAGTCGCTTCATGTGTCTGTCCATTTATTTCTGTGCAGTCTTGCTGGGTGTGGTTCCCTCCGTCATTTGTTCCGGGTTGGGACTGCTGTTGAGTTTCCTGGCGATTTCGTCCTACGATTCCCTTAGTTCGGTGGCGATGGCTGATGGGTCCTCTGTGGCTGCTCGGTGGCAGTTGTGGCTTTTGCCTTGGATACCGTGTTGGAACTTCCCTTTCGCGGGCTCTATACTATTTGGGGTTCCGTTGGATTGCGTACGGGCTTTTGGGCGGCATTTCATTCTAATTGGCGGCCCATCCCTATCGGGGTGTGGATCGGGGCCTGGGTGTCCCTTCCTTCCTCTTGTCCTGGGGTCGACGGGGTGCTTTCTCTTCTTCTGGTCCCTCCTGGTCGTGCTGGGCTACTGCTGTGTTCTGTGCTGCCCCTTTTCCAAGTTCTCAGACACTGTGTCGTGTTCTATTACCCTGTGTTTGGGTCTTTTCCCGATGGGGCTGTGTTGTGAGGAGTCGGCACGGTCGGGGCATTTACTCGTTCCTGGTTCTGTTCTGGGGACCGTATGGGGATTGCCGTCCTGCCTTGGTTAGGACGGCTGTACACTTGTGTCTACCTCTTCGGTCCTTCATGATGGTGTCCCTTCAGTGGTTTCTTCCCTTCCTGGGGGGTGGGGGGGGAGTTCCTGGCTTATCTGGTTCTCCGGGACGTCTGCTTACATGTGCAGGTACACGCAGCTTCGCGGGGGTTCCTGCGTTTCGGTGTGTGTTGTGTTCCTTAGTTTTGGGTATTGCCTTTTGGACGGTCTGCATCTCCTTGTATGTTTGCTGCTGTTTTGGCGCCTTTGGTGGTTTTGTTGCCTGCTCCGGGGCTTCGGGTGTTCCCATCCTTGAGCGGTTGGTGGATTCATCCTCTTTTTCCTTCCGGCTCCGGCCCTTTCCCTGGATGTTTGCGGGCTCCTGCGTTGGTTTGGGCGGTTCTACGCTTGGAGGATTCCATGCTTTGCACCACTCGGGTACTACTGTTCAGGTAGGGCATTCCTGTCGGTGCCCCGCGGGCTGGCTCTGTTGCGCTCACTGCGGTGGTTGTTGGGGGCTCGGTCTTCCACTTCTCCCCGGCGGCTCCTTATTCAGCGGCTGTTGTCTGCTGCTGTGGTGTTTGTTCCTGGGGCCCTTAGGCACTTGTTCCCCCTGGTGTGTCTTGCTCTGGGGCTTTGGGTTCTGGCATCTCTGGATTGTCGGCTGTTGCTTCCGGGGGGTGTGGCCTTTGGCCGCGGGTTGCCCTGATGGTTGGTGGTTCAATCCTCTTGCAGGGCTGTCCTTTTGTGTCCGAGGAGCGGTTGGTCCTGGGACTTTCTTGGATTTGTTCGGAGTTGTTTGTCCTGGGCGCTGTGTCTCGGTGGTATGTCGTGGGCCTCTGCTGGCACTGTCTCACGTGGGACTTGGGTACGTGTCCTACCTCTGCTTTCTTTGTATCCCGTGATGGCATTGGTTCCTGCGGTGCTTTACATTGGCCCACGGAGCTATGGCTCGTTGGTTAGTCTTGTGCCTCTGGGGGCGCCGGCTTGCACTGGTCTTGGGTTTGAATCCCGCCTCTGCTTTCTACGTGTACCGTGGTCGGTTCGGTTGGCCTGGCCTCTTTCTGCTTTGGGTCCTACTGAGGTTCGTGGTGGTTCGGTCGGGCTGTCTTCCACCATTGGCGTGCGGGGTTGGCTCCCTTGGCGGCTTTGCTGTTATGCCAGGGGGGTCAGATTCTTCCTTGTGGTCCCTTTGGGCTTTACGTCTGCTGGGGTTTTTGTTCTCGGTGGCGGCTCGCTTGCGTGGGGTGTTTCCCTCGCTATCCGTGTTGGGCCTGTCGCTGGGCTGCGGGTCGGACTGGGTTGGGCCTCGTGTGTCCTGGGGCTGTGGTGTGTCTGGCCCTATTGGCTTTGGGGTGTTCTCCTTCAGTGGCTGGGTTTTTTCCTCGGTCCGGGCGCCCTTCGACTCTCCTGTCCTATGCCAGTCAGGGGGTTTACTTGCTGGTTTGCTGGGATAGAGTCACTGTGGCCTAATGGTTAAGGTCTGAGACTCTTACTCTCAAGGTTACAAGTTCAGTTCCTGTTAAATCTGTTCAGGTAGATCTCTTTTTAAGTAGTTATTACCCCACAGGGTAAAAACTCCTCTCATGATATATGATGCAGGGGGGTTTTGCGTTGGTTTCCGATGCGTGTCTTGGTTTCTGGGAGGTTGGCTTCGACTTGTGTCTGGCTGTGTCCTCTCTGAGAGCTCTGTGGGTGGCTGTGTGGCCCTTTCGGGGTTCGGGCTTTGTGCCGGTGGGCTCCTTGATGTCCGGCTGGTTGTGGAGTTGTTTCCTCCTGAGTCCGGTCTTTAGTTCCGTTGCTCCTTGTTGGAGTTTCTGGTTTGGCCTGTTTTCTGTCCTGTTCCTCTTTCTGGGGTTTTGGTGCGGCTGCTCTGTTTGGCCATTGGGCAGGCTCTGGTGGGGTGCTTCCTTCCTGCTGTGCCTTTTTCATGGGGGGGGGTCCCCTTTTTGTTTCCTTTGGGCTGACGGTTCTTGGTCCGGGGCATTCTGTGGATGCTCTCTGTCAGTGGCTGTGTTGGCTGTGAGGACGGCGTTTGGGCTTGTGGGGTGTTGGCTCCTGGGTCTTTTCGGGGTGGCTCGACTCGGCGGTGGCTGCGTCCTGGGCTTGCTTCCGGGGGGCTTCCCTGGCCGTGTTCTGCATTACAGCGGCTTGGTGTTCTCCTCGCTCTTTTCTGTCCCATGTTCATTGGGTGGTGAGTGGATCTGTGTCTCCTGGGTTTGGGGACGTCGGGCTGTGTTCTGCTCAGGTTGTGTGACTTTCGGCTTGTGCTGTTTAAGTCTGTATTTACTACTGGGTGAAGCCGATTATTGCTTTGGTATCTGCTCATGTAGTTAGGACTGGGACGGGGAGGGCTGACGAGGAGGTAATGACCGGTTACTCACCGGTAATATTCATTACTCCGAGTCGTAGCCCTCCCCGTCCCAGTCCAGGTTCCCATCCCTCCCGCCCTGTTCGGCTTCTTGTGCTTGGTGGTACAGGATGTGGATGGGCGGGCCACATGGTTATATGCCTTAGGGTGTGGGTGTGGCCTGGAGGGAAGGGATGGGTTTTTAGTTGCTTGGGAGTTGCTGGTGGGAGGAGCTATGCTTATGTAGTTAGGACTGGGACGGGGAGGGCTACGACTCAGAGTAATGAATATTACTGGTGAGTAACCGGTCATTACACAGCCTGGTGAGGAACATGGAAAGCCTCCAAGCCCCTGTCTGCATCCTGAACTACGGCAAACAGACTAATCACAAAGCTGCTTAAGGCAGCGTTGTTTTTGGACAGGGGCTTCTTGGAGGCTGGGAGCTTCCTGTTGGCGCATGGAGGAGATGCAGCAGAGGCAGCAGCCCCCGGCGGCACCCAGGTAAGTGATTTTTATTTTTTTCATTCACCCCTACACTCTCCCCCTCTCTCACCACACCACCCGTGCTTAGTAGCGGCTGCTACTGACCAACTATACCATTGCTGCTCTTCTGCGGTCTATGCCTTCTACAAACTGTGAAAGAAGGACTGGCCAAAGGGGGGGCTTATTAGGTGGTGGAATCGATATTTTTAGGATATGTTCGATTTTTTCACTGATGTAAATGCCAATAAAAATGACTTTGAAACATGATAAAATGCAGTGATGAGTCTGACCTCCCTATGGAAACAGTTAAATAATAGCCTGACCTTTAAACTTCTCATTTACCTTTATCCAAGATAGAAAAAATGAAACCAGAGTTATTACTTAAGCCTCAGATCTTGACTTTATCTCGGCCTTTTATCGGGATTGCACATAATTAAACGTGCATGCCATTATTTATTTAAAGGCTCATAACACTAAATAATGCAGTTTTTTAACTGTAGGTCATCCCACACCGTGCGCTCATTTAATGTTATCTTGAATGATTCTTTCATGTGCAATGCACATTACTGTTGCTGGTCCTTCGCTCTCTGCACATTTTATCTTTAATAATTTAGCAGGTTTTATGTTTCATGCAAGATGAGGATGCCTGGCTTCACCTCCCCAATTACATTGATAAAATTAGTATATTACTATTTGCTATTATTTTTTCTTGCGTGTATCTGTTTTGCTTTTTAGTATTTTCCTTGTTGGTTGTACTGAAGTCTGCCTTGGTTCCCCCTTTACCCACTCTTCTGTTTTAGGGGTGTCACTTATTTTCTTGACAAGTTGATGTTGAGAACCCAGATTCAGTTCTTTTTTCCCTTAGCCTCCAATGGAAGCTGGCTGCGCAGTAGGCATGAAAACAACCAATATGGGCGCTCTCTAATCAAAGAGGATTGACTGAGGCTGTATCTGAAAATCTTGTATGATACCACTAAGGGCCTGATTACGACTTTGGCGGTGCGGGAGCGGGGTGACATGCCATCACCCCGCTCTCGCACCACTAAAGCTCACCACCGCCCGCCCACCAGATTACAAGTATTATTGTAGTCTGGTGGGCAGTCCTTTGTCTTTCCGAGGGCAGTGTCCTTCAAAAGGGCACCACAATAGGAACATCAAAAGCCATTCCTTCATGGCATGGCCTATTTAGGCCATGCAGTGCAGAAACGGGGTGCACGCACACAGGGCATGCGTCCCCAGGCCCAGAGGCACAAGGTGACCCTGTAGAGCCCCCTTTGTTTCCTACCTGCCTCACTGAAGTGAGGCAGGGCCAAGCAAATTGCAGCCTCAGGATCTCCTCCCCACTGGAGGGGATTGCGGATCCCTGGCGGTTGGGACGGTGCCCTCACAGTCCGACCGCTGCACTCTTTATGCTGCGGTCGAACCACTTGTGTGGCGGTCCACGATCGCCACTGCACCTCCAACAACGGGGTTGTTGGTCCAATTCATAATCAGGCACTTAGTCTGTTTGCTGTAAATGTATTTAGCGGTCCATCCTAAAGCGGATACTGATTCACCTAAGTAACACAGTGTAAAAACACTGGGTTAATTAAAAGAAGTGGCCTTAAATAACTTTATTCCAAAACTTTGCCCCCTGGACAACTATGGTTCCTCCACCTACTCTGATAAGTGCTACTGATGCAACACCTTTAACTGAGGAGTCCGTTGAGAACCAAGGGGCAGATTTACAAGCCCCTTGTGTCATTTTTACGTTGCAGTTGCGTCACTTTTTGTGACGCAGCAGCTGCGTAAAAATGCGGCCCATTTACAACGTGACGCATCTAGGGAGATGCGTCACGTGACGCATCTAGGGAGATGCGTCACGTTGTAAAGCCCTGCGTCGCATTATACCTGCGTCAGGTATAATGTATGCAGGGTGGGCGTTCCAACGCAAAAAAGCCTCGTAGAAGTGACACAGTGAAATCAACAAGATTTCACTGCGTCACTTCTAGGACGCCACTGCGTCAAATTCTTACGCCTGCTTGAAGCAGGCGTAAGGAGTGACGCAGCACAATGAGGATAGGCATCCCCTGCATTGCTGGAGTTGCGTTGTGCTTGCGACACGACTCCAGCAATGCGTGACTTTTGCGTCAACAGATGCGTCAGAATTTCTGACGCATCTGTCAATCCTTGCGCCATGGTGCGCCGTATTGTAAATACAGCGCATCCATAGTGGCGCAAGGGTTTCTCAAAGTGGCACAGGGAAAGTGATGCATCTTCACAGATGCGTCACTTTCTTGTAAATCCGTCCCCAAATCCTTATTGATGAAGCTGTCAGTTTCAAAATATCTTTCCCACTAGCAGCAATGTCCTATTTTGAAATATTTGCAGTCTACTTATCGATTTCTATGTACAAACGAGATAATAGATGTTATAATGGTCAATGCATGCGCCAACTACAGCTCTTGCTAATGTCTGTTCCTCTTCTGTTTCAAAAAGTTGTAACCAACAAAGGAAATGTATTTATTAGCTGTACATTGTTGTCACTACCTTTACATAGGTGTCAATGAATAAGACGTAGTGTTGGCTAATGTTTATCGTTTTAGCAGTTTGCGATGTAAGCCTCACACTAACCCCAAACCTGAAATGGTCGTGCTCGCGATATATCACAGCAATTTAGCTATTTTCCCCACAAATACCTATTTATTTATTCATTTATTGTCGAAGTGAATTGATATTTCACATACAAGGTCCTAAAGCACAGGAGTACTATATATGGAGCATTTTTCATCTGTTCTATGTATTCTCTTCAGATTCCTTTCACAGTTTTTCTGTTTTTCCTCACACACACCATTGCACCAGTGTGTGTGATTTGACAAGCATTGCTTTTGCACTAGAAGGAGAACCTTCCAGTCCAAAAACAATGTTTTAATACTTTTCCACTATGTGTGTGTTGTTGTTTTGCAGCACACTTGCATGGTTTGGAAAGTATGAATCGATTAAAACATGTCTACTCTCGTATGTGTCAGGTTGTGGTGTCAATCCCTGTCTATCAAAGTTAGTAGGAAGGGATATGCACCAAAACCCATTGGTAGTTGAATGGGAATGCCCATGTACCAGCCTTGAGACACCCCATTGATCCAAGAGAGCACAAAGTAGTGCATAGCACTACTATATGTAACTTTTACCAAGTTTCCAATGCAAATTCTGGTTGCGTTGGAAAGTAAATACAACCACAACATTTTGTGCACAGTGTAAGACCCTACAGCCTACGGGTGGTATTTGCCGCAACGTTTGTCTAGCTCCTCCACTTTTCTGACCTCTTTTTTGCAGGTTTTAGGACTCTGTGCACTTTACCACTGCTAACCAGTGCTAAAGTGCGTGTGTTCTCTTCTCTAAACAAAGTAACATTGGCTCATACTAAATTGCCATATAAAATGTAGTTATAAGTCCCTATTAAAGCGGTATCCCCTGTACCCAGGGCCTGTAAATTGAATGCTCCAAGTGGACCTTCAGCACTGATAGTTTCACCCACTGAAGAAACCCTTTAGCCATGTCTCAGGCCTGCCACTGCAGAGCCTGTATGTGCTATTTTACACTGTCTTGTCGGCCTGGCAAAATAAACCTTTTACCAGGCCTAAACCTTCCTCTTTATACATTTAAGTCACCTCTAAGGTAGGTCCTGGATATCCCAGAGGGCAGGATCCAATGTATTTAATAGACAGGACATGTACTTTTAAGTTTTACATGTCCTAGCTTTTCACTATTGCAGGGAGTATTTCTCCCTTAGGCTTATATTAGGGATAGATTAGAATTTCCAATTGATAAGAGATAAGACCCCAAGTCTGGTGTCTCTGGTGTCTTAATTTAAAATTCTAACTTATTGCGACGTCAGATTTTAAACTATAGTTCAGGAAAAGCCACTTTTAGATAGTTGGCATTTTCTTATTTTAGCCACATGGTGCCTGCTGTCTGTCGCTGATACCCATCTGGGCAGGGTGACAGGTGAGCCTTGTTCATTCCCACTAGACAGCCACATACAATGGGAGCTCAGGTGTGACTTGAAGGGGCATCCAGCCAGGATGGGAGTGAGGAACTGGACCCAGCCTCACATACACCTGAATAGGCTGTGTCCTGTCCCCATACAATGGGCTGCTTACCCCCCTGTAGTGTGTCTTGAGCCAGGACAGGAAGGAAGGACCTCTGTGCAATTCAAAGACCTGTCTTTGAAGTCTCCCCTACTTTAAAGGCACAACTAGGTATAACTACTGGACCTCTGACACCATCACTTTAGTATACCTCTGGACCTGTGATGACTCTACCAGGAAGAAGGACTGCTGTGCAGCTAAAAGACTTCTACTCTGCTGGACTGCTGCTTTGCTTGACTCCTGCCTTGCTGCCCTGCTGCCTGCTTGTCCCTGCCTGGGTGAGAAGGACTGGACCTGCATCACTTGAACCCAGAGTGATTCCAAAGGCTAGCTGGCTGGCCTCTTGATTTGAAATCTCAGGTCCATAAAATACTTCCAACTTATCTGTTTCTGAACCTGGACTCTGCCATCTATGAGTCTGTTCTTCCAAGTGGTGCCAGCCTAGTCCTGTAGCCTTGGAAGTGAGGCCTAAGGTGCTTGCTTCAGCAAAACTCATGCACCGCTGTCGAACCGGTGCATCGGCACCGCTGCATGGATCAGAACCTGTGCGTTGCCCCAGTTGCATGGATCAGAACCTGAGCATCTCTTCTGTTGCATGGATCGGAGCCAGCGCATTACGCCTCTTGTGTGACCAGAACCGGCGCATTGCCCTCACTGCATGGATCAGCCCTGCTGCATCGCCTTTGGACCTACCACTGTGCAAGTCACTGCATCTCTGTCGAAGGCAGCCTTTATGACAACGGCGAATCTCCGCACCCCAACTCATCACTTTTCGGAGCCGACACATCACCACTGCTGCGCAGATCAGGATCGATACAACGTCCTCACAGCTTGTAGTGACACTGATACATCGCTTCGGCTGTGGCCCACATCTTTAACGTGGATGCAGCAAGCATCACGTACTTTTGTTCAGCGGGCCTTACTGGGTCCTTATATCTGGCCCGCGCTCCATCGTGATCCACCTGAACTTCTGACTTTGTCCCGGTCTGGTGCGGCCAGATAACCTATTTATGTTCTTATTGATTCTAGACTGTATTTTCCAGTTTATTCTTTCAAAATTCATATCTCATATTCTACTTTAGGATTTTAGTCTTTTTGCTCTACTTTTATTTATTAAAGTAGGTTATATTTTCTAACCTGGCGCAGGATCTTTTGTGTGTTTTTTTCACTGCCTTACTGTTTGAAGTGATACACAAATCCTTTGCAAATTGTCTTTAAGTTAAGCCTAACTGCTCTGTGGCAAGCTACCAGAGGGTGAGTAGTAGATATTTGAGGGGTGTGGTTATTTTTTTACTGGTGATGCAAACCTGATGTAAAGTGTTAGTGAATCTGTTTGATAAAGGAGTACTTTTTGCCAGATGAGTGATAAAATAATGTAGACTCTAGAGTTATTTGTAGTTTTGGACGTAAGTTCTGCAATGAAATATTGAAAAGCCAAGAAGGAGTCAGATATCACTTGTTGTCAGAAAATGGAATATGCATAGAAAGGTAAGTGCTACCCCATCCCCTATTTAAAAAAGTAGTTTGCTTGGATGAGAAGGTCTATATAGGGTTCAGACTTTCCACTGAACCGGTTTGGGTCAATATCATAGGGTGGAAATCAATATCAACAACAGTATCTATGTGATATTTTAACACCAATCTGCAGTTCTGTATAAAGTAGCATTGAGTAGTTGCAGAATTGATTTAATAGGTAAAGGACTCTAAGGGGATCTGTAACAAGTCATCATGCTTTATCTGTTTGTCTATCGCCCATTGACCAAGAGCACTTTAGTGGCTCTCTCAATACAAGGATTTTTTGGTATTGAGAATTATTCTGTCTAACATGAGCCTTAAGCTTTTATTTGCTGTCGGAGGTGTCAGGAGACAGGTGGTCAAGGGGTCTGAGATTAGCATGAATAGGGAAAGAGTCGTTCTTAAAAAGACATTAGTGCACCGGCAATATAGAATTGGGTGAGTTTGGAAGAGGTGAAGGACGGGCGTGGTGAGGCTGAGAAGAAGAGAGTGGCAATTCAACTTGAAAAAAAGAAACAATTAATGACTCCCTCCCAGTCCACAGGATATGGTGAGTATTTCCAGTTGACCTTGAGTAGTGACAGTGGGAATCAGTATGTGCCTCACAACTTTATGTGTTGTAAGGTTCCCGCTCCTTTCAGATCATTCACCATCAGGAATCAGCACTTTTGTTATTTTTTCCCTTCCCTCTTCATTTTTCCTATCCAAAGAGTCAGTGACACCCTTGGTGTACATTTATCAACTAGTATTTCCATCTTTCCATATACACTGCTGCCTCCTGTGCTCCCAGACCTGGCCGGTGACAACCTCCCGGTATTATCCAGGTTTTGTCAATGGCCCACTATATGGAGCATGGTGTAATTCTTGGGCCACTTGGGATTACTGTGCTAAGGTTACCTGAATTCATATATACTGAAGTATTCTCTGTTTTCCCAAGATTCCACACTTCTACGGTGAGCTCTACGTAATAACCTGTTAAGATTAAGACCTACCCGCTTGCATCCAGTAGATGAGGTTCTGTAGCAGTGTCGTATTCTATCTATCCCCAATCCTTTTCCCATTTTCCCATTTTCCCTGCCAAGATCCTGATAGCGAGCCTCTCTATATCTGTGTTCACCGGCCTGCC
Organism: Triturus cristatus; assembly: GCF_964204655.1. Classification (NCBI taxonomy): domain Eukaryota; kingdom Metazoa; phylum Chordata; class Amphibia; order Caudata; family Salamandridae; genus Triturus; species Triturus cristatus. The sequence continues at coordinate 153,801,089 of NC_140583.1, forward strand.
CTCTCGAGGAGGTGATTGGGGGACTATCATTAGAGTCTGCCTCAAGTTAGTCCCTCTTGGCCAAGTCGTTACAGGAGGAGAGAATGGACAGTTCTGTTTGGTCGTGTCAATTTTGTTAGTCTAAGAATGGATCACAAACTTTGGAATAGTAGTACCTTGAAGTCTGGCCTTAGCTATAATACTAGTAGAGCACGCATGTTTGCACCATACCAGAATGTTTCATAGCTACAAGTGGCAGAAACAACTTGAGATTTTCTTCAGAGCCTCCAGACCCATATTGTAGCCACTGGACTAAGATGGTATGATCACTGTTGATGAATGCTGAAGAGCTACTGTGCTGTGTTGCACTAGGAGAAGAGAATATTTCAGAGTCATATTTACTAAGCTATGGCTCTGCTGCTCTCTTCTCCAGCATTGGCACACCAGCAGGCTGCATAGCATCACTCACACCTTTGCACAGCAGTGCAAAGGTGTGTGTGTGATATCTAGTATTGGTTTTGTACAGGAAGGGTTCCCTTCCAGTACGAAATGCTATTCTTAGACTGAATGTAAAACATTTAACACATTGGATGTGTGCAGCAAAATTGGGCTCACATGCATTTTATGAAATGTTAGTAGAAATGAAACCATATTCCCTTGTTAATTCCTGCCTCACTGAAGCATTATCTTTGGCTCAGAGCCATGTTTACCAATTTTAATATATAGGGATTTGCATAAAAAACCATGGGTGGTAGAATGGCAATGCCCATAAACCAACCATGGGTTGCCCCTTTATGAAACCCAAAGCAGCACAAAGCGCTATTTGTGGTAGTTTTAGTGCAACTTTCCAGCTCAGTTTTGAGCAGGAAAATTAATACTATGGGGCATATTATCAAGCATGGCGTTAAAATTATCGCCGCTTTAGTGGCAGAAAACTGCCGCTAAAGCGGCGATAATGGGCTTGATAATATGCCCCTGAGAATTCCAATAGAAGCCCAAGTTGACACCAGAACATGGGCTTCTATGGGAATTCTCAAGGGCATATTATCAAGCCCATTATCGCCCCTTTAGCAGCAGTTTTCAGCCGCTAAAGCGGCGATAATTTTAACGCCGTTTCTTGATAATATGCCCCTTTATCTAGACTTAGCACAAGGTTACATCATTTTCCATGAGTTTTTGCACTGGTGCGAAGTCTTGAAAATTCTTCCCCCATGTATCTGATCAGTACTCTGAAAGTTTGGGCACCACCCCGGGAAGAGGACATCCTTTGTGTGTGGAGGCAGTACTCACTACTTTTTAAGCACCCGCTCCATGGGATTACTAGAGCATTATGATTAGAAAATAGGCCGATGACGAAGGAGTTGTATTTGAGTGTGTTTCTTTTGTTTATTTGAGTGGGCATCTTTGTTTATCAGAGAGAGAGAGTGTGTGTGTGTGTCACAAAGGTGACGCAAAACAATGCTAAATCTTTTTTTACTAATTTACTTTTCAGAGCTAAACTTGTTTAGAGCTGGAAATCCACTCAAAAGTAGCGCGAAGCAGCGCATAGCCCTGTTTTGCATTACTTAGCGTCAAGGGTGGTGCATGGCCGTTCCCGTGCAACCACCCAAGGTTTCAGACGATACGCCATATTTACTTTAAAAAGTAGACAAGGATTTGCGTCATTTCAGATAGGCGCTATGAAGGAGAAATGCTTTTATTTCACCTTTCTTTTCCAACTTTGAATGTGTGCTGTACTGTACAGCACACATAGAAAGGTTTACAGTTAGTCTAAGCATAGTAGTTTTGACTGTAAGGGTATCTTCCCAGTATAAATCCTATGCTAGACTCACAGAGACACCCTTGTACTATGAAGCAAAGGTGTGTCCGTGACAGACACGGCCGCACATTTCTGCACCGGCATTCAGGAGAGGGGAGGAGAGTGCCATTTGTTTTCCAAGCATTTAGTGATATGTTCCTAAATCACGATTCTCAATCTCTCTCTGCAAAACAACAGATTCAAAGCTTTCCTCTGTCCTATGTAGTTCAAATAGAAGTAAACCCCAGATAATTTGGATATTTCTCAAATGTTCAACACAAATGAATCGGGTTCTGTGGTCTCATGTTTTTTTCTTGAAGCTTTTAGATACAAGTGAATGACAGATATCAATGATAAATCAACACATTGACAAATTGTGTATGAAGTCAACCTCTAGGACTTGCTATTGCCAGCTGTTGGCTTTCATTTTCATTCCCAGTTCTTGACGTAAAGTCTTCCACCTGGAGTTTAATTAACAGTACCGACATTTTAGTATTACACATAGATTGGCCACCGAAGTTTGACCCTCCAGGAACATTGTGACATTGTGAGGAATGCTGTTTTATCACAAGTCTCCGGGCAGGAGAGGCATTCACTCCAAACTTTTTTGCTAGTGCCACATAGACCTGGAAGTTCTCTGTGTCTACTTCAGTGGTTTGAAGCACACTGCTGACACACTAGCTCCATTGCGTCCAAGTGCCTTGGAATATGAAGTTCACTGGAGTGTTTGTACTCACTGTTAAATGTGTTTGCCATCTAATATCAGCAGAGCCTGTCTGTGGATGCTCTGCGTTTCCCACCTTATGGACATCTTGCGATTCTATGATCATGGATAGCTCAATAACAGACTAAGAAGAGCGGTGATCAGTGTACTGAATCATGCATTGCTGTCATTACATCTCCTGTACCTTCTTATGAGGGTCCTCCTCACTGTCCTCTAGCAGACATGCTAGGGAAAGACTCTGTAGGGCAGGCAAGACTAGTTTTTGATAAGTTCGATCACAAGCTGTAAATGTGACAGGATGTAAGTTCAGACTGCTGACTCATGCTCATACTGTTTAGACTCACCCATTCCATCAAGTATGGGGGTGTGAGGGCTGTAGCCACTTGCTGCTCCCTTTGACCAGCATTGATGTAGTGGGTGAACCAGCTCATGAGCATAAATGATATGGGCTCTGTGCCTGACTCTGCTTTCAGTAATCCAGATGCACTCTTTAATTGCAGACATGTTTTCAATTCGATGACTACACCTACATGTTTTCAGCATCACATATTCAGAGGAGCCACACTAGCTTTGCCCAGATATCCACATTCTGCATAACCATGCCCCTTTTTAGTCAAGAGCAATAAGTACAATTCTAGCGTTGTGTGTGGTATGAGCGGCCTGAGGAGGCAGCGCAGCAAGGAGACACAGGTGTCCCTTTTATGCTGGAGTCAGATGACTCTGCCGTCAGAACCAACTCTCTTATATAGATCAAACAGAAGTGAAATCCAGATAATTTGGACATTTCTTAAATGTTCAACTGGCCAACTGTTCTGCATAGGCGGAGAACCTACCACAATACCCCCAATCCCAACATAAGTGCTCCTGTTATGTCACAGGATCACTACAGGCTGCGGTCTCAAATAAGCAATGGCAACGCCAATGGGTTTCGCCTTCATAAGAGCTATTGACTTTCCCGTTGTCTTTAGCCATGTTGAACCGCAGCCTCACTGCTGTTCGGCATGGCGAGAACTTAGTGGCATATAGTTGAGTGGCGTAGAGTAGACTTGAGTATAGCGGACTGGTCCAAAGTTGACTAGATTGGCGCAAAGTGGAGTACTGCGCAGTGGAGTGGCGCAGAGTAGTGTGGAGTGGAGTATAGTAGAGTGGCGTGGAGTGGGATGTAGTGGAGTGGCTTAGAGTGGAGTGGTGTAGAATAGAGTAGAGTAGAGTCGCGTAGAGAAGAGTAGAGTGGCACAGAGTGGAGTGACGTAGAACAGAGTGGAGTAGTGTAGAGTGAAGCTGTATAGAGTGGAGTGGAGTGGTGTAGAGTGGCATGGTGTAAAATTGATTGGTGTAGAGTAGAGTATTTAGGTGACAGGATGCATAAAACACACACTGTGCTTGAGAGTGACATGGAGCAGGGTTGGAGAAAGAAACAGACAAGTAAGACAACCCAAAAACAGAATCAATCTCTTGTATGGCTTCAGGAAGAAGAAGAAAAGAGCTCCTGAAAAGCAAGCATTCCTGGTAGAACAGTAGGAGCCAATCAGAGAGGGGTTAAAAAGGTTATGCTCCAAAGGAGGAACAATGACATAGTGGGGGGGCTAAAAACAAATAGAAATCAAGCAACTGTGAGTGACAAAACACAAAGCCACTGGTAAGCAATGGGTGCTATGGATTCCTCTGGAAGCTTTCAGAATATGCGTAAGACGTCTTTCGCAACAAGACAGCTTCAACCTAATCAACTGACGTATATAAAGACCAATGGAACATAGTGGCCTACATTGCTCATTTGGTGAGACTTTAAGGGCATCCTTGTGCAGGCATGTGTTCTTAATACTTACTACTAGAGCTGAATCTGTAGATCAGATTTTTCTTGCCTCCATTCAATGCAAATATGTTGGGTTAGTTCGCTGTAAAAATTAGGAAAGGGCAGGGACTAACAGGAAAAATGTGTATCTGTACTGTATTCTCTTGTGAAACTTCATGGGCATATGTACAAAGAAATGACACAGTGCGGTGCAGCAAGCAATTCAACTGCTCTGCGTTGCATCATTTAAAGAATGCAGGGATGTGCCGTATGTGCCGTGTGTTTTCCCTTGTGTTGGCACTGGAAAAACTACCTAGCATTAGCACAGGCACCCGTGCACCATGGTGCAGTAGTGCCTGCGTTGCAGGGATAATTGTTTATGTACAGGAAAGGACACCTTCCTGCACATAAGCAATCTTCAAGGGTGATTTTCAGACTTCAGCACACATAGAAAGAGCAAAAAATGAAGAGAAATAAAACCATTTCGCCTCATTGCGCCATTCTACTGCTACCCTTTCAATGGCGTTAGTTTTAGGTGCTGCCTCTGATTTACTATTTATTGTAAATCTGGGCCATTGTCAAAAAGCAAAGGGTGTTGCGTGAGTACGCCTACAGCAACACCCATTGTATGCCCCTTAGATGTAGAAAACTGCATCAAAGGGTACGATATTTGTGAGGTTAGCGCCACTTTCTAAATATGGAGAAGAGCATTGCGCCACCAGAGCATTGTCAAAAGTGACACAATACCCTTGCAAATACGCCCCTTCATTGGTAACTACCCTATAGCTGTTTGGGAAACTGAGTGATTCTCTAACTGCAAGTCCCACTATTTCTATGCCCCCTAAACGGCCATATGTAATTCACCACATGTTTCACACTTCCTGTACCCATGAGGGGGATCCGTCATGGCGGCTATGACTGGCTACAGCCTTGCTGGTCCAGAGGCAACTATATTTAAGAAAAATGTTTATGCAAAATGGAGTAAGATCATGTTGGGAGCCCCTAATGTTCATTTACACTACCACGGTGCTGATGGCCCTCGCACAAATCGGCAAGTTATATGCGGTAGCTGGAAGGATTCTCCAAACAATGCAAAAATCGAAGACGAAAGTCAAAACAATATAAGCTGATGTTCATCTATTGTTGCAGTAACACTGACATCATATGATTCTACACATGCACCCTGCACTTTAGGATCACTCATAAAGGTCAAACTATCTGATGGCCCTGGGTGTGGGTTTGTCCCTACACCCAGTGTATTCTTCATTTCTGGAGAAGTTTCCTGGTGGGGACTACTGCACAAATAACGCATCACACAGATGTGCGTGTTCACCTGTACCAGTGTTCTCACTTTCACATTTGATATTTTATTTTTGGGGCAGAGTAATGTTTTTAATTAGTATCATATGTCTTTTACAATATTCCATTTGGTTAGTTATCTGCTGCATATGTCAAATGCATACTCTCTCCGGCTTTTGGATGCACCAGGCTTACCCATTTGTCTCTTAGGCATGAGTCTCTTCATGATACTTGCATGAATGGTCTGGACGCAAAATACAGAGGGCCTTAAAGTAACCTTGAATTAATCCTCGCAATCTGTCGATGCATGATTACGTATAAAACAATTATATGCATGTTTGCATGACACAAAATCGCATGTTCACGTACCTATGCCTTTTAGCTTTGCCTGGTGATGTCTTTTTGCATTTGCTACACAAAATAACCGTGAGCTATTTGCTGTACCTATGTCATTTTGCTGCTGCACTCTTTGATATTCTTAATTTCATATGGGCCACAAATATTACAAGGATTGTATATATCTTTTTATTATCAGATTTTTGTCTTATTAAGTAATTCACAATGTTTTTGTAAATGATTTGAGGTAATCATACAATAAAGATAATTACGAATGTGCAGACTCATGCCCATGCCTATGCTTTATGTTCCCTTCATGGCCCTCTCCTTGTTTACAGTAAAATAATTCTTTGCAAGTCAGGAATGCTGAACTTTATCAAAGTATGATTTTTTATTTGAAAGGCTATGTTGATGCAATCCCAAATAGATTAAAGAAAGTGCCAAATGTACTTTCTCATACATCCCCAGAATGCTCATAGCAGGTAACCTAAAATGCAAGCCTCGTGATGACACCACCTGTACTTAACTAGTATTCAATCAATCAATCAATCAATCAATCAATCAATCAGGGAATTGTAAACGTGCTACTCACCCATGAGGGTCCCAAGGCGCTGGGGGGGAGGGTGTGGGGTGTACGCAGATCTGTTCAGCCGAAGAGCCAGGTCTTGAGAGTCTTCGTGAAGGTGTTCAGGGAGAGGGCACGTCTGACGTCTGCCAGTAGATCGTTCCAGGTCTTGGCTGCAATGTGAGAGAACGATCTTCCGCCTGCTCTGGCTCTGTGGATGCGCGGGACTTCTGCTAGTGCGAGGTTGGCAGATTGGAGGTTTCTTTTGAGTACGTGGAAGTTTATTCTGTCGTTGAGGTATTTGGGTCCGTTGTTGTGAAGGCATTTGTAGGCGTGAGTGAGGATTTTGAAGGTGACTCTGTACTCCATGGGGAGCCAGTGGAGTCTCCGCAGGTGTTAGGTGATGTGTTCGTGCTGGGGGATGCCGAGGATGAGTCTGGCTGCAGTGTTCTGTATTGTCTGGAGTTTGCGGAGTAGGAACTTGTTTGATGCCGGTGTACAGAGCGTTACCGTAGTCCAGTCTGCTGGTGATGAGTGCGTGGGTTACTGCCTTTCTTGACTCTGGGGGGATCCATTTGAAAGTCTTTCGAAGGATGCGCAGGGTGTTGAAGCAGCTGGAAGTATTCAATCTACCATTACAGATTTACTTTGACTAAAATGGCAGCAAGAGCACCACTTGATTCATGGAACTGACCTAAATACCTCATACCAGAAAAGACATGTACCACTGACGAACCTTTGCCCAATTTCCCAAGAATGAATGGGGAACTTGGCGAGCAGCATGTTATCCTGATGTCCTGTCTCTTTCCATCGATGCAGTTGTATGCCAGAGAGGCAGGTAAATGGTGTGTCCCACTCCTTATTATTCAAACAAGCTGCACCTGACGGAGGTATGCTTCTCTATATGTGATGAAAAGCTATTAGCTAAAAAAAATAAAAATGTGTTCAATAATTGCAACATTAACTGGGGGAGCTCAGCATCCAGTTCAGGTTTTTATAGAGCACAAGACCCTGAGATTTGTAAGAGATGCTCCCTATCTCAGATATAGATTTTCAGTCGTTCAAAGTACATCATCCGGTGTCTGGACCATGGAAATGATTACTTTGATGGTGCACGTAACAAACATCATACACTGACCAGAACCATTACCCATATTAGTATCTCGGATGTACTTCTAACAAACTCAACCAAGTAATGTGAACATAGGTAGACAAAATCTAACTAGGTTAACTAGATGCATTTTAACGCTTAAAATTAAAAAGAATGTCAGTGGATTTCTAGCGCATCAAGACCAACAACAACATATATTGAACATATATGAAGGATACCTACGTACTTTTCTGGTCTTATGAGACTCAGATACCCAGACAAGTCAGCTCCAAGTTGCCCATCCTGTCCCGCTGCAATATGAGTTCTTGTTCCAACTAATTCGAACACAGTATGATCATGCTGCAAAAATAGCCCCATTGATTCCTCTCAGCACAAGGACAAAGAAGTCAATATTCAAAATCAGCACTCTCCTATGTGGCACAAGACAAAATCTAGTTGCCAATAAAACACCACAATGTACAAGGATCACAGTAATAACTAATGCTACAATACCACTGCTCTTTCCTTACAGAGTAAATGATAAACTTTGAGCTGGAAACTGGGGGGCATATTTACAAGAGAATGGCGTAGTGCAGCATTGAGCCAAGATTGCTAAAGCAGCGCTCCGCCATTCTGAAAAGGCAGCGATGCGCCGTATTTACAAGAATGCGGCACACCCATACATTTCCCTTAGCACTGGCGCTAAATTAAGCTGTCTAGCGCCAACGCAGGCACCCTTGCACCACAGTGCAGGGAATGATTGTTCATGTGCAGGAAGGTGTCCCTTCCTGGATATAAACAATCAAAAATAGTGATTTGTACCTTCTATCTGTGCTGCTTGAATCAGCACACATATAAGATGCAACTCGTAATTTTTTAATGATTGTTTATGTTATGTTACCCTATTTGTAAAGCGCAACATATACCCAGAGAAGTCTTGGCGCTGATTTCATGAACAACATTAAGCAGTAATGAGAGCCTACAGATTGAAAAGCCAAGTTTTCAAGAGTTTCCCAAGCTGAAGTAAGGAAGGGGCAGATCTTATGCTGAATGACAGGAGGTTCCGGGATGTGACTGTTCTGACCGCAAAGCTGCTGCCACCCCATTTAGATTTTTTAAATCTAATAAAGTTTGTTCTGAAAGTGCCTGTTGATCTAAGGATTTTATTTGGGGTGTTCCATGAAAGAGCTTTCTTCAGCATGGTTAATGTGCAGGAATGGACACCGTCTTGCATGTGAACATTCACTAGTGTTGATCTGCTGTTTCTATGTGTGCTGCAGAATACAGCACACATAAATATAGCAAAAACAAGGAGAAATTGATCATATTTACTCATTTTGACAGGTTAAGACCAGGTTTTTCCTGGCCTTATTTTTGGTGTTGCCTTCTATTAACGGCACCTTTATAATTAGGGGGCAGTGTAAAAAAACAATGGGTGAAAGGGGGCCTTATTCACAAAGCGGCGTTAAGCTACGTTAAGTGGTTTAACGCCACCTTGTAAATAAGGCAAAGGGCTTATCCCCACCAGAAAGTCAAAAACAGAGACGTTCTTGTGGCTATAAGCTCTTGTAAATATGCTCCTGGGTTGCTACTTAAGAGTGAGAGAGGCCCCAGTCTTGGTGTGAGCTGTGGCTGAACACCTACACAATTCAGCAATCTAGTGCCTAAAATTGAAAGTAGGTTTCTGTGAGGCGCCTGAAACCCTGGTCTGCTCAATGGGGTGCAGGCATCAGCTACCTCCACAAATGTCCTATTGAAGCTATGAGATAGACTGGATTCTTCCACCTGTATTGTCTTCCCTTTCTTGGACCTCTATGAGCAACATCAAGGTTGCTGTCTGACATGTGGCTAGGGTTGGACTTGGCCCTTTTTGCAGGGTCATCCCTGAACTTTTTGCCTTCCTCCTATATTTTTTCTGACCTGTTGTTGGCTGTTTTATGACTCTGGGCACTTTATCACTGCTGATCAGTGCTTAAGTGCATATGTTTTCCCTATTGTAAATTGATGTATGGATTAGTGATTCTATGATTGGCTGGTTTGGTTTACCTATCAGACCCTATTACAGTTCACCGGGAGTGCCCAGGGCTGGTAATCCAAATGCTGCTGGTGGGCTTGCAGCACTGGTTTTGCCACCCACAGAAGCAGCCTTTAAAAGTGTGTCTAAGGCTTGCCATTGCAGAGCCTGTGTGCAGTCTGGTACTGCCATGCTGACTGGGCAAGTGCACCCACTTGCCAGTCCCTAAACCTTCCCTTTTCTTCATATCAGACACCCCTATGGTAGGCCCAAGGGCAAGGCGCATTGTAAGTACAAGGGAGGACAAGCCCTGGTGTGTGTGGCATGTCCTAATAGTGAATTACAGCCATTTTCGTTTTTCACTATTGCAAGGCTAACTGTTCCCCATAGGCCAGAATGGGCAGTTTGATTATTACATCTTATAATCCTAACTGACTCAGGGAACATGGTAGAAATTCGAGTTTAGTATGCCTGAACTCAGAATGATAAAATACATCTTTTAGTGAAGTTGATTTTAACATTCTGTGTTTGAAAATACCACTTTTAGAAAGTAGGTATTTTCTTGTCTAACCATCCAAACCTGCCTCTGCTAGGTTGTGTATTCCTTGTCTGGAGTTTGAGTGACAGAGGCTGGGGAATTCCAGGGGGCTGGGGAAATCCCGGAGACAGGGGAAGTCAGCACAGGTCTGAATAGAGAGATCTCCATGTAGAGTGGTGGGAGGAGTTGCACATGGGACCTGAATAGGGCTATGCTTTCCCTCCATAATGCTGGCTCCACCTCCTGTGGTGCGTCTGATGTCTCTGCCCTGCACTGTGAAAGGAAAGAAGGAGTCATGTCAACAAAGTGCTCCAGGACTGACCAGAACTGGGTTGGACTAGACAAAGGCCTCTCAGCCTTCAGAGAACAAAGATAAACTGTGTATAAAAAGGAGACCCAGACCCCAGAACCTTAGATCACTTTGGGAAACAAGAAGAAACCTTTGCTGAGGAGTGGAACCAGAAGAAACTGAGGAGAGACTATCCCTAAGCTGAAGTGCTGCTTGGGGGATTGGCCTGCAGTGGTTGTCTGACTGCCAAAGAAAGGAGAAAGGACTTTGTGTGCACTTTACTCAACTAGTGAAGGATCTCCAAGGGCTTGGAAAAGAGTTATTTTGAAGTGCCTGCAGTTGTGCTGGACTTTTTGAGGACTTGTGTGTCGCAAGGAGCTGGAAACGCGACTCAAGAACAAGAAGTGTGTTGCCGAACTGCCGCTGCCGCTTCACAACACGAAGCGCCTCGCATCGCTGGAGAAGAGGATCGACGTTGCAGCAGATGCCGCCGCATCACCGGGAAGCGTGTCGCAGAAGAATAGTTGAGTCATCGCAGGTTCACCGAAGCGCCTCACAATGCCGGAGAAGAGGATCGACGTCGCATCAGATGCCGCCGCATCTCTGCGAAGCGTGCCGCAGGGCCTGTCTCGGCTCATCGCCGGAGAAGAGCATCGACGTCGCATCAGGTGCCGCCGCATCTCCGGGAAGCGTGTTGCAGGACCTGTCGCGGCTCATCGCCGGAGAAGAGGATCTACGTCGCATCAGATGCCGCCACATCACCGGGAAGCGTGTTGCAGGGCCTGTCACGGCTCGCATCGTTGTGGAAGCAACTCGCATCGCCAGGGGAGAGGATCGACGTGGCATCAGACACCGCTGCATCACTGGGAAGCATGTCGCAGGGCCTGTCGCGACTCGCATCGTGAGGAAACACCTCACATCGCCGGAGAAGAGGATCGATGTCACATCAGGCGCCGCCGCATCACCGGGAAGCGTTTAGCATCAAGAAGAAAGCGCCATCTTTGTTTCTTTGCACCGGATCTTCAACGCATCACCGTCCTTGCAACACTTTCGTTGCCCTGCGTGTCACAACTTAAGGTACATTGAACTCTGAGTGTCGCATTTACCATCTTAAGAGAACTAAGCTAAATTCTACCATTTTAAAGTAACAGTATTGTGGATTTGTGTCGTTTGTGGTCTTGTGATAAGTCTATATAAAGAATACTTATTTTTGATATAAAACTTGTGTGGTGTCCATCTGTAGTGTTGTCACTTGATTACTGTATGTGTTCACAAATGCTTTACACACTGCCTCTGAAATAAGCCTGTCTGCTCGTGTCAAGCTACCAAGGGGGTGAGCAGGGGTTATTTTAGGAGTGTACCCCCTTCCCCTGACTAGACGCAAGGGTCCCTATTTGTCACAGGTACCTACCTATGCCAACTAGAGACCCCCAAATCTAACAGCTAGCACATTAATTATCCACAAGGCAGGGTTGGGGTTTTAACGGGAGGGAGGGTAATCCCTATTCAGTCTCTACACCTAACATTGCTAAAAGATTCCCTATCCATACATCAGGGGCTAAGTTCAAAGGTTTTCTTATAAATTCACGTTTACTTATAAAACATAAGTTGGAGTTAGCTGTTTTTCTGGCTTCTTGGGACCCTGACTGGGTCTTTATTACTGAGACCTGGGCCAATGAAATGTCTGGTCCAGGCTTAGTTGATGGATTCTGTCGAATTACTCAATCCTAAGTGTGAACAGGGCTATTAGACCAGGAGGGGTACTAGCTATTGTCTATAAAGCTGAGTATAAATGTCTGCGGAATCTGGGTTTGATCTAAAGACTTATGAAGCCCTGTATTTTAAACTTATACTATCAGCTACCTGCTCATTCGGAGGCCTGATGGTATATAGACCTCCAGGACCCTGACCCCCCCCCATTTTAAATGAGCTAAAAAACTTAATTGAACCTGTTATGACTAATGGATGTTTGACCTTAGCCGATTTTATTTTCATCTTGAAGAGAACAACAATCAAGACTTTCTAGCACTTATTGAAACCCTATCCAGCGTGAGACATAGAACTTACCCTTAATGCGCGGGCTTACTGCACTGTGGCAACCCGTGTCTGGCTCATAAGGATGCCTACTAAAAATATTCCGCTTATCCCTCAGCCAGCATGTCAACAGGTTGCGCTAGCCCTGGTTATGTCCAGATTTGACTATTATAATGATAATCCACATTTGTAAAGCGCGGACAATCACCCGTAAGGGTCTCTAGGTGCTGGGGGCTGTCGGGAAGATTAAGCAAGCTAGTGCCCACAGTCACATGATGCTGGGCTAATCTGCCACCGGCGCCGGTGATCAACCCATGATCCCCAGATTCCGGAGTCAGTCACTCTGGCTGCGGCGCTACACCTCTTCCCAACTCTCTCTATCTGGACTCCAACACAAGCACTAAGCACAAACTTCAAGTAGTACAGAATGCGCTGACCAGAATAATTCTCAATATTCCCAGGCGCCAATGCGCTACTATTGGGTTGGGGGCCTTACATTGGCTCCCCATCAGAAAGCGTATTATGTTTAAAGCACTTTGTAGAGTGCAGAGGGCCTTTTTCTCCCTAGTCCATCAAGGATTGAAGATATGTGTTAGAATCCGGGGTCTCTGGTTGGCGCAGGTATGCACTTGCGACAAGCAGGGACCCTTTTCATCTAAGTCAGGGCAAAGGATCACCTCTTTAAAAATAACCCCTGCTCACCCTCTAGGTAACGTGGCGCGAGCAGTCAGGCTAAATTTCCAGAGGGCATATAGGTTAAGCGTTCAAGTTGTCCCACACAATAATCACCACCCCACCACACAAAGACACAAGGCTGTATTTATGTCCAAAATATAATTCTTTATATAAAAGGTTTTCTTTCAGGCAGGTTGCATAAATACAGTTCTCTTGGTAAAATAATCCAGTTACTCTCAAAATGCTTTACGGGCAGTCCACAGTTGTAAAAATGGCACAGTTCTCTTTAAAATAGGTTTCTTAGGTCTTCTGGGCACTTCGTAGCGCCTTTGGGGTGCCTTTGGCAAGGTTTTTACAGTGCCTTGCCGTTTCCCACGCTTCTCGCGTGAGCCGGAGTACGCTTGCCGAGTCTCACTCTTCTCGAGTGAGCACCGGTAATGCTTTTCAATGCAGTACGGTTAAAACGTAGGTACGGTTCGAACCTTGCTGTTCCCAGGGTAAGTACGGGTCGAACCAAGGCTGTTACGGCTCGAACTCAGCCAAAAGGAGCACTTTTCAAAGCGCCATTATTTCAGCTGGCAGTACGGTGCGAACCAGGCACAAGTATTTACAAGGCGGGTACGAACCAAGGCACTTCACAGGCAGTACGGTGCGAACCAGGCACAAGTATTTACAAGGCGGGTACGAACCAAGGCACTTCACAGGCAGTACGGTGCGAACCAGGCACCCGTAGTTACAGGGCAGGTACGGTTCGTACAAAGGCAAGTACGGGCCGTACTTTTCACGCGCTGGCACAATACCTTGCAGATTTCACGGGGAAGGTTCGTGGCGGCCTCGCGGTCCAGTCCAGGGGTGTCCCACGTCGCGCTGGTGTCCCCAGTGTCCAGGGGACGGCGGAGCTTCGTGGGGCGCTCGGGCAGGATGCAGGTTGCCACAAAGGGGGTCAGAAGCAGGAGGGCAGCCTCGGGGTGAGATCACAGCGCCGCGCGCTGTTAGCTTCGGCCGGAGACGCGAACCAGGGCACTTTAGTCCTTTGCAGAAGCCTCTACAACCCGGCAGGGGTCACAGGGACTCGGCGCTCAGGCGCGGAGATCTCCACCTTACTTTGCGAGCTACGGCTCGAGGGGGCAACTGTTCACGGTGCTCGGGCTGTCAGGCCTTTACGTTGTTTGCAGCCACGCCAGCAGCAGAAGTCGCGTTGCTCAGCGAGATCAGGGGATGCACAGGTTCTCCGGGGTCAGCTTGCTGAATCACTTCAAGGCACTTCTCCTCTTCTTTCAGGATGGTAGCGCCCACTGTTCCTGGGGCGCAGGTCAGGGGGCAAGTTCACACGCAAGCCCTTGGAGATTGTTTTAAAGGCACAAGTTGAATCAAAGTCCTTTTCTTCAGGCTTTCCCTCTCCTTCCAGCAGACAGGCACCCACTGCAGGCCAGTCTCTCAGGCAGAGAGACAGTATTCCTCCTTCAGCTTCTCCAGGTCCTTCTCCTTCAGGCAGAGTTTCTTCTTGGCGCAAACAGGATCTGATTTCTTAGGAGCCAGGCTCCTACTTTTATAGTGCGATTCTTTTGTTCTTTAGCGCCAGGGGGCCTGGGCCTGGCTCAGTCCAGTTCTGGAGCACTTTGTTGTGGTGACTCTGCGCTTTCCTTTCAGCAGCAGGGCAGAGACATCAGCCGCTCCACAGGGGGCGGCGCCGGCTTTGTGCTGTCAGAGCACAGGTCTATTCAGAGTCAAGGGTGGACTCCTCCCACCCATCCTGGTGTAATCTCTCTACCCACCACCTGGCAGCCAGCCTGTCTCTGGGGATTCCCCAACCCTGCTCCTTACTGTTGCTAGGCAGAACACACACACACAGCAGAGGCGGACTGAAATGGCCAGGTCAGTAAATACTAACTTTCTAAAAGTAGTATTTACAAACGCAGGATATTAAAATAAACTTTACTAAAAGAAGTATTTTATTATTCTGAGTTCAGGCATACTAAACATAATTGTCTACCATGCTCTATGAGTCCACTGGGATTACAGGGTGTAGTAATTCCAGCAGCCCATTCTGGCCTATGGAGAGCAGGTAGCCTTCAATAGTGAAAAACGAAAATGGCTGTAATTCACTATTAAGACATGCCACACACATCAGGGCATGTCCTACCTTATGCCTACAATGCACCCTGCCCTTGGGCCTACCAGAGGGGTGACTAATATGTAGTTAAGGGAAGGTTTAGGGACTGGCAAGTGGGTGCACTTGCGCAGTCAGCGCGACAGTATCAGACTGCGCGCAGGTTCTGCAGTGGCAGATCCTAGACACATTTTACTAGGCCGCTTCTGTGGGTGGCACAACCAGTGCTGCAAGCCCACCAGCAGCATTTGTATTTACAAGCCCTGGCACTCCTGGTGCACTTTACTAGGGGCTGACAGTAAACCAAATAAACCAATCATGGACACCAATCAATGTATACATTTTACCATAGGGAGAGCATATGCACCTTAGCACTGGTCAGCAGTGGTAAGGTGCCCAGAGTCATAAATCAGCCAACACCAGGTCAGAAAAAATACAGGAGGAAGGCAAAAAGTTTAGGGATGACCCTTCAAAAAGGGCCAGGTCCAACACAACCCCCTTCCAGCCAAAACGCAGGGTAGACCAATCACCACCGTGATGGTCTTCCCTGCTTGGGGCGATAGAACAAGGACCTGGCCCGCAACTGCAGGGGCAGACTCCAGTTCTACGCCAATCTGAACCTATTGGACTCCCTCTGTCCATACTCTCAGGGCCCACCAAGCCAATCCATGGGGAACCCTTCTCCTCCCCTGTGGACACCACCTGTGCAGCACCTAACCTTAACTGGCCCACAGGTGTGTCCCACCAGAGAGACAGCAAAATGCTACAGTGGCCACTGACAGTAGTCAGGGATGAGACCCAGGCCGTATGCCTCTCAGGGCTCTCAATCCTCTGTGGTGCCAGGGAGCAGGGGCCAGTAGCCCCAGGTGCTTGGCACCCTTTGTCCATTCTCCCCCTTG
This sequence comes from Triturus cristatus, assembly GCF_964204655.1. Classification (NCBI taxonomy): domain Eukaryota; kingdom Metazoa; phylum Chordata; class Amphibia; order Caudata; family Salamandridae; genus Triturus; species Triturus cristatus. The sequence goes on from NC_140583.1 coordinate 153,817,231, forward strand.
TCAGGTCAGGTATGACATCCTGGCACTGACCCACCAGCCCCGGGACTGTACCCAGCGGCTGGACCAAAGACTGGGGTGGCCTCTCCCACACCCGGTCCTCCTCCTTGGGGCTCTGTACCCTCCCACCTGGAGTGGCACCCCCTTCCAGAATTGCCACGGCACCTGTGGCAGGTGTCCTGCGCAATTCGCCCACCAGTTCAGGGGTTCTATCCTGCAACTGGGTGCCCAGGTCAGGGGGGACACCCTGAACCTGGCCCTTCAACCTAGGGTCTAAACCCTTCAGTTGAGCCGGGGTCAGAGGCGAGGACTCCCTCCCTCTGCACCCCCTTCCAGAGTACTGCCCACTCCCAACTGGCGTGGTACCCCCAGAAGCAACATGGGTCAGGACACTGATTACAGTAGTCCCACCCTCCAGGTCAGACAACACCTGAACCTGGCTTCCCAACCCTGGGACCAACCCATGCGGTTGAACGCTCGCCTGGCGCACCAGGACTTCCCGGGGAGCACGCATGCCCCCCCTGAGGGTGACACATAACTCATGTGTCATGTGACAGTCTGCCTGGCGCTGATCTCCCGACCCCTGTCCATCTGACAGTGCCTGAAGATCCCCCAGGACAGAAGTGGTGTCACCATGGTCACTCACGGGGAACGCAGCCCTTCTGGCTGGCCCCTGACCCACTGGTTCTTCCACTGGGGACTCTTTCCCCCTCTCACCCCTCAATCTGGACCTCTGCACCCTCCCAACTGGAGCGGTACTGCCAGACACCAGAACTGATGGAGGCCTGCTTACAGACACTCCCAGCTCACCAGACACTAGGGGATCCCCCTCAACGGGTGGCCCATCAGGACAGCCTAGGCTCCCCGCCTGGTGTTCCCTTAAAGAACCATCCAGGCTCTGAGACTGGGTTTCGGGCACCTGGGGGCACGCAGCCCCACACTCACTCCTTCTCCACTGAGACAGGACGTGAGCCCCTACACCCCTCCCACTACCATGGGGCCTAGCTGGGCTACTCTGCACCACTTCCACCACTCTGGGTTGGAAGATACCTGAGCCACTCCCCACAGGGTCATTCCCCAATGCCTCTCCAGACCCTCTGGAATCCACCAAAAGGTCTACCTCCAATGTGAGCTCTCTGCGGTCAGAGAACTCGGTCTCCAACAGGTGTTGACATAGCTCTGGAAAACAGGGACTTAAAATATGCTCTCCCACAATTGGATCACACAGCCCCCTAGCAGGGTTAACCAAACTAGCCTTCACCTTACCATCCAGTGCCTCACACACGTACTCCACACCACTCTCCTGAGACTGGCAAGACAGTATCTGACTGTCTCTGTCACACAACCCACACTCTTCTGGGCGGTCTTCACACTCACCTACCAGGACTTCAATGTTGGGGGAACCCCTCTCCCTGCGCCTCTCATCTAGAGCCAGTAGAGTGTCCCTCCCGCCACTAGGACTATGAACCCCTGCGCCAGTTACCCTATTCCCTTCAGGGATACTGCGCACTACTGGAGCTACCTCATGCCCTTGAACCTCCTGGTGTGTGTTAACCCCCTCCTTCAAGCCAGGCGCCACATCTCTGGGTGTGTGTACTACTCTTTCAGCACTAGAGAATTCAATATTGCTGCCACCATCTGAGCTGGATTCCTCCTCCCACTCAGAAAAGCTCAATCTCTGAGCTACGCACCTTTCTTGCTGCTGGGATGAGACACTCATGGCCTCAAGCCTCTCGAGCTCCATATCATATTTCTTCATTAAAAAGTCATGCTCCATTTGCATTTTCTTTTCTTCAAGAGCCAGCTTCTTCTCTTCCAGAGCCAGCTTTTTGCTTTCCAGCTCCAATTGACCATCTATTTTCAGTTTTGCCAAAGTGACTTGTTGCTCTCTTGCGGCCTGTCTGTCTGCCAGCTCCTCTGGTGACAGACACCTGCCCGCACTGTGGATGCTCTCCGCTGGTTCCACTAGGTCAATCTCCTCAGGTACAACATCCTCAGCTGCACTCCTTGATTCCATCCAGGCTTTCAGCGCCTTGTAGATCTGTGGTTTGAGCTTGCACCCCACATGTGGAACCTTGAACTTCTTGCAGAAGTACTTGAGTTGCCTTCTTGTGTAGTCGTTCAGTTTTGACGCATCCCATTCCCATTCCATCTCAGAGGCTTCAGATGCTGTGCTGGTTGAGCCCGGCATGGCTTCAAACGCAAGGGATCTTCTTTTTCCTTGGCAAGCGAAAATTAAAACTTGAAAAAGTTCTGTGGTTTAAGCTACTGGACTGTCCACTGTGCAATGGTTAGTAATCACTGCGCAGACACCAAGAACGCAAATCCGTAAATCCCACCGCTGCCACCAATGTTAGAATCCGGGGTCTCTGGTTGGCGCAGGTATGCACTTGCGACAAGCAGGGACCCTTTTCATCTAAGTCAGGGCAAAGGATCACCTCTTTAAAAATAACCCCTGCTCACCCTCTAGGTAACGTGGCGCGAGCAGTCAGGCTAAATTTCCAGAGGGCATATAGGTTAAGCGTTCAAGTTGTCCCACACAATAATCACCACCCCACCACACAAAGACACAAGGCTGTATTTATGTCCAAAATATAATTCTTTATATAAAAGGTTTTCTTTCAGGCAGGTTGCATAAATACAGTTCTCTTGGTAAAATAATCCAGTTACTCTCAAAATGCTTTACGGGCAGTCCACAGTTGTAAAAATGGCACAGTTCTCTTTAAAATAGGTTTCTTAGGTCTTCTGGGCACTTCGTAGCGCCTTTGGGGTGCCTTTGGCAAGGTTTTTACAGTGCCTTGCCGTTTCCCACGCTTCTCGCGTGAGCCGGAGTACGCTTGCCGAGTCTCACTCTTCTCGAGTGAGCACCGGTAATGCTTTTCAATGCAGTACGGTTAAAACGTAGGTACGGTTCGAACCTTGCTGTTCCCAGGGTAAGTACGGGTCGAACCAAGGCTGTTACGGCTCGAACTCAGCCAAAAGGAGCACTTTTCAAAGCGCCATTATTTCAGCTGGCAGTACGGTGCGAACCAGGCACAAGTATTTACAAGGCGGGTACGAACCAAGGCACTTCACAGGCAGTACGGTGCGAACCAGGCACAAGTATTTACAAGGCGGGTACGAACCAAGGCACTTCACAGGCAGTACGGTGCGAACCAGGCACCCGTAGTTACAGGGCAGGTACGGTTCGTACAAAGGCAAGTACGGGCCGTACTTTTCACGCGCTGGCACAATACCTTGCAGATTTCACGGGGAAGGTTCGTGGCGGCCTCGCGGTCCAGTCCAGGGGTGTCCCACGTCGCGCTGGTGTCCCCAGTGTCCAGGGGACGGCGGAGCTTCGTGGGGCGCTCGGGCAGGATGCAGGTTGCCACAAAGGGGGTCAGAAGCAGGAGGGCAGCCTCGGGGTGAGATCACAGCGCCGCGCGCTGTTAGCTTCGGCCGGAGACGCGAACCAGGGCACTTTAGTCCTTTGCAGAAGCCTCTACAACCCGGCAGGGGTCACAGGGACTCGGCGCTCAGGCGCGGAGATCTCCACCTTACTTTGCGAGCTACGGCTCGAGGGGGCAACTGTTCACGGTGCTCGGGCTGTCAGGCCTTTACGTTGTTTGCAGCCACGCCAGCAGCAGAAGTCGCGTTGCTCAGCGAGATCAGGGGATGCACAGGTTCTCCGGGGTCAGCTTGCTGAATCACTTCAAGGCACTTCTCCTCTTCTTTCAGGATGGTAGCGCCCACTGTTCCTGGGGCGCAGGTCAGGGGGCAAGTTCACACGCAAGCCCTTGGAGATTGTTTTAAAGGCACAAGTTGAATCAAAGTCCTTTTCTTCAGGCTTTCCCTCTCCTTCCAGCAGACAGGCACCCACTGCAGGCCAGTCTCTCAGGCAGAGAGACAGTATTCCTCCTTCAGCTTCTCCAGGTCCTTCTCCTTCAGGCAGAGTTTCTTCTTGGCGCAAACAGGATCTGATTTCTTAGGAGCCAGGCTCCTACTTTTATAGTGCGATTCTTTTGTTCTTTAGCGCCAGGGGGCCTGGGCCTGGCTCAGTCCAGTTCTGGAGCACTTTGTTGTGGTGACTCTGCGCTTTCCTTTCAGCAGCAGGGCAGAGACATCAGCCGCTCCACAGGGGGCGGCGCCGGCTTTGTGCTGTCAGAGCACAGGTCTATTCAGAGTCAAGGGTGGACTCCTCCCACCCATCCTGGTGTAATCTCTCTACCCACCACCTGGCAGCCAGCCTGTCTCTGGGGATTCCCCAACCCTGCTCCTTACTGTTGCTAGGCAGAACACACACACACAGCAGAGGCGGACTGAAATGGCCAGGTCAGTAAATACTAACTTTCTAAAAGTAGTATTTACAAACGCAGGATATTAAAATAAACTTTACTAAAAGAAGTATTTTATTATTCTGAGTTCAGGCATACTAAACATAATTGTCTACCATGCTCTATGAGTCCACTGGGATTACAGGGTGTAGTAATTCCAGCAGCCCATTCTGGCCTATGGAGAGCAGGTAGCCTTCAATAGTGAAAAACGAAAATGGCTGTAATTCACTATTAAGACATGCCACACACATCAGGGCATGTCCTACCTTATGCCTACAATGCACCCTGCCCTTGGGCCTACCAGAGGGGTGACTAATATGTAGTTAAGGGAAGGTTTAGGGACTGGCAAGTGGGTGCACTTGCGCAGTCAGCGCGACAGTATCAGACTGCGCGCAGGTTCTGCAGTGGCAGATCCTAGACACATTTTACTAGGCCGCTTCTGTGGGTGGCACAACCAGTGCTGCAAGCCCACCAGCAGCATTTGTATTTACAAGCCCTGGCACTCCTGGTGCACTTTACTAGGGGCTGACAGTAAACCAAATAAACCAATCATGGACACCAATCAATGTATACATTTTACCATAGGGAGAGCATATGCACCTTAGCACTGGTCAGCAGTGGTAAGGTGCCCAGAGTCATAAATCAGCCAACACCAGGTCAGAAAAAATACAGGAGGAAGGCAAAAAGTTTAGGGATGACCCTTCAAAAAGGGCCAGGTCCAACAATATGTTTCACTGGCACTCTATAGGTAGACACGAGCGATTGACACTTCAAAACCTGCTTACTGTGCCTAGCACGCAAAAGTTTAAAGAGGGTGACAGAGCCTTCTCAATTGCTACAAGCAGACTCTAGAACCCTCTTCCGCAAAGCCTGAGGGCTATCCCACAGTTGCTGCCCTTCAGGAAAGCGCGTAAGGCTTGGCTTTACGCTCTATAGACACTCCCTTCTCTGGTGCATTAATAGGCAGGTCTAGTTTCTGGATGGTTAGCTACAACACCTTAATGCCTTTGGGTAACTGTCACACTATACGAATTTAAAATCAAATCGATGCTGTGCATACCATTGATATGGAGGCGTCCTCAGAGATCTGGCACAGGGGAAAAGAAGCACCAGATAAACATTAAAGTAAGTAAATAAATCGCTAGCATTTCGTAAACAAATTTAGATAGCAAAGAAAACACTGATATGATTTTAGTGGGACAGACACGAAGCAGAGATGACAGAGGAATGAGGACATATTTAAAACAAACATAAAAGCCATTTCAGATGTGGGATCTGCAGTGAAACAAGGCTGCCTGTCACCCAGTTTGCCATGTTTGTAACCCTGCTTGTCACACTGTGACACATACTGTGTATTTGGCTTTTTTGTTAAGTGCATAGTCCTGTCATATATTTACAATAGACCAACCTTAAAACCAAATATGCAAATTAGATATTAGCAATCTTTCACCTTGTGTTAAGTATATGCAGTTAAAGGTTGGTTAGCTGCCTTAACAGTTTATAGAGATATAATATGGCCGCAGGCCAGATCCACAAAGTAAACTGTTGGACAATATACATATCAGACATGATCAAAGCACCACTTTAAAGAACTTCTTCAAATAATTGAAGACCCTCTAGGAATGCTTTATTGTAGAAACAGCCAGTATACACTGTAGTGCTGCCTGTGCACCATCTATGCCATTTTGTATAAAAATACTTCTAATATACCAGGAGAGATGCTGGTGCAGCCAGGTCTATAAGAAAGTGGATTATTATTCGGGGTGTCCTATCTCCCTCCTCAAGATATAGGAACACTAACTTGTCAGGGTGGACCTCAAAAGTCACTAAATTAACCTGAGGACAATCCCCGGATAGATATGGCACACAGCAGGCAGGCTTAACTCAGGGCAACGTCTCAATTATTTATGCAGTACAAAAACAGTAAAAAAGTAAAAACCAAAAACAATAATAATCACAAACTGAATTAAAAAAATAGATTAACATTTAATCAATAGAACAACACCAAAACAACAAAAATCCCAAAATAGAAACCGGAAATATATTTTTTAAGATTTTAGTGACAATAGAACCAAAAAGCAAAGCAGCAACAATAGTCTATGGGTACAGTAGACCGGGAACTAGTACAGTAGACCGCGAACTAGGTGTGATTTCAGACCAACAGCAATGGAATGTGGGTCAGATAAAAGAAGTGGGTTTTTCCATGTCTAGTCAACTATTTTACCTTCTGACCTAGTCTGTCTTATGTAGCTTAAAATCTGCCAGTGGGCCAAGCCTGAAGCTTTAGTTGTATCAAAATCAGACACCTTTGCTTTCTGGTCCAACAGACACTCTGGAAATCTTGAAAGTTAAAAGTTTTTCCAAGTCCCAGTTTTTCATGGTTTCTTGAGGAGCTCTTCTGTGTTATTTCTAAGGCTCCTGTCAGGGACAGCACTTAGGGGACAGGACTCATTCTAGCAAAGGCCACTAGCAGGGACCAGTACAGGCCCAGTTGGTACTAGTCAGCTGGTCACTTCTGGAAAAAGCTTCTTGTGACTCTGTAGCTACACAGGAGGTCAGAGAACTGAACCTTGGAGTCCACTCCTTTGTTTTTGGGTGCAAGAGGGTGCAGGCCTCTTTGGATCATCTGCTGTTCAAGAAAATGTTTTGAGGAGGGTTCCCTGTGGTGCTGTATTTATGCTGTGCAGTTGCTAGTGTGTGTGGGTGACCCCCCCCCAAACAATGGGGTAAAAGTTCCCAGGAGTCACTCCACCCACTTGTTCAGCAGTTCCCGTTTACCCTACTGCAGACAAGCCCACAGTGTAACTTCCTCTTAAAATTCAAGATGAATGGAACCCTTTCTTCCTTGTGCACAGCCCTTCTATACACACAGACATGTGGTCAGGGAAATGACAGTCTCTTCTCCTGTGTCCACTTCACACTGGTTCCGGGCAAATAATTTCTCCCACTGGGTATGGAGTCAGCTTGGCTAGTATGGGTTTAGGTAACAAAGGATTTCCCTTTCTCAGGTCTTTCCTTCCACTAAACTATGAATGAGCAAGATTCGCCACTCTGTCTTTCAGGTTTATGACATTTTTGGGTCTTCCCAATAGTCCTTCTTGAGCTGACAGGGCTTGTATGCCCCACACCCAGCCCATCCTATCACCACACTTAAGCCATTGCTCTGCTCTGGGTGCATTTCTCACATCTTAATAAGTTTGCACACTGACTAGGCAGATGTTGGCAGGCTAATGCAAATTAGCCTCCAGAGGCTTCAGGCATGGACAAAGTAACCTATGAAAAGTTATTTTTCCTGCCTATTTAAAACAAAATCTAACTTTACCATGAATTGGCCTTTTAATGAAAATTAAGAACTTACTCTGAGAGACTATACTGTTTCTTTGAAAGGTTATATATAGTTTGCCATTTTCCAGAATCCAGCTACAACCCTGCCAGAGAAAATAACTTTTGGGAGCTCGTCCCTGAAAGAACATGCAAATGTTAACTTTCACAAGTTTCACTTTTAAATGTCAGGCACCCTGACCTTGTGGTCAACAAGGTGACCTTAGGGGTGACTTATTAATATTGCAAAATAGGGCTTCCTGCCTGTCAGAAAGGGTTATTTTGACAACCTTGACAGTAGAGTTTTAGGCTGTTACCCTTGGTAGGCCTGAATCCTTGTTGTTGGCCCACTCTGTGGATGGCACAATAGTTGCTGCAGTCCACAGTTGGCATGTAATTTCCAGGCCTTGGGTCCATTTTCTACACCAAATACTAGGAACTTTAGACAAGTTAAATGTGTCAGTCAGGGACAAGCCAATTTAATCATGTTAAAAAGGGGCACATAAATATTTCATTCTGGTTTTACTTGTTAATATTAGAACAGTTAAAAAAATCACGATAATCACAGGACAATTCATGCTTTTCAAAGTTCCAAACCTTTCCTAAAGATGGAGCTAGACAACCGAAGGTCACTGAATTCATACTTTGCTTATTCTCCATTGGTATTTAAGCTGCCAGTGTTAAGCAGAAACTCAAACAAATCAAAGCCTCTTAATGCATGCTCAGAACTGATTGTCAAGCTAAGATGGTGTCTTTATGATTGTACTATAAGTCTTCCAAATGAAGCCAACGAATTTAACGTCTTCTCCTACCTTTCATTTAGGCTCAACTACTTCTCTGGTAAATATTTAATGCCATAAAGAAGGGTTGGGGTAATTTATTATGGCATACCTTCAGGGTAGCTTTCAATTATTTTCATCCTGTGGCTTGCTACAGGGAGCTCAGCCCTGTTGCATCCCAAGTAGTGTTGCTAACCACATATTATATATGTAGATGACTGGACAGGTTCTGTAACTTAAACTACATTCTAAGTGCCGGCCTTATTTTCAGTGAAAATGTATCCTTCGTTTTTATGCTGCTAATGAAAAAACACAACCTTTTCCTTGACAACATGTACTTGGAAAAAGATTGAGATAGTAATGTGGTTCCTTGTAAACCTTGTTGTATGCTGATGAGCAATTTATTGAAGGTGATAACTTTATCAGCATATATAGGAGTACAGGGTGCCAGATTCCACCATTCTAGTCTTATACATTTCTGCAGCTAATTTGTAAATATAGAATGAGGAATTAAGAGGTGCCAAGTTGCGCACTTGCTTTAGTCCATTTGCTCCTCTCTACTTGCTTTGAAAAGGTGGCATCGATCCATTTATATTTTGACACCATGTCTGAGTATCAGACAATTAGGGGCATATTTATCATAGTGTTGAGTCGCCCTTGAGTCACAAAAGGGGGGTAAAGGCGACGCAACACTAAAGTCAGATTTATCACGTCACACAAGGCCACCTTGGGTGGCCCTGCATGGCTTGATAAATATGGAATAACGCAAGGCAGGGCAAATCGCTGCCTTGCGTTACTCTGCCCCACGTAGGCGCTCGATGGGTGGAGTGCGGGTGTTTCCATGCATCGACCCATGGATTTTAGCATAGTATCAGATTTAGCATTAGTGGTAGACCTCGGAATGTGTCAAAATGTGAAGTATTCCCGGCGGAGGCTTAACGAGGAGAAATGCCTTTATTTCTCCTCGTTTTTTCTTCTTTCTGCATGTACTGCATTCAGCAGCACTTGCAAAAGAGGAAAATGCGCCTGAGGAGTGTTTTTGTGCAGGAAGGCGTCTCTTCTTGCTCAAAATGAATCCTTCCTGCAATGTAAGCACCCTGCACCCTGACCCAGGTATGACTTTATTGGCGCTAGACAGTCAAAAGCGTGCCAGTGCTAAGAAAGGACTAGAATGTGCCATATGATGTTAAATATGGAGCATTCCTGCCCTTTCCCTTTTTATGCAGTGCAGCAAGGGGGCTAAATATGCCCCTTAGCAACTTTCATAGATGCCACGAGAAATCAAAACTGCAATTTTGGTCTGTGAATTTAACTGTTAGCAAAAGGAAAATGATTGAGGCAGAGCGAACAGTTAGTTTTTTTATGTGTTGCATATTTGTCCAATGCAATCTGTAGGACTGGGCTCGGAAACTTCCCTATTTAGCCGAACATGTTTTATACTTTTCCGCTCAACCTGGAAGAGATTTCAGAACAGATTTTGCAAATATTTCACCTCCACAATTCAAGAGAGTGACTTATCTGTAATTTGTGTAATCATCTGTAGGTCACCTCTTGTGCTATAGTAGCATAGTACTGCCATTCCAGGATCTTGGGATGTGACCAATCATGTTTGAAGAGGGATGCTAAAACTAGAACCCACCCAAGAAAGAGTCTTTAGGAGAAAATAGGGAATTATTCTGAACATCTTACATTTGATATTCAGCTTAGCCCAATTGAGTCTGCTATCTGAAATGGACATAAAATATCACCTACTTATGTAGCCCACTAAGCATATCTTCTAATGGGGCCATTTAGGAGCTGTCATTTAGGGAATATTACTACTGTATATACTCTATCCAAGTGGCCTATGGTAGAGAAACCCTACATCTGAAGGTCTTTGGAGCATATTTATAAGGAAATGACGGAGCGCGGAGCTGTGGCACCTTTTGCAGCACCACTCTCTGACATTTACAGACTGCCAGAATGCACCATATTTCCCACAATATGGCTCACCCCTGTGTTTTCCCTAGCTCTGGCTCTAAAAATAGTTTGTTAGTACCAACACAGATGGCATAGTGCAGGGTGCCTGTGTTGCATGGAATGATTGATTATGTGCAGGAAGGTGTCCATTCCTGCACATAAACAATCAATAATTACATGTTGGTGTTTCTATGAGTGCTGCAGAATGCAACACCCATAGAAAAAGCAAAAATGAGGAGAAATAGTTGTTGTGCCATGTTAACGCACGCTATTGCATAGCATTGGTTTTTGGCTCTCCCTCAGATTTACACCTCCTTGTAAATCTGAGGCAGTGTCAAGAACTTTGAGTCCTCCTCCTCCATGCCACTTTATGATAATGAATCTAACAGCAGACCATATACCCTCAGTTCTGCTCCATTGATCAAATGGGTGTCCTCTCTGGCTCCTTCATGCCTATATTCCTATACGCTGTCGGCCTCCTTTCCTTTCCTCCGTCCTAAGACCCCTTGGAGTGCTTTCCTACCACTCTTTTACGCATACGTGCCAGTGGAAAACCATAGAGATCAGTGGCGTTACAATCACCCCTGCGGTGCAAGGGGGCCCCATGCTCCATGGGCCTCCCTTGGCACTGTGCACGGGTGGCAGGCCCCTGGCCTGGGAGCTGCTGAGTAGCGTTAGGCGTGGGCCCCTCCTCGTTCTTTGCAGGGGGGCCCTTCAAGTTTCTTTACGCCACTGACAAAGATAATCATTCCTTAGCCAGATTATAAAGACCCCTCTTCCTTACCTGACAGTTCAGCTGTTTCCCTCATCCACCTCCTCTTGGTCACAGAGACACTGTGGTACTGTTGTGTGGACTGAATGGCTGATACTTCCTGTGTGTGCCTACAGCATTGGCATCCCCATCTTACCGTGATATGTGGCAGTGGCATGAGGTGATGTTACTTTGTACATAATGGTTTAGTACAGACAAAAAGTGTGGACTGACAGACTTGACTGTCACGTTAACAGTGAAGTTAGAGGAATGATGGCTGGAGGAGTGGGAGACAGAGGGCCATTGAAGGGAAGGGTGGGACAGAGGATTAACAGAGCATTGTGCTATGCCCGCAGGGACAGGCTGGACTGGTAACATAGTCATAAGTAAGTACATTATTCCTTTATTTGTGAGCACCCTCTGTACACCCGGTCCTTTACTTGTGGGAGAGCTTATCTCCACTTAAGCAGCCCATGTTCTGCCTGACGCTGAAATGCCCTGCTCTATTACACACTTTGGCCCGGATTTACTAAATATTCATACAGCGCAGCAAGCCAAGTTAATGCGCTGAGTTGCGCCATATCAGCTAAGATGTGGCACTGTTCTGCTCTCTCTATGCATGGAAGCACTTCTGGCTGCCGTGTGCCAACACAGACACCCTTGTGCCGTGGTGCATTGGGGTAAGCATACACTTTTTGAAGCAAGGAGACTCTTTCAATACAAAAACTAAGCTTTAACACTGTAAGACATTTCCTACTGTGTGTGTGCTTCAGAAAGCAGCGCATATATAGAGAGGAAAAATGAAGAGAAGTGGAAGCAGTTCTGCTCGTTACGCCTGTCTCAAGGCGAGACAGGATTTTGAAACAAATCCCCATTCTTTGTAGATAGGGAATGGCGTCGCTCCTGATAGAGCAAACCTGATACAAAAAGGTCTCCGAATCTGGGCTCACAGACAAGTCCCTGGAGCGAAGAGTCCCGGAACAAAGAGTGGTATCCAGTGTCCTGGTCATGGAGATGGAAGATCTTTGTCCTGGAGTGTACTAGTGACCTCGAGACATGACAGGAATTTGAGGGGCGCAGCATGTGGCAGGGGATTCAGTTCTGATTGGGGACTGAGAGCCCAAGCCGCAGTTTACCTGATTCCCCTCTCGGGCCTGTATGACAATTGTAATAGTTCACTCAAGTTGCCCTTTCTTTATTAAACTTTGCAGTTTTTGTACTTGCAGGAGGCAGCAGTCCTCTACTTGTCACAGAGTGGGATGGGGTCAGGGAGACTGCTGGCCCCACCCACTCTGAGACGAGGTGTCACTGATGGACACTCAACGCCTGGGCACTTCAAGGCTTAAAACTGAAGCACGCAGGTCTGAGTTATCAATGATGCCTCCCTCGTCATGAGAGGAAGGACATCACAGTGCATTGCTGGGCTGAGGAGGTCAAGCTCATAGGGCTGTAAAATCCTCACCCGGCAAAGTTCAGCTCATGCAGCCAGGCGCCGGTGCATTTAAGGCCTGTATAGCGCCTAGCTGCCTGACCTGAGCATGAAGAGTGTCTGTCAGGCTGACCCTTGCTCATGTTTCAAAAAAGGTGGGAGCAGAGCCCCTCTGCCCTTAAGGAAAAGCCGTGCCTGCGAAAGTTGACCTCGATCATGTCTCTTCTTGCTTATCAGCCTCTCACATCCCCTTCCCATACTCCCTTGCAACAAAGGTGTTTGTGCTGGTGCCAAGTATCTTTCAACTTTTACAAATACAAGCTTCAAAAAAGTAATAATAAACAAAAGTAAAACTAAGAGCACTTCTGACAGTTCAAACTACTTTTGAAGTATAGAAATAACCAATCTGCAAAAAAGTAAAGATTTCAATTGTGTGATATTATAGCAAATTTTCTAGGATCGGAAGAAGGAAGAGAAGGTACATGGAAGGGGAAAACGACAAGAGTATTTGCTTGCTTCAGCTACAAGATCACATTTCAAACTCTTCAGCACTTTCCCTGTCATCGGTGACATTCAAAAAGACAGAGACAAAAAGAATGCAATTTTAAGAGAGATGAAAGCATAAAATGATGTATCTTCTTTGCTTTGAGAAATAATTTGCGTGTTCTGTTTCAGATTGGAACGTTTGAGAAGGAGCATTTGACCTATAATGGAACCGATAAACGAGAACATTAACAATACGATTCCAAAATATATATAATAAAGTGATAACAACTGTATTAAATAGGATACATCACTTTTAGGGTCAGGTTTTATGAGCTATGTTTTATAAAATAGATTTACACAATTTATATATATGTGTATTTATTAAAGTGTTGTGGCAAAATGAGCAACCCATAAGCAAGTAGCTAACAATTAGAAAAGCAAATTTCAAAATTCAACCTTTGAGAAATCAATGCGGTGGTTAAGAAAATATTGCATTATTTGGTGGTGTCTATTTTACTTTGTTATCAAATTGCGCCATCTTCTGGGTAAATGTAGTATTGTACGATGCATTCAAGTTATAAAAATGGACTGTAGAGTTCCAACTAATAATAAGTTTGCTGCTCTTTGGCGATGTATAAAACAGGACTTAGCATCGCCGTACTCAATAGCACTCAAATGATTTACTCTAGCTAGCGGGTTGAGAGACTGAGTCAGCCCTTCGGATTTTAAAGTTTTTGGGGCAGATATACAAGCCCCTTGCGCCACTTTGGCGTCACTTTTAACATTGCAAAAGTGACGCAAAAGTGGTGCAAGGGGCTTGTATTTCTGCCCTTTTGTTCACAAAGATTTAGGTAGCAGTATAAACAGACTGAGCTGCTGAATGTTTCACAATGTTTGATAAAGCTTTCCACATGCAAAAAATGTTTACTTTTAAAATGACAAAAACTAGGGGGGATTGGCCCATAGGACCAGAACCAGGCAGGGCCGTACTAAATTGAATACTAAAAGAGGAACCTGGCTCCGTTTGACGTTATGCTCTTATTATTTTTGAGCAACAAACAGACCACTATCTTTTCTGTTTGAATGGAATTTTTATTAAACCATTCCTTTCTTTGCAAGTGTCTGTAGTTTACCAAAAAGATGTTATTTGCATGAAAAGTAAAGAGACACACATTTTTCAAATTAACATACAAAACATGAAAAATTCTTATGACGATTTACAATAGACAGTGCATGAAATACTTATATACAAACACATGTATATACAACAACATTGGACTTATGCATCATAACATCAGAAACTAGAATACTCTTATGGCTATCTTGTTTTTGGGGCCAAACATGTGGCAAACACGGGAAAATGTTTAGAGTGTGTGCGTGGTGCATACGATTCAATGCAAATCCCTCACGTCACAACAAGTTTACTCAAATTCCTCTGTGTTGAAAAAAGAGCCAAGCGTTTCAAGACCCAGTCCTCTGGTACCAGGACTCTCATCAGGGCTTCATGTTAATGGTCAGTGATTTCTGATTAAAGGACAGAGTTGCTGCTCTGACTATTTGCGTGGTAACCAGAATCTCTAAACAGATATTACTGCATTACTGCATTGCGCTTCGTAGTTTATGCCGGGGGGAATTTCTTTCAAAGGTTCCCGGTTTGCTCAGAGGCAGGCGTCTATTTCTGTAATCATTGCATCCTGTTTTTAAGTCTGAGCACATTCGTATTCTATATCTGATCTGAACTGCAACTTCACTATCAGCTAGGCCTAACCTACCTCTGAGCAAACCGGGAACGTTTGAAAGAAATTCCCCTGCAATGTGGCATTGGGATTGGTCATTGGTGCCGGGATGAGGCGTTCCACCAGGGACTGGAGGTGTGGGCATGTGACCATGCAGGCTGTAATGCAGCCTGCATTGTGAACAGGACCGGGCGCATGACTGCTTTGTGCGGCCTTAGCGGGCCGATCAAACAGTCACTGCGCACTTGAGTGTGCATGCCACTCCGCCCCTGCCCTTCTCCATGAGTGGAGCTGCCCTAAACACCCTCCCACCCACAAAGGAAACATGGCACGATAACATCAGGAAGTTATCATCATGTGATGATTGTTCCTCTTCTCACACTGCTTGGAAGCAGTGGGGCGATGCTCTTCTGCCATAGCGGATGAGCTGCCACTAATGGTGCGTCATCTACTGCTGCTAGACCTGGGCGACTTGTCCCCCGGGCCTCCTCCGCTACATGTTCCACCTTCTCCTTACCTGGACATTGACACCGTGGCGCAATCTGCTAAACTCTCTCCAAATCTGTGACGCACCCAGCAGGAGCCTCAGCCAGGTGGGATTTCACAAGCATGGGTACAGCAGTCGCCGCCAAGTCCGATGGTGAACCTTCCGATGCAGTTGATGCAGCAGGGCCCCCACAAGTTTGGCACAGCTCAGGGGCCTCACCCTCCACAGCGTCCAGCCAGCGCAAACTCATCCGGCCTGTGATGCAGAGAGGTGCCTCCCACCGTTGGTATTCCTCTCCGTGCAACCAAGTGTAGTGGTAGATCATAGAATGCGATGCAGACCTCCCTACGTTGGTGTGCAGGAGCGCCTCTACCATTCACAGCTCCTAGGGGCACAAGGCGGTCTTCTCACACTGGTCAGCAACGTGTCTCCATGCGACCGGCCAGGTATGGGCGATTGCCGCACCTCAATGTCTACCACCATGGCTCATCGACTCCACAGCTCCTCTGCATTCCACTCCAAGCTCCAGACGCAGGTCCAGCGAGGCATCCAGGCTCCAGACGCAGGTCCAGCGAGGCATCCAGGCTCCAGGTGCAGGTCCAGAGATGCATCCATGCTCTCATTCTGATCATCCTGGATGTTAGGTAGCTTGAGGGGGTTGTTGATGTGTGCTGCACTTTGCCCTAGCTGCTCCATTCTGCATTTAATTTTTTTATTTGCCTATTTTTTATTGGAGGTCGGCTGATTTTTTCCATTAGAGGCAGAAAAAAACTCCAGTTGGGCTGACTAATGTGCATTTTTTTGCCGCTAATGGGCCTTTAGTTGATTTTTGCCCGCTAATGCCCTAATTCCTATTGCCCTAACGCTAATGTTAGTGACAGTTTATACTACTGATCCCTGAAGCTATCGCCATGTAGCAATGTCTTGTACATACGTTGCTAACAAGGCGATAGTTTTCAGTGGTACACAGCGGTAAGAAAACTGCCGCTAACTAGCGTTAGTGGTAGTTTTCGCCAGTCCTTGTACATATGCCCCTCGGTCTTTCCAACACCTGCTTGCATGTAGTTGCGCCAGCCAAGCGGCCCATGGAGGTGTGTGGTACCTGCTTGTGCTCTTGAATTAGTAAACTCAGTGAGACTGTAATCGCAATCTTTGTGCGCATTAAGCACGAGGGCCAAACATCCAACTCTACACATGTCTATGGTTGAACTGTACAATTGCTCCGATGAGTAAGCTGCTGCTGTGGAACAAGTTTTTCTCTAGGTGGGCAGCTTTCCTATAACCACATTTTGAGCCAAATTCTTTCTCGTCCAAACTGCACACTTTCAAAAGTTAATTAGTGCTTTGACGCCTCCTCTCTTGGCGACAGGGATTGGAACATCACTTTTACCGATTTTGCAGCGGCGCAATACCCTGCACCATATTTACAAAATGACTTTAAGGCACTCTTTGTGGCTTAACGTAGGTATGTCTGTGAAAGGGGAGTTACTGTGGGTGTTCCACTACAACACCCATTGCCTTTTGATGCTGTCCCGGATTTACATGGCTCTCTAAATCTAAGGCAGTGCCAAAAATGAATGTCATGCAATAGCAGGCATTAGAATGGCGCAACAGTGAGAAAAACTTTAATTTCTCCTAATTTTTGCTGTTTCTATGTGTGTCGTTAAGAAAAGACAAGGGAACCCAATATGAAATTGGTCAGGGACCCTGGGTGCATATGAAATTTCTAAAGACAGTGGTCCTTAGACAATCAGAATACTATTCATAAATATAGACTCAATCAGTGCTATTTTCTTTGTCCAGACGGACAGATTTTTAATATACAATGATTGTATGACATAAAATACGAAAAGAATCCAAGTGGGACACAGCCTGCTTCCTACTAACATTAACAAACAAACAACATTTTAGGGAAGGGTTCAGGCAAGGAAGGCTTGTCTGAATAAACGTTGGAAAGTATTACAGACTGATTATAGTGGAGACACCATTACACATTTTGCATTACACTATAGTATATGTATATGGTGTACATTATGTCGCCGGCGTTTCGATCCCTTGGGTTAATAGCGGGATAATCATACGGACACTTTTAGTTATCATGCCTGTGTACATTTAGTAATTGCTAAAATTGCACAAACCATGAAAAAAAGAATGGAGAAGTGGGGAGAGAGAAATGGAACAATGAGTTACAGTGGGCATTTACTGATCCATAAGCCTATTTCTAAGATTAATACTGTAAGTGGAGTGATAAAAACCGTGGGGCCGTTTGAACAATTGGCTGTGCATAAGAATTTGAATGTTGAAGAAGTAGTTGATGGGGATAGAAAAGAGCCAGGGAGCAAGTGTTTTGCTATGGCAAAATGACGAAGAAGAGGTGAGTAGAATGAAAGATGGCCGTGCTTACACGCATTGCTCTAGATTGTGCCGAAAGTATAATCATTCTTGGTGCCTGGGTTACCCAGTAGAGTAGAGGCCCAGTGTGAGGGGCACTTGTGCTCCTGTAAATTAAAGAGAGGGCGCTAGATCGAATAATGCGCTAATAGATGGAGGGGCTTAAGGCAGTGATCTGCGTGCGGTAGGCGAATGCCTGGAAAGGAACGGACATAAACAACCAAAAACATGATTACGCATTAGAATGCGACACAAAACGAAAAGAAACATAAGCAGTAGTGTACATACAGGGTACCTCATTGGTGTAGTAGATATCAGCTTATATACTACAGATACATGCAATATATTGACAGTGCAATATTAAATCAATTGAACAGGAATTGATCCAACCCCTTCGATATGAACTCCCCAGCAAACAGGCCAACCGACCAATCAGACAGACATGAGCACTGGAAATTCCAGACTGGATCTATCCCACTTTCATCCTATCAGAAACTATTCAGGAGGCTTGTATGCGCAGCATTCCGCGCAAATGCAGAACTCCCCATGTATCTGCTCCTGTCAGAGGGAGAACCAGAATCAGACAAGAGCTAGGTTTTACCAGCTAAGGGGCATATTAACAAGCCAGGCGATAAAATTATCGCCGCTTTAGCGGCAGTTAAAACGGCGATAATGGGCTTGATAATATGCTCTATGGAATTCCAATTGAAGCCCATGTTAAAAGTTCTTCACATGGGTTTCAATTGGAATTCCATAGAGCATATTATCAAGCCCATTATCGCCGTTTTAGCGGCAGTTTTCTGCCGCTAAAGCGGCGATAATTTTATCCCCTGGTTTGTTAATATGCCCCCAAGTAACTCTGGAATAAGCCCCAGAAAATTTTGGGCCTACTCTGTGGAGGAAGCAACTCGCTATATAACTCTGTTTGTGTGTTGCAGAACAGCATATCTCCAGACCATTGTGTGACGGTAGGGGGAGGACCACGGGCTCAATTCATAGCCACCCCCCGCTGAGCAAGCAATAGGCCTTTATCTACTAATATACGGATATCTTTCCTCATTCGTTTAGAGTGACCCAGAAGGGCTAGCAAAGGGTCAGGAGCCAAGTGTACTCCTATGATTTCGCTCCAATTTTGAAAAATAAGCGCCCAGTATTTAACAATATCCGGGCACAACCAGGCCAAATGGATGAATCCTGCCTTGTCCGTATTACATCTCTCGCACCTCGCAGACTCTCTGAGGCCATATCGATGTAAGCGAGTCGGGGTATAATATACCCTGTTCACAGTGCTTTAAATGGGCCGGTACTCACCGGTACTGAGTACCGGCACTTCTTAGATTTTTCCCTCGGAGTACCGGCACTTCTCTACTTCAGAGGAGAGTACCGGCACTCATGAAAAAGTAGGCTCATTGGATCTGCTGGTGAGCAGGAGTAGAACGTGTCTCTGGCAGCCAAGGCGCCGCTTCTGCAGCCCCGACCTGAGCCCCAGCTAAGCTATTCAGCAGGGCTCATGTGAATAATGTCCGGGTGCTCGCCATCACGCTGTGCTTGACAAAGCAGGGTCCCTTCAGGCCCTGTACTGTCAATCACATTCTCACTATCATGTGCGTTCGTGCAAGCACTGGAATCATGACAGTCCGCTGGCAGTGGCAACCAGCCTAAGGCCAGTCTGTTCTGGTAGCAATTAAAAATGCCATGGTAGGTGACGAGAAAAGATGGCTTTCATCTACCTGAGTCTTTTGTGTGTCTACTAAGTTTGTATCTATGCCTGTTTTTGTATGAAAAGGTGAAAGAAAGAGAGAGAATCAAGACACTCTCAGGAGGTTTTTTTAAAAAAATGTGTGGCACTTTGTTTGTACATGTCTGCTCTGCGACAAAGATTCATAAATAACATAAAAGGGAGGGTTGGTGGGTGGTTGAGTGGATTAGTGAGTGGATGAGTGAGCGGATGGGTGAGTGAGCAAGGGTGGATGTATAGATGGATGATTGAAAGCTTGCATGGGTGAAAGAATGTGAATGATTGGATAAAGGGCGGATGGTGGGTGGATAAGTGAAAGTTTGGATGGATGAATGAAAGGTAGGGAGGATGGATAAAAGGGTGGATGATGGATGATTGAAAGCAGGGATTGAGTGAAAGGGTGGATGGAATAAAGGAGTGAAAGGGTTAATGGATGGATGAGCGAAAGAATTGATGGATGAGGGAAAGGGTGGATAAAGAGATGGATGAGCGAAAGGATGAATGGTTAGGTTTGGAGATGGACGGATTGATAGGTTTGGATATGAACGTTGGATAGACGGAATGGTGAAAAACTGAATGATTGATGAAAGACTGAATAGACGATAGAATGTAAAGGTTACATGGTGGACATAAGCAGGTAAATGGTAGGATGAAAGGATGAATGGATAGATTGATGGAAGAGACAAGAGATATCTTCTGGGGAGGGTCATGATGAGTTGCTCCATTTGCTTGGTGCCATAAGAGCTTTGGTGCGACGTAGGGGTATTTTCAGTTTCTTCCTACTCGTGTGCTCAAAAGTATATAGTATTGTGCCAAACATCAATTAACAGTATGACATTAAGAAGGTGCAACTATTGCAAAAAAAGGAAATGTTAAAATATTATTGCATTTCTTTCATTTTGTGTAATGAGTTAACCTGCTTTGTTTATATAATCACATTTCTCATGTGTTATGGTATATGCTGCAACTAATATAGAAGTTGTTAAGTATCACCATGGCTTGGCTTTAGCCCCGCCCCTAGCTCCGCCCCCTCACTATTCCTCTAGCTCATTTTAATGAGTACCTGCACTTATTTTTTCCCATTTAAAGCACTGCCTGTTCAGGAACTTAAAGTGAGTAAGTCTGCGATGGCCATTCAGCGATATTCCTCGTGGCATCACAGCAATAGCTCCATTTATCGTCATCTAAATTTATGTCTAATTCAGCTTGCCACTCTAGTCTGGCCTTAATGTAAAAGTTCTTGCGATAATCTTGTGTCATGCAATATATTTTGGAAACAAGGTGGCTGGGGGAATCTTTCTCAGTACCAGTGAAAAAGGACCCACCTCTGTTGGTTCTAACATGTCGTCCCCAAGCATATCTCGAAGCGCATGTCTGACTCAGTAAAAATGGAACATCACAAGTGGAGTTATATCTTGCTGGTCATCCACTATTTCTTCCCAGCTACGGGGCATATTATCAAGCCAGGCGATACAATTATCGCCGCTTTAGCGGCAGAAAACTGCCGCTAAAACGGCGATAATGGGCTTGATAATATGCACTATGGAATTCCAATGGAAGCCCATGTTAGATGTGAAGGACGTCTAACAAGGGCTTCAATTGGAATTCCATAGAGCATATTATCAAGCCCATTATCGCCATTTTAGCCTAACTTGATAATATGCCCCTACATCCCCTACCATCCGCGAATAGTTCTCCTATTTTTGAAATACCCAGTTGCCCTAGGGCGCGTAATACCCCCGGTTCATTAAGGATTGGTTCCCACTGGCAAACTTCTATTGGAGCGAGCGGGGAGTACAATATTGATGCGGCCTGTCTTTTAACTACGGGGCATATTAGCAAGAACCTCGTTAAAATTATCGCCATTTTAGCGGCCGGAAACTGCCGCTAAAACGGCGATAATGGGCTTGCTAATATGCGTTACAGAATTCCAATAGAAGCCCAGGTTAGATGTCCTGCACATCTAACCTGGGCTTCTATTGGAATTCTATAACGCATATTAGCAAGCCCATTATCGCCGTTTTAGCGGCAGTTTCCGGCCGCTAAAATGGCGATAATTTTAACAAGGTTCTTGCTAATATGCCCCTAAGTTCTGCCAAGCATAAGATGTAGCATTGATAGAGTCTCAAAGACGTGATACAGCACGGCTACCAGAGGGGAGGGCGCAGCAGCGACCCTTTCAATATGCAAATGTGGAGGAGGAGATTGCTGATGCAACCAATAAAAGACATGGGAGCACTGCGCCACTCTGTAGTAAAGCTTCATGCCTGGTGCACCGAGTCCCCACATCGAGTAAGGTAATGTCAGTATTTCCCATGCGACTCGGGGTTGTTTGCCGGCCCAGGCCAAACGTATCAATAAGGATCTTACACATTTGAAAAAAGGAGCTGGTAGAACCATGGGGATATTTAAGAATAAAAACTGAAATCTGGGGAGCACCACCATCTTCATTAAGGAGATGCGGCCCAAAAGCGCTAATGGCAAGCGCACCCATCTAACAATATAATCCTCCAATTTAGTGATTGCTTTACCGAACTTGTCCCTGAATACTATTTCGGAATTAGAATGAACCTGGGTGCCTAAATAGTGCACAGAATCAGCCAACCAGGTCAATGGAAAGTCTAGGTCAATCGGCTCCATGGCCGAGGTGAGGGGGAAAATGATGGACTTAGCCCAGGTAATTTTGAGGCCCGAGTATTCTCCATACCGAACCACTTCCCTCAGTACCTCTGGATCTCTAATATATAATAAAATATCATCAGCATAAGTAGAGATTATTAGATTGTACCCTGGAAAGCAGATTCCGCGGTGGCTATGATATTCCCTAACTGCACAGGCCAGAGGCTCCGCAGCAATGGCATAAAGCAGGAGCGACAGCGGGCATCCCTGCCGAGTATCCCTAGAGATTTTTATAAGAGAGGTCACCAAATCACCCACTCTAACCCTGACCATAGGGGAATTATATAGGACCCGACACTCCGCCATTTTCTTGTAAATATGCCCCACTGTGCGGTGTGGATCAGTCTCGGGCAAGACAGTGCTCTACACAACACTCTTTAAATATGCAATACGTTAACAAACAACCATAGTAATGCCTTACAGCATAATTTCCTACTCCAGTAATTGGTACAACATATTTCACCATCCACCATTAAACCTTGGGCACATAGTTACATTCCTGAGTATTTTTCAATTGCACCCTATCCCTTGTGACACCTTAATTGTCCTCAAATCATCCTTAGGATCACTTCCTTAATATTTCTTTATTTTCATGTATTTCATTATGTATTGTTTTATAGCATGGACTTTAGAGCCCTGTACATAGGTGGATGTAGAAAACACCGAGGAGAAGTCAACCATAGGTTGTCTGTAGACACAGCATAGCTAATATTACTAACCGTACAGTATTTATTTGAGGAACACATAGGATTTTGGTACAGCAATATCTTGGTTGGATAGTGTAGCAGTGGGTTGGGTAAGAGCTGAGTTTGAGGCATTAGGGATGACCAGTGAAAATGGATAACAAATGAGAATCTGTGACTTATATATATACATGATGTTGACAGACCTTATATACATTTTGTTAATGATGGCTGCCAATATGAGACCAAGGCTTTCTAAAAGCCAAAACGCGCTAAGATGGTAAAATAAACACAAAATTGCAGCAAATACCTGTGCGTGGAGTCTAACTGAAAAACACAGGGGCATATGTACAAGGAGTTAACGCCGTCGTAGCACCGATTTTTTGACGTTCCGGCAACCTTTTTTTAATCGCCATATATACAAGTTGCCGCTAACCGTGGTTAGCAACAGTTTGCTGGTGAAATCCTCCATTTTTCATATCGCCACTTCTGTTAGCGATAGCGAACGAAAATGCGATGCAAGATATGCGTTCATTTGCAAAAACAGCTGCTAACCCCACTTGGTGATATTTACAAGTGATTCCCGGTCCGGCGATACTTTCCAAAAACAGCCACTAAGGCCCGTTAGTGGCTGGATTTTAAGACCAGAAAAAAGGTTTCATAAAAATAGTGATAAAATAACAGTACATGAGAGAGACTACCCCAGAGTCTCATTTGCTAACCAACTGATGCCATGGAGGTCCTACTCTTGCAGCTCGGATCCCCGAGAAGACCACCACAACAACCACCGCCACCGCCTCCAGGACCACCACAGAGGCAGCGCCAAAGAAAGCGGGTCTATTGCCAATGCACCACCCTGACAGACCTCACGCCAGAGGATGTGATAGCCCACTACAGGATTAAAAGGAGCTCCATCCTCCGCAAACTGACCCAGATAGCCCCCAGGCTACAGGCACCATCACACCGTAGCACCAACATGCGTCCGCACACAAAGCTTCTAGCAGTGCTGCACATGTTGGCCTCTGGTACCTTCAAACCAACTACTGCCAGAGTTCCTGGAGTCTCCCAGTCATCCTTTTCAAGGTTCCTCCCAACTGTCTTGGATACCATTATCAGCCTGGCACCACAGCACCCATGCTTCCCCAACACTGCGCAAGAACAACTTGACACCAAGCAAGGCTTCTATGCCATTACTGGGTTCCTGCATGTGTTGGGGGCAATTGACTGCACCCATGTTCTGCTTGTGCCTCCAGTGGACACTGCACACATCTACAGGAACAGGAAACACACACACTCCATGAATGTGCAGGCAACAGTGGACCACCAGGGCTTGTTCACCAATGTTGTTGCTAAGTTTCCAGGGAGTGTGCATGACTCCTACATCTTACGACAGTCCATCACCAATCAGCGGTTTGAGAATGGCACATGTGGAAATGGACTGCTTGTTGGTAAGTATTAACTGAACACACCACACACCTCAAGGTCCCTATCATGTAACTCAAAAATGTGATAATGCACCTGTAGCAAATGTTATACAACATGCCTTGTAACAGGTTCACCTACCATACACAAGAACCCAAGGGACTGCGGTTAGTGGGGGTAGCCTTGTAGACAAACTTTCCTCAAAGGTCCTGCCTCTCTGTCACTCATTTGCAAATGCTGGGAGAGGTAGGACCCAAGTGGGTGTGATGGAGGGTCAGGACCTATGAGGAAAGTGTGAACACAAGGTTAACCCCACTAACCGCAGTCCCTTGAGACACATTAAATCCATCTGAATAGGTCAGACAGAAAACACTACAGAACCGGATGGGAGATAAGCATACCTTCCACCTTTTCACAAGAGTGTAGCTGTCTGCACCCTCCAATTGAGAACAAGATAGAGAAACACCCCCACTGAAAACCCAGGGAGATAAGCCCATTTTGCCATGAAGAAAACCCAGGACCCATGTGGGCCATCCAATAGGGGTGAATCATGTTGGCATGGCATGAGGACCATCAACTCCTGATGACACCCATTCATTTTCTTTCTCACATCCCCTGTGACTCACTCATCAAAGGGATACCTGGAGAGGGAGGAGGATTTGTAATCTTCGGACCCCCTGGCCTATCTCTCTTAAGTGCACCCTGAGAAATGGTTGAGCCCAACCTGACCTTTAGGAGTCAGGGTGCAACCGATGATGAAGCATGACACCACTAGAGTTTGTGAGGGGTATTTAACAAAAAGGAATTGCGTCCTTCCCTGCATTTGAGCGGCTGATGCCACGAGAGTTCAGTGCTGAGCTTTCATTACACTGGATGGGATACCTCTGGTGAATAGTATTTCATTTGGAAAGACGTATCCATACCCGGGAAATCCTCTCTATCCTTGTGGTTTAGGTGAAGGGCTCTTCTACCTTATCCAAGTATAACATGCATATTGCTACCTTGGTGAGGTTCAGCAATATGATGCACAAAAGCTGAAATACCAATGTGTGTCGGATGTTAACTGACACACACTGAAATATTGATGGATATTACTCAGACATGAATACATGCAGAGTCAAAGTCAATTCATGCACAAGGACATCAATGCATATATATGTTGTCATTACATGTCCCAGTGAGTACATTGCACCAGGTAGCAGTGCCACTGTCACTCAAACACTGACCAACCTTTGGGGCAAGGGGCATGTAATTAGCCCACAATGACTTCAACATTTAGCAGACAAGGAATCTCTCTCACAGCTACCCTCAGCACGATCACTCACAATGAGGCATGTAGATGATGTCCGAAAATAGTAACCATAAAAAACTTAAGGGGGATGTGTCAGCAGGCACATGTACCAATGGTACACCCCATTACATATGTGCACATGAGAGGACCAGTATGTGCAATGGACCTGTAACAAACTATAATCTATTTACGAGTTAAACATACATCCTGACGGTCACAAGGATCCAGACAATGCCACCATGGTGTTGTGTAGGCTGTCAAGAATAGGCAATTTAATTTGCATTGATGTTGGTCAATTGTCTGAAGCTACACGTGACAAACCTGAATTTCCAAAGTAGCAAAATAGAAACTCTGAAAACACAGCAGGCACAAATACTAATGGACACATCTCTCCATTATATGTTTCAGGTGATCAAGGATATGCACTCTCCCCATGGCTGATGACACCCCTCAGAGCCACAGACACACAGGCACAGAGTCAGTACAATGTTGCCCTTGGATGCACCAGGTCCATTGTCGAAAGGACATTTGGCATGCTTAAGTCAATGTTCCGGTGCCTCGACATATCAGGCGGCAGACTGCTGTACAGCCCAGAACTAGTGTGCAAAATAATCCTGGCATGTTGCATCTTGCACAACATATGTATCCGCACAAATGCGCCATGGCTTGAAGTGCCGGATGAACCAGACAAGCCTGAGGATGACTAGGAAGACGAGGCAGATGCTGTACAAACCACAGCTTCTGCTGCAGGAACAGCAAGGAGGGAACAAATAATAAATAATTTCTTCACATAAGCATGTAAAGATATGACATCCCGTTTTTTCTTTTCTTTAGAAAATGCACATAAGCATAATTTGTGCAATAAAATATCACTACACCAAAACCTTGTGTGCATGTTTAATCTCTGCATAAATGTATATATTTGACAAGTGAAAGTTAAACATTGTACGTTTAGTAAAGGTGAATTGTAAGTTTTAGGGTGGGTATGTGTTTTGGGGGTCAGATATGAATTTCAGGATGTGTGTTGGGGTCAAAGATGAATTTTGGGTGTGTTTTGGGGTCACATATGAATTTTAGGGTGTGTTTTGGGCTCAGAGATTAAATGTAATCAAATCCTGTTCATCTGAGGAACAACTTGCACTTAGCGTCCAAATTTTGACTGCCTTAACACAAACGCGATAATTGTTTCATAACCGCTATGGAAAATAATCGCTAAATACATGTAACAACACGGAATATTACCGTCAAAGCCAATTTGCGTGCAGAATCTCACTGCATAGTCAAAAAACGGGCCGCAAACACACAGAAAGGATGTCAGCATATATCCTGTGTACTGTAGGAGTACTGTGCACTTTCTGCTGGTGACTGTGGAGAGTGCTGGAGGTGTTTGGAGTTGTGTGCTGGTGATTTTGGATTTTGAGAGTGTTGTTATGTCCTGTAAACTGTCCCTAGTGTCTCTGAAGTCTTGTGTACATGTCCTTAAGTGTTTTTGCATCTTGTATTAAATCTTGTTGGGTGTTTGTCCAAGGGGTCATTTACATTATTAATAGTTGTTGGGGTATATATTTGGGCTTTATTTTTGTAGGTGTGGGTTTAGGTGTGTTCTGGGAGATGGTGGTTGTGGGTAGGGAGAGCAGGGTATTGGAGGGGGCATTGGGGGCTTCCTCTGGCTAGTTAAGTACTACCTGCCCTTGATGGTTGAGAGTGGGGGTCGGATCATGCAGGGATATGGCGTACGTGTGCGGAAGGTGAGGTGGGAGCATGTGAGGAGTCAGATGCTGCGGGTCTTTGGTGTGGACAGGACTTTCCGACAATGGAAGCACCGATGGCAGGATTGCCTGGGCCGTGGGGGTCACATGTAGGACCACGTGGGAGTTCTTATTGGCCTACAAGGTCGTTGTTAAATGAACACTGTAGTAAAAAATAAAAAATGCTGTCTGTAACACAGTGGAGAAAGTGGTGGAGTGAGATGTTAGCCATCATCCTACACGCCTAATTTGGCCACGTCAGAAACACCAGGCTGCACCATATTTACAAGCATATTGTGCAGGCTTGCGTTTCCCCCTGCACTTGTGCGACACTTAGCAGTGTAGTGCCAACCCAGGCACCCTTGCACCATAGTGCAAGGGTGTCTGCATGCAGGGCAAATATTGTTCATGTACAGGAAGGGTGACCTTCCTGTACATAAACAATCCAAGGCATTTTTCTTTTTCCATGTGTGCTGCACAAGGCAGCACACATGGAAAAAGCAAAAAGGATGAGAAATAAAGCAATTCTCCTCGTTTTGCAAAGTTAGGATCAGGTTTCCCCTGACCTTAACTTTTAGCGCTGCCTCCTATTTACGCTGCCCCTGTACCTATGTTTTGCGTAACGTTTGATGAGATAGGAAAAATTGTTCATATAAAATAGGACATCTCCAGAGTGTCATACACCATCAATAGTTGTGACACATCCTTGTGCGATCTGCAGCGATGCTATTGTTTACAGACCATGGAGAACATGATGTGGTTGGAAGGAATGTGTCACACAACTAGTGTGTGCAAAATGTGCGAATGTGCAAGCAGGATTGTCTTGTGTTGCCAAACTCTGCATTATCATGTCTTGTGGGAATAACAGGCAAAGTAGACACAATCATGTATTGTTAGACCTGGCATTTCTTGGCGTTATTACCCCTGACCTTTTGCCTCTACCTCCTCTATTGTTGATGCTGTGATGGATTTTCTTTTACTGGCTTAGATGCTTTGGGCACTGTGCCACTGCTGATCAGTGTCGAAGTGCAAGTGTGCCCTGTGTAAAGTGTAATGGTAATTGGTTGTCCATGATTGGTATATTTATTTTACTAGTAAAGTGCATTATGAGTGTCAGGGCTGGTAATGCAAATGCTACTAGTGGGCCTGCAGCACTAATTGTGCCACCCACACAAGTAGCCTTAAAGAGAGAACTCAGGCCTGCCACTGCAGTACCTGCGCGCAGTTTGTTAAACTGCCATGTTGTCCTGACAAGTGCACCCACTTGCCAGGCCTTACCATTCCCTTTCTATGCACATCAGACACCCCTATGGTAGGTCCAAGGTACCCCCTGGGCAGGGTGCAGTGTATGTGAAAGGTAGGACATGTACTAAGGTGTGTACCATGTCCCGAAAGTGAAATACTCACCATTTCGTTTTTCACTGTTGAAAGGCCATCTTGCCCATAGGGCAGAATGGGGAGGCTGTGTAATATGTTTCCAGCCTATATTCCCATAGGCTTAAGATGGAGCGGTGACGTTTAGTGTGTCTAAACTCAAGATTCAATAACACATCTTTTTGTGAAGGTAGTTTTTGCATTGTGTGTTTAGAAACCACTCTTTTAGAAGTGGCTGGGTTTTTGTGCTCTAACATTTCTGTGTGTCTCTGCCTGGTTGTGGAATGACTGTCTGGATCTGAAAGTGACAGAATCTGGGTAATGTCTTGACCTAGGGGAGGAGGTGAGACAGCCACAGGCTGAACTGCATCTGGAGTGTAGGGGGGAGGAGTAGCCCCTGGAGGTGAAGAGGCCTGGGTTGCTGCCATAAAACAAAGGCTCCATCTCCTGCTGAGTGATTAAGGATCCAGACCCCGACTGTCAAAGGAAGAAGGTGTCACTGGCAGGGAGACACCCAGAACTGGTTTGGACAGGGGGTCAGTGCCCCCCTGAACACAAAGACTTCAAAGACATTTAGGGGTATAACTATGAAAGCTGAAGCACCTGACCATTGGAATGGAACTGTTTAAGACTGAAAAGGATTGAAACTACTTTGTGGTCAAGAGGAACCTCTGCCAAGGAAGAATCAGCTGCAGAGACTGAAGGAAAGGATTGACCTGTGCTGGGGCTGTCCTGCAGTTTGCTGATTTAACCAGGGAGAGGCCAAGGGACTTTGCTGTGTGCTGTGTCCTCCTGCTTAAAAGGACTTTGCTGTGTGCTGTGTCCGGAAGTAACTTGTCCCCAAGGGCCCGAGGAGAGCTGGCTCTCTGTTGTGGAAAGTCAGGAACACAAACGTTTCCTGGAGTGTCTCAGCGATGCTGTGTGCATGTGCTTTTTGCAGCCTGAGACCGTCTTAAGAATTGCCCTGTGATCGTGGGCACCTGGAGTCCAAGTGAGTCTCAGCCACGCTGTGTGTGTTTGCTTCGTGCAGCCTGAAACCTTTGTGAGGATTGCCCTGTTATCATGCACACCCGGAGTCAAAGTGAGTCTCAGTGACACTGTGTGCGTGTGCTTCGTGCAGCCTGAAACCTTTGTGAGGATTGCCCTGTGATCGTGTCCACCCGGAACTCAAGTGAGTCACAGCAACGCTGTGTGCGTGTGCTTCGTGCAGCCTGAGACCTTCGTGAGGATTGCCCTGTTATCGTGCACACCCGGAGTCCAAGTGAGTCTCAGCGACGCTGTGTGCGTGTGCTTCTTGCAGCCTGAGACCTTCGTGAGGATTGCTCTGTGATCGTGTGCACACAGAACTCAAGTGAGTCACAGCGACGCTGTGTGTGTGTGCTTCATGCAGCCTGAGACCTTCGTGAGGATTGCCCTGTGATTGTGCACACCCGAAGTTCAAGTGAGTCTCGGCGACGCTGTGTGCGTGTGCCCTTTTGCAGCCTGAGATCTTCGTTATTGCAGCAGCCCGGACCGGCATCCCCAGAGGAGCTGTGCCACCGGCCCGAGCCCACTGTTGCCAGAGCGGGACTTTTGAACTAACCCCGCCGGGGGAGAGCCTGAGTCTCACTGCCCGGTATCCACAAAGTTGCATTGGAGGCCCAAGCCGTGAGAAGGGGAGAGGAGAGCGAGGTCGCACAGGTAATGTGTGTCGCCGCCTGGAGTGGGCTCAGAGAGAGACATTCTCGGCCTCTCCCATTCTTGCAGCGCGAACCTCTGCTTCAGCTCATATCGCGGCCCATACTTGCCAAGGAGTGGCAGTACCGGGGCCAGAGTGCGGAGCTGCACTTTGGTTTACACCATACCCGTGTTGGGGGCATCTGTTGGCGGAAGCTGCGAGTCAGTACGAGGGGCGGAGAGACCGTCTAAAGCACCATGATCGGTGCTGGAGTGTATTACGCATTGCATTATTTCTGCATTACGAACTACCTGATTGTTGCATTATGCATTGCATTAGTTTTGCATTACGAACTACATGATTTTTGCCTTACGCATTGCAGTAGTTCTGCATTACGAACTACCTGATTGTTGCATTATGCATTGCATTATTTCTGCATTACAAACTGCCTAATTGTTGCATTACGCATTGCACTATTTTTGCATAACGAACTACCTGATTGTTGCATTACGCCTTGCATTAGTTTGCATAAAAAACTGCCTGATTGTTGCGTTACGCATTGCATTATTTTGGCTTTACGAACTACTTGATTGTTGCATAACGAACTGCATTATTTTTACATTGCGAAGTGCCTGATTCTTGCATTACGAAACTGCATGGCATTGCATTAGGACTGCAGTAGATCATCTAGAATAGCTCATTATATTAGCCAGAACCTACAAGGGCTTGATGTTCTAATAACTGGCCAGGAGGAATATTACAAATACGCATATTTTGGTTTTATATCGTGTGGTCTCATGTATATCTTTTTATATAAATATATACTTGTTTTTATGAAGCTCGTGTGAAGTCCATTTGTGGTGTCATCATTGGGTTACTGAGAGCGTGGTTGCAAATACTTTACACACTTACCTTGACGATAAGCCTGGCTACTCGTGCCAAGCTACCGAGGGGGTGAGCAGGGGCTATCTAAGAAGGTGTCCTTCCTTTCCCTGACGTGGAAGCAAGGGCCCCTATTTGGCCTAAGGTACCTACCTCAGCCAACTAGCGACCCCCAGTTCTAACATGTATGCAACCTGAACTGCAACAGTACAGTTACAGAGCATTGTCATTGATGCTGATGAATCGGGTGATGATTAACAGGACACGTGTGAATTTACGTCTGATACCAACATACGTATATTTTCATGTTTCACAGATGGCAGACCACTGATTACACAGAGGGACATTGACACCTTCAGGGACCCACACGCCACTGGAGAGCTCACCCATTAAATATTGTCATTGCGAGATGTGATGAATGTCTGGCTAAAATCCTGTACGTAGTAGTATGCAGTATTGGTGTGTATCACATGTATCTTGCCTCCAGTGTGATGATGTTTCGTGGAAGTGTGAAGTGTGAACTAATCAGTAAGTGAAGATGGAGCAATGCATATGTCTTCCAGATGTAACTTTGCACATTCCCAATCAGTGATACCCATGCAAGGAATATCAATGGGTTCTGTCACTACAGCACATGCATGTGGATTACAGAGCATTCAGACAGGAGAGGAGACATGTGAGTGGTGGTGATGAGTATGACCAGACATGGAATGCGTGTACATCCTTGACTGAGATGACTGTGTAAGTGGGCCAGATTATGCACAGGAGGTAGTGTTTTTCAGGCCGTGGTGGGTCAGACACAGGTCTGTACAGTACTATTGAAGGTATGCTGCATACCAGCTTTCCAGAAGTTGCAGGGTGTAGGTTCAAGCCAAGGATACCAATGACATGCTCCCCAACCACCTAGCAAAGATGGCCCCATGTATCTAATTGCCATGTTTTGTCACTGCAATGGTGTTGTCAAGCTGTCTCCTTGGGGTCATTCCCGTGGTAGACTCAGGGGCAAATGTATAAGCCCCTCTTGCCACCACTACATCACCTATTGTGAAGTTGTAGTGGCGAGAGGGGCTGCGCCTCATGTACAAGTCAGTGTTCAGCCACTTAACGTTGTTTTTTCAATGTTGCGTTGTGCAGCACACATGGAAAATACCAATTGCAGAGTTTGATTCTGTGCAGGAAGGTGTCCCTTCCTGTGAATGTACAAATAAAATGAATAGTGTGATTTATACGCTTCTATGTGTGCTGCTTGATGCAGCACAAATGAAAGTGACAGTAGGGCTTTTTCCAGGATTGTTCATGTGCAGGAAGAGACACCTTCCTACACATAAAGAATCCTCCCCTGCACAAAGACACCCTTGCACTCTTGTGCAAGGGTGCCTGTGTTGGCGCTAAGTAGATGAACTTCACACCATCGCTGGGGGACACACAGGGCTAAACCACATACTAGTACATAGGGTTCAGCCCTGTGTTACAGAAGTGGAGGAGCTTAGTGTTAGTTTAGGGTAGTTATTTTTGTAAATGATAATAAATGTTTACTGGTTTTGAATTCTGGTTGCACTTATGTCAGAAATGATTTGGTGGAGTGCTGCTTTTTACCTTGTATACAACTTATTCAATCACAGAACAATCATTTGAATGTGTACGTGTGGTCATGACATGTTACTTAGCTGGACGAAGTGTGTCAGGATCCATCTGATTTGAGCACAAGAAACTTGCATGGATTACAGGGTGGCAAGTAGGAGTTATGCCCTAGGCTAGGGACACTCTTTTGTGAAGTTTAACATCCTATGTGTGACTCATAGAGTTGGACAGCACATTGTTGCACATTTACAACAAAATGTAGGAACATGACCTTGAGCAAACATTGACATTGCAACTCTTATCTATCATGAAGATGGATGTATGCACTGTGTTCCCCAGATTACTGCCCCAACCTGCAATTCACATGAGCCTGGCGCAGAGTCCATCTACCATGCACAGACATGGGCACACTTGCTGCTTAGTGCAAGTGTGTCAGTATTATTGAAATTGGATGTTCCTGTGCAGGGAGGCTCACCTTCCTGCCCATGCAGAATGTTGTCATTTTGCAGATCAAATGTGCTGGGCACAAGGCAGAACACAGTTCTGCAGTAAACAGGAGGGGAAATGTAGCATTGCTCCCTGTAGTGCCAGTGTCATACTCACTTTTCCTAGCTGTCACTTGGCATTGACTCATAGTGATGCCACCCTTGAAATGGTGGTACAGCATCTGACTATATGCTAATTGCAGTTCACTACACATCCCTGGACACATTGCCCTCTCCTTTCATAGTGAGCACAGCATGAGAGGGTTCCTTATTTCCGAGGCATTGTCAAGCCTTGGGAAGTGGCTGACTGAGGACTTGCACTTTAGTATAAGTCCCTATTGCCAACACAACTTCACTGAAACAGTCATTGTGGTTCCAATAGCAGGTGGTAGGTATGTGCCATTACGAATCTCCATCTATGTGAATCCGGTGTGCTCTATCTTGGAAGGTGACATGCAATGACCCCCATCACAACAAGTGTTGTCCACCCATTGTGTGTGAGTAGAACTGGCAAGTGAGACTTGTTAGCAATGCTAAATGGAGACACTACTTGTGGCATGCGACTCACTTGGACATATTTCACACAGGCATATTCCTATCATGTACGTAGGGCAATGTTGGAATCTTGCAAGAATGTTGTATTTGATCAATGAGGGCATGGCTAGTTCACACATACCCGGTCATCTCACTGCCTATCTGGGACATAGTTAAACATGAACATTTATCATATGTCCCTCGGTGTACATTTTGATGGATTCACTGTGCCAATATTTTTTAAGACTTCTATACTTGAATGGTCATAGGCAAAACACATCTGTGTGACTTACATATTTTTATTTGCATGTGCATTGACTTTGGAGAAGACTAGCCCAGTGCTTGGTCAAACAGCCCCCACATTCCATAGATGCCCAGTGGAGGGCCTGACAGATTCCTTTGCGGGTAACATGTCCAGAGGAAGAGGCAGAGTTCAGTCAGCAGACTGATTGCAGAGTCATTGGGAACAACAACAGAAATTATTGCAGTCCATATCGAGGTCCAAGGTGATGAGTGTCGCAGAGTGAATCTGGGGACAGTGGAAGCTGATGTTCCAGGGCATTATGCTAAGCACAGATCCATGGAGAAACAGCCCATTTGGCATAGATGAATGCTACCGCTTTCTTCTTTTAAAAAATGTAGATTCATCCCCATCTTCATCCTCTGATGTGTCATATGCCTCCTGTGGGCGTGGTGGTAGATTGGCTGCGGCACTGTGAGACACTGACACATCAAGGGGCTGAGATGTGGATGTTGAAGCAGCAGCAGCATTCATCTGTTCCAAACCTTGAGGCAGCACTGCTGTGATGAGCAGCTGCAGGGCATGGAATATTCCAGCAACATCTCTGTGGTATGCAGCCGTGGTAGCCATTTGTGAGGCTTGCATCCACTCCCTGTTCCCCATGATCATTCGCATGTGATGCAACTCCTTGCTAACATCGCTGGAGCAACTGTGACTGGACAGTTGTTCTTGTCTCTAAGTCAGTACTCCAGTGATGTCCAGCCATGGATTGCTGGAGAGCAGGGAGCGGACTGTGGGAGTCTGTGATGGTCTGTAGGTGGTCCCGAATGGGACTGAGACACCCATGTACCCCATCTAATTTGGCCACCAGGCTGTCAAACCCCACCCGCACCTGACCAGCCATCTCCTGCTGGACCTCTACCGCACGACGTTGAAATGCCAGAAGTGGGTCCTCAAGGTCCTGGTAGACAGCTGTGGTGGTAGGTGCTTGTTGCTGGGTGGTTTGTCCAGGGGGTGGAGTTTCCACGACACTGCTGGATGGCCCTGCTTCCAGAGATGGGCTGGCAATGGAGTTGAGCAGCTCTTGGAGGGTGTCCTGGTCGATGGTTGCAAGGTCTTCATCTTCATCACTGAAGAGTGGAACAGGCTGCTGTTCAGGAGGTGATGTTTCTCCCTCTTCAATGTAAAGGGGAGATGCAGTTGTATGTGTGTTTCAAGTATGATCATGCATTGGATAAGTTTACAAGCAGACTGCATGACAATGTCCACTCGGCATGTTTAGGAGGAGATGCCTATTACATGCCGGCTAGTGATTCAGTGTACAACATCACGGATGTGATGTTATAGTTGTGCATTATCATCTCACAGTTTACAAGTGTCCCACTGTTGTGATCTGGGTTGATGTGATGTGCCACTTGATAGGGGTAGGGAGGTATGCTTGATTTGCCATGATACACACAGTGTAGATACTTGTTCATTTCGTTAAGTCAAAGGGAGTGATGATATCTTAATGGATGCATGTTGATATCCAGGTATGGCACAGCTTTGGCTTTACTGCCCCTTATCCCTTTCAATCAGTGACCCTTTCTCTTACGTGCATTTCCAATGGTGAGATGTTGCAAGCTTGATGAAATATGGGTCTTTGTCACAGTTGGGACACTTGTGTATTGTTGGTCAGCAGATGTCTTTCTCTCATCAGGGGTTGTATAAACATGAGGAAGTTACAGAGTGTGACCTGCTCCCTTAAGGATGAACTCCACACTCAGCCACTTCAGTGACCGTGGCCTGCACCATGTTAACATGTTTATGGTGCAGGCATGCATTTCATCATACACTGTCACTTGCCTTGTCAGTGTGGCTCACAGACAGGCTGCTTTGCTGGGTAGTGCACATGTGCATGGGTTTGGTGCGAGAATGTTTATGTGTGAGGAGGAACCCCATCAGGCACATTGGCAATGATGGACTAATTGCTGTTTCTATGTGTGCTGCACAATGCAGTACACATGTACCAACAAACAGCTTTGGCTATTGTGATTTGTCCTGTGTGCATGTCATCGGTCATGTTTTTCCTTGCATGCATTGCTTACTGCCCTCCTGTTGGCTTAACCATTGTGAGTATGGCGCAGTGTGACTTTCTATTGTTGTTGCAGGCTGAACATACAGTAACAACACCCATTACCCTCAATGTTGACACAACTTGTAGGGTGTAAGTGGGCCTAGATTTTAGAGCTGTGGATTTCCAAAGGCTTATTAGTGGTGTTCAGGCTCTATCACCACCCCCAACATCACATCATGTTTGATTGGCAGGGTGATGTATGTTTGGGAATATGCCATGCAGATAGTCACATGGATGATACATGCTGTCCTGTTTCATATAATTGGATGCCTGGGTTTCTGTGCAGATGACAACAGCCATGGCTGCGTATTTGTTCACTGACATTGTTGACTATCCCAAAATACTTGTTTACACGCACATCAAGATGTAATGGGCAACTCACACCAGGACTAATGTAGAATACTGTTTTCGGTATGGCACATGTGTACACTTGAGAGAAGAGGAGTTAATTTTGACCTAAGGGGTGATGGTGCCATTTAGCTATTTGAAATTCTTTGGTGCTAAATTGCTATTCTTGCTTGTTGTCATACTTCTTTACAGGGACTTTTTACTTCTGTGAGTATGGTACACAGACAAGACATGTCGTAAAACATTATGGTGACACATTCCTGATATGCGTAGTCTATGCACTGTACTGTTGGAGGCATGTCCCCCCTGCTTATGGTATGCCATCACATTTTGACTGAACTGTGCTGAATGTGTGCATTGTGGGATATCCACCTTTTAGACAGAAGGCTGCATGATCACTATGTTGTGAAAATGCATGTATTTATGGTACGCAGACTCACTACATGCTTTCTCACTTGGTGTACACAGGGCTGCATCTCATGAACAAGGAAAGGGGAACATTGCCTGGAGATGCGGCAGGCTGTCAAAATGGTGCCCTTGCCTCAAAACCACGCATATACAATTTGTCTGCTTAGGGCTGCATCTCTTTGATGACAATATGAGGAGGCACTGTGAACGTGACTGATTATGAGCATAAGTGAGCATGCCACTACCAATGTCAGCACACATGCATCCATTTTCAAAATTAGTATGATGCTAAATTCAGCTGCAGGGTGATTTGTCAAGCGGGGGCTGAGAAAAAGGGGGGACCCAAAATGCGTTTTCCCCATGTACACTTCCATAGGGATTTTAGACAAAACTACATCCAAAACTGCTGAACGGAACTACACTATCTTTGGCAGAAAGGTAGCTTTTAGCTCAGAAAGCGAACTTTTTGTGAATTGGTGTAAATCTGTTCAGTAGTTTTCGAGCTATTAAAAGAAATCCAAATTTGAATCTATAGGGACACAGATCCTCAGATGATTCGACAGTCCCCGTGGTTAAATCTTATTGGCTGCCAACACTTGAGCCAGGAAGTATTGGCAGCTTGTCTTGGAACTCAGCTTTAGCCGAATCCCACAAAAAATGTTTAAAGAAATGACAAGGGGGCAGGGTAGGATTACCCTGGCCCCGTAGCTTTGGTCTAGGGTCCCAGAGGGACCCCGCCATTTGAACCACCACCTCCCCGGAGCTAATTAAACAAAGTGAAGGGAGTTTGCACGTCCCCCCTGGCCTGGGGACCACCATCTCCCCGGTGCCAAATGAAAAATGTACACATGGAGAGGGCCCACGCGGTCCCCATTCTGGGCCATATATGGCCCGAGGAACCACAACCTCCCTGAGGCTGGTCCTTGCAGATCAAAGGAATGGGGCTGCACAGCCCCTCTCCTGGAGCCATATGGCCCTGGGGACCTCCACCTCCCAGGGCTGACTCCTGCTATGTCCTGGGGTGCCCACCCCTGGGACATAGCTGTTTGCTTTAGCTTGGCGGGAGTTGTAACAACTTCTGCAAAGCTAAAGCAAACAGTCCGGTTCTAGCGGGTGGGAACAAGGAACGTGCACCACCCCACTAGATGTGGAGGTGTCATCTCTTTCTCTGGGCAAACTAAAGATGTGGAGGTGTCATCTCTTTCTCTAGGCAAACTAAAGTGAAGAAATGCCAGAAGGAGGCAAAATAGAGATCAGATACGAGCAGAAAGAGGAAAAATAAAGGTCAGAAATTAGCAGAAAGAGGCAAAATAGAGGTCAGAAAAAAGCAGAAAGAGGGAAAATGAAGCTCAGAAACTAGCAGAAATTGCCAAAAAAGAGGTCATAGGTGAGCAGAAAAAGGCAGAAAACAAGCAGAACCCACTCAGGCACTCATGCACCCACTCAAGAATAACTTAAATGCTAAATATGGATTAGTAGCAACAATAGAATAATTAAAGGACTCATTTTTATAGTCATCCAAAATTCACTTATAGTAAAACTGATGTGCTTCTATTAAGCAACAGATAATGAAAAAAGATAATGTGTTTGAGTTTATTAAAAAGTTACCATTTACATGCCTAAAGCCTCTAGAGGCCTTTTGCTAGGTAGTCAAATGTCATCTGGATGGCTTCCCTGTCTTGAAATGTGGGTTGCTCACAGAAAGAGGACAAAGGGCCTAGGTGTGGTGAGCTACTTGTCTTAGCTTGGCAAGATGGCCTGGGGGCCGTGCCCAAGAACTAGTTTCACTTAAAATAGGCCTACTCTGGCATAAACATATGAACTTGACACCAAACCTTTCTCCTTCCATTGTACCTCTAGCCAACTTGGCTCCAGAACCTGTGGGAGAGAGGGCTGCTCCAGGACTGGTAGGTTTGTTCATTACCATAGCCACACCTCTTGATGGGGACTGGGAGCTTTGCCGAGAGGAAGAAGGGTTCTGTCATATTGGATTGCCCCACAATGCTGAATAGGAGGGTTTGGATAGGGTTAGAGAGATGAGATTGCATCCTAAGATTGGCCCAGGTGCCTGTCATCTAGAATTTTCCATCCACCCTGCAAAAAGGAGAGACAGTGTCATGATCCGCCATAGGATGACACTCAGCAAATTCAGCCATAGTCAGCAAACTCAGCCATTGTCACGAATATTCTTAGAACTATGTATGTATGGAAAGTTATGTCAAACTACATTGTGTGCCCCTGTCATGGATCACGGTACATTTATCGCAGCCCCTCAAGCACTTCCTTAAGATTTATGAGATCTATGTGTCCATTTCATGAAAAAACACTTCTGCCACACATTGGTGCCGATTACGATCCGGTAAAAAAATTCCCCGTGCGACTCGTATCCGGTCTTTTTACCGTACGAATCGTACAAGTGCCGTACGAACTGGCAATCACGATTCGCATGGTAAAAAGTCCATACGAACCGCATCGGGAATGATTTCCCACACGTCCTCGGGTCGGAAAATGTGTCCGACACGTCCTCGGACGATTTACCGTACAAATGTGAAAGGTGAAGTCCGACCGAGGAATCACGATCCATCCCGTGCGTCCGATGTTACAACCGTATGGAAAAAACACCGTCCGCACCGAACTCCCATAGCAACCATGGAGAAATGTGCCCGCATACGCGCCCAACACTCCCCCCCGCCCC
Source organism: Triturus cristatus (assembly GCF_964204655.1). Taxonomy (NCBI): domain Eukaryota; kingdom Metazoa; phylum Chordata; class Amphibia; order Caudata; family Salamandridae; genus Triturus; species Triturus cristatus. The sequence continues at coordinate 153,856,762 of NC_140583.1, forward strand.
CGTACGTCCGAGACGTACCCCCCGTGTATGTACACCCCCACCCGTGTATGTACACCCCAGTACGTTCGAGTCGAACCCCCACCCCTGTACGTGTCGTACCACCGTCCATGTACACCCCAGTATGTTCGAGTCGTACCCCCACTCCTGTACGTGTCGTACCACCGTCTATGTACACCCCTGTACGTTTGAGTCGTACCCCCACCCCTGTACGTGTCGTACCACCGTCTATGTACACCCCAGTACGTTCGAGTCGTACCCCCACCCCTGTACGTGTCGTACCACCGTCTATGTACACCCCAGTATGTTCGAGTCGTACCCCCACCCCTGTACGTGTCGTACCACCGTCTATGTACACCCCAGTACGTTCGAGTCGTACCCCCACCCCTGTACGTGTCGTACCACCATCTATGTACACCCCAGTACGTTCGAGTCGTACCCCCACCCCTGTACGTGTCGTACCACCGTCTATGTACACCCCAGTACGTTCGAGTCGTACCCCCACCCCTGTACGTGTCGTACCACCGTCTATGTACACCCCAGTACGTTCCCGTCGCACCCCCAACACAACCTCCTAAGTACGGAGCGCACCCCAGGCCCCAACATCACAACCGCATGTACGAGTCGTACCAAGCCACACACAAGGACAGCACCGTACAACCAAATGGCCCATGTACACACCGTACACACGCTCAAAACGCACGTACACAACCAGGACAAAACAAAACAACACAAGAATACACTATTCAAATGGCACAAAGCCACTAAACATGGCCAACAAACACTAAAAAAACACATTCACTGACCTGCAACTGCCAAAAACAAACAGAGGCCCAAAACACCACCACTCCTTATTTCACACCCACCCAAACTTCAAACACAGCCACACCCACCCATGGACCAATAAAAAGGGCCCACACACGCAAACCATGAGCCTTTGCAACAGACTCACTGCTGCCAGACACCACAGAACCATACTACAAGCCTCACCACACCTTACACTTGCACACCTTCACACAACCACCTCCACAAACACCCCCTCATCACATTCACACACACACACCTGCACAACCACACCCACACACCCACAACCATCCACACACACCCCCCACCATCCACACCCACACCCCTCACCATGCCCACTAACAAGAATCCAAAGTTGAGTAACCGAGAGTTGGAGGTCCTTGTTGATGAAATCCTCAGAGTGGAGCCACAGCTCTTTGGAACATTGGTCAGAAACACCAGCATGGCAGCAAAAACAGCCATGTGGCAGACCATCGTCGATGCTGTGAATGCTGTTGCGGACACCAGAAGGACCAGGCAGGAATGCCAAGCCAGGTGGTACGATCTGCGGAGGAGGGTCCGAGCCAAGATGCTGGAGGAACACAACCAGGCCAACGCCACTGGAGGAGGGCCCTCCCGCAGACCCGTACACTACCAGCCCTGGGAGGAGAGGGTGATGGCCATACAGCCGGTGGAGGCAGTCGAAGGATTAGGAGGACTCCGAGACCCGGTTGAGTATACGAACAACGCACCTCACATGGGGGGGACCTCATCCACAACCAAAATCACTAACAGGCACGCAACCACCCCAACCTATCGCATGACTCAACCACACTCCATGAACACGCACATGCCACTGCCGCCACCATGCCCCATGCACCCAGCTGGACAATGTCAAGTCACAGGCCACAGAAGACACCAACACATGACACGGTAACCCGGATGGCGGGAGGGTGGGCCCCAAAAATCACGTAGTGCAACTCAGAAGCAGACAACAATGCCCTCTGCCCATATGGCCCAGGTCACAGCCAGACAAAACAGTGTGTCCCCACACAGGAAAGACTCGCCAGCAAATGGCGGATGCCTTGCATCAACACATGGGGGTGAAGGCACTGTTTTGCACATGACAGCAGCTAATGAACAGCCAACACTGTGAAAGAGTGGCAGCACACACAACCACAGCAGCAGCGCACACACAGACACTACACCCAATGGGTGCCTGGAGATCAGAAACAAACTCACAGCAACAAGCCAAGGGCCATTCAAAGGACTGGAAAAAGTGTGTGTCTAGGAAGCTGGGCTGAGGTGACAGAGGGTGACACACAGAGGGAGGGAGAGGGGGACAGAGAGGGAGGGAGAGGGGGACAGAGAGGGAGGGAGAGGGGGACAGAGACGGAGGGAGACACAGGGACACGGACAGAGGGAGGAGGCTGACACACGGAGGGAGGGAGAGGGGGACAGAGAGGGAGGGAGACACAGGAAGACGGACAGAGGGAGGAGGCTGACACACAGAGGGAGGGAGAGGGGGACAGAGAGGGAGGGAGACACAGGGAGAGCAAATCAGCCGTGTGGTGTGTGGGAATGTCTGCTCGTCAGCAGGTAGACTGCGTGCATGTAGCCAAGGGTGGCCAGTGCCAGAACCCCCCCTCTTCACCATGGCAAAACACAGGGCAATGTCACAACCTGTTCACGAGCACAACGACAGCTACTTGCATTATATAAGTGTGTGGATCCACTCCATGTGCACATGTACAGTGCTACACGGAAGGCGCCAATGCATGGCTCGCCACACCTGCCCACTCCACTGCTGACTGCAGTCACACTTGACGCAGCAAGTAAGACTGTGCCACACATAGTTAAAGGGGCCAAAGTGGTGCCCAAAGGACACACCCATGCACAACTGCACTGTGAGTGGAATGCAAGACAGATCCTAATTCCAAGAGGAACAGTGCCAACTTTGAAACTGATGAAACATGGATGTTGCATGGACCAAAATTAACATTGTCTCTCTCACACACAGGTCAACGTCGTGGTTCACCCCCCAACACTGGGGGGGAAGACTCACAGGACCCGGATCTGCGGGAGCCCGATCCCACCGGCAGCGACGACTCTCACCACTCTGTGGACGACCCCGACCGACCTGGCACCTCTGGTGTCCAACCACCTGCAGCACCTGCGTCAGGTACAACTGTGCCAACCACCACCCCCACTCCTGCCACATCCCAGGAGACACCCAGGATCCCTGCCCCACCACCACAATGCAGCCAGGCTGGCCAGGAGGGACACGGTGTCCCGGGCACCCAGGAGGAGGCAGGCGACAACGCCAATGCCACCCCTCAGGGGTCCCGGAGACCCGATGTACCCACAAGGGCAGGCCAGGTGCAAGTGGGCAGGGGTGGTGGGAGTGGAGGACGGCGGAGGCGCGAGCCTGACCAGTTGGCTGGGGAACCGGTATTTGCCCATGTCCGTAACATCATGGACACATACCGGCAGGACACCACGGGCATGGCCCAGGTTGTGTCCATCCTCGAGGGGATCAAGACCCAGCAGGCCCAGCAACATGCCTGTCTACTGCAACACCAACGGAGGATGGAGGACAGACAGGCTGAGCAAGTGACGGTGTTCCAGGGGATTCACGATACACTCCGTCGGATGGCCGACAACATGGGCAACCCTCCCTGTGCCAGACGGCGTAGAACATCACCACCCACAGGGAGGGATCAGGAGGAGGAGGAGACATCCGACGGAGCATCCCAAACATCGTCACGGCCTGCTGCTGAGGGTCCCCGCAGGAGGCCGGGTCGTCCACGGAAAGGACCGTGAGGGTCGGCGCTACATCACCATCTCCCAGGACACCTGGCCTGGCACCTGGCCCACTGGAGCAACAGCATCACAGCATCAAGAGACATTCTCTGCCACATGGCCCTGCTGGTCACTGTCTGACCAATGTTGACAAAGACTGTGGCATGGACTATGAGGATTTCCAATGGCAAGGACACCAACTCCCCTACTGAACTTTGGATTCCAAACTCCCGGAAAGCCCCTCACATTATCCCCCCCCTCCCCCCAAAATAAAAATTCACACCATGAAGAGAAGATGCCTGCTGGTTGCATTATTACCTTACATGTGTGTTGTAAAGTCTAAACATGCCTGAGCTCTCTTTTGACTCCAACCATCCACACCCTGGGGCCTGAGTCTGGCACAGGACACACGGGTCACAGTGTATTAGTCAAGACAGACATGGAGCACCATACACACCCGTGATGGGCCCAACCAGCTGAGGGGGTGGCCGCACAACCGTGCTGACAGACACATTGAGTACAGCAACAGTCATGCGCAGAGGTCAGGGATCATGTCCAGGGTCCTGGGGGGCACCCAGGTATGTGTAGACAGGTGGCAGAACCATGTCCTGCAAGCTTGAGTCCGGTGGATGCAGAGAATGGGGGCCTGGCCAACGTTGGATGCATGGGGATGGCACATGTCACAATACCCACACAGTCATGGACATCATGCCCAATACACAGTCTCAGCCCACACACACAGCTTGCATCTTGCTACTCGACACATCGACACATAGCCACTATCAGGGAAAACCATGCCAGACATGCTGGATGCACCGTGGCAACACACCAGCATTGACGGAGAAGAGGCACCTTGGAGGCATAGGGACACCTTTATTAGTCATGTTTTCGGGATTGCAGAGGCAACTTGAAGTACACATGAACACATCTTGTGGAGTAACATGTGGGTCCAACACTGGCACCCCCCTTCTGCAGCACAAATGCGTGTTAGCCATGGAACTGGCACACAATTGTCGGCTAACAGCTAAACACCCACAGCTGCTCACGGAGAGACTGCCATACACCATTGATCCGCTGATGTGGAAGTCCCACACCATGTCAAGCCAATGCTAACCGTATGTGTCCGAGGGCAGTGTCACACACATTGATGCCATCATCACAATCCACTATCCCATCACTGATGACTGTCAACCAGGCAGACCATCTATTCAGGTGTACACAGCTGCATGTCGTGTCCCATGGTGATGCTACATGGCTGCAGAGGAACCAAACATCGACAGGGGCAGTGTGCATACATCGTGAACAACTGCCACACCCAATACACCCCTGATGCATCCCTTACCCTATGGAGACTTCCAAACGTGTCCGTGCCTGTAACACTGAGTCAGCCCACGATGACGTGTCCATGAGGAATAGCAGTGCCACAACAATGCAAGCAGCAGACGGCATGCGCAAGTACCTGGGGAAGAGAGACACACAAGAAATCAGCCACAAAAAGCACAGCCACTTGCATGTGCATTTACTCGACACATGTATGGATGACAACATGCTAGTTCACAATTATGACTGGGGAAATACAACCATCACTGGCACCATCACTCCAGTGACACACCCACACACACCTCTGACTCACGTGCCATACATGCAGGTGGAGACACACATCACACCACATGCCACACGGGGACCAATGCGTGCACACTCAGACACTGGTACTCACCACTAAGCAAAGAAGTCGCGTATGAGCCGAGTCCGGATGTCCTCTTGCGGCTCCACATCCTCCACATCACTAGCCCCATTGCCAAGCCCTTCATCCTCCACGGGTGGATGGTCCTCGTCATGTTGATCCAGGATGAGTGGCACAGCTTTCTCAACTGCCATGTTGTGCAGCATGCAGCAGACCATGAAGATTTTGCAGACCTTCGCAGGGGCATATGGGAGCGCGCCGCCGGTCTTGTGGAGGCACCGAAATCGGCTCTTCAGCAGGCCAAACGTCCTCTCTATCACTCGCCTTGTCCGGCCATGGGCGGTGTTGTAGCGGAGCTGGGCCGGCGTGATGGGGTTGCGGAGAGGTGTGAGCAGCCATGGCATGTTGGGATAGCCAGCGTCCCCTACATGGGAAGCACATGGACATCGTTAGAAGTGGTGAAGCGGTCGTGCTGGTAGGCTATGCAAAATACAGGACAGACAGACTGTACCCACCAACAACACATGCTCTTTCGTTGTGCAGCTGCATCATCATTTCAGGCATCCTGCTACGCCTCATGATGTAGGCATTGTGTGCTGATCCTGGAAAACGAGCACAGACATGTGAAATCACCATGTTGGACTGACACACCACAAGGGCATTGATGGAGTGGTAGTGCTTCCGATTGCGGTACGCCACCTCCCGTGCGTGTGGTGGTACCAAAGCTACATGTGTCCCATCTATGGACCCAATGACATGGGGCATCCCTCCCAGGGCATAGAATCCACGCTTGACCGCAGTCAACTGTTCAGGGGTTGGGAACTTGATGAAGTCATCCAGGTGAATCAACATGGCCTCTAAGAAATCATGCAGCACACGGCAGAACATGCTCTGGGACATGCCACCAACATGAGCTATGAAAGGTACCCGTGGCAAGAAAATGTAGGGCAGCCATACCTTCAGCTGGGGTGTCAGTGCCGTAGGATACCTGTGCTGCGGTTGCAGGTGTGGTGCCAGTCTCGCCGTCAACTCCAGAATCAACGGTTGGGGGAAGCGGTAGCACCGGATGCTGTCATTCTCCCGCATGGCAGCCAAGTCCGGAATTGGTCGGGCACGAGGCGGCGCTCTGCAGTAATTTGGAAGTGACAAGGAAGAGTGAGTGCACTACGACAACAATTCATATGTACTGAGCACATGTTAATCTGTCAATACACATATGCTACATAGGGAGTCAGGTATGTGCTACATGCCCAGGACACATATGGATGGAAGGTGACACTCCTACCAAGACCCAGCTACACACGGAGATTGAGAACCTCCCCATGCCATGCCATGGGAATAGCTGTGTCCCAGTGCAAGTGAACAGCCAGACGCAAGACAGGAGTGACATACGCCCACACATCAGCAGAAGTAGTATTCCGATTGCCGAGACTGGTAGCGGAACACTAGAGCCACAGGTCACATGACATTACACTAGGACAGCCCACACACCTTGCCATGAAGGTGCACATGTCATGACTCACCACACATTCATTGTGAGGATGCAGACATGTCCTTGTCACGCTACTCCGTGTCCCATGCATACATGTGCACCTCACATCCGATACCACATGTGGCATGGTGTGCGGAACAGTGTGCAATGTCAATCTACACACAGACACATGTTGGTTGCTGCAACAGCTGCAGCTTTTGAGGGTGCTCCAACATCAACCTGATGGGAAGCCCCCACACATACATGACATAGTCACATTGTGCACCGTGGGTAGTGACAAGTCAGGTGTGGTAACCCCTGTACCGGGCATCAGGGGACACTTCCGTGTGTTGGTGTCCGTGCCATGCCAGTGACGCTCACCCCAAGTGTGCAGTACGACATGCACACATGTCAAAGGAGTCAAGGGCATGCCTGGCACACATTGCACCGTCACACAGTACATCTGTACACATCTCATCATACATCTGGTGCCTTCTCGACTCAGGAGTAATGTTCCACATCACAGGCCCTCACACCTGTGCCCCACACATGTAGTAATGCACAGACGATGCCTTGATGTCAATTAATGGACAAGTATGTCCATTCATGGACAAGTATGTCCATCCATGGATAAGTATGTCCGCCCTATCCCTACCTGTGTGCCGCCTGTCACCACTGTGATGTGTGAAAACCGCCGTACTGCTGCGAAGAGGGCCTGTGTACGTTCCCATATCACTATGGGAGTGCTGCCGTATGTGTACCCATCGTGATGGCGAGCGTACAGGCATGTCTACGGCCCGTACCACTACGAGTACGCATACGCAAGAACACCCATAGTGGTAGGGCCGTACGCACGCCTGTACGCTCCCTATCACTATGGGTGTCCTCGCGTATGCGTAATCGTAGTGGTACGGGCCGTACACACGCCTGTACGCTCACTATCACTATGGGTGGCCTCGCGTATGCGTACTCGTAGTGGTACGGGCCGTACACACGCCTGTACGCTCACTATCACTACGTGTACGCATACGCGAGGACACCCATAGTGATAGTGAGCGTACAGGTGTGTGTACGGCCCGTACCACTACGAGTACGCATACGCGAGGCCACCCATAGTGATAGTGAGCGTACAGGCGTGTGTACGGCCCGTACCACTACGAGTACGCATACGCGAGGCCACCCATAGTGATAGTGAGCGTACAGGCGTGTGTACGGCCCGTACCACTACGAGTACGCATACGCGAGGACACCCATAGTGATAGGGAGCGTACAGGCGTGTGTACGGCCTGTACCACTACGAGTACGCATACGCGAGGACACCCATAGTGATAGTGAACGTAGGCACACGGGTACGGGCCATTGCAATGCATTTGGGGTGCCCTAGGGCCCCGGAACGCACCGTACCTGTGTGTGAAGCTCCAAATTACATAGGGGACACATGAGGGACAAGTATTAAGGCCTACATGCATGCTGGTTGTCATGGAGACCAAGTTCAAATTTTGAATTTGTTCTGGAAGGTGCACAGCAGAAGTCAGTTGGAATTAATCTACTTTGTTGCAATGTGTTTGTGGGGCTGACATCATGCAGGAGAATAAAACCGATAGAGAACACACAGACTGCTAGGTTTGAAGGGATTGGAGGAAACATAGGATGCAAATGTGAGTGACCAATCACTCTGTACTCCTGTGCATGAGATGGGCCAGCAAGGCAGATATAAGGCAGCCAGGTCCCATGAGGGAGCACTTGCCTGCACATCTTTGTATTCCACGACCCAGCTGCTGCTACTGATTCCCTGGAACCATGTCAAGGGCTGTGGAGAGGTCACAGCCATTCACCCTGGAGGAGAACATGGCTTTGGTGGATGTGATCCTCCCACGGTACCCCATGCTGTATGGGCGACCAGGTTATCAGGTGAGTGCAGTGTCCACTGGCACAGACTGTGTCCCTTTTTAGTGACTGTGACTTCTGCCATTGTGCCCAGGTGTGACACACATGCTATGTACTGTAGGGGGGGTCCCAGGGGGGGGAATGCCTGATGTCTCCCAGCAGTGCCCTGAGACAGGAGGGGTGGGTGCCTATCACTCCCAGCAGTGCCCTGAGACAGTAGGGGTGGGGGCCTATCACTCCCAGCAGTGCCCAGACACAGGAGGGGTGTGTGCAGAGTCCTCCCAGAAGTGCCCAGAGTCAGGAAGGGTGGGTGCCTATCACTCCCAGCAGTGCCCTGAGACTGTAGGGGTGGGGGCCTATCACTCCCAGCAGTGCCCAGACACAGGAGGGGTGTGTGCAGAGTCCTCCCAGCAGTGCCCTGAGACAGGAGGGGTGGGTGCCTATCACTCCCAGCAGTGCCCTGAGACAGTAGGGGTGGGGGCCTATCCCAGCAGTGCCCTGAGACAGGAGGGGTGGGGGCCTATCACTCCCAGCAGTGCTCTGAGACAGGAGGGGTGGGTGCCTATCACTCCCAGCAGTGCCCTGAGACAGGAGGGGTGGGTGTGATGCACAGTGTGAGCCTGGATCATTGATTGTGTAGTTGCCCTCATTCCACCTGTGTCCTTTCAATGGCACGTACTGCTTTTGGCCTTCCCCCACAGGATCATGTCCCTATGACAAAGTTGCAATGCGTTGGATGCACACTATGCCTTGTTGTAAACAGCAAATGTGTTCTAATCTGTGTCCCCGTGACATGTGCAAGGTGTATTGATGTAGTGTCACTTGTTCATCCTCACAGGTAGACGCCTCTGCCAAGGAGCAGATATGGCTGGACGCCGTCAGCGCCGTGAGGAGTGCGGATGGTCGGAGGCGGCACCTGTCCCAGGTGAGGAAACGCTGGCAGGATATCCGGTGCTGGACGCGGAGGATCGCACGGGTCCTGCTGGGGGACTCACCTGAGAGCCACAAGAACCGCGGGCGCCGCCGTCTCTCCCACATCCAGAAACGTGTGCTGGCGGTGGTCTTTCCTGACTTGGACAGGCGTCTACAGGACATGCAGCAGCCGGAAGGGGGTAGGTGCATGTGTGTGTTTGTTGTGTTTCACCAGCATTTGTAAGTGCACTGTTCCATGGATACACTTCCAGGGTTTATGGTGCTGTGCAGATCCTGTTCCCCACAGTATTGCAGTGCTCTCCTGCCTCCCTTCCCCTCCTTGCAATGTGTTCCCTGGTCTGTGTGTAGTCACACCATCACAAGGTTATGTAGCCTGACACCTTCTCCAAGTGTACAATGCCTGCAGCATCATGTGTGGGGGTGGTGTGTAACAGGTTTTGTGACCTTGCCTGTGCCCTGTCCAGTTCTGGACTTGTGGGTTCCATGTCAGTTGGCACTAATGCTGAGTCCAGACATGGGAGTTAATCTCTCGAGTGCCAGGCCTTCCAGCAGGCATGTCCCATGTGGTGGCCTGTGACATGATGTGCATGAGTGTGCCTTAGGCATAGTGCAGGGATGTTAGCGTGTGTTGCAGTCATTCCCATTCAGGAGCATGGAGTTGTGTGGCCACTACTGTCCCCAGGGGCATCTTTTCCTAGGTATCATGTGTGTAATCCGAGAATGTCGACAATCTCTGTGTCTACAGCATAGGTTGTGCTATGTGCCATTGTCCCCTGGCACCATGTTTCTTGACGTGAGATGTATTACAAGTGTCCACTGTCCAGCCTGACCTGATTTTCCAAGTACATACTCACGGTGGCCATTGCCTGTGTGTCTTGTAGCAATCATCTGATGATGCCCATTTGTACATGATTCTTTGGACAGGCGCACCTTGGGTATTTGGTGTGCAATCTTGAATTATTGCATCCCATGTGTATTTCACCCAGACTAAGAGATGTAAGTGCTTCCTGTGTCTCCACAGATTTGTCTCATGTAGGGGGTGGGTGGGGCGGCCATGGCCTACATGTCAAGACCTGTCATCTCCTTGCTCGGACTGGCCAGTGTGTGATGTTTGTCTGGACATACACTCAAGGTGCAGCGTGCCAGTCAGGGTGGGCATGTTATCAGTATTACCTATGCTGCATGTGCCTCTAGTTCCTGGATTTGGTCCCTGCTCATCCCAATTTCCTGCCACGCTGTGTGGTGCAGATGCAGTGCTGTATTGTCCCCAGGGCCTTGCTCCTCAGTCAGAATACCATGTCATCTCATTTGCTATTGTGTCATGCTCTCCATAGTTTTTCCATGGCATGGTGGGTCACACAACTGTGTCTTGCAGGGCCTACGTATGTACCTTGTTTTGTAGTTGTAACTCATCCTTTGTTTCAGGCTATGCACTGTAACCTACGTAGATTTGACTCATGTGACATATGTATACAGGTGTATGATTAATTTCTGTCTCTTCACCCTGCCCACAGCATCGTCGGGGGACACGGAGGGAGACATGGACACAGACGGCGCGGAGGGACCGAGCACCAGTGCCAGCGGTGACATCGGGGCTGGCACTTCGAGTGGGACTGAGGCGGAGGAGAGTGAACCCGGGGACCTGTCGACTGGCACAACAGTGTATGAAGCTGACGGGTCCGAGGATGATCTCTCCGAGTGGGCGGTGGCTGCACCACCATCTGACAGCAGCCCTACATCTGGCACCGCCCCCTCCATTGGCATCAGCCGCCTCCCACGTGCTCGTGTCCCTTCCCAACGTGCCCGGTCACCACATGTCTCCTTCCTGCCAGGCACCGCACCCCCTGCCCCTGTCTCCACTGCTGCCGCCAATGCTGAGTCTGTGGACATCCAGCAGCAGTTGCAGATTGGTCAGACTGCGATCCTTAATGTCCTCCATGGCCACAGCCAGGTCCTCAACAAGATGGAGGCATACTTGGAGGGCATTCATTCATCGCAGGCTGACCAACGCAACTTGCTGAGGTCCATAGAGTCCACACTGACTGCAGCAGTGGGTCTCCTGCAGCGCTACGTCCCACCCCCTACCCCTGCTCCTTCCACAATTCCCACTCCCATGCCTGTCCCACATACACCCAGACGTAAGCATGCACCCACCACAACAGACACAGGCACCACACCAGCAGGGAAGGTCCGCCGCACACCTCCTGACACGCACACACAGGGTGCAGTAGGCACACCCACTGGGTCGGGGGGCAAACGTGTGACACGCAGCCAGAGTGGGAGTCCGCATTCCACCCAATCCACTCCCTCCAAATCCCCTCCCCTCAGCTCTCCTGGCCACATCTCCCCCAAAGACTCCTTCATGGCCGCTCTGTCCCTGAGCCCGACAGTGACACCACCCCACAAGCGGTCAAGGAGGTCCCCGGTCAGGGTGCTTGAGTCCCCCCCCTGTCCACACCCTCCCCCAGTGGCGCTGCGACCCATCCCTCTGACCCCCCCCCTCCTTGGGGCTTGTGGTTCCTTCGGGTGCAGGGGAGTCCCTGGAGGACCTTGCTAAGGTGTGCAGCGAGATCCTGGCCTCCGCCTTTGGCCCTGCCCCACCCCCTGTGGTGGAGTCCTCCATCCCTGCACCCACAACGCCTACCCTTCACCCGCCTGTCCCTGCGGTGCCTGTTTCATCCCCCCCACATGATGCCCTCACCCCTGTGGAAGACAACGGATTGTAACTGTGCAGGCAAGCTAGGGGACACGCATCCCACTGTGTCCCCCATCCAGCTGGGACTCCTGGACTTCCCTATGGCCTTTGTTAATATTGGACTTACGTCATACTAGTTTTTTGCTCATGCTGAATAAAGCTATTTATTTTTTGCCCTTGGAACACTCCTGCATTGCTGGCATTGCTGTTGGTGGGGCTGCTACATGGTTGTGGGTGTTGGTCATGTGTTGGGTGTGTGGGAAATGTAGTAGTGTGCTGCTCATAGGGGGGACCCTGGGATCTGTGTGCCATCACACGGTGTTAGCTACCTTTCTCCATTCATGTAAGCAGTTGCTGCATGTTGCAATTGTCCCAAAGTGTATTCCTTCCTCTGTGTACCCTGACTTCTTCCCTGCAGGGTGTCCCCTGACTTTGGCACAGAGCTGTGTGTCCTTTAGCTGGGTGTGTGACGTAGTCCTTCACCTTTGCACATGCATGCTGAGCGATGTCTCCACCTGCATCATTCGTGGCATCCTTGGTAGTCATTGTACTTGTGTATGTGGCCTATTGATATGACTTCATGTGTACATGTTTTCTTTTCTGCGCTATGCATGCGTATACTCCCAGCCTCGCACACATGTGGTACATGTACTGCAGGGTCTTTGTGCACCTGACTGACATTTGTGGGCATGGTATCTGTGACTACTCCACCCTTTGCGTTCCATGGGCACTGCTGGGAGTGATGGGCACCCACCCCTCCTGTCTCAGGGCACTGCTGGGAGTGATAGGCCCCCACCCCTCCTGTCTCAGGGCACTGCTGGGAGGACTCTGCACCCACCCCTCCTGTCTCAGGGCACTGCTGGGAGGACTCTGCACCCACCCCTCCTGTCTCAGGGCACTGCTGGGAGGACTCTGCACCCACCCCTCCTGTCTCAGGGCACTGCTGGGAGTGATAGGCCCCCACCCCTCCTGTCTCAGGGCACTGCTGGGAGGACTCTGCACACACCCCTCCTGTCTCAGGGCACTGCTGGGAGGACTCTGCACACACCCCTCCTGTCTCAGGGCACTGCTGGTAGTGATAGGCCCCCACCCCTCCTGTCTCAGGGCACTGCTGGGAGGACTCTGCACACACCCCTCCTGTCTCAGGGCACTGCTGGGAGTGACAGGCCCCCACCCCTCCTGTCTCAGGGCACTGCTGGGAGGACTCTGCACACACCACTCTTGTGACTGGGCACTGCTGGGAGGACTCTGCACCCACCCCTCCTGTGTCTGGGCACTGCTGGGAGTGATAGGCCCCCACCCCTCCTGTCTCTGGGCACTGCGGGGAGGACTCTGCACCCACCCCTCCTGTCTCAGGGCACTGCTGGGAGGACTCTGCACCCACCTCTCCAATTTCACAATATGTACGCTCATGACATACACGGATGTGGGTACGCTCCATGCATTCGAGGTGGGAGTACGTGTCGTACTTACACTGTTGGGGTGGGGCTACGCTCCATGCATTCGAGGTGAGGGTACGTGTCTTACTTACACTGTTGGGGTGGGGGTATGCTCCATACGTACGCGGGTGGGGGTACGGGTCGTACTTACACTGTTGGGGTGGGGGTACGCTCCATACGTACGCAGGTGTGGGTACGGGTCGTACTTACACTGTTGGGGTGGGGGTACGCTCCATACGTACGCGGGTGGGGGTACGGGTCGTACTTACACTGTTGGGGTGGGGGTACGCTCCATACGTACTCGGGTGTGGGTACGGGTTGTACTTACACTGTTGGGGTGGGGGTACGCTCCATACGTACGCGGGTGTGGGTACGGGTCGTACTTACACTGTTGGGGTGGGGGTACGCTCCATACGTACGTGGGTGTGGGTACGGGTCGTACTTACACTGTTGGGGTGGGAGTACGCTCCATACGTATGCGGGTGGGGGTACCGGTCGTACTTACACTGTTGGGGTGGGGGTACGCTCCATACGTACACGGGTGTGGGTACAGGTCATACTTACACTGTTGGAGTGGGGGTACGCTCCATACGTACGCGGGTGTGGGTACGGGTCGTACTTACACTGTTTGGGTGGGGGTATGCTCCATACGTACGCGGGTGGGGGTACGGGTCGTACTTACACTGTTGGGGTGGGGGCACGCTCCATACGTACGCGGGTGGGGGTACGGGTCGTACTTACACTGTTGGGGTGGGGGTACGCTCCATACGTACTCGGGTGTGGGTACGGGTTGTACTTACACTGTTGGGGTGGGGGTACGCTCCATACGTACGCGGGTGTGGGTACGGGTCGTACTTACACTGTTGGGGTGGGGGTACGCTCCATACGTACGTGGGTGTGGGTACGGGTCGTACTTACACTGTTGGGGTGGGAGTACGCTCCATACGTATGCGGGTGGGGGTACCGGTCGTACTTACACTGTTGGGGTGGGGGTACGCTCCATACGTACACGGGTGTGGGTACAGGTCATACTTACACTGTTGGAGTGGGGGTACGCTCCATACGTACGCGGGTGTGGGTACGGGTCGTACTTACACTGTTGGGGTGGGGGTACGCTCCATACGTACGCGGGTGGGGGTACGGGTCGTACTCACACTGTTGGGGTGGGGGTGCGCTCCATGCATACGGGGTGGGGGTAGGGTCCGTACATATCCGTCCCCACGCTATGTGATGCTTGTGCGGCCCGTACCCAGGCCTTTGCCATGTGGGTACGAGCCGTCCCACCATTGTTGGGGTGACGTGGGTGTGGGCGTGGTACGACTCGTACCCACGCTCTTCAGGCATGGGTACGGGAGGTACCTGTCTGGTTGTGTTGCCGGTTCGCGTCGTGACGGACTTCCGTTGTGGCGGTCGCTGGCTTAGCTGGCTTAGCTGGACACGCCCCCACCCCCTCGTAGTGACCAGGGCATGGGAGTCAGGTATGTCCAGGGCATGTGTGCTGTGTGACTTTGGTGGGGGGTTTGTGGCCTGCCCTGGTCCTGCCACCCCCACCCCACCCCACTTTCCCCCCTCCCTTAGTTGTTCTGACCTTCTGCGGCATCTGCGTCCGAACCTGTAGAGGAGGTCGACTGCTATGAGGGCCGGGATGACACGTATGTTCGGGTCCATGTCTGTCCGTCGCGTACGGGTCCTCCTTGTTCGCGTCGTCCTGTCTGTCCGTCGCGTACTGGTCCTCCTTGATCGCGTCGTCCTGTCTGTCCGTCGCGTACTGGTACTCCTTGTTCGTGTCGTCCTGTCTGTCCGTCGCGTACTGGTCCTCCTTGTTTGCGTCATCCTGTCTGTCCGTCGCGTACTGGTAGTCCTTGTTCGCGTCGTCCTGATTTCCCGGCAGTTTTTGGCAGCCGGAAAATATTCACCGTGCGGGATGACGTCGGTGCGAATCGTAATTCCTGGTTCGTGAATGGCAGGCTGCGAGCGTCCCGACGTCAGGTCGGCGCTTTCCCGGATCGCATTTGTAGGTTTATTTTGTTCGGTCGGGGTTTTTTGCGATTCGTACGTAAATGGTGTTCCCGTGCGAATCGTAATTCCATGTTTGTAAATTTTGACGACCGGGTATGCGTCGGACGGAGAATATGCTCCGTCCGACGGTTCGTACCCGGTTTTTAACGGATCGTATTTGGCACCTTAGTGTAGGTGGGAAGTTGCTTCAGTACTGTTACCTCATTGTAAGCTTGATTGAAACCACTGAGAGTTGCTGCAGGCTTTTAGGATCTCAGCAAATCTCTGCAGTCATCCTAGGCATGGTAGTATTTAAACCGCATCCAGAAAGCATGGTTTCCTTTGCATCAAGAATGTTGTCATGGAAAGAACTCAACATTGACTCTGAAAACTCACCTGATGAAAAACAAGGAATCCAACATCCAAGGAAATGGGCTTGGTCTAAGATTATCTTACATATATAATTGTGCATTTCTGGGATCCGAACATCAGACATTTATTCCTGGGGAAGATTATGCATGATACTCTTGTACACAGAAAAAAAACAACATTCCTAAAGACACATGGTCTAGATTGTTGAAGAAGAAGACTCCCGCCCTTCCTCTCCGAACCCACAGAGATCAACTGCAGAGTACCCCCAAGGATCATCGCTCAGCCCCAAGCTCTTCAACATTTACATGGCCCCCATCGCTGCCATCGTCAGACTGCATGGGCTCAGCATAGTATCCAACGCCGACGACACCCAGCCCATCCTCTCCCTCATGAAGGAACCCAACACCATTAGACTCAGCTTCCAGGAAGGAATGAAAGATGTCGCATCCTGGATGAGCAACAGCTGTCTGAAGCTCAACTCGGAGAAGACAGAAGTCCTCGTCCTTGGACCCACCCTTCTTAGCATGGGACGCCTCCTGGTGGCCCACCGCCCTCGGCAATCCCCCTACTCCCACTCCCAACCTCAGCATCATACTCGACTCCTCCCGCACCATGAACCGAAAAAACAACGCCATCGCCTCCACCTGCTTCAACACCCTCCGCATCCTACGAAAGACCTTCAAGTGGATCCCCCCGAATCCCAAAAGACCGTCACCCATGCATTCACAACAAGTAGATTGGACTACAGAAATGCCCTCTATGCCGGAATCAACAAATCCCTGCTCCGCAAGCTCCAGACCATCAAGAACACCGTAGCCAGGCTCGTCCTCGGCATCCCACGCCATGTACACATGACCCAACATCTGCGAGACCGCCACTGGCCCCCCATCGAGAAGAGAGCAACCTTCAAACTACTCGCCTACAAATCTTTCCACAACATTGGACCCCATTACCTCAACGATGGAGTCTTCTTCCACGTACCCAAGAGAAACCTCCGCTCCGCCGACCTTGCCCTTGCCGAAACTCCGCTTATCCGTAGAGCCTGAGCGGGTCGAAGAGCCTTCTCCTATGTCACAGCAACGATCTGGAACGAGCTCCTGATCAACATAAGATGCTCCCTCACTCTACACACCTTCAGGAGGAACCTCAAAACCCTGATTGATTAATTGATTGTTTAGGTCACTGTTCAAGAGAATAATGAACAGTTTTAAGTGAGAATAGCCAAGAGTGTGATATCAACACTTTAAAAGGAACACATTAAAACCACAAGAGATCACTACAGATATTAAATAGCGTAAGGTATAACATGGGTCCCGTGCTTGCTTTGTCACTGGATTCAAGCTAGCCTGGCTGATGTGGGGTGGGCCGCCATAACCAATCACATGTTTTCCGATCCAGGAAGGCCCTGTCCTGGCAGTTTGGGTTGGACTGGTCCCATGGAGAGCTGGGTCAACACTGATTTGCATATGGCTGGATCCAAACTGGTGTGGCAGGGTGAGCAAAACAACAATGGATTTAACTCAGATCGGTGACTGGGGGTGAGGGTTTGACAATGTTGAGCATTCCGTGCACCATCCTTTGGTGTTGCTATAGTTGCCCTAAGTGGGAAGGGTATGCCTGGATGAGGGTCCTGTGCTTACTTTGCAACTGGATTCAAGCTATCCTGGCTGATAGAGGGGTGATACCCTGAATCTGGTCCCAGGATGCTTGTTTTACAGTCCAGGGATGACCTGGCCTGGCAGTTTGGGCTGGACTGGTTCCATGGGGAGCAGGGTCAACTCAAGACTGATTTGCATATGACTGGGACCAAACTTGGGTGGCAAGGCGAGCAATAAATCAGTGGATTTAACCCAGATCTGTGACTGGGGTGAGTGTTTGACGATGTTTAGCATTCCAACCATCATCTTTTTGTAATGCTATAATTTAAGAGGAAAAATTAATTACAAACAACAGGGACAACCCTAGAACCTGAACCTGGGGTAATTAACAATATAATCCAAACAATGGTTTAAGTACACCACTTGGAATTGACGCCGAGGAGGTAACGTGAGCCGGCATGCTGATGGGACAAGGCAGTCTATACTGAACACGTAATTGAACGCATCGGCCGGGATCCCCTGACCTAGCATGACCGCTGGATTTCCTATGTATGGACACTAGATGACTGAGTCCTTATAGCCAATGTTTGGGCTTCACCCCTTAGACTCAAAGAATTTGATCATTTTCTTGTGACATTCTCTGACATACCAGCATATTGCGTATCTATTCTCATGCATTGAGTTTATGAATGCACTTGTGCCTGACGCTCATTCCATGTTGATCTACTCTTCATGACGATTGAGATGTTTTTATTGAAACACAGTGGACGCTCCGACAATTGACATTTTGTCCTGATGATGACCTTCCAATTATGTATGGGTTGAAACGCCGTCGACGCCAATAGTGTGGCTTTAATGAATAAGGACACCATTGTTCTGTTGTGTATTGTTGCAGGGATTCTTACAAAACTATGTGCAGGAACCCAGGCCCTCAGTGAATTGCGGTGTACCAAAAACTCACCTCCGAACCCAGAACCCCCTATCCGGCCAGCATCAGTGTCCCATTCATTATCCGAGGTTTAGCTCGGCGGTCCCAATGTATAGACAACCCAGAACAAGCGACTTAGTATATTTCTCAGGAATGGTGGGAATCAGAAACACCTTTTCGTAATTATTCTCGTACCAGTCCACAACAGAATAAACAGAGACACGGGAAAAGTTTAAAGAGTTTATTTTATAAACCTCGTGTCCTAATATGCAGCAGTTTGGCTAACATTAGCAGACAAACGATTAAAATCAAAACCATCAGCATAGTTACAATACCATAGAAAATGAAAGGAGCAATCATACTAAAATGACAGTGGCTCTAGGCCACCTTCCTTTCTCTAACACACTAATAGTATTATTAGACTAATAAAAGGTCTCTAGGCTTGAATTGGGAACCCTATCCGTATAGATCAGCTCAGTGAGTTCACATCACAGGATCAGCTATGCTCTGCTCCTAGGAACGCTCTTCTTCTGAATGTATTGAAAAACATGCAACACTGCAATATTAAAAGCATTCGACTTTCAGGTATTTGCAGCTGCATGCGTGTTATGGCTAAACTAGTGGGCCGATCAACCTGAACTCAACAACATGCACCGTCTAGCGATCCAGACTGTTTCTGTTACACTGTGTACAGACCAAGGTCGCTATTCACTGTTCAAGATGTTAACAACAGACAGTTCTCATGTGAAGCAAAGTCGATAAAGCATTTCTCAATTCTAATAACATGTGACTACAGTGTCGTGTGCAAAAGCAGCAAAAGTGGCAAAATGGCTTTCTAACATTTAACGCGGTTATGCTAACTTAGCGTTGTACATAGGTAGATAACGATCATCACTACAGTATTTTTGATTTGTTTTGAAACCTGTTTTTGTAATTTTCCCTCAGCCACTACTTGCTTTGTTTAAACCTGTCATTGTTCACAATTGTAACACTGTCTGTGTAACCGTACGAGCGCCCCTATCATTGTATTTATATGTCCCCCACTTTTTTTGATAATATTAAAATTCATCTTTGAAAACTAGAAACATTATTTTTACATGGGTATTGTGTGTATTAGGAGCTCAAGAGTTGGGTAGTACAATTCTCTCTCCTTCTCTTTACTCTTTCTATTTGGGGAGGTCTTCCCCCTATCTTTATCTTTTCATAATTTAAGAGGAGACATAATCATGATTGTGTTTAAGGATATGTAATTGTGGAAGGTTTTTATATGGTTGTAGAATGCAAAAAGACAAACCTTGAAGAGAAGAACTTCTGAGATAAAGAGAATGTCCCAACCACAATTTCATGACCAAAGTGAAGCAGGTATTCACTACACATCATGCCACCAGGGTTTCCCTATTTGATTGAAGGTAAATCGAGGATAATCCTAGTAGAGGTACTAGGAAAACTCAAGAAAACAAAGAGGAAAGTATGAAATTCATGAAGTTTGTTATTGTGTATATAAAGTACGACAGAGGCCACTCCAAAAGAGAGGTATCTGAGGGGACAAAAACAATCCTCTGTACACATGGCTCCTGGACTATTTCATTGTTATCATTTGCCTCAGCATGTGGCTTCCACCTTGCAACTTGCCTCTGCAAACCTGAACATCTAGGGGCGTATTTACATGCCCTGCGCTGATGGTGTGTCACTTTTTGAGACCAGTGGTGCATTTGATGCCCTATAATTACATGGACAAGAAATGCTATCCTGCGTGGCTTTTCCTGTCCTTATAAGTACAGGCCCTGTACATGCAGCACTTTGCGTGAAAGGGGCATTCCATGGATGTTGGTGTTCCCACACAACACCCATGGAACCTGATGCATTTCCAGATTTATGAGAAATCGTAAATCTGGAAATGCGTTTGAATGCTACGCCTCCCCGGGGGAGGCGTGTGGTAAATTTAAATTACCTGTACTTAATTTATGCGGTAAAGTTCAATAAGGATAACTCAGAATAAATAAGAGGCAGAATCCGTGATATTTGAGGTTTTAAAAGGGGTTTATTCCTTAGAAAGGAATTGGTTCGAACCAGGCAATCGGATTCCGTCACCACGAAGGTTCGGGAAGGGATCGAGCATACTTTATTGACAGGTTATCATATATATAGTCAATGCATTACAGTAAAGGCAGATGCAGAAGGCGTAACAGTTGAGAGGAGAGATAAGAATACACATGCGTAATGAAAAAGGTGTTGTAATAGGCGTGCATAAGGGCGTGTACTAGAAACGTCATTATGAGGATGTCACAGGTGGGTGGATCCATAAGAGAATCCTGCAATGTCAGCAGAAATACATGGCAGAGATGCGCGTGCAGCAGCATGACGTGTGATTGACGCGTAACTGGAGGGTGAAGGGGACTTGACATTTAGCCCTACATGAGGAGACAGAAGTCTGGGATGTCAGAACAACCTAATCCCAAATCGTATCTAATATCTTGTGTTTAAGGAACTGTATTATCTGGAAGGAAAGGTCTCTCGGGCAGAGGCTATTCTATACTGACTGCTAGTGCGTGTATAAGCGTCTACGTGTCTACATGAGATGCGAAGGGGCATGGGCCTACCATGGCAACAGGAGCTATGAATTACTTGCACGGAGACAGTAAGGCCGGGCCCTTTGCTCTACAGCTGGAAGGATGTTTACCTAAACTACTAGACAGGAATGTATTTTTCGAGGAGCGGAGCAGATAACTTGAAGGCAAAATACAGTCTTGGCAGGCAACAGGCCGAGCCAGGCACCGTTAGCCACGCAGGGAGTAAGACAAAGGTCATGGATACAGATGCAGGTCCAGGCTGGAGCATTCAGAGGCAGAAGGCAGGAAAAAAGCTCGATGGCAGAATTCAGGCCTAACTTGCCATAGCTGAAAAACGTGAAAGGTGCACCATATAAAGACGGTGGTAAGGCATACTTAGGAACGGAATATTCGACCCATTCAGGGTGGATCTGACAAAGGACATGTTAACGTTGGACGCAAATGTATTTACGTCTTCATAGCTGGAAGTGGAGGGAACATACATGTACTTGTAGCACGTACATGGAGCCGTTGGGGTCTAAGATAGGGGACACAATTGATCATAAAAATTCATATTTCCTCATTCCCTCCTTGTCCCCTACGGACCCTTCATGATATATCGATCCTCATGAATCCATCAATCTGTTCATGTAACATCATTTGCTCTTCTTTCTTCTTACAGGATTTTGAATGAGAACTTGAATGTGGAATACATGATGTGGCACACAGGCCGCAAATCGCTGGCCCACATTGTAGACACAGGCAGCAACTGAATACTATGAGAAGGGCAATACCTAGGAAGGATAGGACCTTCCATCCCCAGGCTGACAACACACTCCAGAACCAACCGGACCAAGTCCAGGTGCCTGGATTCTGGTGTATCTGACTTGCAATCTTATGAAGACGAGTTATGGCTTTATATACTGATGGCGCGTTTTCTGGAATGAAAACACAGCAGCTGATCCGATGACTCTACAGGCTCCGCCCCTATCGGCCAGGATGACGTCAAGGACAAGACGATTTTGGAGAACAACAATCCGCATCGCAGACTGCTCCTCCGTTAAGTTGCCTAGGGCAGAAGTAGTTTCATTCACTACTGCTTCAAGGGTTCTGGTTAATTTGCGTATCAGTTTACTATTAGAGACAACACCTATGTAGGGAAAGAGACCTTTATTGAAGTCTGTGTATTGTTCCCATGCCGTTTCAGTGTAGTCGACAATCGGGAGATCTCTCTGGGGTCTATTGTGTACTAGATGGGTATTTCTATGATAATCAGGAGGGGCTAGGAAAACAGGTGGCAGAAGGAATGCAATGTAACAGGTACCATCCCAATCTAGAGGTAAACGTATATATGCGGTATGACCACAAATGAAGTAGGAATGACGGGAAGCTCTAAATGTAGACTTGCCTTGATCACTGAATTCGATCACAGTAGTACATTTACTATGACCCAGGTGTACTGAACCATTCTTTCTTACACATAATTCACCTTTGACTGGTAATACTGACATAGCAGGCAAGACTGGTGCAGCTTCGGATTCAACATTCAGAATCATGAGGTTAAGTGTAAAGTTACCTAATCCATATACTTCGTTTTCTAGATCAGTTCCTGTCCTTTTGGGAAGTCCCTCTTTGTTAGGGTAGCAGGCTTTAAGCAAAACTAAGTTCAGGTTTCCCCATACCCAGTTGCCCTGGTAAACTACGGTATTTGAATCCAAAGAATTAATCAAACTAAACCATGCACCACAGGAACCATTGTGTGTGAACGGATACGGAAAGAGGGGCAGAACTCCCTTGTATTTCTGGTAGGGAGGGAGTCGGCCACATATCCAACAATTTGTAGCGTTGTTGGTCTGATGGGAGTGATGTAACATACTAATGAATGTGTTGTTGCGCAGCGCAAGTCTGTAGGGCAACTCATGCGGAGGTAATTCGCTAAAAGAGTGTTCGGCAGTAACATTGAAAGCAGAATGTGCACGCTTGAAAATAGGGTAGTATATGTGCAACAGTATACTTGCAGCAATAATCAGAAGATTTAGAAAAAACATAATCAATAATGTCACTATACAGTGACTACGAAGTGATTTACAATATGCACGTTTCTTGAGCTGTTGCTGTCTATCTCTCTCTCTATTTCGGTCTAGAGGATACATGTCAGAAACTAATTTAACCGATTCACCTAGGAGAGGACTTAAACAATTAAACTGTCTGACTTGCTAGACCTTAGTTTCAGTTTATATTCCTGGGAAGCAGTTTTCTCGACCAGGGGGAGTTTTGAGTCAGTCTGTGGAGGAGGGCAGGGCTGAGAGTTCAAATCAGAAGGCAGTCCGTGAAATTTCTTGATGAGGCTCGAGTGCAGCCAACCCTTGCGACCCTCAATCTTCACTGCGGTCCTCGTGGTCAGAAGTACTAATTTCGGCGTTTGCCAGCGAGGCTCCAGCGGGCTCCTCCTGTCGAAATTTCTTATAAACACGTAATCACCGGGAACCACTTCATGGGGCTTCACCTCGGTGTTATCGGGAAAGGCTGCAGCTACCTGTGAACGGCAAGATTGTAGTGCAGACATCAAGGAAGCAAGGTAATCTGTCAGCATATTACAATCAACATCAGTGATTTTACGAGGTATAGGCGTCCCCCACATATTTGGTGGCCTACCGAAGACCACCTCGTACGGGGATAGCCCTGTTCGAGAATGTGCTATCATTCTCATGTAAAAGAGCGCAACTGGTAAAGCTACTATCCAGTCGACGCCTTTCTCTCTGCAGATTTTAGAAAGTCGAATTTTCAGAGTCTGATTATGACGCTCCACGAGACCTGCTGCCTCGGGATGCCGGACATAGTGGAATTTCCACTGGTAGCCTAACAGGAGTGTAATGTGTTTCACTAGCTCGGATGAGAACGGCTGACCGTTATCTGAGTACACGATACGGGGCAAACCATACCGTGGGAAGAATTCACGAACCAGCTGCTTGGCAGTGGTCGGAGCAGTGTAATCTGGGACTGGATATGCTTCTGTCCATCGGGAAAGTGCGCATACAACTACGAGGACATATTTGAATCCTCAACAACGTTCCATCTGGATATAATCCATCTGGAGGACTTCAAAAGGGTGATCGGGAGGTTGAAATCCACCTTGCTCTACAGGAATGCCTTTACCTGGGTTAAACTGACAACAAATCATGCAAGTACGCACTTTCTGTTTGGCTGCTGCTCGTAAGTGTTTATTGAACCAGATGTTTTGAATACTGTCTAGCATAGCTTTCTCCCCTAGATGCGCTGGACTATGTATTGTGTTAATGATAACTTGAACCATGGAGTCGGGGAGAAACCATGTAGATTTTCCCTTCGTCATCCATCCCTGATCTGTTTGGATCCCTCCTAGTTCAGTCCATTTCTTGATTTCCTCTGGTGTAGCATGTGTCTGTATGTCAATTACATCAAGGGCGGGATCCCTAACTGTCATGCAGTGTGTCGATGTCGAAACTATTGTCTTTGTCAAGTCAGTTGCATGAGTCCGATTCTGCGCTGTTTGCTTAGCTGTTCGGTCTGCCAGGTCGTTACCCTGGGAAATGATATCGGTGACTTTTGTATGGGCCTTGCACTTCATGATAGATATCGCAGTAGGCAGATGTATTGCATCTAACAGAGCTTGAATGAGGGGACCGTGTTAAATGTTGGCACCATGAGAAGTTAAATAACCTCTCTCTCGCCAGAGGACTCCGAAGTCGTGCACAACTCCAAATGCATAACGTGAATCTGTGTATATGTTAACTCTCTTATTTTTGGCTTGAATACAGGCTTGTGTCAGAGCGATGAGCTCTGCTGCTTGAGCTGACAAGGTGTCAATACAATACGTTTCAATAACTTCGGTGTCTGTCGTGACTGCGTAAGCGGCCACTAACTCTCCTGTACTTGTTCTCATGCATGAACCATCCACATAAAGTGTCAGGTCTGGATCTGGTAATGGAATGTCTGTCAAGTCTTGTCTGGGTTTCGTCGTAATAGTAATGACTTCAATACAATCATGTGCCAATGGGTCTGTTCCACTTAATGGCAAAAGTGTGGCAGGATTTAATGTACTACAGCGTCTGATTTCTATGTGTGGCTGAAACAATGTCAATTCATAACCTGTCAGTCGTGCTATAGTCAAGTGCTGGGTCTGTGTTCGGTTTAAAAGAACTTCCACGGAATGTGGAACTTGCACTGTCAATTGATGTCCTAATACTATGGAATCGCTTTGTCTGATCGCTAAAGCTGTCGCTGCGACTGATTTCAGGCACGTAGGCAGAGCCTGGGCTACTGGATCTAATGTGCTAGAAAAGTAAGCACACGGTTTGTGTGAACCTGCTTGTTCCTGAGTGAGTACTGACAAGGCAGTGCCTTCGCGTTCTGTGACAAATAGTGTAAAAGGCTTACTGTAACATGGTGTCGCTAAAACAGGTGCTTGACATAAGGCTTTCTTTAAGTCTTCAAAAGCTTGTGTATGTTCCTGAGTCCAAGGGAGGACAGTCGATGTCGCTGCCTCCTGGGTTGTCAACTGAATGAGTGGCTTTACTAGAAATGCATATTGGGGAATCCATTGTCTACAGTACGAAGTGAGGCCTATGAAGGCCCGCACCTCCTTTTGTGTCTTGGGTGGTGACATGTTTACAATTAACTGGATGCGGTCAGGTGTGAGCTGTCTCCCCCCTTTGGACAGCAAGTGCCCAAGGTACACAACTTGCTGAACACAGAATTGCAGCTTCGAAGGGGACACCTTGTGCCCCTTGTCGGCCAGAAAATGTAAAACCGTCAGTGATGCTTTTTCACATTCGGGCTCGCTTCGGGCGGTGATCAGCAGATCATCGACATACTGAAGCAGGGCAGTGTTAACAGGCATGTGGATACTGTCAAGTTGTCTTTTCAGTGCTTGGCTATAGATGCTGGGGCTTTCTGTGAATCCTTGAGGTGCGCGTGCAAATTTGAAGCTTCGTCCATTTAAACAGAATCCGAACAAATATTGACTTTCCGGATCGATTGGGACGCTAAAGAAGGCGTTCTTGAGGTCAATTACAGTAAAGAACGTTGCTTCTGAATCAATAGCTGTCAATAATGAAGAGATATCTGGAACCACGGGATACTGTGGTACAATGCATTTATTCAATTCGCGCAGGTCAATAATTAATCGATAAACTGGGGGTGCTTTTGGATCAGTACGTTTAAGAATTGGAATGATAGGAGAGTTACATACATTGGAGTCGGTTTCCACAATCACTCCTTGTGCAATGAGCTCGTCAATGATTTGCAGCAAAGCCACTACAGCATCTGGAGGTAACTTGTATTGTCGAATTCGTGGTAATACCACCCCTGCTTTGAGTGTGACTCGATATGGTGTAATGTGCATACAACCTACATCAGTGGGGCCTTGTGCCCATAAATGTGCAGGGACATTCTGTAACCGGCGATCTATATCCTTCAATACGTAGTGACCTTTAAAGTCACGCAAAAATAGTCGTACCCCTTCCGGGGAACAACATATTACAGCTCCTAGAGCTTTCAGTGTCTTTATACCTAACAAGTTTTCTGGACATGATTTTGTAAGCAATAAATCTGTAGTCCGTGTCAATGGACCAACTGCAAGAGGAAGAGGTTGCGATACTTCGTTAACAATAGGCTTTCCTGAAAATCCAAGGGAAACATTCTGTGAGCCTGAGAGGGGTGCCCCTGGAACCTCGTCGTGACTTATAGTTGTTCTGTTTGCCCCTGTATCAATTAAAAACTTTCTGTCTTTCCCCAATACTTGACTATGTACATAAGGACCCTCTTGATCTACGGGAACCTCAATAAGAGGCAAGCCAACCTCCCTCTCTAGGCTGTTTCATGTGTATCGCTGATAATCGGGATAGTCATTTTGTGCATACTGGTACATCTGTTGTGTCGTGTTTTGTGTTGTGGCAATAGGCTGTGGCTGCGGTACTGCTACGGTCTGTTGCGAAGCTTGCATAGGCTGTACATTCTGAGGTACTTGTGGTTGGATCTGGTCCTGTCTAGGTGGACGCGGTCTCTCCTTGGTTTTACCCGTAGAGATATTGTGTTTCAGAACTGCACAATCGTTTATATAATGACCTGGCTGTTTACAATAGTTGCATGTCCCTTTAACAGGAGCCGCTGAATTACTGGACTGTGTCGCACCCTTTTCATGACCGTCAGCTGGAACTGACTGAGCAACGAGCATTTTCATTTTCGTGTCTTTCATACGTCTGTGTTCGTGTTCTTGTTCTTCTCTAATTCTATTCTGGTGGTACTGTAACATTTGTAACATTTGTGACGGGGTATTAGCTTGCCAAGTGCTCTCGACTTTCAATACTCTGTTCTTAACCTGGGGTAGGGAATTCTCGACTAATTTTGTTACAAAAAGATGTGGATATGAATCGCTACTTGCTTTCAGGCCGCTATTAATACCAAAACATTTTTCAAATCGGGAATAAAAATCACTAGTGTCTTCATCGGGTTTCTGTTTGCAGGCTGAGATTGCACCCCAGTCTTCCTTTTTCGTAGTTAATAAACGTGGCAATACTTGTACTAACAATCCTGGTAACGCTTTAGTTTTGTCCCCAAGCCCTAGGCCTGGAGTTCGGGTATTTTCTTCGTTTTCTAATGCAGTCCAATCAATCTTTTGCTCTCCCACCTCCCATTCTTTTTCTTTGAGTTTCTCGTAAATACCGGCAGGCAATAATACTTTTAATATTTTCATAATGTCAGGGTAGGTATAATCACCCATGAGTAACATGTCTTTTATTTCACGGTGAAAACCTACTGGATCTTTGTCATGGCTGGGCACTAATTTTTTCATTTCCAATAGTTCTATTTTAGTTATGGGCGTGTACACAAACACGCGTCTAAAAGTATTATCATCATTTTTAACCGGGTGCACTTCGCGTAAGGGATTCTGTCTGTCTATGTAATACATTTTTCTTTCCATGGAGGGAGCTGGATCAAGCTGTGGACACAGGAAGGCACTGTATCTGTGCCGATGTTCTAGAATTACTTTAATTAGATCGGTACCTAGACCTCTCCATTTCTTCATGAGTAGTTCTATCAGTACTTTCCATGGAGGGAGCTGGATCAAGCTGTGGACACAGGAAGGCACTGTATCTGTGCCGATGTTCTAGAATTACTTTAATTAGATCGGTACCTAGACCTCTCCATTTCTTCATGAGTAGTTCTATCAGTATATCAGGTAGGGGACCAGGATCGGAGTGTTGACCTTTATACACTATAAGGAGGTGTTGTATCATGTACATACCAGCTAAACGCTGTTCGTCTGGTGAAAGATTCAAAAACGTGTGTGCTAGCGCGTCATCACTATATTTATCAGAACTGTCAGCCCATTGTACTGCTGACCTGGCTAATTCTTGTTCATCCATAGAATCGAGTACATGGTACCCCATTCGTTCTTGAAGTATTTTATCAGTAGCCTGAAATAAGTGTTCGGGGGTCTTTGGATTTGACACGGCTGCTTGAAAAATTCTCTTACTTTCTGGACGTATCGGACGCATTGAACTATTAAAAGATCTTCCCTTACCTACATAAGCTATCATTTCTCTAGCTGGTAATTGTAATTGTCCCGTTGTCGTTTCTGGTTGTTCCTCCTCCTCTGAGGATTCAGTCTTATCTGCATCTATTTCTCTTTCAGGCTGTTCTCTTTCATGTATTTGTTCTACTGTTTTTCGGATCCTTCGGTACATATTTTCTATACTATTCTGTTTATCATGTTTTCCGTCTGCTATATTCTGACCCCATTTGTTAAGTGCTTTCATTTCTTCCGGGTCTACACCAGGCCTATCTCTGTTTCTTATCAGGCAGTTTATGAAGAAGCGTAACAACAGTTTTTGCGTGTCCACTTTCTGGTATGCCATGGCCTCGCCAATACTTTCGGGACCTTGCCCTGTTTGGACAAAGTGATATATTTTGTCTAGATGATCAACCATTCCTGGTAGTATCATTAAATAGTTCGCAACTCGTCGTAGACGTACTGATGATAGCATCATTCTGTCGTCTTTACCGGGTACTGGATCATATCTACAGTCTGTAAGAGGCTCTTTAAGTATGTCGTAATTCGCTGTTTGAGGTGTACGTTGGTGTGCTAAATTCCTATAAGTCAATCGATGTGTTGGTGGTGGCGTATGAAAACCTCCTGTCGCACCTCCTGAGGTGCCAGGTCCAAAAGTATTTGTTGGGTGTAAGGTAGGGAGAATAGGTGCAGGAAGGAGTGGAGGAACAGGTGGAAGGTTTGGAACGGGAAGAGGAGTATGTTGCTGCAGAGGTGGGGGCAGATTATCTCGGGGTCGAGCGCCGTTAGCAGGTGGTGTGCGCGGCGGCGGAACATTAACATATTCGGGGGCTGCATCGTCTAAATAGGAAGAAAGGAAAATGTCCTTTGCGGTCTTGTGGTGCAATTTAGTTGGAAACAATGGAGGTGGCAGATCTTTTGGTACTTCCAGGGTGGCCTTAGGTAAACCCTCGGCCAGAAGAGGATACATACCATTCATAAGAGTGTTTCGTTGTCTGTCTATTTGTTCTGCTTTTACTCGGATACCTTCCTCAACTAATACGTTTTCTCGGGCTTTGTCTGAATCCTCCCTACTTTTCTCATCTTTTCTGAGCGCTTTCTCTGTGCGTCTATGCGATTCTTTACGCCATAATTCAATGGCATCTTTCTGTGACTGTCTGGCTTTCTTTTTCCATAATGCTTCTTCTACTCTCATGATGCGATCTGCATCCCATGTCCCAGCAGCGGGCCATCTCTGATTCTCTGCTAAATCCTTGGTGTAGTCCACCCACAAATTGAGATACAATACGGCATCTAGGCCATGTTTATGGTACATAAAGTACCCTGGAGTGTCCCTAGGTGGAATGGGAACGGCTTCCTCGAGTATCCCTTTTCTAGTTTTTATCTGTCTTAATTTTGAGAAGAACCTTGCTACTTGATTCTGACTCGGACTTGAACACAATTTATACAATAAACACAGTAATGAAGATCGAACAATCACTCATACCACGACATTTAAAACATATTAAAACATTCTAAAACGAACAACAATAATTAGAATAAAACTAGCTAACTGCATAATACTGGATGTACTGCTAAACAGTACAGATACACCGCTAGAACAGTGCAGACCGGGTCTGTGTACCCAAACCCGTCTTGACCGGCACAAATTAATGCGCACGTCTAGATGCGTCCCCGGCAACGGTACTCACCGGGAAGCATGGAACGGAAGGCCTCGGAAACTCTGGACTGGACTGGACCGGACTGGACTCGACTCGACTCGTGACGTAGATACTTCAGAACTTCGGAACCTGGTGGGCCTCTGTATACCTCGGATCTTGCTCTCTCAGCTAGGCTCTGGTCGGGATCCTCCGCACTCCTCACCGCCTCGTCTGGGTGTTGATCGCAGCCTCAGTCACCTCCGTTGGCCTGAGGGAGGTACAGGAAATCCTGCGGGTACGCGTAGTTGTCATCCGGCTGTGGCAGGGGACCGGGTCTGCAACGCACCTCCGGCGCGTGGGGTGGGGGAGGAGTCCCTATTCGGGCGCCAATTATGTGGTAAATTTAAATTACCTGTACTTAATTTATGCGGTAAAGTTCAATAAGGATAACTCAGAATAAATAAGAGGCAGAATCCGTGATATTTGAGGTTTTAAAAGGGGTTTATTCCTTAGAAAGGAATTGGTTCGAACCAGGCAATCGGATTCCGTCACCACGAAGGTTCGGGAAGGGATCGAGCATACTTTATTGACAGGTTATCATATATATAGTCAATGCATTACAGTAAAGGCAGATGCAGAAGGCGTAACAGTTGAGAGGAGAGATAAGAATACACATACGTAATGAAAAAGGCGTTGTAATAGGCGTGCATAAGGGCGTGTACTAGAAACGCGTCAAGAATTCCTGTCATGCGAGGGGAGGAAAACGGTAACCAGCGAAAACGGACTACATCTCCCAGGATGCTTAGCGGTTGAGAGGTTATGTAAACAGGAGAGCTGTTACATAACTCAAGGAAAACACGCCCTATAAAGGGAGGAACCGGGAGGTACAACGCTGTCGGATATTGTGTTTACACCGACGTACCTGCTTAGTGAAGAGCAGTGTTCCGGAGTGGTGCTCCAGTAAGGCAAGAACGGAGGTAGGTCGAGTCGTTACTCCCTGGGCCGTGTCTTGCCCCATCGTCACCTGTGAAGGACCCGGAAGCTCTACCGGATAACCATTGAGCTTCGCTTTTTGACTCGGCTGAGTCAAAGCGCAGTGGCGCTTTTGCTGGTTGGAGTCGTAACTCCCAGCCCGACCAGAGATACAGGGACTGCCAGCTGTAAACGCACACCAGGAGGTGTTTGCCGCGTTACAGACTCGGAAGTCCACGGGATCGATCGAGCGGCTGCTCTCGGTTCAGTCTTCTTTGCTTGTGATTGGGGTATCGGTGACGCATCACCAGGAGGTGACTCCGCGTTCCGGTGCAGTCTGAGGAAGAGGTTGAGCGGCTGCTCCCTTCAGGTAGAGACCCCGGCTGGGTGTTTCCCTGCCTCCTCGATTCTCCCCAACACTCTTCGTGCCCATCACAGCCTACCGATTGGCATTGTCGGCCATTTCATTTCTGCCCTCTGTTGGCATACGCCGGGATCGGCGTATATGCAGAGGACGGTTAGGACCATCCGTGCTGTGGGCTGGTAACGTACTTAGCCTGGAGGATTCCAGTGACTATAACCTTTGTTTATTCCTTGTATTATTTTTGCCTTCATTAAAATAACTAAACCTTCACAAGTGGTTGCGTTCTCATTATCGTGTCTGTTAAACGATCCTGAGACGTTCAGGGCGTTACAAAACGTCATTATGAGGATGTCACAGGTGGGTGGATCCATAAGAGAATCCTGCAATGTCAGCAGAAATACATGGCAGAGATGCGCGTGCAGCAGCATGACGTGTGATTGACGCGTAACTGGAGGGTGAAGGGGACTTGACATTTAGCCCTACATGAGGAGACAGAAGTCTGGGATGTCAGAACAACCTAATCCCAAATCGTATCTAATATCTTGTGTTTAAGGAACTGTATTATCTGGAAGGAAAGGTCTCTCGGGCAGAGGCTATTCTATACTGACTGCTAGTGCGTGTATAAGCGTCTACGTGTCTACATGAGATGCGAAGGGGCATGGGCCTACCATGGCAACAGGAGCTATGAATTACTTGCACGGAGACAGTAAGGCCGGGCCCTTTGCTCTACAGCTGGAAGGATGTTTACCTAAACTACTAGACAGGAATGTATTTTTCGA
Organism: Triturus cristatus; assembly: GCF_964204655.1. NCBI lineage: Eukaryota > Metazoa > Chordata > Amphibia > Caudata > Salamandridae > Triturus > Triturus cristatus. The sequence continues at coordinate 153,889,205 of NC_140583.1, forward strand.
GGAGCGGAGCAGATAACTTGAAGGCAAAATACAGTCTTGGCAGGCAACAGGCCGAGCCAGGCACCGTTAGCCGCGCAGGGAGTAAGACAAAGGTCATGGATACAGATGCAGGTCCAGGCTGGAGCATTCAGAGGCAGAAGGCAGGAAAAAAGCTCGATGGCAGAATTCAGGCCTAACTTGCCATAGCTGAAAAACGTGAAAGGTGCACCATATAAAGACGGTGGTAAGGCATACTTAGGAACGGAATATTCGACCCATTCAGGGTGGATCTGACAAAGGACATGTTAACGTTGGACGCAAATGTATTTACGTCTTCATAGCTGGAAGTGGAGGGAACATACATGTACTTGTAGCACGTACATGGAGCCGTTGGGGTCTAAGATAGGGGACACAATTGATCATAAAAATTCATATTTCCTCAGGCGTAGGGAGGTTCAACAATCATTTTTAAAAAATTACATTTTACAAGTTCTATGTATGCTAATGCATCACACATAGAAGTTGAAAAACACCATTTCAGATTGTTTTTGTGTAGGAAGGGACACCTTCCTGCAAATTAACAATCATCCCTGTGACGCAGGCATCCTTGCATTATGGTGCAAGGGTGCCTGCGTCGGCGCATGGCAGCTAATTGTGCGCCAGGCCTGGGGGAGAGCAAAGGGATCTGTAATATCTTTGTAGCTATTATGCATCCCTGTGCTTTGAAAGTGCCGCAGCGTGGCACAGACAAAGGGCTTGCGGTGTCGCACTGCAGTACTTTCTTGTAAATCAGGCCCCTAGTTGGCAGAGCCTCGCAAAGGGTCCCTGTTTAGGACTGGATCTCTTTCAAAATTGACTGACTGATATATAAGTGTTGCACCATCACCTGGGATGGCCCTAATAACCTGAACAGGAGCCCATGGCACTAATCATAGCTATGAAAAATATCTTCCAGCAGAACCATTTAGAAAGAATTAATCTAAAAAACAAATAAATCAGAGTGATAGTATCTTTTTGTCCTGATGAAGATTGTGAACATTGGCGAAATAGGTTTGAAACGTTAAGATAAGGGACCAAACTGTGACAGTAAGTCAAATAATTGTGCCTTAACTTTGATAAACTCTGGGGCATATTTACAAGGTGGCGATAGAAAATTATTGCCGCTTTTGCGGCCGTTTTCGGCCGAAAAGCGGCGTTAGTTTTATCGCCTAATTAGCAAGGTCACGCTAACATGTGAAACCTTGCATTAGCGCCCAAATTCTAAATATCCATCTTTGCATCTCTAATGAGATGCAAAGTGGGCGTTCCTGACCTGATATGACAGGAGAAATGTCGCTAAGCGACATTTCTCCTATCATCAAGCCCCACGCTCTGAAGCATAGTGGCAGGAAAAGTAGAGATAACCCCTGTTATCGCTACTTTCCTTACGCCTGCTTCAGGCCTGACTTAGCCATGATATCCTATGGAGGTGGATATCATGGCTAAGTTTGTGAGTCCCTATCAGCATGCTAACGCCACATTGCGTGAGATTATCAATGGGTTTCCAGCGATAATATCACATTAGGCAGTTAGCGCTAGGATTTTTATCGCTTTTGAGATAAGCGTTACTAATAGCACGCTATCTCAGCGATAATTATCGCCGATTGTTGCTGATATGCCCCTCTGTTCCTTAACTAGATATGTTATGAGCCCTACACCCCGCCTTTTAAGTCGATTCATGTGTTCACGTTGTGATTTTCACTGTATTCGCACTTGAACACTGAGCACTTCGGTTGTCTATTTTAAATGTATCTCATTCATTTCTTTTCTTTGAACAAAATGTGTTAATTGATGACACTGTTATCTGTATTTATTCGTTTTTAGGAGTAGCTCCCTAAAAATGTTCCTGTACTCCTCTTGTTGGTTATAATTACATACAGGTGTTGCCTCTCCCATTCTTAAAAAAACAGCACTTCATTTCTCCTAGCTCTGCTTTCAAAGAGGCTGAATCCTCGCAGTGACAGGCGCCTCTGGTCCACCACAGCACTTCAACCAAAACAGGCTTTCAAATATCTGAAGATGTTTCCTTTTTAACTGCTTCACAGATAATAGGATATCAAGCACCTACAGGATAATGTGCTCCATATGTCAGTGGTAATAGGAACATTAATGATAGTAGTAATCTAAAAAGCCCTTGTAGAAATCATAGTCCCCGAACACATCTGGCACACAAAGCAGCTTGAAGCACTAGAACACACATCATTGACCAGGCAAAGGCAGACATCTGCCTTAGTATTTTATGACAAGCCAGCACTGAAAGCAAGGCACATCTGTCATGTATTAGATTAAGCACCGCCTTCATTGCCCTGCATAAAACTTCAAAGGTATCAAGGAATATTCATTGACAAATTCATCACCTCGACAACACCCGTTCGTGGAGAAGTGTGGCTCAATGATTATAGCGGCAGACCCTGATGCAGAGGTCTAGCCTGGGACCAGGGTTCAATTCCCCGCCTCGGCGGGTTTTGGGCTCAAAATTCCACGGACCTTATAATTCTTGCCTCGGTGCCTATTCCAATCATGGAGTCCCACTCTGCAACTCTGGGCAATAGCTTGCTTAATCTCCACAACGGCCCCCACAACGCTAAGGATGCTTGGCCTCCACCTTGGGGGTGCCCAGGAGTGGACGCCTCACCGGGAAAGCCAGGATGGGTTCCACAGTGGTATTCGTACAAGCGCCTTGAGACCCTTGCGGGTGAGTAGTGCGCTATACAAGTATCAATTTACATTACATTTACATAGCTTTTCAGACAATGCAGCTGAATGGGAGAATGTTTTCTTTATCGAGTAGACCCTATAATCTGTAGGTGGAGTTAAATGATGCTAATTATGAGTGTAGGTCGGAGTGGGCAGAGCTTTGGGGCAGTGGCTGTGGTACATTTTCAAATAAGTAATTGATAGCTGTGCTGCAAAGTATCCTTGGAATTTATTTATTTTTAAATGTTGGCAACTATGTAAGTGAAAGTTCAACATCTCAACATAATATTTGGGGATCCCACTATAAATTACCACAGCCTATATTTATCAGTTTAGCGATTTTTTGATGGCCAATTTGATTACTTTGTTTTAGGAAAGTTTTGTGACCCTTTGCCAAAGGGTTCTTTCTCTGTTATAAACATTCTAAAGAAGCTTTTCAAAGCCACGTCTGTAGACACAAACCACTGCTTCTATAATAACTTCAGAGCTCATGAGGTTCTTTTGTTTTCATTCTGCAGCAGGGAGGTGGACAGCTGAGCCAATACTCTTTCTTCATTTGGAAGGCTCTCAGATCATGATGCTGTGAACAGACGGTGTGGACAACTTCGAAGTTAGAAAAGTCCTTAATTGTTACAAATCACATAATTGTACAGCTTTAAGGATCGAAAACAAAGGCAGTAAACAGCAATCTTTTCTGTACTACGCTCTGTGAGATATATTGCTTTCACTTAGAGTTGAGAGAGATCCCTGCGCGAGGCCTGTCTGGGCAGTCTTCTGGTGCATCAATACTGTCATCTTCTCTCTTAAAGGCAGCTGTGGGCCAGTTATCTGAGCTGCTAGGATCCTGAAATATGAAGGTAATGAAAAAGATAACACTTGCTGTAGAATAAAGTGAACTGTGTTTAGGGTACAGAGCTTTGAAAGTTGTAGAAGTGATGACACTGGCTTGTTTGAACAATAAAAATAATATAGAGGTGTTGAAAATGTACCTGAACTTTTGGATCAGCAAAGATCCTTTAGTTAGATCAAAACTGGTGTAAAGAATAGCAACATGCAATAGACATTAATTAACTGTTTTGGCAGAGCCCATACCAGGGGCTGAAGAGCAGCCGCAGCCCGTGCAGGTAAGAACAGTGGGTCAGTGGGGCTGGGTTGGGGGCGGGGGGTGTGCGGGATTAGGGGGATTTTGAAATAAATAATTGGTCCTCGTCGTCGTTTGTCGAAGTACCCCCACCCGGCCCCACTGCCCCACCGCTCTTACCTGCAAGGGCCGCGGCTGCTGAAGAGGCAGCAGCCAAACACAGAGCATCGGAAAGGCAGGTTGAATTTCAATCGATACAAATGTAGACTCAGAGTTCAGAAGAATGAAGAATAGGAATGGGGGCACGTAGAAGCAAGTAGATGAGAAAAGAGATGAGATGTCTTTGAAATACATCATGTGAATGAACATTAAAACACAAGAATTACACAACCACAAAAAACACAATTGGAAAGGTTTTTTACTGTGGTCCCCAAGGGTAGCTGTGCTTAGTGGGAAGGGACAAATCTAATGGGTCAGGATGAGGAAGTGAACTTCAAAAGCAAATTGTTATGTCATGTCATATCATGTTATGTTATGCAAGTTTGTAGAGCCCATTATCACCCAAGAAGGTATCCTGGCACTAAGCAGGTGTGGGTATTGCCAAACCTATGGCTTAGTAGGACTTATTGAAATCCAGGACTTGAAGAATCCAAGAAGTGAGGTGGAGGCTCATATGTTTAGCAGCAGGTCATTCAACGCTTTAAGAGCAGTGTAGGAGAAGGCCCTGCTGACAGATCTGTTTTTCCGTATGCATTGGATTTCTGCAAGTAAGAATCCGGACAGCTGGAAGTATCTGAAAGGTTTGTGAATGCAGATGGGATTGTTGAAGAATGCTGGGCCAGAGTTATGTAGTGCCCTTGAAACTGGAGTTTGAATTTTGCTCATTTGTGTATGGAGAGCCAGTGGAGCTCCTTCAACTGTGGTGTGATGTGAGTGTCATATGGGATGTTGAGAGTGAGTCTGGCTATCGCGTTCTGAATGGACTTCAGCCTTCAGGTGAGCTGTTTGTTGATCCTGGCTTAGAGCGTGTTCCATTAGTCCAGCTCGCTTGTGACGAGGGTTGTGTGATGGTACTCCAGGTGCTGATTAGGAGCCACTTGAAAATCTTCCGCAGCATTTTCAGGATATGGCAGCATGAGACAGTGATGGCATTGACCTGGCCGGTTATGTTGAGTTTGCTGTTTTTGGTGATCTCATGGTTCTTGGCATTGGTGGTGGGGGTCAGTGGAGTCCCGCGGTGAAGTGCTCTTCCCAAAGATCACAATTTATTTCTTGTTGGCGTTCAGCTTTAAACCCATGGTATTCATCCAGCAGGAGATTTTAGTCATGCATTAAATTTGATCCTGGTACTGGGCATCTTGTCCACTAGGGAGAGAATGAAATTAATAACTATGGACTTTATGTAGAAAGCCAAATTGCGATCGCAAATGCTGAAATTCGCCGAATCTCGGCGTTTGCGATCGCAATTTGGGCAGTGTGCTATGTAGCACACAAAAACCCACACGCAAAATAAGGAATCGCAAAATTTGCAATTCCTTAAGGAATCCCAAATTGCGATTCCTTAAATGCAATGTAGGAAGCACCCAAGTTGTGCAATTGTGGCTTAAGGAATCGCATATTACCACCAACCTCAGGTTGGTGGTAATTTGCAATATCCTTGAAAAATGCACTTTTTTGCATTTTTCAAAGTGCCATGTGGCGCACATACATGCGCTTAGCGCATGTATGTGCGCCACATGTGCACACATGTTTATTTCAGGGGTGCAAAAGGGTGTCCTATTGACACCCTTGCAACCTTAAAATTGCATTCTCAATTTGCGATTCTCTAATTGAGAATCGCAAATTGAGAATGTCTTCCTATTCATTCCTATGGGCCTTCTAGCCCATAGGAATGAATGGCAAGTTATTCCTTATTTGCGAATCTCAATTTGGGATTCGCAAATAAGGAATAGGTGGGAATCGCAAAATATTTTGCTAATCCTACCTACATTCCGTTTTCCAATTCTCTAATTGCGATTCCCTAAAAATTGCAATTAGAGAATCGCAAAACACGTTTTACCTACATTAACCCTATATGTCTCTCTTAAGCAAGGCTATTATTTGTTCATGTGCGTGATTGAAAGCTCATTAATTCATTCAACAATGTTATTCCAAATAAGTACAGTTGACACAAAGGTGATGAGGAAATTAGAACAAACCGTTAAAGAGACTTGCAGTGCTGCAGAATGCATTCCCTAAGTAGGATCTAGATAGAACTAGAAATTAGACACATTTGACAAGCAAGCGCTATCAAAACCAATTTTGCAGTGTGTAGGTGATGTAGTCTGAAATGGTAACGTTTACGTTTTACTTCCTGTAACTTTTATTTTCTAGTTTGAAAATATCAACTATACTTTGCCTAACCTCAGTTTGACTGCTCAAGAAAAGTCATTCACGCTCATGGCTGGAGATTCTGTCTTCTCACATCTAGTTTGCACATATGCTGGTCTCTGTCTGCAGCGGGCAGAAAAAAAGGGAAGCACAGAAAGTCCATTGTGGTGAGGGGAAATACTTCCTCCCCTCAAGACCTTCCTGATCACATCTTGCTGGGGATAGTGAAGAATTCATGTCTGCGGTAGCATTGCGGAGAAGTGTTTCCGGATCGTCACCTAAATCTTTGGGTTAAATACTGTCTACAATCTTTGCTGAACTCTAAGGGCTCAAAGTAATCACTGTATTTCTCTCTTCCTTTTGAATGAATTCCATGGGGCTATATCGTGCAGTAGGTAGTAAGGAAGCTTTTGAAGTTTCGGAGGAAGACCAGTTGTAACAAGATTATTTTTATTGTGGACCTGCAAGGGCTTCCACCTGTAACTGGAAGCCATTCACTAGGATGTGAAGAACCAGTCCAGAGAGATGGGCATTATGGAGCAAGGTTCCACCATGATGGAATTCTCTTGTGAGATCAACTGCGGCACATTTTTTCCATATTTATTATCAGGAATTGGCCCGCACTGCTGCAGATGCGGAAGGAGAGCGTTTTGGAATTTTAGTTTGACTAGTATAGGGGCTCATCATCAATCCCAGGCAGGTGGTACCTTTTTAAATGGCCCTGCTTGGCCCATCCCCAACAGAGTGCTGAATGGAACCAAATAAAGCAGATAATAGTTACTGCTGCTGTATTGAATTTTATCCTGACTGGGCAGAGGCCTGAAGGAGATGTGTCTACAGCTGTTGATGAAATCTTAGGCAAAAGAAAGCTAATTTCCAATTTATTGGTGATAGCATTTTGCTGACCCCCTATGAATATCATGGACTAGGTCCTGCAGGTTGAACATGCCTGTTACTGTGGAACTTCTCTCCTGGTTGAGTGCGAAGAAAGTCTAGAAATAGTGAAAGCAATAGCCTTTCTAGAAAAACGCAAGTGGACCAGTTAAAGGTCCCAACCTACCTCAATGAAACTTTTCCCTTGTTGTGGAGACTGTTAAAGAGCTTGTGGACAAAGAGGCTGGTGATGTTGCACTGCAAAAAGCACGATAACATGTTGGAACTGGTCAAATTCACTGTGGACTTGAACTGAAATTGGGAGGAGCCCAACTGTAAACTGAACCCATATGCTGGTGTGGAAATACTATTTTGGAAAAGTTTGAGACATTTGTATTCAAGAAGATGAAGTTACAGATATTTTTCTAAAGTCGAGAGGACCGGGTCAAGTTGTCAACCTTACCAAAAAATGATGTGATGTTGATTACTTACATCGACGATTCGTGATGTATATGGCATTAGCATACATGTCAATAGCACTACACATACAAGCATTGAGAGGATTATTCATTAGCCCATTGCACCACTGGTGAGTCACTTTTTTTGATGCACCAGTGGTGCGATGGGCTTGCCCATATTTCCAAGCCCATGTAAAGCTATACTGCGGGAATGTTCATGGCCTTGTAAATATGGGCCCCTTTCATGCATTACTTTGCATGAAACGGCGTTCCATGGGTGTTGCTGTAGTTGTTCCAATGCAACATCTATGGAGCTTAACGGAATCACAGACTTACAGCATTTTATAAAATTGGGAATTCGTCAGAATCCTACGCCTCCCAAAGGGAGGCAAAGAAATGGTGCAACGAGGAGAAATATTTTTATTTCTCATAGTGTTTTCCTCTTTCCGTGCAGAAAGACTAACATTTCATTAATGATTTTTTCTGTACAAAAATAATCATTCCTACAGCACAGGCACCATGGCAAAATGACACAAGGGTGCCTGCACTGGTGCATGGCAGTCAATTGTGTGCCAGCGCTGGGGAAAGCACAGGGATGTGTTGTAGTGTTGTTAATACCTCGCATCCCTCTGCTTTGAAAATGATGCACCACAGCGCAGCTGAATGGCTTGCGGCAACGCGCTGCATCATTTTCTAGTAGATGAGGCCCTGAATGTTTTATTTCTTTTTGTTTTTAATTGAACAGCTTTTGATGTATCTTTAGATCTTTACATCCCATTATCTTTCTTTTTGTGTCATTCTACTCATTGCTTGCTTCTTGTTTTTAACCTGGTTTGATCCTCTGATTTCTGCAATTTATTGTTATTGATGGTGGATGGCTGCACTTGTGCCTCATGCATTTCGCCGCACGGTCCATTCAAGCCACTAAGGTTGAGCGCGAAGGTTATTCACAGAAATCGATTGTATGTCAGTGTAAGATTCATTGCCTCACAACTCATATGCACGCTGTTGCTTCACTCCGTTCTAACTGAGGGGTATAACCGAGGTATCTTATCCCTATAATAGATGTCATTGCATTACCTTTCCAGTTCTGTATCCTTTTGTGCTGCCTGTGAAACTACTACGTAGAGAAACGAGACGCAGCAGGAGAAGAGGGTAGTGAAGAACAATCTGAAGCGAAAAGAGGGTTAGGAGAGAGTGGCAGATCAGAAGAAAGGACGGGGAGTAAGGGTGTGAGTAACGAGAAGGATGAGCAGCAAGCATGAGAAGAGAATGAGGTGAGTAAGGAAAGGGGGAAATGCGAGAAGGAATTGGAAAATTACAGAAGGGTGTTAGACACAAAGGAGAGAAAACAAAGGATAGTGAGATGGAAGACTGACAACAAAAAGTCAAAAAAAGAAACAATTGAAGAGCTAGAAGTGATGAAAGAGGAGAGTAAAAGGCAACCAAGGGAGGAGAGATCACATTGGTGAGTGAAGAGTGCGGGCAGAGCGGAAGATGACACGAGATAATGGTGAGGACAGAAATGAAAATGAGGAAAGAGGATTTGAAGTGTGGAAGATGAGCAAGGAGATGTTGAAGGGGTCAGTGAAACAAAGGTGATGCGAGGAGAAGGATATGTAAGATTGTGTTGACTTGTTTTGTTTCTTTGCTCTGTACTCACTACACACCTAATAGTGTTCGAGTTATAGGAAGCTAAACTAAGTGGGTTGAAAGAAAACTTATATGATCAGATGCACAAGAATGTCTTCAGACATCCAGCAGATTCAAAAGTGAGCAGAGATGAGAAAAACATCACAGCATAGGAAATTGATGTGGGTCGAAGTCCTGTCGTCACCCTTATACTGGCACTTTGACCGAAGATTCAAAAGATGATCCTTGTAACTAGAACAAAGAAATCACCCTTAGATAAGGCTGAGAATCTGCTTTTATTTATGTTTGGAGCCTCGAGTGATTTTAACTAGCTCAAAGGAATGACTAGGGAGCATTGCGACGGTCTGGTTTTACGCCCCCAATGGTGCCCAGGCTACTCCACCTTAGTACTGACTATACAAATACATCGGTGCCCTCCGTCCAGTGAGCTTCTTACGATTAGTGAATGGGGAAACGGTTGGAAGGGGAGGTAAGAGGTGGGAATGAAGTCCAACCAAAATGCTCTTCTACTTGTAGTAAGTCAATAGAGCATGGATGTAAGAAATTGGGTTATTGATTGAGGAGGGTGGAAAGTCTACTCATTCAACAATCACAATCCTAGACAGAGTGAACTACAAAAGTTACTAAATTAACCTGTGCTTTAGCTTCTGGTAGCCTGGCACAAAAGCAGTCAGCTTAACTTAGAGGCATTGTGTAAAGTATTTATGCCACATAATGTAGAGGGTTTGCCCACAGAACTTCTCGGTTCCTGGGCGTTAATACTCAACAGATAAACAATGGAAAAAGAGGGGATTGATTGGATTTTTTACTTCTTGACAATGCCACGGTAAATTGTCACTAGACATCAGTTTTTTCAAAACATTTGTAAATTATTGTCACACATATTATATACAGAGTATGTGTTCTTCTCACTCATCACCGCAAAAATAAAAAACATATATACAAAACAAACAAACAAATCATATTATATTCCATTAGTTTCCTTGTGGCCACCTGTGTTTTTCCATAATGGTAAGGCGATTGTCCTAGACTTTTTGATAAACAATCCACCTGAAGGTAGTCCTTCTCCAGATGGGAAAGCAAGGCCAGAAGCCTGCTAATTCTCCTAATGATGCCCTAGTCTATTGTTGATAAATATTGGCTGATTCCTTCAATGAATGTCGATGTGTTTTGGCCCACAATGGTTCCAGGCCTCCTGAGTACCAGGGAAGTCAAGGAAATATGGTCCAATTGATGCCTCGGGACTCATGATGCACAACTAATTGTCAAATGTGACATAAATGTCTGCATGTCGCACTTGTACTGTGCATGAATATGGGGCACCTAGAGTCGCTCAACCAAGTGAAAGCACCATTCCAACAACTACAGTCCACCTCTACTCTTGGACCGTGCACGAGATGCACAGGGATGCAGACGGGGTCTGGATGATTCTCCATCGAGGTGTGGTATGAGTGGTCAAGGGGCGGCATGAGGGTCAGACTGCTTGGCTGAAGAGTATGCCAAGTTGGAAACCACAAACGAAGCAGTAATGAAGTGATAACACAACAGAAGGAAAATCCCCCACTAATTTAAAAACATAAAGAAAAATCTAATAAATAAAATTAGATCAAAACAACAAAAATGTAATCAGTGTTCAGTTTTCAAGTTTTAAGTAAGTATATCGCCTAAAAGCACAAAGCACCACTCATGTCTATCTGGTCTCGCTGTTCTAAGAGGAAGTCACACGTTCAGGACTGTGGGACAGATACGGGGACCAGGTTAGTCCACTGAAAAAGTTCCCTTCCCAAAATCCAGCACAAAGAGTCCAGTTTTCGGGGGAGGAGGCTGCGAGGAGCAGGGAGAATATTGTGGATGGCTGTTGCTCTAGCACGAAGAACAGGTCTGGTTTCTCATACTGTCGCCGCTGTAGCACATGGATTGAGTCATGTATTGTGGATGGTCAATACTGTAGCTACATGTTGGCGGTTACCATGAGCTCTTTGTTGCTGTAGTGCGCAGTGCAGATGTTGAGTTGCCGGTCATCGCTATTGTTCGCTGTGGCGCTAAGACTCAGATTCACTGGAGTTTTGCATTGGCAGCTGTCAAGGACGGCAGTGTCCCTGCATGATCGGGCCCACTCACGGATGTGAGAAGCCAAAAACATCAGGATTTCTCTTTTTCTTGCAGAGGAGTGTACTCTGATGCGAGTCAAGGGTCCAGGACCTGAGTTGCACCTCTTGGTGATCAGGCACTCACTCTAGCAGAGGCCAACAGGTCTCAAGCAAGACCAGTTGCTATTCCAGGCTGGTCTAATTGCAGCAGGTCAGCAGGGCAGTTGCAGGGAGAACTTTGGAGTTTGTTGTGTCCCTGTAGTTCAGAACAGGAGGTCAGCCTAGGATGAAGGGTAGGTCTCAAGCAGCAGAGCATTCCTCTGGTAGCAGGAGGGCAGTCCTCTGGGGAATAAAGCAGGCCTCAAGCAGCATGGTAGTCCTCTGGGAAACAAGGCAGCCCACTGTAATCCACAGGTACAGGAGTGAACTAAAGAAGTGTTCTGAGTGTCCAATATTTACACCTGGTGCCAGCCAGTAAAGTAGGGGAATCCTCTAGGCTACCCCCACATCTGGTTGTAGAAAGTTTTACCCTTCCTTGCCAAGGCTCCACGAAATCTATGGTGACAAAAGTCTAGTTTTAGATCCTTTTGGGTGTGTTCTGAAGGCAACCCTTTGATGTATAAACGGGGCAGGGAGCTGATTCACTATAAGCCATCCTGGTAGATTGGACCATCCTGTCAACATGTATTCCCCTTTTGTCTCACTGTCTAGGGGAATACACAAGCCCAACAGATAAGCTATTCACATTGGTCCCGATTCACAGAACCAGTCTGAGACAAAATCCTAAACTTACTAATTATGGTATTCACAGAATGCACTTATGACTACTAACTTCACGTCTGCACTCAGGCGGGAATTTCGGCACCCGGAGTGGAAGCTCGGCACCGGAGCGGAAGCTCCACCAATCGGGCCAGAATCTCCGCTTCCGGGTTGGAATATCCACAATCTGGTGTTAATTGACTATATCTGATGCATAGTGGGTATTCCGGCCCGGAAGCGGAGATTCCGGCCCGATAGTGGACCTTCTGCTCCGGATGTGGAAATTCTGGCCCGAGTGCGGACGTAAAGTTAGTAGTCGTAAGTGCATTCTGTGAGTACCACAAGGAGTAAGTTTAGGATTTTGGGGCCAGTGATGTGACAGAGGACAGTGTAAGCATTGAAATGCCAACTTTCTAAAAGGGAAATTTTCAGAATTGTTATGGACTTTGCTTTTTCAGCTGGTTTATACACAAACTTTTTGCTTTTTTACCTCTGGTTTTTGTTGGTTTTAGGACTCTGGGCACTTTACCACTGCTATTCAGTGCTAAAGTGGATATTCTCTCCATGTGTATTGTGTGTATGGATTGGTGTTTCCATGATTGACCTATTTGATTTACGACTAATTCCCTAGTACAGTGCACTGTGTGTGCCCAGGGCCTGTAAATCAAATGCTACTAGTGGGCCTGCAGCACTGGTTGTGCCTCCCACACAATTAGATTTTCAAAGGTTTTTCAGACCTGCCAATTCAGTGTCTGCGTGCAGTTTTTAACTGCCATGACAAACTGGCAAGTGCACCCACTTGCCAGGCCCTTCCCTTTCCTTTTCTTACATGTAAGTCACCCCTCAGGTAGCCCAAGGTACCCATCTGGGCAGGTTGCTGTGTAAGTGAAAGGTAGGACATGTACTGGTGTGTGTGACATGTCCTGATTGCGAAATACTGCCAATTTCATTTTTCACCATTGCAAGACTGTCTGTCCCATGGCTAACATGGGAGTTGCTTTGTAACATCTTGTAAGTATAACGTTTCCATTAGGACAAGATAGAGAAATAGAGTTTAGGCTCTCTGAATTCAGACTTTAATACATCTTTTCAGGGAGATGGTTTTTAAATTGTGTGTCCTGCCTTCCTGGGTGACTCATAGTTGGGCTGAGTAGACCTGGTCTGCATTTAGATTGGTAGGAGGAGTTTTCACTAATACCTGAATAGTCAGTGTCTCCTTTTCACAATGCCTTCTCCACCTCTTTAGTGAAGCTGGGCAAGAGAGGGTACAACTGGTTTGGACTGGGCCGGAAGACCCTTGCCAGAAAGAGAAAATGTAGTATAAGTATTGGAGCTGTGACCCCAGAACTTTAGATTACTGCTGGACTAAGGAACCTGCCAGGAGAGAAGGGCTGGAAGAGCTGTGAGAAGAGACTACCACTTTTCTATGTGCTCTGCTGGGTTGGCCTGCTGTTGCTGCTTTTGTCTTGGGCAGTGAAAGAACTGGACGGTGCTTTCTGCATCCTAAGTATCTCCAAGGGCTTGATGTAGAGCGTGCCTCCTTGTTGGAAGTCTCAGGGAAATCAAAGACTTCGACTTCTTCTGTGTACCCTGCTTCTGGAACTGGATGTTTTGGCTGCCACAGAGGAAAAAGGTAACCCCCCGCCGTCAACAATATCAGCTCTGTAACCTGAAGGCACCACAGAGGGCACTGGTGCACTTCGCACCGCAACCCCGGTCTCACCGATGATGCCGTCCACCACCGCGACTGAGCCGCTGCTTGCACCCTGACCTGTGAGCACCACCCTCCTCACCGCCTCATGTCACACAGCTGCCCTGGTATTCACAACGCAATGCCGTCACTGATGCGGCTGCCTGCACTGGGACCTGTGGACAACGCTCATGGAGAACACGAAGCACCATTACCATTTTACACTGCATTCCTGGTCTTACTGACAACGATGCTCCAAAGTGACATCGACGGCACTGCCTGCACCGTGATATGGAGCACCGCTCGTAGGTTACTAGACACACCGCCCTGTCTCACACCGCAGTCTTGGCCCACCGACATCAGCGCCATCGACTCCTGATCGTCAACCTATGCAGCTGCATGTGCCGCGGCATGTGGGCCCCGCATAATGCATAGCTCTGTCTTGCACCACAGCCTTGGGTCTACCAACAACAGCACAAGCAGCGGCCGATGCTGCTGCTTGCACTATGACCTGTCAGCAGTGCAACGAGCACCGCCCCACTTTACACCCTAGCCCTGGTTTCACCGATGCCGCTGGATGACCGTCACCGAGCCGTTGCCTTACCGCGACGTAAGGCCACCGCATGTTGTGCTGCTCTGCTTCACACCGCAGCCCTGATGCCTGCCGGCGCTCCTGAATTCAAACTCACGGAGTTCGATCTACAACATTTGTGACTTCAAGGGCTTGACGACTCCTGCACCGACCTCCGGAATTGACGCCCGCCGACAGCGGCTCTTTGAGGCTCATCGCGAGGCCAACGACGCCCTGCATTTCTAAAGGTACTGTTTGCGAATATTTGCATAGATAGTGCAGTGACATTAGAAATATATAATTTACTAATCCAACTCCAGCCTACACAACAGTAAGGAAGGTGTTGGATTAGTAAACTATACTATTCCCAATGTTAGCGCGCCATCTACTGCAAGTCGTTGTAATGACTTGCGTAGTAATGGCATTGCGTGCTAACAACGCAGTCATTGTAACGACCTCGTTGTAATGGCATTGCGGTGTAATAACAGTGATGTAAAGGTTGTTTCCCACTGTTGGCGGGTCTTCCCACCACCGTAGCTGGCCCGCAACGCCACGGTCAGCCAGAATTGTTTGGATTTGTTGTTCTCGACACCGTGATATCCCCAGACTGAGTTATCGACTTCAAGGAACTGTATTTTAAGTCTATTCTTGATTATTGATATTTCTAAGGGAATGTATGGTGGATTTTTATCATTTTGGTCTTGTTTTGCACAGATACAATATTGGATAGTTTTCTAAAACTGGTGTGATGTCTTTTTGTAGTGTTTTCACTGCATTACTGTATGTTATGTGCAAATGCTTCACACATTGTCTCTGAGATAAGCCTGGCTGCTCATGTCAAGCCACCAATGAGGTGAGCAGGGGTTATTTTAGAAGTATTTCCCCCTTATCCTGACTAGGAAGAAGGGTCACTACTTTGACAGTGTAACAACCTGCCACCCAGAGACCCCCATTTCTAACAAGAATTGTGACTTAAAATCTGACCTTACCACTAAAGAGGAGTTTAAATTGCAATTCATTTGAGTCCAACATGATATTTCTGCCTGATATTTCCACCTGTCCCCAATCAAATGTTAGCACTTATTAAATGTAATAAGGGAACTCAGTGTTTTCCTTTGGGACTGGTAGGCCTTACAGTATTGAAAAATGAATTTAGGAGATATTTATGACATGTGAAATTGAAAAACACAAGTGCTATTTTTTAAATACAATGCACCCTGCTCTATGGGCCTACCTTAGGAGTGACTTATATGTATTAAAAAGAAAGGATTAGATCTAGAAAAAAACCTTTATTTTGCCAGGCCAAATGTAGTGGGAGGCACAACGAATGCTGCAGGTGGCCTAGTAGCATTACATTTACAGGCCATGGGTACATGTAGTACAATATTGTTAGAAAAACACCCCCACACCGGAAGGGTGGTGGTGCTCTCCCAGACATACACTGTGGTAGCTTGGCTCGAGTGGTCAGGGATCAGGCACCGTGCTAAGCATACGTCATACCCACACAATAACCATGCGTGCATCCGTTCCAAAAACGACACTACACCTTAAAAATTATACTGAAAATATATCTCTTTATCTTCTTTTCTCTTAGTTGCTGATTAAATAAATAATAATACAATCACAGTACACAAGGCTTTTCCTGTGGAAGGGTAAGTCAGATAAATAATACTTCAACGATTCAATAAATAAGGTAGATCATAAATAATCAAGGCATAAATATAAGTGCATTACATAAAAGGCAATTAAATATTATGGGGCAATAAATACTGCGAGACAATAAATACTGTGCGACAATAAATACTGTGAAACAATAAATACTGTGAGGCAATAAATAGGATGAATACAATAAATACAGTGCTCTCAATAAATAATAAAAGCCAACAGTGACACTTGAAAATCAGTTCACATTCCTGAGGTACTATGGGATGATTTGGCCCAATCCCAGCTTGTAGAGATTTGGATGGCCTGAGGGGTATCCTACTTGGCTTGGTCAAGGCTGAGGCCTAAACTGAGGTAGATCAAGGGGGAATCTAGAGATCTGGCTCTCCCACACTACACAACCCCTCTGTATTAGTCTCAGCTCACCCCTGGCACTATCAAGCTGGTTCCAGCACCTCTCTAGCCTCTAGGATGGTCTCGTAGGGCTTCACAGGGCCTTCGGCGCCCTCTATTCCACTTACTGCCCTTTTTCTGAAGTTCCGACGCCGCTGGAGTCGTGTCGACGCCGTGAGGTGGTTCCGGTTCGATGTCGGCGGCCTCGGCGCAATGACAGTTCTTGACGACGCCGGTAGGCGGTTCCGGTTCGATGTCGGCGGCCTCGGCTCGATGTCGACCTCCGGTTCGATGACGTCGGGCAGTCTTGGCTCGATGTCGACTTCGGGCGGCTCCGGTTCGATGACGTCGGGCGGCCTCGGCTCGATGTCGACTTCCGGCGGCTCCGGAGTGCGATCTCCACTCCCGACCTCCGGTGCTCCCTTTCCTCGGGTTCCGGCGACTCCGGAGTGCGACCTCCACTCCCGACCTCCGGCACGATTCTCTTCAGGTTCCGGCGACTCCGGAGTGCGATCTCCACTCCCGACCTCCGGCACGCTTCACCTCGGTCTCCGGCGACTCCGGAGGGCGGACTTCACTCCCCCGTCGACGCCGCTCACTCGACCTCGGGTGACTTCCTCCTCGACCTCTGGTACTCTCCACGACCTCCGTCGGTGCCCTCTCTCGACCTCTGGCGGCTCCGGGTACGACGTCTGCTTTCCAGTCAGTGCCGCTTCTCCACCTTGGGCTCCAGGTCTCCAGGCTTCTCGACGTCGGACTTCAAGAAGTTACCAGTAACCAGGTCAGGAACTTGCTGTTCTTTACTTTTAAGGCCTGTTCCTGCTGTCCAGGTCCTTAAGATGGTTTTTCTTGCTTTCTCCCACACAGGGCTCCAGGCTGGGCTCAGTCAGTAGGGACTAGTATCAAGGGTGGGTTTATGGACCCCACTCCAGGCACAAGTTTCCACCCCTGCTGCCTCACTCCTTCTTCCTTCAGTTCTGTGCTCCTCTCTCTTCACCAGTCAGGTGCCAACTGCCAGCTCCAACTGCCAACCCTGACTTAGCTTCCCAACATTCTAAACCGCCTCCAACTGTCACAGGGTTCCAGAATGTTGCAGAAGGTTCTAGTAGGTTCCAGTGATGTCACAGGTGACAATGGGTGGCCTCCATTTTGTGCTCCAGGCCCCCAGACAGAAGTTCCAGGGGTAGATAAAATGGCTCCCTGAATCTGCATCAATACTAAAAAGTCTGGTGGTTCCCAAAAAGGAAAAATACTAACAGGCTTTGAGGCAAAAGTGGGACAAAATAAATAATGATGAGGAGGGACCACCCAAAGGGCTGACAGGTCTAACACGCGTCCCCCCCCAGCTGAAAGTGGGGAGAGCTACCCAACCCCTTGGGAGTTCTCATCACTAAGGCGGAAATACCTTGAGAGACCGTCTGCATTGGCGTAGTCCACTCCAGGCCGATGTTCCACCTGAAAGTCCATTCCCTGTAGGGAGATAGACCACCTCAACAACTTGGGATTCTCCCCCTTCATCTGCATCAGCCAACGAAGGGGTCTGTGGTCGGTCTGAACTAGGAAGTGCGTGCCAAACAGGTATGGCCGCAGCTTCTTCAGAGCCCATACCACTGCAAAGGCTTCACGCTCTATTGCACTCCACTTCTGTTCCCTGGGAAGTAGTCTCCGGGATAGGAAGACCACGGGTTGATCCAGACCCTCTTCATTGAGTTGCGATAACACTGCCCCAATGCCATGTTCTGATGCATCTGTCTGGACAATGAACTTCTTGGAAAAGTCTGGGGCCCTTAGGACCGGGGCCTCGCACATGGCTTGCTTCAGCTTTACGAAGGCCTGCTGACAAGCCTCCGTCCAGACTACCCGTCGAGGTTGTTTCTTGGACGTGAGCTCCGTGAGGGGGGCTACAATGGTTCCGTACCCCTTCACGAAGCGGCGGTAGTATCCCGTGAGGCCCAGAAAAGCTCGGACCTCAGTCTGTGTCTTGGGGGGTTCCCAGGCCATGATGGCCTCGATCTTCGCCTGGAGGGGTTGCACCGCTCCCCTACCCACCAAGTGTCCAAGGTACACTACCGACCCCTACCCGATCTGGCACTTGCTGGCCTTGATCGTTAACCCAGCTTGTCTCAGGGCCTGGAGAACAGCTTGCAGGTGACGCAAGTGATCCTCCCAGCTGTTACTGAAGACGGCTATGTCATCCAGATAAGCAGCAGAGAAACTCTCCATTCCGGTGAGAATCTGGTTCACCAGATGCTGAAACGTGGCAGGTGCGTTCTTGAGCCCAAACGGCATCACACAGAACTGGTAGTGGCCATTGGGCGTGGAGAAGGCTGACCTTTCCCTAGCTCCATCAGTCAAAGAGATCTGCCAGTACCCAGAAGTAAGGTCAAAGGTACTTAGATATTGGGCAGCTCCCAGCCGGTCAATCAATTCATCCGCCCTAGGGATCGGATGAGCATCAGTTTTGGTTACTGAATTCAGTCCCCGGTAGTCCACACAGAACCTCAGTTCCGGTTGGGCACCCGGTGGTGCAGCTTTTGGTACTAACACCACCGGGCTGTACCAGGGGCTGCTGGAAGGTTCGATCACTCCTAGCTCCAGCATCTTAGTGACTTCACTGTGAATGCTGGCCTTCACCTTGTCTGACATCCGGTAGATCTTGGACTTCACAGGTGGGCTGTCTCCTGTGTCCACATCATGGACGCACAGGTGAGTCCTACCCGGAACAAGGGAGAACAACGAAGAGTACTGTCCCAGGACCTGGCGGCAGTCCTCTTGCTGTTCAGGAGTTAGGGAGGGGGAGAGAATCACTCCCTCCACCAACCCATCCTTCTCTTGAGACGCAAATAAATCGGTGAGAGGCTCGCTTTCCACGTCCTCTCCTCCGTCAGTCACCATCATCAAGATGACTTCGGGCCTCTCGTGGTGGGGTTTGAGGCGGTTGGCGTGCAGCACCCGTAGGGGCTGACGAGGGGTTTTAAGATCCACCAAGTAGGTAGCCTTACCCTTCTTCTCCAACACCTCAAAGGGTCCTGACCAGCGATCCTGGAGGGCGCTAAGCTCTCCCGGTTCGATCACCCACACCTTCTGGCCAGGCTCCAATTCCACCGGGTGAGCGTTGTGGTCATACCACGCCTTCATTACTGCTTGGCTGGCCTCCAAGTTGTCAGAAGCTTGCTTCCACAACTTAGCCATTTGGCTCCGGAAGGCCAGCATGTAGCTCACCACGTCCTGGGGAAGCTTCCTGGGAGTTCTTTCCCATCCGTCTCTCACCAGGTTGAGAGGTCCACGTACAGGGTGCCCATACGAAAGCTCGAAGGGGCTGAAGCCCACGCCCTTCTGTGGCACTTCCCTGTAGGAAAACAATAGACAGGGTAGGAGGACGTCCCATTTCCTCCGCAGGCTTTCAGGCAGACTTCTGATCATGCCTTTCAAGGTTTTGTTAAACCTCTCCACCAGACCATTGGTCTGGGGGTGGTAAGGAGTTGTGAACCGGTAGGTCACTCCACACTCCTTCCACATGGCCCGCATGTACGCTGACATGAAGTTGGTCCCCCTGTTGGACACAACTTCCTTGGGAAAACCCACTCGGGTAAAGATTCCCATCAGGGCCCTAGCCACAACAGGTGCTGTTATGGTCCTCAGAGGTATTGCCTCTGGGTACCGTGTGGCATGATCCACCAGAACCAGGATAAACCTGTGACCAGCTGTAGTAGGTGGATCTAACGGAACCACAATGTCGATGCCCACCCTTTCAAAGGGGGTGCTAACGACAGGAAGTGGTTCCAGGGGAGCTTTCAGCTTCACCCCTGTTTTCCCACTGGCTTGGCAAGACACACATGTCCGGCAGTAGGTATCGGACGACACTTTCATTTGAGGCAAATAAAAGTGTGGGACAAGACGGGCGAAGGTCTTGTCTTGTCCCAGGTGTCCTGCCAATGGGATCTCGTGAGCCAACTCCAGAAGGAAGGCTCGATAACGTTGAGGGACTACCAAGGCTCGTGACGATCCATGTAGGGGTGCCTTGGGTTCACTGTAGAGGAGGCCATCCTCCCAGTAAACACTGTAGTTCCCTTCAACGTTCCCTGCTGCCTGGGCTTCGGCCTGTCGCCTCAGTCCCTCAAGGGTAGGGCACTCCCTCTGGCCCTGGCAGAATTCCTCCCTGGACGGGCCTCCCTCCACGTGCCACTCGGCCGGGATGGGTAGGTCCTCCAGTTCGGTGACATCCCCCACCGCAGACTCCTGGTCCACCACCTCCGGTGGCCTATCCGTCCTACGGGGTGCGGACGCCGAGGCAGGCTCCTCCTGTCCTCGGTTCTTCCCTTGACTGGCAGCTGGCTGGGCCTTTGTTCCAGGCTCCAGCCGAAACGAACTCCCTCTCCGGGTAGTCGCGGACCTTGTGCTCACACAGGCCCAGTCAGGTGTACCCAGCATCTCAGTATGAGTCCGGTATTCCACCTCTTTCCAAGCATTGTGCTCCATGTCATTCCCCAGTAGACAATCGACTGGCACGGCAGGGCTTACGGCAACTCGAAGTGAACCTGCAACCCCCTCCCATTCAAAGGGAACCTCGGCCACCGGATAGTGGCCTGTTCTGCCGTCAGCCATCGCGGCTGGGTGGAGTACATCGGGAATTACCTGCTCTGGAGACACCAGTTGGCTACGTACCATAGTCATACTGGCTCCTGTGTCTCTCAGAGCCTCCCCTCTTTGGCCGTTGATGGTGACCCACTGCCCATACTTTACAGTATTTGCGGGCACCTGGATCTTAGGAACCATCTCCCGTTCTCCCAGGGACACTAAAATGACACCCGCCCACTCCCTTCCCTTAATTAAAGGCATCTCCTCCCCGAGCACTACACTAGCTACTCCGGGGGTCTTTCCTCCAATGGGAGGGGGTGGTCGTTTTGGGCACTTCGCATCTCCCTTATAGTGTCCAACGCCACCGCACTCGAAGCAATGGACAACCCTTGGCTGCTGACTCTGGCCAGGATTAGGGTTTCTGGGTGGGTTAGCCCTAGGGGTGAATCCTGTTCCCTTACCTTGGAAATTATTTTGGGGGCCTTTGGAGAACTCCTTTTTCTTTTCCCCTCCCTCTTTCTTCTGGGGGGCGCCCTGTCCGGCCTTTTGAGTATCCCCTCCAGTCCCCCTTGTGGACACCCGGGTACTAGCCCAAATGTCCGCCTCCTCAGCAAGCTTCCGGGGATTGGTCAGCTTGCTATCCACCAGGTGTTGACGCAGTTCAGGGAAACATTTTTCGAGCAGGTGTTCCTTCAATACTAAATCAAACAAACCCTCGTAGTTCCTTACTTCACTGCCCTGAATCCAACCCTCTAATGCCTTCTTTGCATAATCCAGGAAGTCCACCCAATTCTGTGTGCCCAGTTTGTGGCTACCCCGGAACTTCTGTCTGTATTTCTCGGGTGTTAGTCCAAACTTTTGTATGAGCGCCACTTTCATGGTGGGGTAGTGGGTCTGCTCATCCTGCTCTAGGGCCAATAATGCATCCCTACCAGCTGGAGGCATGTACCTGTACAATCCCCCTCCCCAGTACTTCTCTGGAACCCCATGGGCCCTTAATGAGACCTCATAGGCCGCTAGCCACTTGGCAATATCGTCGCCCACACCATAGCTAGCCACTATGTCTTTCGGCAAATAGGGTTTGGGTTCCCTGGTGAACTCTCTTTCTTCGCTGCCACCATTAGGAATAGGGTGTGCCCCGGCTCGTAGGATCTGGAGATCTATCTCCCTTAACCTCAGCTCATGAGCCATCCTCTGTTCCTCCTTCTCTTTCTCCAGCCTTGCTAAGTCCCATGTGAGCTGTCTTTTCTCCCTCCGGTCTGTTAACTCCACTTCAGACAAGCCACCGCTAGAGGCACTGCTGCCCTTCCTAGAAAGTGTCCTGGGCCCCGCTAACAGGTTCCCCACCTCAGGTTGGTACAAACCAGCTCCCTCACTGTCGGGCTCTCTATCCCTGTCCTCCTCCTCAGCCTTGCTTTCTCGTCGTGCCTCCCCCCAAGCCCTTAAGCTGGTTTGGAGTGCACCCTTCTTTGCTCCTGGGGGACAATACACCCCCTCCCGCTGACAAAACTCCCTGAGTTGGGCCACAGTATAGGTTTCCAGGTCTTCTAGCACAAACTCCATTTTGCCCACTCAGGTCAGAGGACAGTTATTTGCAGAAGCTATGCAGGGGGGTACCTTATATAATACCTCCTCCCACCACCAGAGTAAATTTGGAAAAAACAAAAACTCACAATTAGGAAGGCCGCTTGGAGAAAACTCCCGGTGTAGGCCTATGGACTACCCACAGTTATTGTCGAGTATACGTAGGCACAGCTCTATCCCACCACTGAACACCAATTATGTTAGAAAAACACCCCCACACCGGAAGGGTGGTGGTGCTCTCCCAGACATACACTGTGGTAGCTTGGCTCGAGTGGTCAGGGATCAGGCACCGTGCTAAGCATACGTCATACCCACACAATAACCATGCGTGCATCCGTTCCAAAAACGACACTACACCTTAAAAATTATACTGAAAATATATCTCTTTGTCTTCTTTTCTCTTAGTTGCTGATTAAATAAATAATAATACAATCACAGTACACAAGGCTTTTCCTGTGGAAGGGTAAGTCAGATAAATAATACTTCAACGATTCAATAAATAAGGTAGATCATAAATAATCAAGGCATAAATATAAGTGCATTACATAAAAGGCAATTAAATATTATGGGGCAATAAATACTGCGAGACAATAAATACTGTGCGACAATAAATACTGTGAAACAATAAATACTGTGAGGCAATAAATAGGATGAATACAATAAATACAGTGCTCTCAATAAATAATAAAAGCCAACAGTGACACTTGAAAATCAGTTCACATTCCTGAGGTACTATGGGATGATTTGGCCCAATCCCAGCTTGTAGAGATTTGGATGGCCTGAGGGGTATCCTACTTGGCTTGGTCAAGGCTGAGGCCTAAACTGAGGTAGATCAAGGGGGAATCTAGAGATCTGGCTCTCCCACACTACACAACCCCTCTGTATTAGTCTCAGCTCACCCCTGGCACTATCAAGCTGGTTCCAGCACCTCTCTAGCCTCTAGGATGGTCTCTTAGGGCTTCACAGGGCCTTAGGCGCCCTCTATTCCACTTACTGCCCTTTTTATGAAGTTCCGACGCTGCTGGAGTCGTGTCGACACCGTGAGGCGGCTCCGGTTCGATGTCGGCGGCCTCGGCGCAATGACAGTTCTTGACGACGCCGGTAGGCGGTTCCGGTTCGATGTCGGCGGCCTCGGCTCGATGTCGACCTCCGGTTCGATGACGTCGGGCAGTCTTGGCTCGATGTCGACTTCGGGCGGCTCCGGTTCGATGACGTCGGGCGGCCTCGGCTCGATGTCGACTTCCGGCGGCTCCGGAGTGCGATCTCCACTCCCGACCTCCGGTGCTCCCTTTCCTCGGGTTCCCGCGACTCCGGAGTGCGACCTCCACTCCCGACCTCCGGCACGATTCTCTTCAGGTTCCGGCGACTCCGGAGTGCGATCTCCACTCCTGACCTCCGGCACGCTTCACCTCGGTCTCCGGCGACTCCGGAGGGCGGACTTCACTCCCCCGTCGACGCCGCTCACTCGACCTCGGGTGACTTCCTCCTCGACCTCTGGTACTCTCCACGACCTCCGTCGGTGCCCTCTCTCGACCTCCGGCGGCTCCGGGTACGACGTCTGCTTTCCAGTCAGCGCCGCTTCTCCACCTCGGGCTCCAGGTCTCCAGGCTTCTCGACGTCGGACTTCAAGAAGTTACCAGTAACCAGGTCAGGAACTTGCTGTTCTTTACTTTTAAGGCCTGTTCCTGCTGTCCAGGTCCTTAAGATGGTTTTTCTTGCTTTCTCCCACACAGGGCTCCAGGCTGGGCTCAGTCAGTAGGGACTAGTATCAAGGGTGGGTTTATGGACCCCACTCCAGGCACAAGTTTCCACCCCTGCTGCCTCACTCCTTCCTCCTTCAGTTCTGTGCTCCTCTCTCTTCACCAGTCAGGTGCCAACTGCCAGCTCCAACTGCCAACCCTGACTTAGCTTCCCAACATTCTAAACCGCCTCCAACTGTCACAGGGTTCCAGAATGTTGCAGAAGGTTCTAGTAGGTTCCAGTGATGTCACAGGTGACAATGGATGGCCTCCATTTTGTGCTCCAGGCCCTCAGACAGAAGTTCCAGGGGTAGATAAAATGGCTCCCTGAATCTGCATCAATACTAAAAGGTCTGGTGGTTCCCAAAAAGGAAAAATACTAACAGGGTTTGAGGCAAAAGTGGGACAAAATAAATAATGATGAGGAGGGACCACCCAAAGGGCTGACAGGTCTAACAAATATAATAGGGAATTATAAGTAAATTAAATGTGCCAATCAGATGTGAGCCAATTTACCCTTGTTTTAGGGAACGAGCACAAGCACTTTAGAACTGGTTAGCAGTAGTAAACTGCACAGAGTTCTAATGTCAATAAATACAAGTTTAGAAAACAAGAAAGGTGAAGGCAGAACATTTGGGGGTAACCCTGAAGAAGGGGCCAGGTCCAACAATGGACCATAAAGCTAAGGTTGCTAAGCACATCTAGGACAACAGCTGAAACATACCTTTCACTTTGTTCCATCAGATGTTCACCCAATGATGCAAGTACCAGATTGAAGAGCCAAGAAGAACTAATCCACAGACCGGAAAAATTGAATAGGTCCTGTTTCAGAACTTTGTAGAAAAGCATAAAGAGCTAGGGAATTTTACACATGTTATACTACTATTTATGGCTGAAGTAGTCGCTCAGAAGGTCTCCAGGCAATGCAACCTTGTGTCAGAATGGCCGAATCTTGACATGCCCATTACATTCCGTCAGGTATATGAAAAAAAGAATTGAGCATTAGGGCCCAGTATGTGTTCAATATTACAAAGATGTATTTGGGGAACTACACCTATGTTGTTATTGTTCTGATAATTTGTACTTAGATGTGTTTTACAGAGATTTGAAAGGACAGAAATATATATGAGTTTTGTGTCAAATGGTGTTGTTGGTTGACTGGGGTGTGATCACCAGTCAAGCAACTGCCTCATCCCCTGCAGGGTGAACAACAAAAAGTCACTAAATAACCTGTGCTTGACCCTGGGTACATTGGCACAAAAACCAGTCAGGTTTAAATTATAGGCAAAATGTAAAGCATTTATGCAGCACACAACAATAATAAAGTAAAAATACAACACAAGAGGAATCCCATACCAATTTAACCCCTTCCCCGCTCATGACGGAACCGTTCCGTCATGAGCCACGGTTGCCGTGTGCTCATGACGGAACGGTTCCGTCATGACAATCCTGTTGGCGGCCACTCCGCCTGCGCGGCGCTGTTTCCCCGCCTGTGCGGGGCGACAACGCAAATGGGCGGAGTCATGACGGAACCGTTCCGTCATGAGCACAGCTCAACTGTGGCTCATGATGGAGCGGCTTCCTTAATACACTTCTAAGCTGCAAATCCTGATTGGAAAGGTGTAGCTGCATTATGTCTCATATCTTTGGAATGGTAATGATAAATCCTCTTTACTGGTAAAGTTGGATTTATCATTACTATTTCAGAAATGCAACTTTTAAAAAGTAGACATTTCTCTGCTTTTTCTGCACTGTGTGCATGCAGCCTGCCTGCAATACATGTAAGGGGTCGTGACAGCTACACTTTGTGCATTCCTTCAAGCCAGCCACAAACACAGGAAGATTAGGTATACTTATTTGCATTTGTCATGTCCTTTAGGCTAGTCCTGTCATGTATACCCCTATTACATACATTTGTCCTATTCACACAACAATAACGATGCTAAACAGGTGACATTTTACCTAGTAGCTTGCTCCTGTCTCTTTGACACTAGGCTCTAATTATTCTATCATAATCCCTGTACCTGACTTACATAAACATGTCCCCAGGCACAGCAGAATATTCTGTATAAGGGACACCACTTTTTTTCATCCTTGGACAACAGCCAGCTGTGCATGATCACATCAATCAATCAATCATTCAATCAGGGTTTTACATAGGGCACTACTCACACGAGAGGGTCTCAAGGCGCTGGGGGGGGGGGGCAGCTCCGGATCAGTCGAAGAGCCAGGTATTGAGGTCCTTCCTGAAGGTGTGCAGAGTTGGGGAGTGTTTGATGTTCTCAGGGAGCTCATTCCAGGTCTTGGCTGCGATGTAGGAGAAGGCTCTCCTGCCTGTTCTATTCCTGCGGATATGGGGGACCTCTGACAGGGCGAGGCCGGAAGAGCAGAGGTTCCTCTAGGGTACGTGGAAGGATACTCTCTCGTTGAGGTATATGGGTCCGATGTTGTAGAGGGATTTGTAGGCATGGGTGAGGAGTTTGAAGGTGACCCTTTTCTCGACGGGGAGCCAGTAGAGGTCTCGCAGGTGTTGGGGCATGTGTTCGTGATGCGGCGTTCCAAGGACGAGTCTGGCAGCGGCGTTCTTGATGGTCTGGAGTCTGTGCAGTAGAGTTCTGCTATTCCGGCATACAGGGCGTTACCGTAGTCTAGTCTGCTGGTTATGGGTGCATGGGTGACGGTCTTTCTGCAGTTGGGGGGATCCACTTGAAAGTTTTGCGGAGGATGCGCAGGTAGTTGAAGCTAGTGGAGGCGACGGAGTTGATCTGGCGGTTCATGGAGAGGGAAGACTCGAGGATGATGCCGAGGTTGCGTGCGTGGTGAGTAGGAGTGGGAGGGTTCCCGAGGGCGGAAGGCCACCAGGTGTTGTCCAAGGCAGAGTTGTAGAATCGAGGATGAGGACCTCGGTCTTCTCTGAGTTGAGCTTCAAGCAGCTGTCTTTCATCGAGGTTGCCACGCTCTTCATTCCTTCCTATAAGCAGAGTCTGGTGTCTGTGGGATTCTTCGTGAGTGAGAGGATGAGCTGGGTGTCGGCATAGGATATAATGCTGAGCCTGTGCTGTCTGACGATGGCGGCGAGGGGGGCCATGTAGATGTTGAAGAGTGTTGGGCTGAGAGATGAGCCTTGGGGTACTCCGTAGTTGATATTGGTGGGTTCAGAGAGGAAGGGAGGGAGTCTGATCCTCTGGGTTCTGCCAGACAGAAATGATCTGATCCAGTCGAGGGCGGTTCCTTGTATCCCTGCGTTGTGTAGTCTGGCTGCCAGGGTGTGATGAGAAACAGTGGCGAAGGCTGCAAAGAGTTCTAGAAGGATGAGGGCCGCAGTGTGTCCCTGGTCGAGTAGCAAGCGGATGCCATCAGTGGCGGCGAAGAGAGTGGTCTTGGTGCTGTGGTTGCTGCGGAATCCAGACTGGGAGGTGTCTAGGATGGAGTTCTCTTTGATGACGGTGGCCAGCTGGGCATTCAAAAGTCTCTCGGTGACTTTGCATGTGAAAGGGAGGAGAGATATGGGCCGGTAGTTTTTCAGGTCCGTTGGGTCGGACGTGGGTTTCTTGAGGAGGGGTTTGACCTCCGCCCATTTCCAGTCATCTGGAAAGATGCCAGACATGATGGAGGCATTGATGGTCCATCCCAGTTCGGGTGCAATGGCGTCAGTGGCCCTGTGGAATATGTGCGGTGGGCAGGGGTTCGCAGGGGCTCCTGAGTGGGTTTTCTGCATGGTAGAGGTGATGTGTTTGATGGTAGCGGGATTCCAGGTCATGATGGTTGGCTTGTCGGCAGCATTGGGGGGGGACTTGTTTCCGGCATTGGTTAGTTGAAATTGTCTTAAAGGGCCTAGATCTTCAGGTGGAAGTATGAGCTGAGCTTGTCGCAGAGTTGTTTGGAAGGTGTGACGTCCGTGGCTTTGCTGGGGGGTTTTGTGAACTGCTGTATGACGTTGAACAGTTCCTTGGCATTGGTCACGTTGGTCTGTACTTTGGCTCTTATGAAGGTCCGTTTGTTGTCCCTTTTGTGCTGTGGTTGTTCTATGCTTCCGTCGTTTTCTGGTTTCGCCAGGTTTTCTCTAGGCGTCTGCAAGAGCGTCAGACTTCCTGTAGTTCAGTGGTGAACCAGGTGGCCTTCAGCGGGCGTTGTTTGGCGGGGTGTTCAAGGGGTGCGAGTTTGTCGGTGCAGCGGGAGCTCCAGCGGTGAAGTTCTGTGGCTGCGGAGCTGGTGTCTGTCGTGGCGCTGGGCGGGTTTTGGAGGAGGGTAGTGATGAGAAGTTCTTCTGTGACTTTGCTCCAGTTTCTTTGTGGCGGTCGCGGGACAAGCTTGGGTGCGGTGGTGGTGTTGAAGGAGAAATGGACGCTGTGGTGGTCAGTCCAGAGAGGCTGGGTGGTGTGGCTGAAACGGATGTTTGTTCCTCCCGCAAAGATAGGGTCGAGGGTGTGTCCAGCTCTGTGCATGGGCATGCTGACCAGCTGCTTCAGTCTGAGGTTGATGAGGTTGTCGAGGAGAGCGGTGGTGTCGGGGTTGTTGAGGTTGTCGAGGTGGAAGTTCAGGTCCCTGAGTAGAATGTAGTCTGTGGAGGTGAGTGCATGGGGTGCGGCGAGTCGGCTATGGTGGTTGCGGACTGGGTGCGAGGTCCCAGTGGTCTGTAGATGAGGGTGCCCCACAGCGTGGTCCTGGGGCTGGTCGGGATCTGTAAGTTGAGGGGTTCTGTATTGGAGTGGGGGTCGCTCGTGCTGGAGGTGGAGAGGCGGAGGGGGGTCTTGTGAGCGAAGGCGAGTCCTCCTCCTGAGCAGTGGGGGCGGTCCTTTCTCTGGATCTTGTAGCCATCGGGGATGGCAGTGGCGATATCCAGGTTTCAGTGAAGAAGGCGACGTTGGTCGAGATTGTGTCTATCAGGTCCCAGATCTCTACGGCGGGTCGTTGGAGGGAGCGCACGTTGAGGAGGATGCATGTCAGGGTGTCGGTGGTGCGTGCATCAGGCGGGCCTTCGGCAATAGTGGGGGTCTTGTCGAAGGTGAAGGATCTGCGGCAGGCTCTGAAGGAGAATTCTCCTTTGGTGGTGTTCGGAGAGGATCTTACGCAGTAGGTGTGACTTTGAGTGCATTGAGGGTGGTAGAGTCGTAGCGGTGGGACCTGGGAGAGCCAAGGTTCCTGGTGCTGGTTGCGCTCGGGTCGCGGACGGGCGCAGATGGGCTTGCCTGAGGCGCGCCTTTGGAGCACCAGCAGCGCGCCCACTGCGCGCGTACATTTAAATAGGGGAAAAGCACGCTCATCTGGGAGGTGGGAAACAGGCGCGGGTAGAGGGGAGGGGCTGGGACAGCAGTGGCGGGAAGCGAGAGAAGGGGATGACGCAAGGGGGCAAAGCACAGTTATTGAGGGAAAATACAAGTAATGACACCAGAAAAAAAGACAGATGCGATGCAGGCAAAAAACACAATTAACCAAAAATAACAATACTCAGAGGCAGAAGCCTCGAACACCCAAGGCAGGAGGCTCAGTGGCAGCGATGTAGAGCAGGAGCTGTCAGGGAGAGTGCAGGCCTGTGACCGAAGTCCAGATTTGTTTAGAAAAGCATTGGTGATTGTTTTCAAAACATGTATGATTGTTTTCAAAACATCTATGATTGTTTGAACAACATATCGATACTAGAAAAAACCCTAGAGTGACCATGTTAGGATAAAATACCCTCACTCCCCCTACAAATTAGAGGAGAATTACTTCCAAACCTAGATGGGGTTCCTGCATGCTGAATCTTCGACATGCAGAGGTCTGACATCTCGTGCGGGTTGTCATCCTCGACGCAGAGACAGGGTCCTTTGTTCTAAACCATCAGGTGAGGGGGCTGGGTCATCCCTAGGGGTTTCTAAGCTACATACATACAAGCATATGCATGCTACACATACAGATCTAGGTTAGGTACATTTAGGCAAATTACTTCGGGTGCGCAGTTTAGGAATATGCAAGTGCTACTGTTTTTAGCTGACCCGCTTATGTTCATCTTATTAGCACTATGGTAAAAATGTATCTACTATTTACTGTATTGGCACTTGCAATCTCTTTCATATGCTTATGTCTCCTGATTGTTGCAGGACTTATGTTTAACACCAGGCTATCGCTGGACCACTAAACACTTATTGAAAAGTCCTGATCTCCATCCTGTGTATTTTTCTAAGAGAAAGCACGCATGAGATTCTGAGCGAAACGTGCTGTGCTGTTTTCCACCATCCCTGAGGAATTGGGGTTGTCATGTTCAGTGGTTGCCAGATCTACCTACATCACTGTAGAATACAGGGGGGCGGCAGTGGCACTGTAGAGATAGCTTTTCTAATGGATGACATATCCTGTGGGGGTGTCCGGAAGTGGTTGGGACACCAAGCCCTCAGTTTAGTTCATCCAAAACACGCAGGTCATGGGGGACTACTAGAACTTTACGACATGGCACTGCCAACGTTGGTTTTATTCTTATATTAACAATGAAAATCTGAGTAGTTCAGTCGTACTTTCTCAGACAGCCCTACTCACACCTTTCAGAGACGTCTGAAGTGGGAAGGGGAATCCGCCTCAGCTGTGCAGATATACTCTGTGTATTAGGGGAATGTTTAGCAAGCTTGGATAAAACGGTTCCCCACATTGTGCAAAACCCTACCTCTTGAATTCTCTTCTAAAATGACCGACCCCGCGAGTAGCTTGGTGGAAGACAAATTGGCTAACGCTCTTATAAATTACAAAAAACTGCAGCCATGCAGGGACTATGAAATTATTAGAACACGGCGTACCCTTAACAGGTGGCTGTGTTCGAGGCACATGAGGTGTTCGGATCAGAGGTATTCTATTTTTGGGTTTAGTTCCCACCTGCAGATCCGGTGATTAAATTGTTCCACACATACATTGTAATTGTACCACCAGATGAATGCATTCCATATGAAGAAATTAAAGTCCTGTTAACGTACCAGCAACATGAAAACTGGTTTAAAGGCACCTTCCCACACGCAACATCTGTCTTGAGACTTGGTCTGTCTAGCATAGAAGTAGCGACCTGGCCAGTCTTAGCAACATACACTCCACATACCGAGATAGATACACTAACAGTGGATGAAGTCCGTACAATACACAAAGACATAGTCGGGCTATACAGACACATTGTCCAGTTCATCATGTGAACATTAACAGTCCAACCTGCGAGAAATGCCCCACTTGGTCCACATCAGACCACACCTATAATTAACCCACAGACACTGAAATCAGTAATAGGGAAAATTCCTTCCAATCGGAAGCAAATTCTGTTCTGGATAGCACAAAAAATTACAGAGCTGGAAGCAGTATTTCCCCATACGGGTCCACAGGAAAAACATGGAATGCTAACCATTTTCTTGCCAATGGGGATGGTTCCCTCGATCGAGAATTGTACCACTTGGGGAACAATCTTTGCGGCTGTTTACGTCAGAGAACATGGTACCCCATCCTTAGCAGTTGTTCCAGAAGTATTGAAACAAATACAGAATGAGTATGGGGCAGGACCTGCCCTGGACATGGGAATGAAACTGATGGGTAGTTTTGCCATAGTCTCTGCAATCATGCTGAGCAATATAAAGGGGGAGGCAGCAGCAGTGGCCATACACAGCTGCCTAAGGGAAATAGCACCTAGAAATAAGGAGTGAGAATTACCAAAAATTATTGAAGAAACCTATGCTGAATTAGGTAGAGATAATTTGGGAACCAAAGTAGGGTAGCCACAAATAGTGGGAAGTCCCAACAAGGACAACTCGAAGCAAGCACCCACTTCTAAAAAGAAATGGGAAAACAAAAATTCTAAAAATAATATTTGAGAAAGGAATTCCCGATCAAGGGGTGGGTCTCCCCAACGGGAGTCTTCTGAAAAGAGGTACAACCTTAGGAATCGTGATAAAATTAGGAAACCTGATAGGCATCTGGACACTGATACACGTTCCTTTTGTTCTTTTCAGGGTTCATCATAAAACTTGGAGATGGACGGGTGATCAGAACAAAAGAAAGAAGATCGACCAAAGACAAAAAGGGAAACATCACACTTCAGATTATTTCATTTATCAACTTTATTTCGGTCACTGGGACCATAAAAGAATGCAACAAGTATACAGAAAAAAATATGTCAAACAAAATAAGTTAAAATCAATCATAGAACAATTCATCTAAAATTATCAAAAATATTCAGTCAACTGTGTTTAGTTTTATACAGCGATTACGACTAAACCACATTGCTGTTAAAAATTTTGCAACTGCGAATACAATTGGGGCCGATAAGTCTGTTTTTAAAATTCTAAATGCTGGGAGATACTGCCTAAAGCCAAGATTTTTAAGGAGTGGGACAAGCCAGTAGTTCCTTGCTCTTTGATAAGCTGGACAAAAGAATATAATGTGCAAGTCAGTCTCTCGCAAATGAGCACAAGCAGGGCATTGCACTGTAGGCTGAGAGTATGACCAGCGGTCCGTGTACGCCCTGAGGGGGAGAGTACTGTATCGCCATTGCATATATAACTTCCTTGTATTTGATGGGCCGATATCATTAAAAGCAAGCTCCAGATGATATGAGTCTTTGAACCCCAGGAAGTGTTCAGATAAGGACCCCACCCGAACATTCTTGATTGAAACACGTAGGTTGTGCTCATAGTAAACCTTGGAGATAGATTGGCGTGAGATCCTACAACATGCATTTCCTGGATCAAACCACAAATCTGGTCTTCCTAGTGACTCGCATGTTTGTTTGACATATCTTAGCCATGGAACTTGTACGGCTTTTGGAAGGCGCAGAATCTCTTCGAGCTCAGCTCTGTAATTAGAAAGTTCCGGTGTGCTCCATATTTTACGCCAGAAAGTTATGGGTTTGAGTCCCAGCTCCTCTGTAATGGGTCTTAAGCCCAAATCTAATCTTAGTGGGAGTAGTGGGGTACTAGATGGTAAAGCAGCCAATTGCCTTAGGAAGTTGTTCTCCGTGACCTGCAATTTCTGGGCGGCAGTATGCCCCCATATTTCACCCCCATATAGCACTGCCCCTCTTGCCTGGGTTTTATAGATTTGAAGGCGGGGACCAAATGACTTATAGGTCAATCCTCTTGTCATCCTAGATATGCCACCCGTCATTTGAATCAATTTCAAATTTGCCTTAGTTCGGTGTGAGTCCCAAGTCATAGACTGGTTAATTGTTACCCCCAGATATTCGAACGTGTAAACCCTCTCTAATCTGGAGGACCCTATCAAGGGACTCGGGCGTGTTGGGAAGGGCGGGTTGAAGATCATATACTTGGTTTTAGAAGCGTTAATCTCCAATCCACGCTTCACGCAGAAGTTCGCAAATCCGTCCAACACCCGTTGTATGCCCATGGGGGACTTGGAAAGCAGCAGGGTGTCGTCTGCAAACATGATAGCAGGAACCCTGCTGGCAGCCAACCTGGGGGCATCGATGTTGCTCAGCCCATTAAGGTGGCTAATAACCCCATTGACAAAGAGGCAGAAAATGGTCGGTGCAAGCACACATCCCTGTCTGACCCCCCTGTCAACGGGGAAACCATCCGAAAGAGTTCCTCCTCTACCGCACCTTACCCTGGCAAAATTTCCCTGGTGTAGTCTTTTCAAAATTAGCAAGATATCGGCGGGGACCCCCAAGTCCGTCAGGACAGCCCATAGTTTATCCCTGGGCACTAGGTCGAAGGCCGCTCGCAAGTCCACGAACACCGTGTACAAGCTGCCACCCTCGATTAAGACAGTCTTCCAATATAAAAGATTCAGACGGAAAATCTGGTCAGTAGTTGAGATGCCTCTTCTAAACCCAGCTTGATAGGGACTCATGATTTCTCATTCTTCAATCCAATCTTGAAGGCAGTTAAGCATTAGTCTACCGAAAATCTTTTGAGGAACATCGATGAGACTAATGGGTCTGTAGTTGGCTGGGAGCAGAGGCGAACCCTTTTTAAATATAGGGACGATCTCTGCGCCCAGCCAAGTATCGGGCACCTCCATACCCCCAAAATGGAATTAAATAAAATCGTTAAATA
This sequence comes from Triturus cristatus, assembly GCF_964204655.1. NCBI lineage: Eukaryota > Metazoa > Chordata > Amphibia > Caudata > Salamandridae > Triturus > Triturus cristatus. The sequence continues at coordinate 153,923,440 of NC_140583.1, forward strand.
GGGTGCCCAGACATCCGGTTCTTGTTTGAATAGATCACCCGGCAGACCATCCAGGCCTGGTGCCTTGCCTGATGCCAACCCAGCGATAGCTGCTCGAACCTCCTTAGTTGTAAGTCGCACCACTTCCGAAGTAGTGTTAGCCATCTGGGTGGGAGTAGTCCTTTCCCCTGCAAGTGACTTGTATAGGGACTGGAAATGATCTTGCCATACCCTGGCTCTATTGCTGGGGCCAGCTCCTCGGAACCTGTATTCACACAGCACCAGAATTTGCGCGAATCCCCACATGCCGGGGAAATAGTGAGTTTTTCCCATTTTTGGTGCTCCCATTCGCTTTTGGCATTGGTGATCAGAGACTTGTAAGCCGTTCTCCTGGCCCTAATTTCCACGATTCCCTTGCCCGCCTTAATCGATGTCAGTAGATCGGTTTTTGCCTTACGGCATACAGTATTATACCAGGGGGGGGCGGCAACACGTCCGTTAGCCCTTTTTGGTATAGTGGTAAGGATTTCGGACGCCGATTTGATGAGGTCTTCGTGCAGCTGCCCCAGTTGTTTAAATACACCCTGGGTGGTACCAAGCACCTTAAGTGCCTGGACCTTTTCAAATATGGGATTTACCCGGGCGTACAGCTCTGATATCTTCCCTGGATTGGAAGCTAGTTTCTCCCATTTCACTCTACGTCTGTTGTTCGTGAGGCCTAACCCCGCCTCAGATGCCACCCTCTGTTTCTCCATGACCTCAAGACCAGGATGGTCATATTCCAATTCCAATGCGTTGTGGTCGCTGTCTTCCCTAGATGTCACCCGGAAGTCTCTGATGAGCGACCACGAGGCTAATGGGACCAGAATATAGTTGAGTCTTGACTCCCTGCCCGCTCTATTGTAGGTGCATCTTGGGGGGATGTCAGATTTTATCCTTCCATTACAGGCCCGAAGACCATGTTTCAGGGTTAGGGATGTAATTTGTAGAGCCAAAGGGGTCCAAGCTCTTGGGGCCGGGGCTTGCGATGGAGGTACAGACCACAGCAGGTCCTCCTCCTGGGCCAAACCATCCAATATGCCCGAAAGGGGCTCAAAGTGACAATTTAGATCGCCCCCTATTAGGAGAGGGATGCCCTCCGGTATTTCATCTAGGGCAAGTGCAAGCTCTTCAATAGTGCGTGACTCCTGCGTGATATTGGCTGGCCTAGAATAAACATTTATCAGCAGAAGGCTGCGTGCGTTTGGCCATTCCAGCAATACAACTAAAATATCCTCCTTATTTAGTGGAAGGACAGCGGCCCTACATCCCCCAGGTCGTTAGCCACCCAGATTGCCAGACCACCCGAAGGACGCCCTCTACCCCCCCATTTCGCTTGTATGGAGAATGTAGCAAAGCCTGTACAGGTGACTTCTTCCCTCGCCCAGGTTTCTTGGAACAGGCATATATCGTTGTCCTGAATGAAGGAGCTCCAGACCGGGCAGTTCACTTTATTACCCAGGCCTGCCACATTCCAAGATAAAATCTTAAGAAAGGAGCAGTTAATTCTCTCTGTTGATAAATTTGGGAGCGCCATCGTTCCAGGGTCCTTCCCTGCTGGTGGGTTGGTAGCTAAGCTGCCAGCTTGGACGGCCATCGCCTCAGTTATATAATATGGAGGGGTAGAGGTCCCTGCACATGTCTCTCCATTTATATATTTCTGGTCATAATTATTAGGGGTGGGCGGAATTTGCGTAGTCGCGTTACGCAAATCTAGGCGAAATGGTTTAAAATCTCCGCGAACACGCAGAAATTCCGCGAACACGCGGAATTGCTTGTTCGCGATGCTTTTTTCCTGTTCGCGACCGCAGTTTGCGTGCTCGGGGGGAAATACCCCGCGAACACGCATTTTGAGATCGCGAACAAGCAAAAATTCCGCGAAGCCGCGGAAAGCAGAATTTTGGGCAATTCCGCGTTCTCCACGGAACGCGAAATTACCTAAATTCCGCAAATTCCGCAAGCGGAACGGAATTTACCGCCCAGGCCTAATAATTATCCTTCTCCATGGGGATTGCATGTCGTGTTTTGGATGTAGAAATCCTATTTAGGGCCAGATCCTCCACACCCCGTCTTATTCGGTCAATCCACCATATCTAGGCTGCTAAAGCTGTTATAGGTGGGAAAATAGTCGTGTCGCAGAAATCTGGGAAAAGAGTGGTCGCCTCTTTCACTTGGGGCCCATTTACCTTCTCTCCTATGTACTAATTCCCACCCCTCCTCTAGCTGCTCGTGTCTTGAAGATGGATAAAAGAAAGATAGAGGAAGCGATTGAATAGAAGTCCCCTGTGCATGGTGTGGCCAACTACATATGTGGGAAACAGTAAGCGGGTCCCTGAAATTAATCAAGACACAGTCTCCGTGGATTGATTTCCTGGTATTACCGAGCCATGAGACTCTCCTCACCATAAGCACCTCACTATGGATTCCTTCCGGGAGGGGCCTATTGGTAGAGAGCCAGTGGATTACCTTATTTTTCAGGGCCTCCACTGGTTCTCTAGTAGAAGGTTTTAATTCTGGAATATCTGTTAGGATGACTGTGTATGGAATGGCCTCCGGTGGCAAGTTAATTGATCTATGTTTTATAACATTACCATGTGCCCCCAATGCGGGTGCAGCTAACTTCTCTTGCGGGCTTACACTTACTACGCAAGTTGGAGCTTGGGAGTTTGTGACTTCTAGAATTGATGGTGTGAAATGATGTGTTTGTATAGGCTTAGAAGGAGGGCGCCCTTCCTCCAGTGGTGGCGCTGGTGGGAGCATCTCGCCACTGTGGCTCAGCCCTCCACTTGGAAGTTGACTAGCTTTTTTTGAGACATCAGCTAATTGTGCGATTCCCTTTTGAATGTTCGCTAAGCATATTTCCATCTTTGCTAAACGGTCTTCTAGAGGGTTGAGCATTTTTCTCAGGAGAGTACGAATGTCCAAGAGGGTAAGATCCTCCTCCCCCGCTAGGACATTTATGCTGGGAGATATTTGGACCGGGGTATTGGAGGATGGTGCCCTTTTTTTTGATAGTTGGTTTGACCCCATGCTGGCTAAACCATGTTGATTACCCTCGCAAATAGGGTTATATTTTGAGATCTTGGGCTTTTGCCCCGTGTAATTGGTGCCCTTCTTTTCCTTTTCGGAATAGCTCCTTCCCTCTCCCCCTGTGATGGCTGCGCAGTCTGGTGGGCCCTTTTGGTAATTGCGTCCCTATTAGACACACTTACTTTGGCAATGATTGAAGGTGAAGGGGGCTTGAATGATGGAAGAGGTAATATACTAAGCTCTACGGGAGCGGAGATATCACAATCAATAGTGGGTGTATTAAGATTACAGTGGTCAGAAGGATCGAGCAAAGCATTTGTCCCCCCAACATCTGTTGATGTATAGTCAGGTGTTTGTTCTGGGGTAGTGGCATGTGCAAGGGGTCCCAAAGAGGACCTCCTAACCCAGTCAATTTCTTGCGAGATGCGCCTTTCTAGAATAGTAATTTCATCAATAAGAAGTGACCCCGCTTTAGCAAAGTACGTGTCCAGAGTACCTTTTGCCGTCACTGTGGCCAGTGTAGTTTTGCTCCTCGTTTCTCTTGAAGTCATGGTCCCGAGCTCGGATCCAGGGTTAAATGAGGACTCCTGGGCCTATAGGGGTGGCCCAAGCCCTAACTCTCCCGTTCTCGAACGGCTCCAAACGGCCCGCTCTTCGCCCAGTCTGTGCCCCGTGCTTTGTCCCACGCTCGTTCCTCTAGCGCGTATGCGCGGGGCGTTTTAAATGGGGGAGAGATCAGGAGGAGGAGTGGGCGGGAAGAGGTCCCAGCTGCAGCGGTGATGGTAGCGCTGTGCAGGCTGGTCCTCGCAGTCCCACCGAAAAATAGATTCCACAGGAAAGGCTCCCCAGGTTCAGCAGAGTCCGTGTTAGCCGGGTTTAGGCACCGGAGTCTCAGCAGTCACAGTGGTCAAAGTAGCAGCGAGCGGCTCCCGCGAAGCGGGGGCCGCGAGTCTTTTAATGCGCTGGTGGGTGGAGTGGGCGGGAAGAGGCCCCAGCTGCAGTGGTGACGGTAGCGCTGTGCAGGCTGGTCCTCACAGTCCCACCGACAAATAGATTCCACAGGAAAGGCTCCCCAGGTCCAGCAGAGTCCGTGTTAGCCGGGTTTAGGCACCAGAATCTAAGCAGTCACAGTGGTCAAAGTAGCAGCGAGCGGCTCCCGCGAAGCGGGGGCCGCGAGTCTTTTAATGCGCTGGTGGGAGGAGTGGGCGGGAAGAGGCCCCAGCTGCAGCGGTGATGGTAGCGCTGTGCAGGCTGGTCCTCGCAGTCCCACCGACAAATAGATTCCACAGGAAAGGCTTCCCTAGGTCCAGCAGAGTCTGTGTTAGCCAGGCTTAGGCACCGGAGTCTCAGCGGTCACAGTGGTCAAAGTAGCAGCGAGCAGATTATATTATCAAACAGGAAGAGCAACATAAAGCAAAACCACAATCCAAAAAGAATAAAGTGGCTGGCTTGAAAATTAGACATGCGCCGGTTACTGAGGACTCAGCTTCTTAAGGGAAATGGCCTTTGACGAAGCTAGACAGAGGGGCAGAAGTAACAATAGTTCACTAGAACCTGAAGGATTTTCTGGTGAGAGCAGTATTGAATGAACACACCATGGTGGAAAAACCTGATACAAGAGTTAGTGTCCCGCATAGACTGTACAAAATTACACTTCAAATAGAGTGTGACATCCCAAGAAAGGTTAAAGGTCTCTTTTGGGAGAACTCAACATATGGATATGACAGATTGGCAGCCTGAGTTTTTGATGGAGTCCCCAAATGGGGAAAGCTTCATTTTGCCTGCTTTCTCTGACCTCTTTCCAGAATCTTTAAAACACTCATACGTGAAGAAGTGGGTGCTAGTGCTAGCTCCGGCATCATACCGCAACCATGTGGGGTGGGACGTGGAGTCTACCCACCAAGAAATCCAATTAAAATCGAATCCAAATCCACAGAGACAGTACCCTATAAAAACGATTTAAAAAACAGGTCAAAGAAAGTCTAGACCAACTTGAATACCAGGGTATAATTGAGACTTGCACCTCCTCGATGAATAATCCTTTGTTTCCAGTAATGAAACCTGAAAACACATATCGTCTAGTTTTAGATTACCGACATTTAAACACATGCACACGAACATTTGCAGTTTAAAATGCACATAGTGCCACATTAATGAATAACATTGTATGGAAGAAATATAAAATGACATTAGATATCTCAAATGGATTCTTCTGCCAGAATATAGCTCCAGAAAGCAGATATTTGACAGCATTTTCTGCACTTGGCACTCAGCGAAATTCTTTTTGTTTGCCTGTGTACTTGGTCTTGAAATCAAATACGTCATCATACTGTGAACAAATAGCCTTGTCCCTAGTAAACATTTCAGCAGTTCCAGTACCGGATGGTATAGCTTGGAATAGGGTTTCATATGATGTATTTGGTCCTACTGAAAATGTGAAAATTCCACACATGCTCAAAATTTCAATGAATAATTTCATTACCCCGAGTACACTCTCTGATGATTGGGACACTGAGACTGTAAAAACGATGCTCTCAGATTTTGAACAATCTCCTGCATTTTCTTACAGACACATCTGACTTTGACAGTATGTATTGTTACCAGCACTATGGTCATCACTTTTTGCACAGAGGTAGCGTCCATGCAATGTTAACACTTACCATCAATGGGAACACTGCCCAACACCAACAAAAGGTAGTTCTGCCACATTCGCACAGAAATTTGCATACTTTTCAGGGCTCAATCGATCAGACCCAATGTCATACTATTATAAGCTAGTACAGACTAATGCAACTGCAAAGAAAATGATGCTGACAAACAGAAGGTTCAGGGAACAGAGGCTTTATTTAGAGCTTGCCTCATATTGTTACAGATGATATTCCTGAACAGATCAGTGCAGCAAACTACCTGCAAATATTAAGGACCTAAAAACCATACGCATCCACTTTACCATACCTACTGAAGGTATATCGAAAGATAAACTGGTTATTGAGGAGGTACTGGGAACAATAATATAGAATGCTACATACAATTCTTCAGCTCCCACTTGGAAGGGATGATTGGTTTGGCCTATCAACACAAATAGGTATCAAGCAAGATTCAAGGGTACCAACGGAGGGTTTAGTATCCATAGGCCCGATCCACACTATGTACACACAAACGACCGTGGGGTAGTGACTTCTTATAGTGTTGGGAAGTTGTTCCTAAAAAGGTCTAAGAACCTCAACACTACAACAGGTGAAACAACACTTGTCCCTTCTAGCAGACAACATGGATCTTAGGGATTTCTTGTTAGGGCCCAAGAAAACACTGCTGAGAGATTACGTGAAATTGATAGGATTAACTAGAAAAGTCCCTGACTATGGTAAAAAGTGGTATGACCTCACTATTTTTACATATTTATTCACTGAGCAACATTGTGTCCTCGGCAATCGACATAATGGAACAGTCTATTCTACAACATGGGCAAACTCAATTGCACTCCATTATGCTTTTAAGTTGGACTCTGCAATCATTGCATTCAGGCCACATGCCCTAGTGATATATTAACAGCACAAACCTGTTTGGCTTACAATCTGACCAACAGACAGTTGACTATGGCACGCAGAGATGGAACATACACCATGCTGCTCATTGAAAAATTAGAGAAGTTACTTTTCACTGTAGCAGAGTCACCGTCTACGGAATCGTTAATTCATGGCCATATCACACTGCCAATCACGACATTTCAGGTCCAATACTGCCATAGATACATCCAAGCAGGCAGTTATGAAGCATTGGGTGAAGGATACATACAGGAAACGTGGGAGTTACCATCTAGATATAAGTGCAGAAATAAGGACACTGACGTTTTCTTAAATGGCACTGACTGTGGGAAGGCTTTAAGTGGGTCTTTAGTGTGCAAAGAGGTGTTGCTTCATGGAAGGTGTAATGCGTCAAAAGCAAACTTATCTTGCTAATTGAAAGGCTCCCCAGCTGCCGTGATTCATACGGTTTTTGAATTGCCTTCAAATGGTACTCTTTTAGTGCTGAATGATCAAGGCTGTTGTGGAATGGCGTTAGGCATCACATATCTAGTCACAGTAAACTTCAGGGTTGTTTGCTGTAAGCAACTATTGTTTCCCCCGGATCGCACAGTTAGGGAGGCACCACTGTAGCCTTCATTGAATGTTTCCAGTATAAGGTTTGATTCGCTGAGTAGACTGAAAGCCATGTTGTTTCAACAAAATATGGCCTTAATTTCAGTCTGAGAGACGTCTCATCTCCAGGTTGCAAGGTATTCAGCGGAGATACAGGCCCTGGTTCATACGAACTTCCCGATACATTTTGGAGAAATGGTTCATCGCATGTATGATACGAGTGGGATCATACACTTATTTAGGCGAATTGGATCAGGTCTCTAACCACCTTTCAGACCATCTTCGGAGTAATTCCAGCTTTCATACACTCCGTACTTGAAAGCGTTTTTGGAGGGCTTCCTTTGGTCCTGCTATCCTGATTTTAATTCTCTTGCTTCGCAATGGACGTCACAATCATTCAAGAAAATGGAGAGAACACGCTGGAACAATGTTGTCGTGAGCGCATGGTGTTCTACCTGACCACAGCTCGGCTGCGAGAGCTGAGTGAGCATTGGTTCCTGTCTTTCAGACTGGTCTGGCTAGACTGTGTCCTGCCTGTGTTCCGTTGCCTCTTCTGTGGATTTGGCTGCGTGTTGGACCTGTCTCTGACAACTCTATTGTTTGCGCCGCCAGACATAGAAGCGCTACTGGCGCCTTTACGGGCCCACATGTGCAGTTGTCCACAGCGTATTCCTATATTAATGATGGCATTTCTAGAGCCTCCAAGGGATGCTTCCTCTCCTGTTGGAAGAGATATCGTCTTTAACCCAGTCGTACAGGCATCGGTAATAGGCGTGCAGGCATCACGTTCACCTGAACTGATGACTTTGCCCCAGTTCAGCATGACCTCAAGTAACCCTTAAAGTGCTATTGCTTCTAATCACAATTTTTACACTTATTCTTTTAAAATTCATATCTTGACTTGTCCTTATTAGATATTTTTCATTTTGGTCTTGTTTTGTTCAGAATATAATAATCTATTGTTCTAAACCTGTGTGAAGTCTTTTTGTATTGTATTCATTGTGTTACTCTGTGTGAGTGATACACACATACTTTACACGTCGCCCCTTTAAGTAAGACTGACTGCTCTGTGTCAAGCTACAAAAAGAGAAGCACAGGTTATTGTTTAGTGTGTATCTAGCTTACTGTAGGAAAGGATCTGCTTTCATGGTTACCCTCACTTATTGCTGGTGTTATTCTGTTTTCTGACTAGTCTGGCTGGGATCCTGCTAATCAGGATCACAGTCACTGTGCTCTCTCCCTAAACTTGACTATGGTATGTTCCTTATTGGTTACTGGTGTACGCTTTTTAGTCCCTATTATATGGTACTAATGTACCTAGGGCATAGGTACACCAGTGGTCTACCATGGGCTGCAGCATGTATTATGCCACCCACGGGAGACCACTCAAACTGTGACTACAGGCCTGCCATTGCAGCCTGTGTGAGCTGCTGCTAGCACCACTCACAACAGATGTGTTTCCTGAGGTCACTGCACTTAAAACCTATAAGTCACCCCTAAGGCAGGAGTTTACATCCTGAAGGCAGGGTGCTAGGTTTTGCAAGTGCTGTCAGCCATTTAATACATATAGTGAATATCAAGTCAATTACAAGGTGTCTAACTATATGATGGCTGCAGCAAAAACAAGTCCTGTTGGGTATCAAACATGTTGGAATCCTACCCCAACACCGATTCCAGTGTTGGATTTAGGATCCCATGTACTTGTGGGCTCCCCTATGGAGCCCGCATTTATTCCCGGTACCAGCCTTTCATGGTTTAACAGCAAGCTTGTGCTGCTGCCAACCACAAACATGATTCTGCACTCCTGCTGCTGAGCTGAGGTCAAGAAGGGGAAAGTAGAACAATTGGCTTCTTGTCACATGGAGGTGTAGACAGGACTAAGTGTAATGGGCTGGGGTGGGGGTGCTTGCCAGCACCACCAGACTGCTTTGGAGGGCACATGTGGTGCCCTCCTTGCATACTGAAACACAACCTAAAAATCCTTGGGTCTAGAATAGCGAGGCAAGCAGTCAGAGATACTTGAAAAAATCATACAGAGATACCCGTGGGATGATCCCTTTCAGGACGCAATCCCTCACCCACCTAAGGTGGCATGCTTCATCATCTGGGATACTCCTCTTGGTGGAAATCCCTAGTACCGCTAAGGGCTACAACCCCCTCTTTGAGAGGGAGGAGCTCAGGGATGTTTTGTATATCTACTCGGTATAGGATATTCTAAATCTAACAGATGAGAGGAATGGGTTGGGCTGAGGCCGCAGCGCAACAGAAAATGACTGGGTAGGAAGTGATACTAAAACTAAATAACGAGAGAACATTATATACTTTATTAGCTTGTTCTCACTGCCATTGTTAAAAACAGTGCACCTGAAGTATGGATTTAAAACTGAATGTGTCAGATGAAAAAGAGGTGCATTTTCTGCATACTTTCTCTCCCAAATCAATTTCCAGATACCCACATAAACTGCAATTCAGTGATGTGCCATAAATCTAAGATGGCTCTTTCATCCCAATTTAATTAGATGGTGATATATACAGTGGGATGCACCGGTGAAGAAACAAATGACCAAGCAGCTGTGGTATACTAAATGCATTTTTTTCCTGTGGCAATTGTATTATTTATTGTCTGACCAGACCGCATGAGCTTAAGACTAGGGGTGGGCGGAATTTGCGAAATTCACTTTCGCAAATTATCGCGAAAATGTTAAAAATCTCCGCAAACACGCGGAAATATCGCGAAGATGCGGATGTTTTTTTCCCTACCGTTCACGGTATTTTCTGCGTGGTCGCGGCTCGCCAACTTACCCATGCGGTTGCTCGCGGGCGTGGCCATCTTGTTTTCACTTGTCTCGCAGTGCATGATCGCGAGAAGAAAGACGTGATCGCGCGATGCATGAGGTTACTGCGGGCGCGAACGAGATAGCGAAAATGGCTACCAACAATCCAACATCTCGCGGAGAACGCGACCGGATCGGGAAAACTTGTCGGTGAACGCAGGGATTCAGGTAAGGCAATCGCGCGCACGTAAGAATGTATTATTTTACAGCACGAGCAAGAAACAAATTATCGCTAAGCTGCGGAATATGGAAATTTTGACATTTTCGCGCTTTCCGCGGAACGCGAATATGCCAAATTATCACAATTTCCACGAACGGAACGGAATTTTGGCCCAGGCCTACTTAAGACCCTGTCAAAAGAACTGAATTACATTCTCCCAATCGCCTGACATGAATACACACACCTGATTTGCTCAGATTTAATACAAAGAGACTTTGGCCCTCATTACGATGGCACGCAGACCACCACCGACAGGCCGTCGTTGGCGGTCGACCCGCCATTCAGGGCATCGGTCCAACCACTGCATCACAATGCAGACGAATGGAAAGCTGATGTTGGGGGGGTAGGGATTCCACCTCCGACAGGATCGAAGATCCGGTCGGGACAGCGGTTAGATTTCTAAACTAACAATGGAGGCTGTGCCTGTGCAGGCACAGCCGTAGAGATTAGGATATCCCTTTCCAACTGCCTTTTCATGAAAAGGCAGATGGAAAGGGACTTTGGAGGCCCCAAGCAGAGCCCCCGTACCCCTGTAGGCTTCTGCTAAGTGACCTGGGGCAGATGTAGTGCCTATCCACACATCAATTCACCTTGTGCCAGACACCACATGGTGCATGGATGTGCACAAAGTGCCTTTTTCTACTGCGACCTGTGCTGCAGCCCTTTTCCTGGGACACAGCATAAGCCGCAGTAAAAAAAAGCACTTTATGACTGCCTGCACGGCTGTCCTATCATAATAGGGCAGGTGGGACTGCTGACTCACCTGCCGACCGCCATCGTAATGAGGGCCTTTATCTTCAATATGGACTAACCAAGTCAATTTTGAAGTTCACCTTTGGAACTCCGAGTCTGCATAACCTTTGGTAATCAAGGAATTTATTTGTCTATATTACACAGGATCTACTGATTACAAGAGCTTTGAGAAAGCTCATGGCCTGTGTGCAATCATGGGGCAACATATTTAGATGACGGTTAATAAGGTAAACTTTGACCAATGATTTATCAAATTGAGGGCCTCATTTACAATATTGTTTTGGTAAGCCTTCCTGCTGAGCTGTCCTATGTCAAAAGAAAAGGGCTGTTACACACTGTATCTATCAGATACTGAGATAAATTCTTGAATTCCGTCATTGTTAAAGAAGCAAAAAGTGCCAAATACGGTTTTCTGGTAACAGTAGTCTGGGTCCAGGTCACAAGTTCAGGCTGACCTCAGTGGAGAGCAGGCTGGATACAAGACTGAGTTTAGTCTGCTAAAAAGTACCTTGTGGCTATGGCGTTTAGATGCAAAGTACTAGTGTTGAGCTTCATGGGCCAGTGTCAAAACCATTGATGAGGAGTTGCAATGCAAGGTCCTGCATCCATGTCGAAGAAGTCAATAGGGCCTGCAGAGACTTAGGCTGTTAGGCTGTGTTGCATTGCGCTGGGCTGGTGTCGGCATCAGGATGTGTCTGTGTCAAAGGCGCAGGTGGGGCTTGAGAGGACTTGTGGTGAGATGCATCACAGCCTGGGACAGCTGCTTCGCACTTGGCCGGAGGCAATGGCAGGCTCTGTTGAGCTACATCGAGATGTCAAGGAGCCTTTTATGTCCCTGTGGCTTGAAGAGGGAGCTGCCGACTTTCCCTTGGAGATTCTTTGGGGTCCTGGGTTCACACAGGTAGGCTGGCTTCAGCAGGGCAGCATACAGCAACAGAAGAGTCCTGGGTAGTAAAAGCAGACCTTGGGCAACAAAGCAGTCCATGATCAGCAAGCAGGTGAGCAAGTCAGACTTCACAGCTAGACAGTCATTTTCCTGGCAGAGTCCACAGGTCCAGAGATGATCTGTGTTAACCGTCAGCCTTCCTGCACCTTGTCTTTGTTTCCTGGTAGAAAACTACCACTCCCATAATGCATTGGGAGTGGTATCAGGTTGTGTGCTATCCCATGCTGCACTGGGTTACTATCAGATGACCAAGATGGCTTATAAGCAGCCCACCCCCGTTCTCAGGTGCTTGGCTTTCTTTCATGCTAGGAACACGCCCTTCCCTTCATTCAGATACTCCCTGAGTGCCCCATCGTGTTCAGCTCGGTGTTATTACCTTCCTCCTTTCACCGGATTCTCGATAGTGCCACCTGTGAATTTGGGACTACGTGCGAGCTCATTTGGAAGTTCTCTGTTTTTGCCATGATTCCCTCGGTTAAGCGCGAGGACGCGTTGCTTCCCTTTCCCCTGCCATGTAGCGCGGGACTTCTGAACTCTGTATGCCCGCCATCGAGCGCGAGGACGCGCTGTGCTCCTTTCACTTCTCCCTGGAAGCGGACATTTGAGGTCGGGTTAGTTTTCCATTTGAAGCGCAAGGTCGCGCCAAAGATTTTTCTTTTGTGGTTACCGCTGCTGATGAGCAGCGCATGTTTAAACCTTCATTTTTAGGTCTCGCCTACGCAGCGCGCATGCGTTGCAAAGGCAAAAAGACCTTTTGCGTTGCAAAGGCAAAAAGACCTTTTGCGATCGCTTTGGCTTGTCAGCCAAAGACGTGCCCGCGTTCCATTGCCTTCAATGGCAACGCGTGCACATGTGGTGGTTGACTTGCGGGAGCGAGCGCTGCCATATGGCAGCAATTATCGCTCTCGCAAGTGAATCGTGCAGCCTCCACTCTTCCCTCCTGCTGCCGCGCGAGGCGCATATGCACTGCCCCTTGCAGCCTGCCGCGCTTGTTCTTTCATGCGGCGGCAAGCGGGGGGGCTAGTGTAAACTGTGGGGGAGGAGGCAGATATAAAACATCTGTGTCATTGTTTCATAGGCGGAGTTATATTTTATTTAGTTGTTGCACTCGAAGCTGTTCTGGATAAAGCAGCACGCTGAAATTAGAGCAGCGGCCAAAAGGAATGTTTGCTTCCCATTGAAGCCAGAGCCGGACGCAAAACGGCATGTATTACTCACAAGACAATTCACACCTCCATGCCACAATGCCTACCTGCTAAATTAAAGACATCTTGTGGGAGCAGAACATCACAAAACGCTGAAGCTCTGCTCTTCAAACCCCTGACCTTTAAAAAGGAGACATTTTCAGATCCACCCCTTTCTGGAAGTGCTACCAACAAGACTGTTACTTTACACCACGGACCATTACCAGACGACGAACAAGTTTTAAATCCAGAGAGAGACATGTTAATTAATCTCGCCCCCTCCCCATTATATTTGTAATCTGCATCGAGCCTAACCTTGAGGTTTATTTACTCCCCTCGATTTTATATTATACTTCATTTAGCCTAATCTTGTTACTCAATATTTCTAACTGGTACAACTGATAAATCTCATGGAATGTTCTGTTAATATTGTCATAACTGTTCACACCTAATTTTTAACGGATTAAATTTATAGTTTTCATGTAATATTTTGTTTCTATTCCAAAGCACTTTCACACATTTGCTTAATGTCTGCGCTATAGAAGATTATGGGGCATATCAGCAACGACCGGCGATAATTATCGCTAAGCGCACTTAGCGCTAGGATAATTATCGCCGGCTAGCATGGATTTTTATCACTGAGATAGTGTGCTATTAGAAACTTTTATCTCCAAAGCGATAAAAACCCTAGCACTAACTGCCTAACGTGAGATTATCGCTGGAAACCCAGCGATAATCTCACGAAATGTGGCGTTAGCTTGTTGATAGGGACTCATGATATCCATGATATCCATGATATCCATGATATCCACCTTCCATAGGATATCATGGCTAAGTCAGTCCTGAAGCAGGCGTAAGGAAAGTAGCGAAAACAGGGGTTATCGCTACTTTTCCTGACGCTATGCTTCATAGCGTGGGGCTTGATGATAGGAGAAATGTCGCTTAGCGACATTTCTCCTGTCATGTTAGGTCAGGAACGCCCACTTTGCATCTCATTAGAGATGCAAAGCTGGGCGTTAAGATTTTGTGCGCTAAAGTAAGGTTTCACGCGTTAGCGTAACCTTGCTAATTAGACGATAAAATTATCGCCGCTTTTCGGCCGAAAACGGCTGCAAAAGCGGCGCTAATTTTCTATCGCCGCCTTGTAAATATGCCCCTAAATTACATAATCTAAATAAATTGCTGCTAGTTTATTTGTGGGATGAAAGCTTGAGAAGGAGAAAAGTAGAGGGAAAGAGGCCCAGGGTTTGAAGTTCTTTCTTCCGTTCAGTTCTATAATTGTTGAAAACCAAATTAAAGCTACTGCTGCCCTCTAGCGGCTATAATTGGATTCCTTATTGATTTCGATAAAGATGACATAAAATCGCATACTTGCTTATCTTGCATAAGATTTTATTTGGGCATCTTTCTGTTATATTATAGGCCTCATCTAAAAAAATGTCAAAAGTTTAAGCCATTTATAATTGCCATGTTGTATAGGCGCTGTAACCTTGATTTTTGTTTTATTAGCCACATCTCTAGAGTCAGTCCATGCTCTCAAAGAAGTCCATCTATTGCAGGTGTGATAGTTCATTGGACTAAATCATTCACTGCAGGAATCTATATTAAACCTCATCGCATTCAAAGGTTCTAAACTGCCTTTCATCTTATCCAGGTCTATTAAATGAGCACCCTTGAATTGGGTAACAACACATATCTGATTTTTAATTTGAGGTTTGGAGAGCATGTACAATACTGCAAAAGACAACAAGCATTGGCATAGCCAATAGGTCTCGCTTTTGGGACCTTATAAGTATTTAGTTATGCAGCACAATATCCTTGGTGCAACAACATCAACTGTTGCATGGCTAAACACTTATAAGGTCCCAAAGGCGAGACATATTGGCTATGCCAATGCCTGGTTTTTTTTCAGTTGCAGAGTCATGAAACGAAGCGGATACATTGTTGCAGCTCGCTTCCGCTCGCTCTGACTGCAATACCTGTGAGCTCTATGCTGGAAAATAGAGCTTGTTAACATACTGGCCTCTTGTGGACAATTTATCTCATACAAGTGATACTGGAGTCTTTCTGTAGCCTCTAACTTGCACTCTTATAACTATTGTTGGAAGCCTGCCACTGTGTTTCTGTTCTTGCAAGTCTGAGATTCTGACTGATGGCAGATGTATGCCTGTAAACTATATTGTTGGACTTAACGCTCACAGCCTGGAGTGCTACTTTTCCGCACATCCTCTTATCATTTAAAGAAGAGACTTCATTTAAGTGGGATACAATTAATTAAGTAAAGTGAGTATGCGAAAGTACACAACCTGTGCTCTCTAAATTTTAGTAATAATCTCTACCCTCTCCTTGGGAGAAGAGTCTCCTTTAACCTTCTCATTCTTTTTTTGTTTATTGTTTTCCACTCTGCAGGGTTACTCTACTCTTCCTTCATATCTGCCCCATCATCCTGCTGGTCTTGTTGAAGATCCTCTTGGTGGTCCTACGTCGTCTCTTCGCTCCCTGGGGGTACTAGTCTATCCTTCAGTGTGCCTTACGTGGCAAGAGGTGACTTTACCTTAAGGGAGAGGAAAGACTAACTTTGCTCCTGAGGATATTGGTTCTTCTGACAAGGGACCTGTTACCCGACAATCTGTAGAGTTGGGTCTGAGGGTCCAATATTTACCTGTTGCCCACTTTGAACTGGGAGAAGCTTACATTGTCCTCCTCCTACAGAGGTGCTTGGAGTTTCCTTCCTCCCTGTCTTGGCTCCAGCTTGTTAGGGGGCACAAAAGACTAGTTTGGCACCCTTTGTTGAATACGCTGAGGCAGAGCCTTTGTGATGGGCAAGTGAGGTAGGTGTCAACCCCTCCCCCTCATACTGATAGACATGGCCCGCCCTGCCAATACCTATTCCCCCTTTGATTCACTGTCTAAGAGCAACACACAAAGACCAATTGGAAGCTACACATGGTCAGGTGACCCATGATATAGGCTGCAGGCAACAATGGTTGGGACATGAAAAAATTCCAACTTTGAAAAAGTAGGATTTTCAAAAAGCTCACTTAAGTTCCAAAGTTGTCATTAAATAGGGTTTTTAAACTACACTTCTTCAAAGACTAAACTTGAATTTTCTACTTGCTCCGATTTGAGCGTTATCACTTAGTAAATTTAATAAGATAACAAAGTGTTATCACATGGGAGACGTAGGCCTTGCAGTAGTGAAAAATGAAATGAAGAGGTTTTAGCTACCAGGACACTCCGAGCATTCTCTTCAAACAAGCATTAGAAATGCAATAGGTCTCGCAATTTCTTGTGTCAGAGCTGTTGGCATTGTAATTGACAATGTCTTTAAATCATGTGTTCTATAGTGTGTGTATGTGGTGTATAGTGTAACTTCGTGCTAGTCGCAGTTGCTGTTTTGAATATATGTTTCTTTGTGAAGTTATAAAAAAACATTTAAGTTGCATGAACTTGTACGTAGTTAAATGCCCTAAATTTCTTCTTATTACTTACTATACGCAACCTTTCGAGAAATGTCTGTTTGCTTGTGGTGGACATAAATGTAATTTTGAATGAATACACTTTTTTACCTTAAAATTATTATGTTATATGGAAAGCCACGGTAACCTGACAAGGAAAGGATGTTGGTTTGACGACATGAATGTAATTTTGAACAAATGTGCCAACACGCTCTGTAACACATATTAAGGACACTTGTAATGTTTGTTTCAATTGCTACAGACATAAATAGAAAAAGTTTGTAGCAATGCGATCTGTTGTCATGGCGAGTAAACCATTTCTCCTTGTCAATAAATTATTTTTTTTAGAAAGCCATGCAGCCTCCCAAATATCCTTACGCATTGTTTCGTACGATGTAATAGATTAAAACTATAGCGAACCAGTATGTCATTAGCGACAAGTTAAAATATATCACAAACGTTGCATGTTTAAATCTTTTTTTAAAATTAGTTTATTGTGCGCTACAATGTAGCAGAGCGATTTCAAAATACAGCACTGCGATGGAGGGCTGGCTGGAACGTTTTGAAAATGACCATTACATTTCACAGACATACAGGTGCTCATTTATGAGTCCTTGCGTCACTTTTGCGCCGCCGGTGCGTCACTTTTTGTGACGCATCAGCGTCGTAAAAACTGGACCTTGTTGCACCATATTTACAAAGTGACGCATCTAGGTAGATGCGTCAATTTGTAAACCCCTGCGCTACATTATACCTGCGTCAGGTATAATGTATGCAGGGTGGGCGTTCCCACGTAAGTAAGCATCGTAGAAGTAACGCAGCGAAATCTACAAGATTTCACTGCGCCACTTCTAGGGTGCAAATGTGTCAATATCTTGCGCCTGCCTCGCAGCAGGCGTAAGACTGACGCAGGCCCTTTCACATGGGGTTTGCCCCATGTGAAAGGACACATTGCTGGAGTTGCGTCACTTTTGTGACACACTCCAGCAATGCGTCACTTTTGCACCTACAGATACGTCAGAAATACTGACGTATCTGTGACTCCTTGCGACATGATGCGTCATACTGTAAATATGACGCATCATTGGAGTCGCAGGGAGGGCGCACTGAAAAGTGACGCATCACTGTTTTCACGCAGTGATGTGTCACTTTTCATAAATGAGGCCCACAGTGTTTTGCTATGTTTTAATAATAAACAAGCAGTCATAAGTACATTTACCCTATATGCACTCGTGTTATTATTTGCATGGTGCAGCATGTGTAGTGCTACAGGGGTCAAAAAGTGTAGGAAACACACGGATGAAAGTGTAATTCTTTATTTTACAACTCATTAAGCAGTGACAAGTAAAGTGAACTTGTCTGCATTTGGGTTATTGGGTTTGATTGGAGTAGCAGATGCAGTGGGACAGGGGCCATACTTAAATGAAAGGTTTGTAATTGTGTGGGCCTGTATGCAGAGACACCAAGGGCCCGATTCGCAGAACTAACTTAAGACAAAATCCTTATCTTACTACCATTTTGGTATTCACAGAAGGCACTTACTAGTTTTGGTATTCACAGAAGGCACTTACTCATTTCGGTATTCACAGAAGTTAGGAGTCCTAACTTTAGGACTCGTAAATGCCTTCTGTGAATACCGAAAGTCTTTTAATTAGGATTTTTCTCAGTTTAGTAGTAGTATAGTTAGGACTCCTAACTTTAGGACTCCTAAATGCCTTCTGTGAATACCGAAAGTCTTAAAATTAGGATTTTTCTCAATTTAGTAGTAGTAAAGTTAGGAGTCCTAACTTTAGGACTCCTAAACTGAAAAAAATCCTAATTTTAAGACTTTCGGTATTCACAGAAGGCATTTAAGAGTCCAAAAGTTAGGACTCCTAACTTCTGTGAATACCGAAGTGAGTAAGTGTCTTCTGTGAATACCAAAATGAGTAAGTGCCTTCTGTGAATACGAAAATGGTAGTAAGTTTAGGATTTTGTCTTAAGTTAGTTCTGTGAATCGGGCCCCAAGACTTGAACCTTGCATCGAAAAGAAGACATAACACTATTGTTGTATCATTTTTGGGCATGCAACTTGCTAGCACACAGTATGGAGACTGACCTGATTGTGCATTACGATTCGTTGCCTGGTAACTAAACAATTTTTCATAGGAAATAAATGAATTATATAGAAAGCCACACAGCCACCCAAAAATAGAGAAGAATTTTTTTCCTAGTTTAATCAATTGCTAATGAAAGCACGCTAGTATGTAATTAGCGACAAGTATAAGTACATTTGTTTTATTTGTTTGGATGGAAGGCATATGGGACCAATTGTCTTTGGGACTAAAGTCAGCGTTTAGCAATAGGAGGGGCAAGAGAGTCATGGCTTCTGCAGGGGAGGGGTAGAGTTGATACATAACATGTGGAGGAGATCAGGGCCGGACTGGCCGTAGCAGGCACCGGGCAATCCCCCGGTGCACCGCACGGGTGGGGGCCGGCTTTGGGCCCCGGGGCCCATAGCTGCAAAAACCGGCCCTGTAACAAAATCGGCCGAAAACCGGCCCAGGCAAAGAGCTCGGCGGCACCCCCAAGCCCCGGCCGAGCACTTTGACAGGGCCGGTTTTGGTTCCCAGTCCGGCCCTGGAGGAGATGGAGTAGTCATAGGCAATCAGCGCCTGTATGAGATGTCAGCCTTGGTGAGAGAAGGACTATGGAGGTGGGGGTCGCAGCAATGGGAGTTTAGCATTCCTGGGGGATGATGCAACACAGGACAAGGGAAACTCCATCTCCAGGAGGGGGCCCGGGTGCCTGGAGCAGGGAGGGATGCTGCGAGGCTCAGTCTCCCCTCACTTCCCGGCTCAGTGGCTGCAGGAAGTGTGTGGGGCTCAAAGTGACGCATGGAAACTACACTTCAGCAGCAACAAACGCGGAGCAGCAGCAGAGGGGATGGTGCAGGTAGTGTGGGCTTGTATTCCCTGTCCTGATGCCTGTGCAAACTGAATCCCCCCTTCATCACCCTGGGGGGCATATTATCAAGGACGGCGTTAAAATTATTGCCGCTTTAGCAGCAGGAAACTGCCGCTAAAGCGGCGATAATGGGCTTGATAATATGCCGCATAGAATTCCAATAGAAGCCCATGTTCACATCAGAACTGATATATCAGTACCATAGCAAACATTGGATTTTTACAAATACTCATTTGACCTGCAATGTCCAAAGACAATCTCTCCTAAACTCTTAGGGGTTTTGACATCTGCAATTTCTCATATTTTATTTTTTTCAGAGCATTATC
Source organism: Triturus cristatus (assembly GCF_964204655.1). Classification (NCBI taxonomy): domain Eukaryota; kingdom Metazoa; phylum Chordata; class Amphibia; order Caudata; family Salamandridae; genus Triturus; species Triturus cristatus. The sequence goes on from NC_140583.1 coordinate 153,943,294, forward strand.
GCTGATGCCACAATCAACACATGATCCAACATTTCTTTCAATACATCTATCGACAGCTGGCCACCAAAATTCAGATCTAATCCTCCTTTACATACTGCTCATCCCATGATGACCCTCATGGGCCATATCTAATACCACTTGTCTCAAACTTTCTGGCACTACTAGCTGCTCTCCTTGCATCAAAATGCTACGTTGTGCAGATAACTCACTAGCTACACACAAGAAAGGTACAAGTTGCTCATCCACATCTTTTTTTCTCAGCCAAGTTGACTTTATATACTTCAATACCTGTTTGATCTCGTTATCATATCCACAGGCTGTTTTTCATTGGCTCTCTTCAATACAACCCTTGGACACTTCTCAAATTGACACCACCCTCTCCATATCATATTGGCAATCTTGACCTCATCATAAACCTGGACAGGCAGTCTGCTAAAATGTTCTTTACCCCAGGAATATATTCAACCTTAAAGTGAAATTCTTGCAGTATTCAATTCAATTCAAAATTCTTCATTCTTTATTTCTAATACAAGTGCAATGATTTCATATATGATTAATAACACCTCATCACGGTAGGGACTGGAAGTCTGAATCAATTATACAATTACCGTACCAGAAAAAAAAGAAAAAAAAAACTATTAAAATATTTAAATACATTAAAACCTAGACAAAAGTTTAAAAGTGATTTAACTGTGCACATAAGTCCTTTTTTTATTGTTCTAGTCTGAACATGTGCACGTTTTTTTAAAATTTCAGTACTATATCCACATAGTCATACCAGCTCAAATACTTTTCTGTGCGAAAGAAGAAAAAACATCATAATATATTTTTAGCATCAGGGCCATAAAGTGCATGTGCATAATTACAGTCTTAATCCAACTTTAGCCCTTATAAGACTCACATTAAATAAGAACCTACTGACATTAAAAACATTGTTTTGTAAATGTGTTTGTTTTTAATATTCTTCCTGCCTCTAGGCAAGCTCTAACATTCATATTATGGCAAATGGGTTTAATCCATTTAACCCTTGGTTTGCCGTATGCCGGGCAGAAGAATAATATATGTAGATCATTCTCCTTCGATGCATTTTGACATAGTTCACAAAATCCATTGCTATTACTACCACAGTTTATTGCCCATTTTGATGTGTTTGTGTTAATGTGTAACACACCATACCCGAACTTCATATACAAGGCTTTAGCTAGTTGTGGACATATCTTATCCAAAAAGGATTCAAAACTCGCTACCTCCTTGAAAAGAAGAAATTTGGATGTTAGTGTACCATTGTCTGTACTGTGTAGCACATTATTTTGAATATGGGCCCAAAAAGTGGATTTTAACAATTTTTTGCTAAAGATTGTCAACTGTGTCGGAGTGTCCCAAAAATGACTCAGGCGCAATTTCTCAAACCAAGAAAAAACATGTTTGAGCCACGGGGTACCCCTGCTCTTGTCAATCTCTAAGATCTCCTGTAGACCATCCTTATAGTTGGTCAGTTCAGGAGTTGACAAGAACCGTACCCAAAATAATAAGGGTCTTAATATTGCATGGTGGTCCGTTTCTTTGACGTTTAAATCCATAAAAACGGGAATTAGGGGTGTTCGCACTGGCAAGCTTAGCACTCATCTAAAAAATTAATTTTCTCCTAATTCAAAACTCCTTTTGCAATGTGGCCCCCATATTTCAGTTCCATGAAGAGAAGTTGACTGGACTTTATGTTTAAAGACCTCCAGAGCAGGAGTCAACGCCTTTGATACACTACTCCCATGCTTCTTTATTATTGGCAACGAGTTTTGGCGTTGGATAATCTTATTTTTTTCTAGCTGTTGCTTCCAAGACAACTTTGTGTCCAAAGTTATACCTAAATAATTAAAATGGTGAACATACTCTAATTTTTGGCCACTGACTGCTAAATTCTTTTTAAAAGACTTCTGTGGATTTATTGACATGTACTTTGTTTTGCTGGAGTTTATTTCAAGGCCCTTTTTTTTTGCAATAAGTGTTAAAAAAATAATGATTGGAGACCTTTAGGGGTTTGCGATATTAATATGGTGTGGTCAGCAAATAAAAGTGCTGGCACCAAATCCCCGCCCAACTTGGGCGAATCATGTGTACAACCAAGCAAATGACTTGGAATATCATTAACATATAGTGGAAATAGGGTAGGCGCCAGCACACACCCCTGTCGTACACCCCTTTTTACTGAGATGGCCCTAGTTAGTTTCCCCCTCGGGCCCCATCTTACTTTGGCAAAATTGCCCTCATGCAATTTTATTACATTGTCATCTGTAGAGGTGTTAATTTCCTCATTGTCCAGAATTTTACCAAGGAAAAGACCAGGTATTAGTGACAAATGTAGGGGGCGATGATCGCTATCAGTTCTATTGTCTATTTTCGGATGAGATACATTTGGCCAAAAGTCAAAGGAAACCAATACATAATCTAAACTACTCTTGTAATTACCTCTACAAAAGGTGGGAGCATTAGGTCTATCCGAAGGCAAGCGGCCATTACAGGCTCTAAGACCATGCCTTATTGTTAATTTCATAATTTCTGCGACTGCTGTGGTGCAAGGCACTGTCGGACTACTTTCCAGAGCAGGAATGTTGTTTATTGTATCTTCATCTTCAAAGAGATTGTCGAACCCCACCACCGGCTCAAATTTACAATTAAAATCGCCCCCTACAATTACCATTGCACCAGGCTCTGTTAGGTTCAGAAATGAATCAAGTTGGTCTATTGTTAAAGATTCTTTCGTAGCTGGGCTTGGCCTATTGTAGATCTTAATCAGATATATTACTTTTTTGTCCTGTGTTTTAATTTTTACACCTATCAAATCCTGAGACGGTATATACAGTACAGTTGATTCAATTTTAAGGGTTATTCTAATCCATATATTAAGACCCCCTGAAGGCCTACCTCATGTTGATGGAATGGCATTTACACTGAAGGTCTTAAACCCTACCCTATGGGGGGTTTGTAGGGCCCAGGTCTCTTGTAAGAGACAAATATCACCTTGCTCTATATATTCCAGCCATTCCGTATCTCTAAGATTCCTATTAAGGCCCGCTATATTCCAGGAGGTAAGTCGTACTTTTTTCTGAATGTTTACTCCTGTGTTTATCATGTTTAACCTGTGTGGGCTATTCATCGAGTCGGAAGAAGCATTTATGGGCAAGGATAATAACCGTTGTTGCTCCTCCGCCTCAAAGTATGCATACAGCATATAGCATATAGTACACTATATTCCAGGAGGTAAGGCGTACATTTTTCTGAATGTTTACTCCTGTGTTTATCATGTTTAACCTGTGTGAACATCGGAAGAAGCATTTGTGGGCAAGGATAATAACCGTTGTTGCTCCTACACCCCAAAGTATGCATATAGCTCAGGTGCCTTAGAGGAGATTGACTCCCCCTGTACCTCCTCTAGATGGTATATATTTTGAGGGTGCATCTGTTCCATACTACTATTTATCTCAATGATTGCAGGAGAGAGTATTTCACCGGCTATGGGAATTGGTTGTCCGTCCACGGCATCCAAAGCAGATAATACCTGGAACCTATTTGGGGAGGATATTGGAGCTTCATCGTGAACTAATGGCCCGGGATGTGGTTTATAAAAATACCCCAATGGGAGAGCACAAATGCAAGTATTTTGAGAAAAGGTGTCCTCTCGCATGTTTAATATTGAACGGACAATCTGAGGGTGGCAAAAATGTACTATTATACAATCGCCGTCTAGGTTCTTGGAAGAGTCGCCAGCCCACCCTACTCTGCGGACCATCAAAGTTTCATTAATATTTCGTTGTCTGAAATTTTTAAGTTTTGTCAGCCAATCGACTGTCTTTTTTCGCAGAGTCGTCCAGGATTCGCTCTGTCCATTTTGTGGGTGTATTTGTTACTCCTTGTTTATGGTCCATAGCGAGTGTTCCCCTTGTTTTATCATCCTTGTTCTGCACTTTTTCCCGTATGCTTCTTTCTCTGTTGTCTCTTTGGATCATCGTTTTAGCCACAAGAATATCATTTGTCCTACTGCCTGTTCCAGCTAAGCTAGGGGGCCGAGAATCCTTTGGATACCTTGGATCGCCCTCCCTTTCTATGATATCGGGATAAATGTTGTCTATTCTGTCTCTCAGGTTGTCTACAACAATGTTTAGCTGGTCAATCTTTGTGTACAATAACCCACATTTTTTGTCTATTAAATCGTTTATCTGTATTGTCATAGACCTGAATGCTGTTTCCAATAACACAGTGATTGCGCAATCATGAACCCCAGAACTTTCTTTTTCTATCTTGAGGGTAAGGCCAACATCATCTTCCGTCTGTGTACTGGAAGTTTTTGCCAACTTTACAGTTTGTTTCTCTGCTTGATGGTTTACCTGAGCATTTGACCTTGCACCCCCTATTTTCTTGGTTTTTAACCCCTTCGCTGCTGCGGACATTCCGCTGCAGCGCTGGGGGGGGCAGGGGGGCAGCGCGGTGGGCCTGTGCTCATGACGGAGCCGCTCCGTCATGAGCCACAGTTGAGCTGTGCTCATGACGGAACGGTTCCGTCATGACTCCGCCCATTTGCGCTGTCGCCCCGCACAGGCGGGGAAACAGCGCCGCGCAGGCGGAGCGGCCGCCAACAGGATTGTCATGACGGAACCGTTCCGTCATGAGCACACGCCAACCGTGGCTCATGACGGAACGGTTCCGTCATGAGCGGGGAAGGGGTTAAGAGACCCATAACACGTTTCTGCCTTGTTCGAGAAACTTTCCCTTTGGGTTCTTCTATTGTTTTTGGGGCTCGGGATCTGGTTCCTATACCCAGACTGTTATGGTCATCTGGTGTTGGATTTGGAGATATAGGGGGTGAGTTTGGCAGGGCAGGTGTCGCAGGTCCACTTTGGATTATGATTCTAGGGGTTAATGGAATCTGCTGAACAGATTCGTTGAGCTGAACAGATTCCTTGGGCTCTATAATATTTGCGTCTTTATACATTGGAGATTGCATAGGATCAAGTGACAACCGCCTTTCTGTCAGTTGGATTTTGTGTATCAGCAAAGATTCTGCTCTAACTAAAAAGGCATCTAAGGTGCCTACAGCACCTTTGCGTTTACTCATGCTTCTTGACTATGTGAACAGCAATGGGTCAGCAATGCAAGGGAAACACGAGGGAAGCTAAACAAACACTGCAGGAATATGAAGCTTGAAAAAAAGAAAAAAGAAACGGTAAATCTGTATGATCAATTGTACCAAGCAGTTATATTCCAGTTATGTCACTGTCCCAATTTCACAGAGGGGTGACCCAACCCGGCCTCTTCCAGTCTCCGACATTGCTACCTACTGTCAATCAAGCACCCCAGCTCACACTACAGTAGTTTTTATTACCTGTGGCCTATCATCAACTAAACAGAGGGTCAAGCAGCACAGAACTGATACAGGATACTAACTGCCCCGAGCTCACCCCCACCCCAATGTGACCAGCCCGTTTTCTATTTAATGTATATGCCAATATGGTCCACAGTTACAGTCCACAGTTCCTTGGGACTCCACAGTTCACGGTGCGGGCGCTTTCTAATGCCAGTATAGTCTCATTGGGGGGGACTGGGTACTGTAACAGTGAGAGGGGGCACAATAGTTGGGGAAAGTCTTACCCGCTGATGCTTCTAAATCACAGTCACAGCCACCAAGGGGGGTGGCCCTGCCCCTTCCTGTCGATGACGGGCGCAGGACGGGTCCGCTCGCGTGCGTCCCGCGCTGCGGGAGGCCTGCTCGCTTTTTAATTTGCCTCCTAGCGCCGCGATGACGTGATCTACAAGCGTCAACTAGCGCCCGCTGGAAGTTGTAGTCCTTAGGAGGCGTTCCCCTCACAGCGTTGCATGGCCCGGTGGAAAGTGAGTTGATGAGCCGTTCTCCTCACGGCTGGAATGGAGGCAGAAGTGATGAACGAAGAAGCCGTTCCCCTCACAGCTGTAACTGCAGGCTGATGAATGCATACCGCGCTGCTGGAGGCCTGCTCGCTTTTTAATTCGCCTCCTGACGCCGTGATGACGCGATCTACAAGTGTCAACCAGCGCCCGCTGGAAGTTGTAGTCCTTAGGAGCCACTCCCCTCACGGCGTTGCGTGGCCCAGTGGAAAGTGAGCCGATGAGCCGTTCCCCTCATGGCTGGAATGGAGGCAGTAGTGATGAAGGAAGAAGCCGTTTCCCTCACGGCTGTAACTGCAGGTTGATGAACGTGTCCCCAGTATTTACTGCCATCTGACAATGCTAGGTGTTAACTTACCACAACCCTTTGTAGTAAACAAATCTACTGATGGCCTGATCTTACTCTCGATTTCGTATCATAAACATGTTTGCAAAATTATTCAATTACCCACCAGCATGCTAGGGTTTCCTTTTCCAAGGTTGAGTACTTACTCTCTGCACCCCTTAATGGACTTGATGCAAACGCAAGTGTGAGTATTTCCCTTTATGGTTTTGCATCAACACTGCCCCTATACCAACATTACTGGCATCTTACACAATGACAGACCCACATCTTGTGTCAAATGTTGCCAATACAGGGGCTGCATCTATTTTATGTTTCAAAGTATTACATTCATATTTGCAACTCATATTCCATACAAACAATTGATCTTTTTTCATCAAATTTTCATATTGAAAGTTTTGCTATAAGCCAAATAATCCATGGATTGCATCCCAAACTTACACTTCTCTTTTGTAAGAGCTAAACCATTGTCCTGCAAAATATTCAATACTTTATTTCCAAAGACCAAAATATCATCCCGAAAATACAGGTCCTTTTTTAGTTCCTTACAAAGCTTATGCATAATCCTTAGAAATACCGCAAATGCTGAAATCAGTCCAAAGGGCATCCCCTTGTATCAATATGCCCCTTCTGAGGTTATGAATGATGTGTACTGTTTGCTTTCCTCATGCAAATCTAACTGGTGGTATGTACTGGATAGGTCTAGTAATGAAAGTACTGCTTCCCCTTTAAGCTTGGCAAACATATCACCCATACTAGGCAAGGGATGTCTATCCACCCACATGCACTCATTCAAGTCCCTTAAGTCAACGCATTGTCAGACTTATCCATTGGGCTGGTGTACCACAACCAGAGGTGACAACCATTCCGAAGATTCTATTTCTTCAATCACATCTTGGTCACAAAATTGCTTCAATTCCTCCTTCAAAGCATCCCTCATGGCTAAAGGTATATTTCTAACCTTAGGTACTGAAGAGTGTTTTTTAAAATAATTTTGTGCGCAACATTTTTTAAATGTCCTAGTTGTGTGGCAAAATCCTTTGGAAATATAGTTTTACAATCAGTTGTCTTACCGCCATCCACTTGTAGAACACTGGGGGAGATTTACTAAAAAGTCACGTAATGCAGCGCAGCCCCTGTTGCGTGACAGGGAGGGAGCAGGGGACTGCCATATCTTCAAAGATATGGCTCTCTTCTCCTCTTTCCCTTGCGCCGGCGCTGATTACAGCTGTCGTGCTCCATGCACACACCTTAGCGCAGCATCGCTAGGATGTGTGCATGAGTCTAGCATAGGTTTTGTACAGGAAGGATACCCTTCCTGTACAAAATAATATACAAGACAAAAGGGAAAGCTTTTCCCACTTGTATGCGTGCTGCACAGTGCAGCACAAATGCAAAGTCGGAAAAGGAAGGAGAATTGAAAGCATTTCTCCTTCTTTGCGCCTATTTGAAAAGGGCGCAGTTTTCTCATGCTAAACCCAATCTACTGTTATTAGTAAATTGGGTTTAGCGTGAGAAACCTTTTGTGGTTGCATGGGAACACCCATGCACCACCCTTGGTACGCCACCATTGCGCAAAGTAACGCGAAGCATTGCACGCTTTACTAGTACGATATTTCCAGCGCTAAACAATTTTAGCGCTGGAAAGTAAATTACAAAAAAAAAGATTTTGCGTCATTTTGCATCACTTTTGTGACACAAAGACGCCGCAAAAGCTTAGTAAATCTCTTCTTAGGTCTTTATATCCTAGCACTTTATCTGGGTGATTGGGATCAAGAGTGATCCTTAAGTCTCTTTGCTCTGGCCAAACTAGCAAATAAGTTCCTTCTCTGACAACATAAACTTTTGTTTCTATGGTTTTGCCTTTAAAACTCAAATCTGAAACAAAATATCCTAATACATCAATGGGATTATTTCTGTAATCTGCCAATCTGACATCAGGTGGTGACAATCTCACATCAGGCAATTCCTTTAACCACTAATCACTTAGCCACGTATGCCCAGTACCTGAGTCTGCCATTACCTTTATTTCTTTAGTCTTAATATTAACTATGCAGACAGGGGTGTCTTTAGTTTTGTGAATGTTTTCATACATACCTAAAACAAATTCTATGTCAGGACCGGAGGCGAGGATTATGCTCTACTTTCTTCACTTTATTGGTAGCAGCTCTTCAAAGTCAAATAAACTAACATTCCCATGAACCATAGGGAATGAACACAAAAAATCATAGAGTGTCCACATTATAGAGTGTCCTCATCTATGCACCAATCAGGAGTCCCCATCGTACTGGTAGTCCTCTGTTTGTGGCAACCCTTCCTCTTTCTTCGCTGCTTGCAGCCGAGTTAAGTCACCTTTCCTTATTTTCTTGATTCTTTGTGGATATTACATGGAACTGTATGTTTTTAGCATTTCTCATTGTTGTTCTAGCTAATTGTTGGCATTTCTTATTTCTGGTTACTGTTTTGCCTTGTCAGCGCTGGGCTTTTAGAGCACGTAGGGCAGCGATTTCCGTTTCCTTCACGGAACGGTTACGAGGAGCACGCGCGCCATTCTCGACATCATTTAGGGCATGGATGGCATTGGATTGAGTTGGGGAAGTCTCTTTTTTTGGGGTGGGATTTCTGATGTTGTTGGGCCTGGCCATGTGGCTGGTGGCCATTTTGAAGCCTAGGTCTGCAAGCTTGTCTGGCCTTGTCTGCCAACAGGCCTGCTTTCATCCAGAAGGATCAGAGCAGGTAGCCACAGCTTTATTAATCAAGTGTTTTCTGTGTGGTCTGTTGAATTTACACATCATTTAGGGCATGGACGGCATTGGATTGAGTTGGGGAAGTGTGTTTTTTTGGGGTGGGCTTTCTGATGTTGTTTGGCCTGGCCATGTGGCTGGTGGCCATTTGGAAGCCTAGGCCTGCAAGCTTGCCTGGCCTTGTCGGCCAACAGGCCTGCTTTCATCCAGTAGGATCAAAGCAGGTAGCCACAGCTTTATTAATCAAGTGTTTTCTGTGTGGTCTGTTGAATTTAGACATCATTTAGGGCATGGATGGCATTGGATTGAGTTAGGGAAGTGTGTTTTTTTGGGGTGGGCTTTCTGATGTTCTTGGGCCTGGCCATGTGGCTGGTGGCCATTTTGAAGCCTAGGCCTGCAAGTTTGCCTGGCCTTGTCTGCCAACAGGCCTGCTTTCATCCAGTAGGATCAGAGCAGGTAGCCACAGCTTTATTAATCAAGTTTTTTCTGTGTGGTCTGTTGAATTTAGACATCATTTAGGGCATGGATGGCATTGGATTGAGTTGGGGAAGTCTGTTTTTTGGGGGTGGGCTTTCTGATGTTGTTGGGCCTGGCCATGTGGCTGGTGGCCATTTTGAAGCCTAGGCCTGCACGTTTGCCTTGCCTTGTCTGCCAACAGGCCTGCTTTCATCCAGTAGGATCAGAGCAGGTAGCCACAGCTTTATTAATCAAGTGTTTTCTGTGTGGTCTGTTGAATTTAGACATCATTTAGGGCATGGATGGCATTGGATTGAGTTGGGGAAGTCTGTTTTTTTGGGGTGGGCTTTCTGATGTTGTGGGGCCTGGCTATGTGGCGGGTGGCCATTTTGAAGCCTAGGCCTGCGAGCTTGCCTGGCCTTGTCTGCCAACAGGCCTGCTGTCATCCAGTAGGATCAGAGCAGGTAGCCACAGCTTTATTAATCAAGTGTTTTCTGTGTGGTCTGTTGAATTTAGACATTATTTAGGGCATGGATGGCATTGGATTGAGTTGGGGAAGTCTGTTTTTTTGGGGTGGGCTTTCTGATGTTGTTGGGCCTGGCCATGTGGCTGGTGGCCATTTTGAAGCCTATGCCTGCAAGCTTGCCTGGCCTTGTCTGCCAACAGGCCTGCTGTCATCCAGTAGGATCAGAGCAGGTAGCCACAGCTTTATTAATCAAGTGTTTTCTGTGTGGTCTGTTGAATTTAGACATCATTTAGGGCATGGATGGCATTGGATTGAGTTGGGGAAGTCTGTTTTTTTGGGGTGGGCTTTCTGATGTTGGTTGTCTTAAAGACATGCTTTTGTTGTGTGTGTCTGGTGTGTGTTGGTGTGCAATGCATGCACCCTGCAGACCTTTTTGGGGCCTGTGAATGTTCGTATTTGCATTTTGTTGCATTAAAAAGGCAGAGTAGTGTGCTTTAGCATGCATCCTTTACCTGGCTTTTATAGGCCTTTTGTCAGCTCCTGGTGTTTCCCAGGCCCCCGCTTGTTTGTGATTTGTGAGTGTCCATGTGGCTGGTGGCCTTTTTTTGTGTTGGGAGTTATTAGTGTCCTGCTTTTGCCATATAGGCCTGCATGGTTTTCCTATTGGCTTACTGCTTCCATCCATCCACCCCCTTTGCCAGCAGCAGATACATGGATGCTGAGATGCTCAAATAATTTAATGGCAAATAGGGTCCACCCCACTTCCATTACATTTTTATTTTGTTAGTTCTTATTAACTTTCCTATCCTTCCTGAGAGTGCAGTGTGTGACTGTGCACAGTAGTACAACATAGCCCTTATTCAAAAAAAGTCATAAATGGCTAGACTATATCTTTTGTTTGCACTGGTACAGTAGTAAGTAACTGAACCACAACATCAAATGCAACATTTCACTGATGTTCTTCTCCTGGCTTATTTGCTTTTAGGTGCACAAAAAGCAAGAGGAGGAGGTGTCATCAGCATCACCCAGCTACCCATTGTACTGCCAGCCAGACAGAAGTCCTGCTGCGCATCACGTCCACGTGTGACCAGAACTTGTTGTGCATCTTCATCCTGATCCTGATATCTGAAGAAGATGGCCCCAAAGAAAGGTACCAGGTCCAGTACCAAGAAAGTTGCCGGTGAGAAGAAGGAACAGAAAAAGGAAGTGCCATTAACCACGACAGGTGGAGTGCCGGCCAATGTTATTTTGGCACCAAAAAAGTTACGCCTGCAGCAGCGTTGTCCGGGAACCAAGCTGGGAGCAGCACCTCAGCACCAGCGGTCCAACCCCACCAACCTAGTCCCAAGGGCTTTAGTGTCGCAGAGGTAGCCAGTCTACTAACGAGCAGCGATGTTGAAGAAATGTCATTATCGCAAAGTAGTACACAATCAACACAGGCGCAAACTCAGCAGATAAGTGTTCAGCCGCACCAAGAACAGCAGCGGCCGCAACAAGAATAGCAGCGGCCGCAACAAGAACAGCAGCGGCCTCAATAAGAACAGGAGCGGCCGCAACAAGAACAGCAGTGGCCCCAACAAGAACAGCAGCAGCCGCAACAGCCCACCATAGTAGTTGTTGCTCCTGACGTAGGGGCATTTCAGGAAATCAAGCTTCCTGCAGACAAAGTGGAGCAAAGTCAAACCACTGTTTCAGAAGATCTATTGTCTTCCAGACCACCAGCAAGGAAAAGGAGGCTTAGTCCATCATCTTCTTCTTCAAGCCCTGCTTCTGATGATCGTGATGCCACTTGGCACCCACCAGCTCAGTCTGAGAGTGATATACGCCACAAGACAATGCTTCTGAAAAGGAAGGTCCCAGAAAAACTTAGAGTTATGGAGGTAGATGTAGAAGAGGGGGGTGATGTTGATGAAGATGAGCCAGTCATCACGCACATTACTCCCGCCCCAAAGGGATTGGAGACCAACATTCTCACCCTATCCAGAAAGGCTGCTACTGAGCGGGATGTAGCACGGATATCACCAACACAGGTTACACCACCCCTACCTCCAGCTGTCATATTTTCCAAGGCCCGGCAGGGACCTACATCCAGCTCAACCATCTCAGTAGGTAGTGGTAGTAAAAGTCAGAGTCTAGGTGCACAGGGTCACATTTCAAGCACACCCTCCAGTTCATCTGGTATTGAAAGTGGCACATCCAGCAGTGCCAGAAATTTCTCCTCCCCAGTTTGGGACTTCTTTTCTGTTAGCACCAAGGAGGAGAACGTTGCTATATGCTCAATTTGTCGGCAAGGTGTCCGGCGGGGTAAGCTTGGTACAAACTATGGTACCGGAGGCCAAGCAAGTCATCTCAGAATACACCACACTATCGTGTGGGAGAATCACCTACTTCAGTTAAAAGAAAGTAGAAAAACTCAACCCATTGAAGTTGGTCAGGAAGAATCAGGGAGCGATATTATTCCGGTGGAAGGTGAAGAAGAGGGAGGCATTTCTAGCCCTGTCCCCAGTAGTGCAGTGGTACCGCCCACATCCTCCTCAGTAACATCTGAGTGGCACCGCAGTAAGAGCCATACTCAGAGTCAGGCTGAGACACCAAGGCGACCGAGTACCATAATGAGACAAACTGTGTCATTGAGCCTAACTGGGTTAATGAAAAACAGCACCACAAAGGAAAGTAATCAAGCCTACCATTGAGAGCATGCTTAGGTTTGAGGGGCAGTTCCAACGCAACCACCCAACGGCACAGTTGTACAATGCGAAGCTGGATAAAATGTTAGCGCTGGACCTTCTTCCTTTTTCATTTGTGGAAGGGGTGGGTTTCCTTGAATTTGTGTCAGCCATCTGCCCTAAATGGAAGGTTCCCAGCCGGTCCTATTTCGCAAGAATTGCTGTTCCGGCACTACATCATGATGTGCTGGAATTGGTTGGACAAGCTTTGCAGCAGAGTGCTGTTCACAATATCCACCTGACAACAGACATGTGGACCAGTTGCCAAGCCACAGATTACATGTGTATCACTGCACACTGGGTCTCTTTTGTGGGGGTTAGAGATAAGCTATCTGCACGAGGTGCTGTTGACACAGCTGCGATTTTTAAAGGTACTCGGAAACATGCAACTGTAGCCATGTTCGCCATGGAGAAATCTCATACGGCTGTAAACATTTTGCAAGAGTTTCGCAGCAAGGTTTTGGAATTGCTGCGCCCAAGAGGGCTTATTATTGGTTTTGTTGCCACAGACAATGGCAGTAATGTACTTAAGGCCATGGAAATTGGTTAGTATTTCAGGGTTCCGTGTTTGGCGCACTGCATAAACATTATAGTTCAAGACTTTCTGAAAAAAGAACCCATAGTCAGCAACTTACTGGCCATCTGTCGAAGAATATGCACTCATTTCAGCCATTCTTTTAAAGCTCAGAAGCAGCTGAGGATCATCCAACGTGAAAATAGGATGCCAGTCAAGGCACTCATCCAGGAGGTGGCAACACGTTGGAACTCAACGTATTACATGCTTGATCGTCTGTATGAGCAGTACAGGTCACTCCACGAATATGTCTGGAAAAGAGGGGATGCTACTGTTAAAGGCATGAACCTTGAGATGGAGCAATGGAGCCTAATTAAATGCCTGACTGAGATGCTTCGTCCTTTTGAGGTCTTCACACATGAAGTCAGCAAGGAGGACTGTACAATGGGCCAAGCTATCCCATTATTGCAAATGCTAGAGCATCAGCTGAAAAAGGTTTCTGAATCATACAAAGATGTAGAGGACAAAAGGGAAGCCTATGACTTGGTGGAGAGCTTAGCCCGTCGCTTAGCTGAAAATACAAGGATAGAAAATCAAATTTTGTCACAAGAACATTACATTTGTGCCACAATTCTGGATCCACGTGCAAATTTTGGACTGAAGACATTCTTTGCTTTTTCAGAGATTGATGTTGCCCGCTACAAAACTTGTATAGCTGAGACAGACAGTAAGTTGGAAAACGAACGACTGCTAATTATAAGCCCGCAAGATCAACCCAGAAGAAGTATTGCAGCAGGGCATGCAGGATCAAGTGCAATTTCGTCGGCTGAGGGCAGTGCGTTTGGAACACAACACTCACCATCACTATCGACAACAGCAACAATAACTGGATCATTAGGTCCAGTAGAATCGTTAGACGATTGGTATGTACAGTTAGGCATTAATAATCACAGTGCTGATGCACAGAGAAAAGAGCCCGAAAGCTTACCAGCAGCACCCCTGAACATTGAGCGGATGGTCCATGCCTATCTGGACGACCCAACAGAGGTGTACATTGATCAAAACCCATTTCAGTATTGGTATAGGAAAAGGTCTGAATGGCCACTGCTCAGCAGGCTGGCTATAAGCTATCTGGCTTGCCCTGTCGCAAGTGTCTCTTCCGAACGTGTTTTCAGTGCTGCTGGTTCCATTGTAACATTGAGAAGGACCAGTCTCTTGCCCAAAAACATGGAGAGGTTAACAATGATCAAAATGAATCAGCACTTCATACCACCAAATACACAATACATGAAGCATTGGAGGAAGATGAGGACAGCGGCTCAGGTGACAGAAGTAGTGTGTCACATGATTACCTACTACTGGCTGAACCCCCAGAGTTTGAGGACGAGCTATACTTCCCTGACAATCAGGCTTGCACTTACGGTCTTCCTCCCTTTTTTCTCCCTTTATTTGTGTGTCTGTCGTTCTGGTTACAAACTTGTGAATCACAACAAATCCATTACCACCGTCTTCTACTCTTATTTAATATACAAGTTTCAGGTGTCTGCAATTTGACAGTACAGTCCTCCGAATCCAGCTCCTCCGCTCCATCATACTGAATCTCCCGCCCAAATCCATTGCCCTCATGAATGATGATTGGATGACGGTAAATAGAAGAACAAATTCAATCTTTCCTAGTCCCGCCAAAAGAAGTGGAGCATAAATCAGATGACTACTATAGCTATCCTCGTTTCAGAGCCGTGAGAGACTGCCCATTAACTGAAAATAAGATGGAACAGGTAATGATTGATGCCATGCATTGGACGCAGAGTCGCAGACTGAATGATTTTGTTGTGTTTGTTGTGCATGAAGTTATGTAATTGTGCACTAATCATCTTTCTACAGTACACACTAAACTTAACTCAAGGTGAATTTTCCCCTTCTTGCAAATAAGAAATGTGTACTTCTCCTGCAGCTTGGTGATACATTGCTTTTAATTCAATACAGGAAGGGGACTCACTCAATCTGCGCATTGAGTATGATTGACACAACAGCACCGTCCATGATGATAATGGCAAAATAGACGGCCCGTTAACTTAAGATGAGGAGGAACAGGTAATGACAATTAATGGCATGCATTGGACACCTGACTCTGAGCGATTGGTGTTTGTGTTTTCGTTGTTTGTTTGTTGTGCACAAAGTGAAGTCAAAGTGTACTAGTAATCTATCTTTCTGTACACACTAAAGACTGACTCAAGTCAATAATATTTCTATTCTTGTTGTGTAATAACAATTTTACTTCTACTGCAGGCCGATCTTCACAGTCAGTCAGTACAAGTATCAGAGATGATGATTGATGGAATAATAACAAGTCAGGAGGACGTTTCATGAGTGGCATAAAACTTAAAAGCCTAAAGGTAAACACGTCAACAACAACCACAGCAGACCCAAATGTCTGTGTAGAAGTGGAATAGAGTGTAGTGGTGGGATGACTGCGGTGCATTGATTTACTAACTTAAACTGTAAAATGCTATGTTTGGAATGGAGAATGTGCTTTGCCTTTGTCCAACTCTTTAAAAATAAAAAAATAAAAGTACTCTAAAGTCTAAATATAGGATGTGCTACTGCTAAGCAACGTGCCGTCAGGCCTGTCACTGTGGGCCTGCTCTCTCCTGTTATTGTTGAAGGTCAATGCTGGAAACAGACTAGAGTAGAGATGATGCATACATGCCACCTCGGAAAGTGTTCTTGTTGCACTACACCATAACTTGTGCATTTGTTTCAACTTTGTTTCTCAATATCCCCTTTGTTTTTCCATCTACAATTACAGGCCGGGCCTTACCCTATACTTGGGGAAACATTACAATGCACACTTACCTTACCAATAAATCGACATTTTTTTTTCCAGCCGGGCAGTGGCGAGTGGCGACACACCCAAGATTGATGGACGAGAGGACCAAGAGGAATGCCGAGATGCAAATCCAGTCCACATTTTTTACCAGGATAACACAGTAACAGTATAAACTTTTATCTTCTTTTAAATAATTTGAATAATTTTTTTGTATACAATCTTTACAACAGTGTGTTCTTGTTGTTGTTATTATCATCATTATGTTTGCTCTCTGTTTACGATTCTTCCCTACCAATATTTAAAATTTATATTTGCTATCTGTAAAAGTATTAAGGCCGTAACAACAGAACAAGAAGTGTATGTAATCCGGGTCTCTCATCATCATGCATGCATTTCCTTTTTCTCCCTTAACATATGGGTATGGTAGTCTTCAAAGATTGTCGTTTGCTTGTCCATGCATACTGTTTTTCAATGTCAAACCTTTCCCAAAACCCCCTTCCCATCCATTCAACAAACCCTAACCCTCTTCCCCCGGGCTGTGTGACTTATTGTCGAGGTGTGACTAAATTAAATGTACCTTGAATAACAAGGAGAAGGGGCTCATAAATCCAAAGGGATTGAGCACCCAAAACTATCAAGTTCAAAAAACAAGGATCCCTTTGGATGGGATATCAATGAATTCACTCACACTACTCACAAACCTCTCTTACACACGTGTTCTAAAGGTTTAAGAATTAAGGCACTTATAAACTCATTATTGATTTAAATCAAATTATGTTCCACAATTTTATTCATTAAAAAAAAATGCATATTATACATCAATGGTTATAGTCAATTATTAAAAACAGTTAAAAAGGAGAATCTATAAAGACAATGAACTATGTCTTTCATGTGCTAATTAGGCCAAAAATGTAGGCAGCATAGACCATGGATACAACTTTCCTGTCTCTAATTTGGTGCTGACTCTTGCCCAATTTTAACACCCCTCTATTACTAAGCGTCGACGCGTTTCAGTGGTATGCTCATAATAGGACCACCTTCTTCAGGACATGACTATTCTTTCTCCTTCAAAATTAAAATACTCTGCAATGTCTGCATGCCTTTCCATGGTGGACGGCAATGCCGCCACGCAAAGGCATTCCAAAATGCAGATTATATGGCTGGCGGTGTGTTCAGAGAGACACCACCACCATATTGAACCTTTTTCCGCCTGGTCGACATGTGGGGGGTCTGACTCTTTTCTACAGGGATGGCGGGAGGTTTGCCCCTGCGGTGTCGGCGGTGAATACCGCCGGCCCGGCGGGGGCAATACGCCGCCATCCTAATGGGGCCCTAAGTCTCAACAGTACAGTATACATACAGTACAGTACACCCTTGCAGTGAGTGTACTGTCAAGTTCAACAATAGTTAAGGATTATGAATCTAACTTACCACCGCCCGCCACTGGTGCTGCCACTCCCCCTACTGCTCCATCGTCGGTATCTGCAGCAACTGCCGCATCCTCTTCCGCCGCGTCGCCTTCGCTGGCCCCGTCAATGGTGGTCGGTAGTGCGCCTAGAAAACATTACACATTTATTAGGCGTCATATACACCTCCCCCTATTGATCAGTAGCAAGGTTGAAAAATGAGTTAATACTAACATACATCACTAGTACAAACAGGTGGTAGTAGTAGAGTAGACACTAATAGTTATATATTGTCCCCCCTAGGGTCATTCTAGCCTTTGCTTAGTTAGCCCGAGCCATGCAACCATTTCACCTTTGTGTCTTTTATTTTTGTATAATCAAAGGGGGGACAAGAGAGCTGATTATTTTAAGAGGTCCTGTTCCTGTGCTCCTAAGAATGTATATGATTCATCAAAAGGGGAGCAGTTCCTCTCTAGAGGCCAGAGCGATAAGTATATCTTGGTATCAGTGGTGGGACAAGAAGGGAGGGAAATGGGAGATCTGAATTTCAGATCTTAATGCCCTCACACACCTGTTAGGGTGTCATGCTTTATCATTGGTCGCTCCTCGTCGGACCGGCGCTGCAATGTCCAACGGGCCTGGTGGCATCTTTATCGGAGATCTTCTGATCTGAGAACGCCGTTTGTGAAGGGTGTATGTGGGTTGAGGAATTCAGTGACTCCTGATACAAGTGAAAATGTGATTAAAATTGGCCCTGGCCCTGTTAATTCTTTTATTAGAGTGTTGGGGCTGGGACTAAGTAAAACCAGTGAGGCTACTGCAATGAGTCAAGGTATTAGGGTAGACTATAGTTGACTGGGGTCAACATGTTTCGTGTCATTACTGCTCCGAGATAGAGCGACACTTCTTCAGGACCAGAGGTAGATCAATGTATGTGGTGACCTCTGTCGGTCAGACAAGGAGTGGGATCTACCCCTAATAGTTCAAGTCCCTAGTTCAGGGTTCTTGTAGAAAGGCTCCACCTCAGCAGATAAGGGTGGGAGGCCTCATAGGTGAGGGAGAGACGACCCAACTACTGGAACGGGCCTACCGTGTGTGGGTGCGGGCTCGCGTTGGAACCAGCGTGTCTGCTCCTCACCTGGATTTTATTTTTGCACATGTAACGTTACCTTGCAGGTTTGTGTATAAGACACCTTTGAGCCCACATGACCTGCCTCACACTGCTACTGTCTACGCACTGCATACAAGCGGTCAACAAAAACATTAACAAGCCACTTTTTTATGAAGTACTGGTGTACTGTTAGTCCATATTGCTTATCCATAAATGCTACACATTTTGGCACGGCTGAGAAATGCTTGCAAGTTGCAATATACTAACGCGCACCATTTCATTTTTCGCATTACAGACGGAAGATTCCCTTCTAAGAACCAGAGCTTTGCAGAGCTTATGAATGATGCAACAACTACCAGTACTAGGTTCTTCTAAGGTGAGGGGTCCCTTCACTCAGAGATCTTCATTTATAAATTTATATAAACTAAATTCCTAGGGGATGGTGGTGCTGCCTTCCACCACTGTTCAGTTATCATGATTTAATTCCCAACTGTAAGTAAGTGTAACAATGTTTATTGTTTTAATGTTATTGATTTTCCGGTTGGTGCTGCATTTTATAATAGAACAATGTACAGAGCTTCTCAATTCAAAGTAAACATTTTGAACTTACATAGACTTGGTGGTATTTGGTGTGGACTAACTTACACGAGTGAGTAAATTAAAGGAAGGGTGTGCATGTGCATTGCTTCCACGACTGAGAGGTTGGGTGTGTTATGTTCTGGGTTGTCTACTTGTTGGGTATCTTGGGGGGAGGGTTCGGAGACCTAATAGTTATGACAAGACAGTACTATAGTCGAGCAGGGGATTGGGGTGGGTTCTGAATTTCTGATTGAGGTGTGTGAGGAAGGTCCAACCTTCCATCACCAACATCCTATTTTCTTGTGCAAAGGCTTGTATGTGCAAGATACCTACAACAGTAGTAGTATGTCCTATAGGCTATCATATCAAAATAGTAATAAATCTGGTTGGGCATTTGTTGCTGTGAATTGTCAAAGCCTCAAGATTAACAAAGACTCAAGATCAATAAGACTAGAAGTAGTACGACCCAAAGGACTGGACTCAATGGCTAGAGCTACTGGTGAATCTGAGTTTTATTACAACCTTTCAAATAAAGAGTGGCAATGGCCAACTGGGCAAGCTTAGCTACTACAGTACAGACAGACTGATAGTAGTAGTAGTACTGAGAGTCATCATAGCAGAGGCAGGGATAACAAGATTTTTGAAACCGTACAGATCGAAGGATAATTGTAGGTAAAAAATAGCATTGGGAAACAAACAATAATTCGTGAAAAATATGGTGCAGTAAAAGTTATGGAATAAGAAATATTATTAAAAACAAGAAGACTATCTGGGGCCAGCAGAGGAGCCCTCATTGGTGTCCTCCTGGTGGTGGTGTTTTCTTACTGCCCCGCCGACTGCCCACTCCCTGTCTGTCTGCCCCTGGGTGCTGATGAACAGGAAAGATATAAGAAAGAGACGAACATTGATGGATGGTGTCAAACAAATACAATATTTTTAAAGAACGGTCAAAAAACACTTATGTAAACAACAATTGCAATAACTAAATTGACCGATCTCATCTGGTCAACAAGTAGTATCGGGGGATTCGCAGATCGACTGCGTAAGTTACTATTTATCAACAGTAATCCAGTCTTCCATTCTGATTCCAGAATACTAAGTTACAACTAAGCCTAAGTACGACGTACCACCCGACCTAGCCCACCTATTCCAGGCATGCCAATTGTACATTAAGTATGCATTTCCACTTCTTTTATTCCTCAACAATGCATATGGTCAAATGGAGGACACATGACTAAATTTTTTGTATACACCAAATTTTGGGTTGATTGATTGATGCTGATGTTCTGCTAGTGCTAAGCCAATTACCACCACTCATTCAACAAACTAGAAAAGGTTCTAATAAAGACTGGCGTACTAGCAGCACGTCACGTAACTGAGGGGGCATCACACATACCACTAACAAATTAGAAACTCATACAAAGTACCTAAACCTAAGTATCAATCCGCCCCTATCTCTTAGTGACAGGACAAAGTAAGGAGTGGACTAGAGTCACTGTAGCATTATGTAACTTAATTTCTCTAAAATAAACTCTAACAGAATCACGCTAAGCGAGCGCAAACACAAATTTGCAAACAAGTTTGATTAGTAGTAGCGGAGGGGAGCACCTGTGTCATAATCACAGAAGACTTTTGAACGTAATTAACCTGGAATGTAAGCAGCAACATTCTAGCTGGTTGGAAGAAAAAACAGATATTCGCAATATATAACACAGAGCAGAAGAATAGACACAAAGTAGTAATAATTAAATAGTTACTCACCAAGCCCCAGGACCTCTACTCCTAGCAGGTCCAGCAGGTCCTGCTCACGGTCCAGGATGTCGGACCACCAGTGCATCAACTGTGTCTGGGTGCGCCGGACCCCAGAGCAGCGCAACACTGCCTGGCGCACCTTCCCCCACCGCTGACGACGCTCCCGGAGGCCGTACCTGGACCCAGGCCTGACACCTGCTGCCAGGTTTGAGGGGAGGGGGCGCTGCACAAAGAAAATGAGTGCAGCCAACTCCACCTCCCCAAATAAGGCCCGTTCCTGCACCACTTGTGGGTGCCGCCTTCCGCAAGGAAGGCGGTCGCGGCTCTGGCTGCGACGGTGAGCCCTACTACCCTTTGACATGGTTCTGGGACGGGGCGGGAAAGAAAAGGTAATAAAATTAAAGAAGTAAAGGAAATAAATAGCAGGCAATAGAAAGAGTGAAAAAGTAGCTAAAAAACAAAAAAAATGTAGATAAAAACCAAAAATATAGAAGCAGGAAAATAGTTAGAGAAATAATAAATAAGAAAGATCAAAAAAAAGTGGCTTTATACAAAGGATTGAAAAGATGCAGGGAGGATTCAAAATCAAGCCCCAGAACCATGCAATAGAGTGAAAAACAAGATGGCCGCGCCCATTGCGACCACGTGCGCAAGTTCGCGAGATATTTTTTCCCCGAGCAAGCAATAAGCAATGCGATCAAGTAAAAGCGTTCGCGAACAGGAAATATCTACCGTGAACGGGCGCGAACATACATTGCGCGACCCGGAACAGGAAGTAAGCATCGCGAGAGGGCGGGACAAGTAAAAACAAGATGGCCACGCCCGTTAGCAACCGCATGGGTAAGTTGGTGAGCCGCGATCACGCAAAAAAAAACGCGAATAGGGTGGAAAAAAACTTCTGTGTTTTCGCGATATTTCCGGCGTGTTTGCGGAGATTTTCAGCATTTTCGCGATAGTTTGCGAAAGTGAATTTCGCAAATTCCCCCCCCCCCAGACCACTTTGGTTTTCAGAGGTAGAAGCGGGGTTGATCGACCAAGAGGTTCAGGCCTTTTTGTCCAAAGGTGCGATAGAGGAGGCTGTCTTGCATCTACGAGGGTTTCTCAGCAACCTCTTTCTTGTAGACAAGGTAGATGGAGGTCAACGCCCGGTGATCAAATTGCGGGAGTTCAACGAGTGGCTGGTTTACCGTCACTTCAAAATGGAGGGCATCCACCTCCTTCGGGACATCCAGCGTCCGGGGGACTGGTTATTTAGCAGTACCTGTCTTCCCCCCACATCGCAGATTCCTTCAGTTTCAATGGCGGCGCAAAACCTACGAGTTCACCACTCTTCCTTTTGGTCTGTCCTCCGCTCCTTGGTGTTTTACCAAGGTCTTGAGGCCGGCAGTGGAACGCCTACGAGCGTCAGGCTTGAGACTCACAGTCTATTTGGACGACATTCTGCTAATGGCGCAAGATCCAGGCACCCTGTTGCGACATCTACAGACCGCAGTAGATCTTCTCCAGAATTTGGGATTTGTAGGGAACGAGCGCAAATCTACACTAGTGCCCTCTCAGAAAGTAATCTTCCTTCGGATTTCTGATCGACTCAGTGGAATCCACACTGAGTCTTCCTGCGCGCAAACTGACAAAGATTCGTCACGAACTGCGAAGACCCTTAACGCTTGCTCAAATCTCCCTCCGGCAGCTGGCTCGGATTGTTGGGCTTCTGTCCGCCTCCATTCAGGCCATCTTTCCCGGGCCGCTCCATTACAGAGATTTACAACGCCTCAAGGCGGAACATCTCCGCAGAGGTCGCCCTTATTCGTTCAAGGTGGCCCTGACACCAGAAACCAAGGAGGAACTCCAGTGGTGGCTGTTGCACATGGAGGCTTGGAATGGATGAGCCATCTTTGGTTCCGTGCCCGATATCGTTATAGAGTCAGACGCGAGCAGATCAGGATGGGGTGTGAGGTGTGGCGACTTCACCATGGGAGGTGTCTGGTCCCCGTCGGAACAGCGTTTGCACATCAACTGCCTGGAGCTTTTGGCGGGGTCCTTCGCTATCAAGTGCTGGACCAGAGAGTCGATTCGTTCATGTGTCCTTCTCAAGATGGACAATGTTTCCGCAGTTCGGTATATAAACCATCTTGGGGGCACTCGCGAGCGAGCACTTTCGACCTAGCGGCGAACCTCTGGCAATACTGCCTTAATTTGACAAATCTCGGTCCCAGCAGAATACCTGCCCGGCCAGGAGAATCAAGTGGCAGACTTCCATTCTCGCCACTTCCACGACTTAAGTCTCTGGAAGCTCCACCCACGGGTGTTTGCAAATCTTCAGCACATTTGGGGGCCTTTCTCAATCAATCTCTTTGTATCCCACCTGGATTACCAGCTTACCCGGTTTTACAGTTGGAGGCCGGATCCTCTAGCGGAACAGACAGATGCGTTCCTTCAGGATTGGAGGAGCGAGGCGGGCTATGCTTTTCCCCCGTTCGCAATGATAACCCGGGTTTCAGCCCAGGTTCGCCGGCAGGGAGCGCCCATTGTCTTAAACACACCGATTTGGAGATCTCAAATCTGGTTTCCAGTTCTTCTGGAACTTTCCTGGGATTCTCCGATCCAACTCCCCCTGTTTCCGGCTCCTCTTCTGAATCCGGAAGGCCGTCCTCACCCATTGATCGAACAGGGTTCCCTGACACTAATGATGTGGCGGATTACAGGGGACGATGGTCCGTCCCGGGCCTTTCGGAGCGGCTGAGTCTTTCCTGGCCAAAGCCTGGGCGGATAGCACTGTCAAGCGTTATCGATCTACATGGAGACGATGGTGTCGTTGGTTTCTGCGACGGAATTTCAATCCCGTGGCAACAGATGTAACAGCTGTCTTAAATTTTTTGGCTTCCTTAGCAGAGGAGGGTCTTGCGTATAGAACCATCAACACCTTCAGATCCGCCATTTCGGCTGGTCATTCCTTGATGGATGGGACCCCGGTTGGGGAACATCCCTTGGTTTGTAGACTCCTCAGGGGTATACGCCTGTCACTGCCCCCTGAGCCACGGTACTCCTAGTAATGGGTTGTCAATAGAGTGTTGAATCTTTTTCAATCTTGGCAACCAAAATATTTATCTATCCAGAAAAGAGCTTTCGGCTAAAATGGCCATGCTTTTATGCCTAATTTCCAGCAGGAGGGTCTCTGATGTCAGAGCTTTGGACGTCTCTGGTCGGATTTTTTCTCCCACTTGGGTCACTTTCACCATTCGTAGGCGCACTAAGTGTGGAACTATGACTGTCTCCTACCCTGCTTTCCCTGCTTCTCCTAAACTCTGTGTTGTGGCATGCCTCAAAGCCTCTGAGGAGATGACGGAGGAGTTGAGACCTCTGGGGGAACGGGAGTTGCTTATTGCTCTCAAGAAACCCCATAAAGCGGTGTCTTCTCCCACGATTGCTCGTTGGGTTCGGTGGATTATGCAGGAAGCAGGCATAGATTTGAGACTCTTTGGTTCCCATTCAACAAGAGGAGCGATGGCCTCCAAGGCCTTTACCCTGGGAGCTCGTCTGGAGGACATCCTTAATGCAGCGGATTGGTCCTCAGACTCAACCTTTAAGTGGTTTTATTTCAAACCAGTTATTGACACGGCTCATCTGGTAGTGAGCAAGCTTTAAACGAGCATAATCCTCGCCTCCGGTCCTGACATAGAATGAAAAATGTCCTAGCTAGCGTAACGGAAAATTGCAATTCTATTAAGGACTCGGAGGCGAGGATTATCCCACCCATGATACATCTGCGTTGTCTTCCCTCCCTCGTATTGGAGTAAGTAATGAATTTACGTGACATTCTGCAACTTTGTTTGCATATGTTTGTCAACCCTTTTTTCCGCAGGGCTTTTCCTTAGCCATTACTATCGCTTACGCCTTCTTTTATGATTCCAGGAGATGCGAACAAACAAGATTCCTGAGGTGAATTCGGAGGCTGACCGAGCGATGAAAGTGGAAGGGTTGCCACAAACAGAGGACTATCAGTACGATGGGGACTCCTGATTGGTGCACAGATGAGGACACTCTATAATGTGGACACTCTATGATTTTTTGTGTTCATTCCCTGTGGTTCATGGAAATGTTAGTTTATTTGACTTTGAAGAGCTGCTACCAATAAAGTGAAGAAAGTAGAGCATAATCCTCGCCTCCGAGTCCTTAATAGAATTGAAACTTTCCGTTACGCTAGCTAGGAAATTTTTCATTCTTCTTCCATATTAATTCCAGGGTCACACTTAACTTCTTTTACATAAGTCCTTCTTTATCTATTATCCTTGACTACACTGTCTTTAGATCTATTCCTATTTTTACTCATCCTAGCATAGTGCCCTTTGGATTTACAATATCTACATATCTGTCCTATAGCTGGACACCCTTAATCATTAGACACAAGTACTGGCAGCCCACATTTAAAACAAACATTTTCCTTTTTGTCCATATTAGAGGTGCTTTGTGTTTTAAATTTTGTCTCACTATCCATTTTCTCTTCAACATTGACTTTCTTTCTTACGCAATTTCATTTCCTCAAATCAGTGAGTGATATCAACTCACTAAACACCTGGAAGACAACAACCTCCTGGACCCCTCCCAATCTGGATTTTGAGCCAACCACAGCACCAAGACAGCCCTGATCGCAGCCACCGATGACATCAGGGCACTCCTGGACAATGGTGAAACGGCAGCCCTTATCCTTTTGAACCTGTCAGCCACCTTTGAAACCATCTCCCATCACCTCTTGATCAACAGACTCCACCACATCCGAATCCAAAGAGATGCCCTCAAATGGATCACCTCATACCTTATCGGAAGAACCCAGAGGTGCTCTGGGTTCCCACCATTCACCTCAGAACCCAAGAATATCATCTGTGGCATCCCCCAAAGATCATCCCTCAGCCACATACTCTCCAACTCCCACATGACCCCCCTGGCCAACAGATCACAAGTACTCAACATCATCTCCTACGCCAACCACACTCAGCTCATACTCTCACTGTCAGAAAACCCCTCTACCACCAGAGCCAACATCCACAGATGTATGGTAAATTTCGCTGACTGGACGAAGGACGGCTGTCACAAACTCAACACGGACAAGATGGAAGTCTGATCTTTGGGAACAACAACTCCCTGTGGAACAGCGCATGGTGGCCCACAGAAATCGTCCCGCTCCACCCCTCACCCTGACAGATCACGCCTGCAACCTTGACATCATCTCACCCAGCAAGCTATCCATGAACAAGCAGATAGACACAGCCTCCTTCACCTGCTTCCACACCGTACACATGCTTCGCAAGTTCTTCAGGTGGCTCTCAGTCAATACCAGAAGGACCATCACCGGGAACATACTCTACATAGTAATCACTGCACGCATCATTAGAGACTGCAGACAATAAAAACTCAGCTGCAAGACTCATCCCCCACCTCCCTAGAAGGGCGCACATCACACTCCATCTCAAAAAGCTACACTGACAACCGATCCAGAAGAGATCCCAGTTCAATATGCTGACCCACACATACAAAGCCCTGCACAACACAGCACCAGCATACATCAAAATACGCATGACCTACTAACTGACCAGACACCTACGATCTGCCTCCTTGTTCCTGGCAGACACCCTGGATCCACTTAAGCAATGGCTGAGGATGCTCTTTCTTGCACCTGATGGCCAAAGCTTGGAACAGCCTTCCTCTGCACATCAGGACCTCCACATTGATCCAGCAATTCAGGAAATGACTCAAGACCTGGCTGTTTGCAGGAATAAACCACCACACAGCAGCTGGCAACTCTAGCACATTGAGACCCTCACAGCTGATTTGCCATGCTTTAAAAATAATTGATTGATTTCTCAATTACATTTGCACTTTCTAAACTTAACAACCACCTACATAGCCCCACACCAACGCTATTCTAACAGTAGTGCAAACAAATCTGTTGCTAAGCATCTCTTATGGCTATCAAGCTTATCCTGGGTAATTTTCCATCTCTCTAGACAAACTGCAGTGCAAAGACTATAGAAGACTGTTGGAAAAGGGTCATCAGCTGCGTGGCCTGCACAAGTTATGTGTCTACATTCGTCCTCCACTGGGAACCAAACACCCCATTGTAGCGCTTAACTCTCATAGGATAGCGTTGCAGAGCAGTCCCAGGCCTACACAAGGGAGGCGGTGTGGGCTAGTAATCACCATTCTCAGATATAAAATAATAACACTCAATAAATGCTTGCCCAGTCTGTGTTTTTCTTTAGGAAAATTACATTTATTAGACACACACTACTCAATATTAAACAGCAATTTTCAAATATACACACGCTGATGGAATTACTCTTGGACGACATTACGTAAACATTCCTTTCCCTCACTAAAGAGGAGGACTTGGACCACAATGCACATGTTTAAACATTATCTTTTTCCTAAATGCCATGGCGTGAACATGAGTTGGAGTAAGAGCACTTAATACTGGCACCAAAGCGAGGGGCTGTCCACCTCATTATTTCAACAAGCATTTCACCATAGGAATGGATGTAATAATTACATATAACCATAACTGTGGAGCACCTAATACTGGCAATAAGGCATGCAACTTTAATCAGGAGTGGCAGTCAGTCTCATTATTCGAAAAAAGCATTAGCAAGAATCAATGTCTAAGCATGACTGGGAGTAAGTTGTGGTCATCAACATGAATAACACAATTTAATCACATTTATAATTATGTAATTATACCTCTTCACCCCTCGAGGGTGTTTCTCAAGATGAATACTCACATTGCACCATTTCACACAACAAGCTCTGTAGGCATAGTTCTTGACTCTAGAGGGCACACCACTCCAATGCTATTGAACAAATGTCCCCAGCATGGGTAGTGCTTGATAATCCATCACAACTCTAGAAGGCAGAATGTTCTAATTTGTAAAACAAAGGCCTCACAGAACCCAAGGGGGTTTAAATCCCTTTGGACTCCGTGAAGCATTTGTTCACAGCAATAGCTGTGAACAAACAATGGAATGTTGAGTCTCCAGGGTTTCTACCAGCCATTAGACCCCTGGAGGACTCCATTGTCTTCAATGGAGCACTTAACATTCCAACATTCCAATGTTCTAATATTAATAAGTCATTACACGTTGTCTCAGATAGAACCAAATCAAAGACTGAGTTGGCTTGGGAAAATTATTGCATGTGCTGTTGGTCTACCGCCCTGCAGGAAAAGTTATGACTCAAGCTTCATAAAACTATGCGAGCTGCAAACACTATGCAAACCTTTTATTTTGTTTATTACTGTTTGTTGTTTACCCCTATGACTCTAAAATTCTTTTCTCCAACTGCAAATTCATCTTGCTGTTCCTGCTCCATCTCAACTGCTGATTTAAAACATATATTATTTAAATGCCCTTGTATTGTTCAGGTTTGGAAGCTGGCAAGTCAACAAGATATTTTAAACTGTCCTCCCTTTTTCCTTTTTTAATGTTTTTCTGGGTAGTTTGGCTCCTCAGTGGCCTTGCTTAATCACTAGCTATGAACTAATAGCTGTGTTGTTAGCTATTGCTTTTAATTTAATAACGTCCAATTGGAAGAAGCGCAAAATGCCTCCTTTACATCCTGGTGGAATGCTATTTGTTTTCATATTACTCTAGATATAAAGCATGCATCTCCTATATCATTAGCCATGAAAAGGAATCTTTTATGGCGTTCGCTAACTACATATTTATCCTCATCACCTGCTCATAAAACTATTACTGTGTCTGGTGAAGTGAGGAAACAACCTTGAATCAACCCAGCTGCCTTTGTATGTATTATTTTTTATATTAATGGATGATTTATCTAATGTTATTTTTATACATATATATCTGCTTTATCTTCCAGTTACAATGTCTACAGTTTTATTTAAAATATTCTTTCACATTAATACAGTATAGCTATGTATTTCTTCCTCACCCCTTGCGCCCCCATATTCTCTTTACATTTCATAGTTACATACAGCATAGAATGCGTATTTATGTATATTTATATCTATTTTTATCAATTCTAGCCTTCACGTAATGTTTTTCATGATTATTGTTATGGGTCTATTTCTTGCTCTCATAATCTATGTAATTTTTTAAATTGATGTGGCTAGTTGTTCTTAATAAACTCAAACTTTAAAAAACTAAATAGATATATATGGTTGTATGCTTGTTTACAACAGAATTTTACTTTGTGACTATCGCCTACAATGTTTACAACTGCAGTGCAACAGAAATGTACCCGAGTGGATGCCTGAGTGGTAACTGGTAACTTGATAGTGCTGTGAAAGTAAATCTTTCCTGCTCCTCTAGATGTGGAATGTTCTAATAGCCTTAGAGCCCTCCGTAGTGGGCTCTACTGGTCATTAAATGCCCGCTCCCTTGTTAAAGGCCCTCACCTTCAGCTCAGGCCTTCAACTTTGGAGCGGGCCTTTAATGGCCGGTACAGCCTGCTACTTCTGGCTCTAAGGCTATAACAGAAGCACAGGGGTTAGTGCTTAGTAATGGGAAAAGTGTAACGATTATGGGGCGAGAGGTAGAGGTAGGTGGTAATGAAAAAATAAATTGATTGAGAGATGTACACAAATATTGTGATCAGAATGTAGTCGGGAGGGAAAATTTAGCTTAGAGATCAGGAAAGGACAGAAGTTGCTCATTAGTGAAGAGTTGTGATAACCAACCAACATAATCCTTTGGTTCACCAGGTTTTCCAGTATATAGAACGATAAAGATATGAACGATATAGAACGATTCCTAACTCGTAGCCAAAGCGGTTGCTGTTGAAAAGTAGTAACCAAAGGGTATGTTGAAGGTAGAAGGGGTGCCAGGATTTTGCAGGAATGGGAAATAACCGGAGTGCGTGATTGTGCGATTTTTGTAGTGAATGCAAGAATTTCTGTAAAATCAAAAGGGAAAATAGGAATTTTCTCTAGCTGCCGCCATGAAGTAGAACGTGGCGAGCAATCTGTAGACAGCCATTTTTTCTTAATAAGAAAAAGCAAAATTATACTTTTTAAAATCAGGAATTTTAAGGCCTCTGTTAGATTTATCCTTTTTTTAAGGAGGACAAGGCTATACGAGAAGACTTGCCTTTCCAAAGAAATTTTGATAAAAGACAGTCTATTTTATTAAAATAATGATCAGGAATATGAACTGGGATCGTAGCAATAGTGTATCAAATCACTGGTGTGAGAATCATCCTACCCCACCAAGAGAGAAAAAGTGGATGCCAACGAGTAATATTATCATGTAGTGTCTTGACAATATAACCAAAGATTAATTAGTGTCTTTGATAGTCTGTGAGAAATATAGCCCCAAATATTTTATTTTGGAGGATTGCCAATTGAAACCCTTATTTTAAATAAATTGCTTATTACATAAGAATTTAAGGGCAAAGCCTTGTACTTATCCACATTGAGGCGGTATCCTGACAGCTGGTAAAAAGTGGCAACTTGTTGGAAAAAAGGAGGAAGATAAATAGGTTAGAACAATAAAGAAAAATGTCATTAGCGTAGACTGACATCTTAATTTGTTGCGACCCAACTTAAAAGCCAGATATGTGTGCATCTTGTCTGATTTTGGTTAAAAGGGTTCCAGTGCAATAATAAACAAGAAAGGTGATAGCGGGCATACTTGGTGCAGCCCTCTGAACAAGAGGAAGTAATCAAGCAGTATACCATTAACAAAAATTGCCGCCTTACGGCCAGTGTATAGCCGAGAAATTGCGCATTTAATTTAGGTGAAATACCGATCTATTTTAGTGCCTGAAACATAAATCCCCCCCAATACTATTGAAAGCTTTTTATGCATCTAATGCAAAAGCAGTGATAGGATGGCCTAGTGTAAAAGCCTTACCTAGGATGTAAAAAAAGACTTGCGCATTGTCAGAAGCTAATCTGCCTTTAACAAAACCAGATTGCTCAGTGCCTATAAGGTCAGGCAAAATAGGTTCCATTTGTAAAACCAACATTTTTGTGACTATGTTATAGTCAGTATTGACTAGCGAAATGAGTTGATAGTTCTTGCACGGTATAAAATCGTTCTTGTCCTCTGGGATTAAGCAAATCATGGCATCCTGAAAGGAGCCCTGAGATCCATTATTATTGATGAATGAGTTAAACAAAAGTGAAAGACTGGGAAGGAGAGGCTTTGCGAAGTGGCTGTCAAATTCTATAGTAAAACCATCAGGCCCATGAGCTTTACATCTGCACAATATGGAGACAGCTTGATTAATTTCTGAAAGTGAAATATCAGTACCCAGTGAATGGAATCAATATGTTGTGAAGGGTGATTGGCTGCTGCTGCATTTGGGTGGAAGCACAGCAGAGCCCTGTTGTATTTGGGCTCTCACCATTGGGCAAGCGGGCTGTACAGTGGCTGCCGCCCTCGCTTGGAGAACATGGCGGAGTCCTGGGGTTCTGAACTCATGCCTCAGAGGCTCAGACGGGGTCTCTTGGTTTGCTTTATAGTCTGCCCGGCCCCTCCTCCTTGTGGTCACGGAGAAGAGGAGTAGACTGAGTGGGAGAGGTGTAGTGGAGCACTGGGTACTAGCTCTTGCCTGAGGATCTGGGACTGCTGCCTTCACCTGTGAGGCTGGGCGGAGCCCTGATGTTCGGGGTTCTGACCTTTCTCAGAAAGAAGCTCTGAATGACTTGTACCCAGATGCCTTCTTCTTCTGTGTTTTTGGCTACGCTGTGGGGCAATAAACGCTGTTAGATCACAGTGAGGATCGCTCCTGACAAGTTATTGTCTCCCCAGTGATACTGGGGGTTAGACCAGCTGTGCTCAAAACAGTCAAAAGACTTTCTACTTGAGTCCAAGTAGATGGGGCAGAGAAAGAAAGGTAGGACTGCTTTCCTGCTTCTCTCTCGGGGTGGCCATCTTTGAATAGCCTTGCTGCAACAAGTTGTAATGCATTATATTTAAATATGCTTCTCTGTTTGTAAATGTAGTGCGCTCCTGCCTGTTCTTAGCATGCCAGCTCTCATCAACTCTTCTGTCTGGACTGTGGCCTTCGTGGTACGTTATAATAACCTTTCTCTGTTCTGTAGCTTAAGTTTATACATTTCACTACCCTCTGTTGTCATCTTCCTCAATGAGTGTTGTTGATCTCATATGAAGATGCAATTTCGCACTACCCTTGAGTGTCATCTCAACAACTAGCAATTGCTGACAGGAGCACTGGTCAGCCACACTTGGAACCCTTGATCGGATTATTGCTCCCCTTAAAGTAGACTATCTCACCTCCCTTACCACCTTTATTCTGCTTGCTATCCTCTGCATGGCCCAACCTACTACTAGCTCCTCTGACTTCCTTGCTCAGGTAGGCCTGAATGCTTTTAAGATTGTCTGCCCCCCAACCTCTCGAAGAAAGCGGCAAAGACCTTCAAACATAATCTGCTCAAACAATGCCCAGAAACGCTAATCTATGACACCTATTTTTTCACGTCAAAGGGTATTGTGGTTACAGACCTAAGTTTTTACACTATTAGAAGAGGCCAATGGAGAAGAGCTCTAACTTCTTCGCTTCGCTTCATTCCAAACCGCTGAGACCCGCCCCCCACACAGTTTCGGTATAATCATACTACCCTCTCCTGTTCCTAATGCTGATCTGACCATCTCCCTTTATAGTAATGGTAACATCCTCATTCAAGTCGCCAACCTGAATCTCAAAAGCTTTGACAGAATATTATGAGAATTAAAAATACTCTTAATAATTCGAATCCTGCTAGTCATCATCATATCAGTCTCCCAACAATCGCTGAACCTTTGGTTTCCCTCTGCCTCTCTTTCCTTCTGTGCTGCTTCCCCCACATTCCCTATAAACCGGTCTGTCATTTCCCGCATCACAGAGGGTAAGTGTAATACCCTGATAATCTACTCCTTGGCTCCTGTACTACCAACATGAGGGCCCTGCTCCCAGTCTCTTTCCCCTGTTATTCTCCCATTTACCCACACCTTACTATCTCCTCCCCCAGTGCCTCCCCCATCTCACTGGAGAAAATCACTTTGCCCGCTCCCAATCCTAATCATGGATTATCTCTGCATCCTCCTACACCAAGTCCTATTACCCTCTATGCTAATCTGCACCCCTGAGTGTATATCAAGACCAATCTCAAGAGGGATTCTCTGTCCCCCTGCAACCTTTGTGAGGGATTTATTTTGATATCCAACACCCCTCTTCTCAAGAGGTCCTACCCATTGACCACTTGACCAGGGGCGCAATGGCTGAATTTAGTTTGGTGGATGCTTGATACCCAGGCTCCCTGGAGTGGGTTTAGAGGTGACATGTCCACATTTGTTCGTGAATACTGTCATCAAACATGATGCAGTGTCGCCTTCCCAGGATGTTTACAATTTTCCAAAACGTTTTGGAGCGCTTTAATCTACAAGTGTGTATCAGTTTTGTCTAGTGGACGTTGTAAGCATTCCACTTTCCATTTCAGGCACGCCCATTTTTACTCCTTCCTGATGGACCTAAATTGTTTTATCAATTGAAGGTTCATCAGTTGCTTCTTGAGAGCTCTTTGGTGCCAATTTATTACTGCTTTCAAGGCACATAACACCTGTGGGATTCATCCCCTGTGATAGGTACTATTAGCTATTGTGTGCTTCATTTTGCAAGTGGTATTCGGATAAAGGTTGAGCAGGTTTTAATCCCAAACCAGCAGATGATCAGACAAGAAGTTTCTGGCCGATTCGAAGAGAGTTACATATTGTACCTTTATCTCCTCTGAGAGATGACTGTTCCATTTTAGTTTCTTTACACATTTTCAGAGGTTGCAGAGGGAAGCACAGAGTGTGCCTTGTAAAGAGACGTTAGATCTGTGTGAAGGACTATTACTTCTGGGTAGTGATTACTTTTACGTCATGGATATGAGAATAAGGTTTGTATTAAAGTCACCCGGGAAGATAAATTAGGCTGTGTTGTAGGAGGCCTTGACGTTAGTCAACAATGGAAGTAATTGAGTGGTAACTTCTCTCTTGTCACTGCAAGCCAGATTTTTGTAAATGTTCAGAATAATGAGCGGGCTCTTGATAATAACGGACAAGTTTTCCAAAAGAACCCCATAATCCATGAAGAATTCATCCTGAGATTAGATGCCTCCATCTTGAAACTAATGGCTATGTCTATAGATAGACCTCCCCAGGCCAACCTTTAACATTAGGTTTGCTAGATGGATTATAGAATTCCTGAAAGCCTATCAAAATTCTTCTGGTAATCTATAGTTTGCTAATCATGGATATGTCTGTTAAATCTGTTCATGTTCCAAGAGAAGACTTGTAGGAATTTGGTGTTAGGAGGTTCCCCCGGTTGGACAAAAGTGGAGGCCTTACTTAATTTCCTTGGACATGCCGTAAAGCCAGCTCCAGCTTAATCTAGGATGGAATGATGTTCTGCCGTTTATTATTGAGATTACCCTTGTTGAACCATGTGATCTGTTTGCTGATGAGATTATTTGGTATGGTGAATGCCGGGGGTCCCTTAGCCATCAGTCTGAATGCTTGCCGGGCTGTATTCAACAAAATTACTGAGTATGCCTCCTCAAATTGCATGGCAGAAGTTTTTCCCCAGGATGAAAGGGAATCATTTTTTATGAGGACTGAAGATTCTATCTCCTTTGTAGACTATTTGACCAGAGTAGGTTCAACTGCATGGGAGTCTTTGGTGGGGTAGGAATTTCAGGTACTCAATGGGGGAAGAGTCACTTAATTGAAGCTCAATGATGTTATTGAGCAGGTAGATAATATTTCCACAATTCGAGACATTGTGAGGCTCTCTAGAGATGTAACTGGGGATAAATGATATTTGTTAGCTCATTAGTGTTTACCTCGGCCCACATGCTACAAGAGGGAAGATTTTACACTGTTCTGATGACCTCTGTTTTGACGCTAGCTGGCATGCATTTTAAAATGCAAGTTTCCTGCTCTCTAATGTCTTCACAACTCATGTTCTGCACGTTGCTGGTGTTCCTGTTTGCCTTAAGGTTGGTAGCCCTTGTGAGCAAGCACAGGCTTTTTGTGGAGGTACAATTTAGCTGTGATGTTCTAAGATGGCTGTCCCAGCCACTTTAACATAGATTTTAACTTGTTTGGTTTATCATCAACCCCCATGAGTCCAGAGTCTGAGTTGCATTCTTGTGATGTAATTAGCTGCAAAGAAATAACAAGATCTGTACCCGTATCGTGGGGAGGGTCTTTTTTCACTATTGTTTTAATACTTGGATTTTGGACTGGGACTGAATGGACAGGACTCACTTCCTTACCATTGGCACTCGCCAGGTTAGGTGATTTGACACATTTTACCAAGGTATATGATGCACTGAATTCCCTTGGAGAGTCATCCGCAGATGACTGAATATGTATTGTGGTGTCTGCAGATTTATTGATGGAAGGAACTGCCTTTGTAGAAATTGGGAACAGGTCTTTGATTTTGAATAGCTCGATTTATCAATTTTGCATGCCTGATTGCTCTTTGTTGAGGTTGTGTTATATCCTTCTATATCTTTTGCCCGTCTGTCTCTGCGTTCCGAGCCAGGCTGGAGTGTGAAATCTTGTACTGCATTCCAGGACAGTTGGAGATCAGGGACAGAGGAGAGAGGAGGACACTCATGAGGCTGGTGGTTGCCCCGTTACTGTGTACTTCCAATAAAGTAATTTTTAAGTAAACTGGCCTGGACTTAAATGATAATATTAGCGACGAACAAGCCAATCTGGTCAGCAACTCTGAGGTAAGGTACTGCCCTGCACTATCCCTTTCGGAACTGTTTTTCTGCCCTGAGGCTCACAGTTATTTGTGTACTGCAGTGAAGGGCATAGATGCACTATGGGGCATTCCGAAGTGATGGGAAACTAGCACACATATAGTGTGGGAAACAGGCTACTCTTTGCTCATTGTTTGGATAATGTTTAGTGCAACATCCCAATGCGCATATGTGTACTGGTGCGCATACTCATTGGCCATCTTGTTTTTCTTTGGCATATGTCACAAAACAAGGTCAGGCAGTCTGATCAGTGATTTTTCACAGAGGCCATCTTGTTTGCCTGGACTTGGGACATTCCATGATCACGCATACCTACTTAATAAGGATTGTGTTTTAAGTTACTTTTTTCTCTTTTTTCTTTTTCATCTTTGCAAATTGTAAAAGAAAGAGGTCTTAAGGAAAATACACTAATATATACAAGTATAAGGAACTATTTGCATTTGTTTTTTCATTGGGAGAAAGTGTACTAGTGTATCTTTGTACAATCAACTGAAATATGCCGGGTATGAGTCCTCCATCACCTTTTCGGCAGCCCGAGGTTAGCCACCTGGACCATGGAAAGTATGGTTTAGACCATTTAATGCATTTTTGGATGCAATTGATGGATTTAAATTTAAACCAGAAAGGAAAAAGTGGCTTTTGGAACATTCCTTGGGCATGGAAGGCCTAGAAATACTTATGTACCTACTTGATCAAGTAACGGAAGATATGGATGAATATGAATTAGCTGTAGCAAAACTCAAGAAACACTACTGCAAACCTCCAAAGTTAAGTCTCAGAAGACATAAGTATTTCTCTAAAGAACCGTCAGAATCAGAATCAATTGACACCTATGTGGCTTCCTTACGGGTTTTGGTGGCTGTTAGACCTGGCATCTTTGGCGTGGTTTCCCCTGACTTTTTGCCTCTACCCCCTGTATTTTTGACGCTATGCTGGATTTCGTTTTTGCAGGTTTAGATGCTTTGGGCACTTTGCCACTGCTGATCAGTGTCAAAGTGCAAGTGCTCCCTAGGTAAGTTGTTATATTGATTGGTTATCCCTGATTGGTATATTTGTTTCACCTGTCAGCCCCTAGTAAAGTGCACTGAGTGGGCCAGGGCTAGTGATTCAAATGCTACTAGTGGGCCTGCAGCACTGATTGTGCCACCCACAGGAGTAGCCATAAAATGGTGTCACAGGCCTGCCACCGCAGTGCCTGGGTGCAGTTGTTAACTGCCATGCTGACCTGACCAGTGTCCACACTGGCCAGGCCCAACCCTTCCCTTTCTGTACACATTGGACACCCCTATTGAAGGCCCTAGGTATCCCCCTGGGCAGGGTGCAGTGTATGTGAAAGGTAGAGCATGTATTGGTATAGGTGGCATGCTCTGGTAGTGAATTACAGCCATTTTCGTTTTTCACTATTGAAAGGCTATCTTGCCCATAGGCTATAATGGGGAATGCTGAGTATAATGTTTACCTGCATATCTTTCCATAGGAGCAAGATAGAAAGCTAAAGTCTGGTATCCCTGAATTCAGAATTTAATAACACATCTTTTAGGAAGGGTTGTTTTTAAATCCTGTGTGTGAAACAGCACTTTTAGAAGGTGGCTGTTTTCCTTTTCGGCCCTTTCTGTGTGCCTTGGCCTGTTTGTGAATTGACTGTCTGGTTTGTGAGTGACAGGGGTAGCTCCCAGAGGCTGAATGAGTCAGCCCAGGGCTGAATAGGGAAATTCCCCTGTAGTAAACAGAGAGCTCCAGGACTGGCCAGAACTGGTTCTGACTACGCCAAGGCCCCTCTGCCTCCAGAGGACAAAGGATTTTGGGGTATAAGTATTGGGACCCAGACTACAACAAATTAGATCATCCTGGAATCAAGAAGGAACCTCTGCCAAGGAGAAAGCTGGAAGATTGGAGAAGAGGGACTGACCTGCTGTAAGGCTGACCTGCAGTTGCTTTGCTGCCAAGGAGAGGGGAAGGACTTTGCTGTGTGCTGTGTCCCCTGGCTTGAAGGAATCTCCAAGGGCCTGAGTAGAGCTGGCCTCCTGTTAAGAAGTCCCAGGAACAAAAGGACTTCACCCCCAGCTTCCCATAAGAACTCTGCTGAGTGAGTTCTGCCCTTCCTAGAGTGCTTGATCCAATTGTGGGGCCTCTGGAAAATGTGCCTGCTGTTGGGAAGCTGACCAAGAAGAAAGAAGCAAAGGATCTACACTTTTTCACGCACAGCCGGCTTAGCGAGAAAATTTCCATCGCTCCGCTTGTTAGCGGGCAGAATTTTATCGCTGCGAACATCGTCGCAGAGCCTGCAGCCGCTGAGCCAGATCATCGCTGGTGAAATCGTTGCCCCGCTCGTTAGCGGGCCGAATTTTATCGCTGCGAACATCGTCGCAGAGCCAGCCAAGATCCCCGCTCCGCTCGTTAGCGGGCAGAATTTTATCGCTGTGAGATCGTCGCAGAGCCTGCCGCCGCTGGGTGAGATCGTCGCAAAGCCAGCCAAGATCATCGCACCGCTCGTTAGCATGCCGAATTTTATCGCTGTGAATATCATCGCAGAGCCAACCCAGATCATCGCTGGTGAAATTGTCGCCCCACTCGTTAGCGGGCCGAATTTTGTCGCATCGTGCCTTAGCGAGTAAATTTCTACCGGAAAAGCTACGCCTTGGAATCCATACAAGTATCGCCTCACTCCCCATACAGACCGGATTTGTCGCACTCGCCCGCTGCGTGCAGCGGGGTTGTCGCATCGCCTCCCCAGGGTCTCAGGACTGATGCTGTTGCTTGTTTTTCGGCACCTGAGTGCCGCTAAGAACTTTTATCGCATCACCAGGTACTGTTGGCTAAAATTGTCGCTAAGGCGAATGATTTTGTCGCTAAACTAAGAACTCTTTTTGAAACCATATGTTTGAACTGTGTGTGTTGGATTTTTGTCGTTTTGGTCTTGTGTAGTTTATATAAAAGTTTTTTATTTATCTACACTGGTGTGGAGTTCATTTGTGGTGTTTTCACTGTGTTACTGGGAGTGTTGGTACAAATACTTTACACATTGCCTTTGATAAGCCTGTCTGCTCATGCCAAGCTACCAAGGGGGTGAGCAGGGGTTAACTAAAGAGTGTATCTCCCTTACCCTGACTAGAAGTAAGGGTCCCTATTTGGACAGTGGTACCTACCTCTGCCAACTAGAGACCCCCAGATCTAACATTGGTGGCAGCGGTGGGATTCGAACCCACACCTCAGGAGAGACTGGAGCAGAGGGCGTGGGAAACCAGCCCCCACCGTTCCCACAGTCCAGGAAGGAGCAGAACCTGAGGGGGATGCCCTGGAACCTACAAGGGAACAGGTGGCCGCACTGGGGGAGCTACCTGAGCTGACCCATTGGCAGCAAGAGGGTGGCCCCTCCAGGGAGGAGTTCTGCAAGGCGCAGAGGGAATGCCCTTCTCTCATTGGTGTGCGGCAGCAGGCTGCAGACCAGGCAGCAGGTGGAGAGTCCAAGGATCATCTTATTTACTTGGAAGAAGGGTTACTTTATAGTGAGCCTAAGGTCGCTGAGCCCGGTGCAGCCCATGTGCAGGTGGTACCCGAGCACTTCAGGACCTTTTTAATGGGTCTGGCTCATGACGTGCCTCTCGCAAGACATCTGGGGCAAGACAAGACCTTCCAAAGGCTTGTCACCCACTTCTTCTGGCCCCAGATGAAGAAGCATGTTGGTGCATTCTGTAGGACTTGCCAGACTTGTCAGGCAAGTGGCAAGAGCGGAGGAAAGTGCAAGGCACCCCTCCAACCCTTTCCTGTGGTGAGCACCCCTTTCGAGCGGGTGGGTATCGACATTGTGGGGCCACTGGACCCCAAGACGGCCTTAGGCAACATGTTCTTCCTGGTCTTGGTGGACCATGCCACCCGGTACCCGGAAGCTGTCCCTCTCAGGACAATCACAGCACCCGTGGTGGGCCGTGCATTGATGGGGATCTTTTCCCGTGTGGGGTTCCCCAGAGAGGTGGTCTCTGACCGGGGTACCAGCTTCATCTCTAGGTACATGAAGTCTCTGTGGGAGGAGTGGTGGGTAACTTATAAGTTCACCACTCCTTACCACCCTCAAGGAAACGGGTTGGTTGAAAGGTTCAACCGAACTCTGAAAGGTATGATTATGGGCCTAGCGGAGCCCATGAGACGGAAGTGGGACGTCTTTTTACCATGCCTGTTGTTTGCCTATAGGGAGGTGCCTCAGAAGTCCTTAGGGTTCAGTCCCTTTGAGCTTCTGTATGGCCACCCTGTTAGAGGACCTCTCACTCTGGTGAAGGAGGGGTGGGAGAAATCCCCCAGGAATACCCCCCAGGATGTGTTCAGCTATATGCTGGCCTTCCGCAACCAGACACTGCGCTTCAGGAAGCTCACCCAAGAGAACCTAGAGGCCAGCCAGGAAGAAATGAAAAGATGGTACGACCAGAATACCACTCTGGTCGAATTTCAACCTGGGCAGAAAGTGTGGGTGATGGCGCCAGTGGATCCTTGTGCGCTCCAAGTCAAGAGGACTGGGACATATGAGGTGGTGGAGCGCAAGAGCGAAGTGACCTACCTGGTTAACTTGCAGACTCCCAGGCAGCCCCTGAGGGTCTTACATGTGAACTGCCTCAAACCCCACTTCAAGAGGTCTGATGTAACAATGCTCCTGGCTACAGATGCTGGAATGGAAGAGGACAGTGAGCCTCTTCCTGACCTCCTGGAAGCCAAGGAGCAAGACGGGTCAGTGGATGGTGTGGTCCTCTCGCCCACCCTGACCCTAGAACAGCAGAGGGACTGTGGCCAGGTGTTGGGTCAGTTTTCCTCCCTGTTCTCCCTGACCCCAGGTGTCACCAACTGGTGCGTCCATGATGTGGACACTGGAGATAGTCTACCTGTCAAGCAGAAATTCTACAGGGTAGCTGACAAGGTCAGGACCAGCATCAAGGAAGAAGTTTCCAAGATGTTGGCGCTAGGGGTAATTGAGCCCTCCAGCAGCCCCTGGTCTAGCCCAGTGGTCTTAGTCCCAAAAGCTGCTGCGCCCGGTGCCACCCCAGAACTCCGGTTTTGTGTGGACTACCATGGGCTCAATGCGGTCACCAAGACTGACGCGCACCCCATCCCCAGTGCTGATGAGCTCGTGGATCGGTAGGGAGCTACCCAGTACCTCAGTACGTTTGATTTAACATCTGGGTACTGGCAGATTGCCTTAACTGAGGGGGGCCACGGAGAGGTCTGCATTTTCAATGCCAGTGGGGCACTTCCAGTTCCGATTTATGCCCTTTGGGTTGAAGAACACCCCTGCCACATTCCAGAGACTGGTCAACCAGGTACTGTCCGGGCTAGAGGGATTCAGCGCCGCATACCTGAATGACATTGCTGTGTTCAGCTCCACGTGGGAGGAACACTTGCAGCACCTCTGTGAAGTGTTGAAGGCTCTGCAAAGGGCAGGCCTCACTATCAAGGCCAGTAAGTGCCAGATAGGACAGGGTTCTGTGGTGTACTTGGGACACCAGGTAGGGAGCGGCCAGGTGGCGCCCCTTCAAGCGAAGATTGATACCATCCTGGCTTGGGAGCCCCCCAAGACCCAGACAGAGGTGAGAGCCTTCCTAGGACTCACCGGGCATTATCGCCTATTTGTCAAGGGATATGGCACCATTGTTGCCCCCTTGACAGAGCTGACTTCAAGGAAGCAGCCTCGGAGAGTGAATTGGACCGATGCCTGTCAAACTGCTTTTGATGCCCTGAAGACTGCCATGTGCACGGCACCGGTGCTCAAAGCGCCTGATTTCTCCAGTGAGTTTGTAGTGCAGACAGACGTTTCAGAGCATGGTGTGGGAGCAGTACTCTCACAGATCAACGACGAGGGCTTGGACCAACCTGTAGCCTTCATTAGTAGGTGGCTACTTCCCAAGGAACAGATGTGGAGTGCGATCGAAAGGGAAGCTTTTGCTGTGGTCTGGGCTCTGAAGAAGCTGAGGCCCTACTTGTTTGGGACTCACTTCCGGGTTCAGACAGACCACAGGCCCCTCAGATAGTTAATGCAGATGAGGGGTGAGAACCCAAAACTGTTGAGGTGGTCCATCTCCCTACAGGGAATGGACTTTACGGTGGAACACCGTCCCGGTACAGAACACGCCAACGCTGATGGTCTGTCCAGGTTTTTCCGCCTTAGCGATGAGAACTCCAAAGAGGGTGGGTAGTTCTCCCCACTTTCAGCTGGAGGGGACACGTGTTAGATCTGGCATCTTTGGCGTGGTTTCCCCTGACTTTTTGCCTCTACCTCCTGTATTTTTGACGCTATGCTGGATTTCGTTTTTGCAGGTTTAGATGCTTTGGGCACTTTGCCACTGCTGATCAGTGTCAAAGTGCAAGTGCTCCCTAGGTAAGTTGTTATATTGATTGGTTATCCCTGATTTGTATATTTCTTTCACCTGACAGCCCCTAGTAAAGTGCACTGAGTGTGCCAGGACTGGTGATTCAAATGCTACTAGTGGGCCTGCAGCACTGATTGTGCCACCCACAGGAGTAGCCATAAAATGGTGTCACAGGCCTGCCACCGCAGTGCCTGGGTGCAGTTGCTAACTGCCATGCTGACCTGACCAGTGTCCACACTGGCCAGGCCTAACCCTTCCCTTTCTGTACACATTAGACACCCCTATGGAAGGCCCTAGGTACCCCCCTGGGCAGGGTGCAGTGTATGTGAAAGGTAGAGCATGTATTGGTATAGGTGGCATGCTCTGGTAGTGAATGACAGCCATTTTCGTTTTTCACTATTGAAAGGCTATCTTGCCCATAGGCTATAATGGGGAATGCTGAGTATAATGTTTACCTGCATATCTTCCCATAGGAGCAAGATAGAAAGCTAAAGTCTGGTATCCCTGAATTCAGAATTTGATAACACATCTTTTAGGAAGGATTGTTTTTAAATCCTGTGTGTGAAACAGCACTTTTAGAAGGTGGCTGTTTTCCTTTTCGGCCCTTTCTGTGTGCCTTGGCCTGTTTGTGAATTGATTGTCTGGTTTGTGAGTGACAGGGACAGGGGTGGCTCCCAGAGGCTGAATGAGTCAGCCC
Organism: Triturus cristatus; assembly: GCF_964204655.1. Taxonomy (NCBI): domain Eukaryota; kingdom Metazoa; phylum Chordata; class Amphibia; order Caudata; family Salamandridae; genus Triturus; species Triturus cristatus. Next base: position 153,985,951 of record NC_140583.1, read on the forward strand.
AGGGCTGAATAGGGAAATTCCCCTGTAGATGAGTGGGAGGCGTAGCCCCTGGGCCTGAATAGGACTGTGCCTGCCTTCCATAATGCTGGCTCCACCCCCTGCTGGGCGGCTGACGACCCTGCCCCTCTCTCTCAAAGGAAAGAAGAAACCAAGTAAACAGAGTGCTCCAGGACTGGCCAGAACTGGTTCTGACTATGCCAAGGCCCCTCTGAATCCAGAGGACAAAGGATTTTGGGGTATAAGTATTGGGACCCAGACTACACCAAATTAGATCATCCTGGAATCAAGAAGGAACCTCTGCCAAGGAGAAAGCTGGAAGACTGAAGAAGAGGGACTGACCTGCTGTAAGGCTGGCCTGCAGTTGTTTTGCTGCCAAGGAGAGGGGAAGGACTTTGCTGTGTGCTGTGTCCCCTGGCTTGAAGGAATCTCCAAGGGCCTGAGTAGAGCTGGCCTCCTGTTAAGAAGTCCCAGGAACAAAAGGACTTCACCCCCAGCTTTCCCCTGAACTCTGCTGAGTGAGTTCTGCCCTTCCTAGAGTGCTTGATCCAATTGTGGGGCCTCTGAAAGTTGTGCCTGCTGTTGGGAAGCTGACCAAGAAGAAAGAAGCAAAAGATCTACACTTTTTCACGCACAGCCGGCTTAGCGAGAAAATTTCCGTCGCTCCGCTTGTTAGCGGGCAGAATTTTATCGCTGCGAACATCATCGCAGAGCCTGCTGCCGCTGAGCCAGATCATCACTGGTGAAATCGTCGCCCCGCTCATTAGCGGGCCGAATTTTATCGCTGCGAACATCGTCGCAGAGCCAGCCAAGATCCCCGCTCCGCTCGTTAGCGGGCAGAATTTTATCGCTGTGAGATCGTCGCAGAGCCTGCCGCCGCTGGGTGAGATCGTCGCAGAGCCAGCCAAGATCATCACACCGCTCCTTAGCGTGCCGAATTTTATTGCTGCGAACATCATCGCAGAGTCAGCCAAAATCATCGCACCGCTCGTTAGCGGGCAGAATTTTATCACTGCGAATATCGTCGCAGAGCCAACCCAGATCATCGGTGGTGAAATTGTCGCCCCGCTCGTTAGAGGGCCGTATTTTGTCGCATCGTGCCTTAGCGAGTAAATTTCTACCGGAAAAGCTACGCCTTGGAATCCATACAAGTATCGCCTCACTCACCATACAGACCGGATTCGTTGCACACGCCCGCTGCGTGCAGCTGGGTTGTTGCATCGCCTCCCCAGGGTCTCAGGACTGACGCTGTTGCTTGTTTTTCGACGCCTGAGCGCCGCTAAGAACTTTTAGCGCATCACCAGGTACTGTTGGCTAAAATTGCACCCTAAGGCGAATGATTTTGTCGCTAAACTAAGAACGCTTTTTGAAACCATATGTTTGAACTGTGTATGTTGAATTTTTGTCGTTTTGGTCTTGTGTAGTTTATATAAAAGTACTTTATTTATCTACACTGGTGTGGATTCCATTTGTGGTGTTTTCACTATGTTACTGGGAGTTTTGGAACAAATACTTTACACATTGCCTTTGATAAGCCTGTCTGCTCGTGCCAAGCTACCAAGGGGGTGAGCAGGGGTTATCTAAAGAGTGTATCTCCCTTACCCTGACTATAAGTAAGGGTCCCTATTTGGACAGTGGTACCTACCTCTGCCAACTAGAGACCCCCAGATCTAACCAGTGGCTAAGTGTGAATTTAGGACGTTCACTGACCAGCTCAGAGACCAACTGGTAACTACAACAAAAAATACAGTAACATTTACTCACATGCAAGAATCCTTCGCTTGATGAGGTGGTCGACATCGCTAATAGTAGACATGATTAAATAAAGTCAAAGTATTGAATAGAGACACTGGAGAAGCGGGACTTCTAGTGAAATCTACCAAATTTGCGTCTAACAAAGTGTCTGACAAGAGGGAAAACCTAAGTGGAAGTGGTGCATTGATTTCGTTGTAGTTCCAAATTTCATGTGACCTCATTTAAACATTGTCCTGCTGTGGGTAAAGAGTGTCTCAAATGTGGCACGTCTGGCCTGTAAGTCAGCAACAGGAGCAGCTTCACCTAATCAGACATCTGGGTGTAATTCTGCGGAGCCTACTGAAGGACAAGAGTTACAAAAGAGAAGGCAGTTTAGGAATACCCCTTATTTACAAACGTAAAACCTGGTTTAAGTATTAGGGCAGACCCGCTGGAGCACTTTCAGTTTGCTGCTCCTCAATCTCCACTGTCAGTCTCTTTTAGGTCTTCAGGTAGTGATTCTAACATGCTCTAGCCATTGGCACCTTTGATGCAGACATCTCTGATCCTGTGCCCACCAGGCATCATCGAGCAGCCTATTTCAGGAAATGCAAAAGAACATAAAGAGCCTGGTTTAGATCAGCCTCTCGAAGGTTTGTCACAGGGACATATACCACTTATTATGCAATTAGATGTTAAAAATATGCTTAACCTTATACTGGAGGAAATTAGGGACTTTAAAGCCTTGCAAACTATTGAAATTGCAGCTCTTCATGTCAGGCTTTGAAGATACCATGGCCTAGATCCCTGAGAGGCTAAAAGAAGCAGAGGCCAGGATTTCACAACTAGAAGAACTGGTTACTGCATTGCAGGAAAGGGTGGCCACATTACAAAAGCAGAAGTTGATGATGGAATATAAACTATACGAGTTGGAAAATTGCACCAGGTGCACCAATCTCCACATCATGGGGGTCCCGGACGGGAGTGAGGGACAATAAACGCTCCAATGGGTGGACTCATTTATTAAAACACATGTCCTTCCTGAATAGGGGATTTGACACTCAGGAGAGCCCACCGCATGCCAGCAAATCAGCCTCCAAATTCAAAATTCACTTAGACACTACTTTAATTTTGGGGACTATCACATGAAAGAATAAGTATTAAGTAACGCAATTACAAAGAGGCAGCTTACCATGGCAGAAGTCCCTCTCTGCGGTATATTTCCAGATATGTCAGCTTCGGCAGGCTGGCAATGAAAAGAATGAGTAAACATGCTCTATTTATTTGAAGCACAGGGGGCCGAGGCAATGATTGTGCAGCAATCCAAGTTGAATGTGATAGTAAAAGGGCAATTTCATTTATTTTGCAATGTTTTTGTGGCTCAGGAGCTACTACAGCAGATTTCTAATAAGTCTAGTTAGGTGTGGCGGCCTTTAAAAGCTGCCACTCAATTTGCTGTATTAGGGATATGGTTCATACCTCTCTCGGCTCTTAGCAATATATTGACAATTATGCCTTTTGTCTTCCTTTTTAGGTTGAGCCTAGCGCATGTGAGGCATTCAGTATTCAGTATAGTGTGGAAGCTTTGCGGAAGCTCCGCCCACTCTCCGCCCATCTTTTTCATTGGCTTGGGTCCTAAATGCTGTCTTCCGATTGGTTTTAGGATTGTTAGTCCCTCCTCATGACGACCATGTCGTCATTTGTATCCTTCGAAGGCTACTGGCCACTTTACTTTGAGTGTTGCACTGTAACTATTTTCTTCCCGTACCTTCTCCCCAACCATGTATGTTTAAAGTGTTTTTTTATGACGCCTGTAGGAATGTGATGGTTAGTAGTTGTGTTGTTACTGTAGTTGGCAGTGCTGACAGTCAGTGACGGCCCGTGTAGGGCGTTTTACCGGGGCGGTGACGTGGCGCAGAGGAGGGGCAGGGTGGGGGGTTGCAAAATGCGGCATACGGCCGAGTTCAGGTAAGTTAGGAAAAAATTAATAAAACAAATTTTGTTGCCCGCGCTGCATCGCATTGGCGATGCAGCGCGCGCAACGAAATTCATTTTATTAATTTTTTGCCTAACTTACCTGAACTCGGCCGTATGCTGCATTTTGCAACCCCCCACCCTGCCACGTCACCGCCCCGTTAAAACGCCCTACACGGGCCGTCACTGCACAGTGGCAATTGGCAGTGCAGGTGGAAATGACATCCTAAAGAGAGCCCTGGTACTTTTTTTTAGAAACAAATTAAGTACAGGTTAAAGTGTGAGCAGGGTCAAGAAGGTTACGTTCATATGCACATACATTTTAAGTGCTACGTGGACTCCATAAGCAGCGTATAACAAATCTCCCAATTAACCTAATTTAATTATGCACAATGATTCAGTTTTATCTCTATTTGCCTTAAGATAAATTAGGAAAATGAAATCGATTTTGAATGTAACTTAAATGTGAACCTCGGCTAGGCTTGATTTGCTTCAGGATTCTGAGGCTTCCAATTTTCTTTTGGCATTGCAGATCGTAGAAGGCAGGGGATTTTTAAAATTAAGATAAACTTTTCTGTATGTGCCCGCAGTGTTACAATATCTGATTAGGGCATATCATTTAAAGGGACCGCTTAGAGGCAGGCAGTAGTAGTGTTGTAAATTGAGACAGCGATGTGATTAAGCATTTACTAAAGACATTAATTCCCCTCTTATAGAGCATGTTTTCTCCGTTATGTTGACCGAAGTTCGGACTCCATTTTGTATTGTCATGCTTCCACGTGTTCCCCACGAGAAGAGTGCAACCTCTGTGTTAGTTGCTCTTGTAATCTGCCTAGTAACAGTCTATAAATAGCTTTTTTGTCCATCTGGCGCATGGCCAGACTTGACCACATCTGTTATCAGTTAGCCTTGCTTGACCATGTTTTCGCGGGCTCAAGGAGTGTGTCAGCTCCGCCCACATATTGATCTTGTATCGAAAATGTCCATAAAAGGTAACATTCCTTGCCTCATGTTGTATCCACCCACTTACGAGCCCCTCTATTGTGTATAAAAGGGGACCGTGTACGCAAGTTCTTTGTGCTACTCTATGCAATACTGAAGAGTGTTGTGTGGATTGTAGGACCACCCTTAAGGGTTAATAAATGCTGTCTTTGTACTTTGCAGTTTCCGTGCCAACTTCCTTATAGATTCCATTACAGGAGAGCGAACCCTTGTGTCCTGCGGGCCTAGCTGGGGCCTGTATTCATCAATTGGCGCCCGTCACGTGGGGCTCATCGGCGACTCGGATGCTCGAAGGATTGGTCGCGACGAAGGTGAGGAACTTGGCCGGGGACGTGATCACTGCCAGCGGCGTTTTAGCCCTGGCATCCCGAGGTTTTTCTTCCTTCCCTTCCGAGCTGACCGTCTGGGTGGCGCCGGTCCCCGACTGAGACCTCTTCTGTCGGTCCTGCCGTGAAAGCCGTTTGGGCGATTGTGGAGCTTGGCAGTTGGAATCTGGACTCTTGATTGGTAAGAACCGGTGTACGGTACTTGCTCCGAGTTTTTGAAGCCTGGTCCGGCTATTTGAGTTTGATTTGTGATGACTAGTCATATTTTGTATTTGTCTTTGTGAAAATATATGCGTTGCAACACATATAGGCAGGTAATGTGGAGAGATTTCTCCGGAGCTGTGTAACTTTGAACGGCGCAACGATTAAGTGCCATTTTTCTATAATATTGCATATTTTGCATTATTCCTGAGCATGCCTGCTTTTAGCGCACTCCGTAAGTGGTGTTGCTGTTTTAGAAACCGGTTGAACCTCGAGGAATCTGCTCCAGCTCCCCCATAGGGGACTCCTAATAGGGATATGTATGTGAAGCATGGTCTTTCTTCCATAATGTACAGCACAGTGTGGAGGAAATATACAAAAAAGGATCCTGAGTTACGATGGCCTTTGTATGGATCGTTTGATATACGTAAGATTGAGTATGTGGAACAGTGTATGTGCAAGCGGCGTGCTCGTCAGGATATGTTTGAGTGTGTACGGTTGTGGGTGAAGGAGGTGCGTGAGCGAGAGAAGCGCGAGAAAGCGCTGTTTGATAAGGAACAACGGAAGAATGATCATGTGCGAGCCCAGGAAGCGAAGCGTCGGGAAGACAGAGAACAGACAGAGAGACAAGAGAAAGAGCGTAGGCTGCAAGTTTCGGGTCAATATGCTGTTCGGCAGCCACTCTATCCTGTCCTTAATAATCTTGATGATGATTTTTATTTACTAGATCGCTCTCCGCCCCCTTATGTTGGCGCATCTGCTCCGAGGCCGCAAGATTCTGTCCCGGGTCCGGGTAAGGTAGATACGCGGTCCATGTTATCGGCTGAGCATATGGCTGAGCTTCGGCAAATCTCTTTCCGTGCACTTAAGGGTAAGGTGTCCGTGGATGAATTGTTCCATACTTGGGGGTCGTGGCAGGATAGAGAGAGATTGTATTTTTTGAGTCATTTCGCTGAGGAAGTGATTGCTGCTTTTCGGAAATATTCTAGTGTCTTTGAGCCTGAAGAAGTGACATCGGATGCTAAAGCATTACATGATGGTGTTTTTTCTCCCTCTAAGGCTTCTGATACGGCTCGGCGGCTATTCGCCTTGCAGGACGCGGTGCTGGCCCATAAAGAAAAAGCGCGCCAACGAGCAGGGGAGGAGACGCAGTCGGATTCGTGTACTACAGAAGGCCACTCATCCACCTCTCAATCAGATAAGAGCGATCTAGTGCATGCTAAGCCAATGCGCGAGGCGGCGCCTTTGTATGTCCCTCCTAAAGGAGCGGGGACTAGCTCGGACATTACCTCCGCCGATGCTAAGGGATATTTTGTGTATAATTGGGTTTATACTCCGTGGCATAGAGCTGATGTGATGGCATTAAAGAATGCGCTGCCCGACCCTCGCAAGAATCCAGCGGCCTTCTACGAAGAAGTCGAGGGGGCCTTGAATTCTTGCGTTATGACTTTAGCAGATATAGACCTGTTATTTGGCCTTATTCTACCACCGGATATGTGGCGATCTGTCCGAAAAGTAGATGATACAGTTGCCTTTAAGGCCCGGTGGTCTGACCTTGAGGATGAGGATAGGGAACGGAAGCCCGCGCAGAAACCGCCCCAGAGTATTTTAGATCTCCCTGCTGCTATTGTGGCTAAGCTGAAGACAATTATTCCCCCTAAAAAGATTGACTGGAATATGTTAGCTGCATGTAAACAGAAAGCTGACGAGTCAGTTGCGGACTTCTTTACGCGCTTTGAGGAGACGTTTCATGATTTTAGTGGCCAGTCGCTTACTGACGATACGGGCCGCCACCTTTTTGCGGATAAGTATGTGGCTAATCTGCTGCCGGCAGTTGCGGCCCGTCTACAAGCGAGTGAAAGTTCTTGGTCCTCCGCTACACCGACGGCCCTCCTGACTATCGCCCAGTATTATGAGCGTCAGGAGCAAGAAGCGAAGGGCCAGGAGGAAAAGAAATCGAAAGATTTGAAGACAAAGGTGATGTTGGCACAAGTCTATGGCCCGTCCCGGCGGGGTAGTAATAGAGGTAGGGGAGGATCTTATGGCCCTCCCTCAGGCCGATCTGATTTAAATAGGAACCAATGTGCGTATTGTAAGCAATCGGGTCATTGGGCTAGGGACTGCCCGGTGTTGCATGCATCGCGTCAGGGGCATACCTATGGTGGCCCGCGAGGTAGAGGGGGTTTCTCGAACTTTCGAGGGAATTCTAACGAACAGGCTCGTTTTGACTCTGCTGGGCAGCACCGCGATAGATCAAACGTTTTTGATCGCCAGCATCAGTACCAAGCGTCGGGGATTGACCGGTCAGGGTACCATGACTCTCAGCATGCATAGGAATGCGTTGGATGGGGGTTTGAATCAGTTGAGGTGCCGGTCGATCAGCAGGGCCCTTATGTATCGGCTGAAGTTTTGGGCTCTACTGATCAGTTCCTAGTGGATACAGGAGCGACACGTAGTGCGCTATCTAAGCAATTGGTTCCGGGGGCTCCCCCATCCGGCTTAATGGTCACATCGGTAGGGTTTGACGGAACACTCTCCCGAAGCCCTCTTTCGCAGCCCCTCATGTTTAAAGTTGACTCTTTTTCTGCACCCTGTCCGTTTCTGCTTGCCCCGTACACACCGGACAACATTATGGGTCTTGATATGTTAAAGCATTTTAGGGCTACGATCCGTTGCTCCCCTGCTGGTGTACGGGTAATATTGAATGACAATTACCCCCGATCAGAACGGATGTGTACGATGTCTGAGGATGCGCTGTTAGCTACCCTCCCTCGTGCTTTGTGGGCAACTTCGGATACTGATGTGGGACAAATGGTGATTCCACCGGTCCACATTAGCGTCAAGGAGGGGCGGTGTTACCGCGCCTCCCACAGTACCGTATTTCCCAGGAGGGCGAGGTGGCTCTCATACAGATAGTGCAGGATTTGATGGCGGTAGGGGTAGTGGAGGAAGTCCCCTACAATATTTGTAACAGTCCGATTCTTCCCATACTGAAAAAGGATACGGATGCCAGAGTTTATCGGTTTATAATTGATTTGAGAGAAGTGAACAAGATCGTGATACCTCAGTACCCAGTGGTTTCCGATATCACGACGTTGCTTACTTTGGTCCCGCCTACGGCAACCATGTTCTCAGTGATTGATTTGAAGAATGCCTTCTTTTCCATTCCTATTCACCCTGATAGCCGATATCTTTTTGGGTTTACATTAAATAATAGATCTTATCGTTTTTCTAGGATTCCCCAGGGCTACACAGAAAGCCCTAGCATTTATAGTCAGGCTTTGAAACGACAATTGGATTCCTTTGTTCTGCTCGAGGGTGTCGCCCTCATTCAATATGTCGATGACATCTTGCTGGCGGCTGACACCCTGGAGTTGTGTGAAAAAAGTACGTTATCCTTACTTTCCTTTTTAGCATCCCACAATCATAAGGTATCTAGGAAGAAATTGCAATTCTGTAGACCAAAGGTGACTTATTTGGGTCACCTTTTGTCTAAGGAGGGACGTGCACTCACACCGGATCGTATCCAAGTAATTCTGGATACACCGAGACCGTCCACACAGAAGGATGTGCGTGCATTTCTGGGTCTTGTTTCTTTTTGTAGACAGGGGATATTGGGGTTTTCACACATAGCTAAGCCATTGTTAGCCCTCTTGACAAAGGACACGCCTATCCCAATCCCTTGGTCAGATGAGTGTGATACTGCTTTTCAGCAACTACGGCAGGCCCTTTGTTCAGCACCAGTGTTAGGGACCCCTGATTATGCAAAACCCTTTTCGTTGTATGTGCATGAGAAAGATGGATGTGCATTGTCAGTTTTAGTGCAGATGCACGGCGATAAGCAGCGCCCTTGTGCATATTTTTCGGCTGTACTTGATCCTGTCGCCCGAGCATTACCGGGGTGTTTTCGCTCGGTTGCGGCGACAGCTGTGTCAATACGCCAAAGCGAGGGAATTGTGTTATCCCATAAGCTGTTGGTATTAGTCCCCCATGCTGTCGATGCCCTGCTCAATCAAACGAAGACGCAGCATTTGACCAGCGCCCGTTTAACGGGATATGAGTTGATGCTTTTGGCTCCTCATATTACGATAAAAAGGTGCGTAACGTTAAACCCGGCAACATTGTTGCCATACCCCGAAACCCAGCCTGAGGCGCGGAAAGCGCATGATTGTATTCTTGTGACTGAGGAACAAACAAAGGGTCGTATTGATCTCCAGGATACGCCCTTTCCAGATGTAGATGGAGAACTGTGGGTGGACGGATCATGTCTGAAGCTACCAGATGGTACGACTTCAGCAGCGTATGCGATTACCACATTGCAAACGATAGTGGAGACAGCACGCATACCACAGAAATCAGCTCAAGCAGCGGAACTGATAGCATTAACACGAGCATGTGAGCTCAGTACAGGATTGTGTGTGAATGTTTATACAGATAGCCGCTATGCCTTCGGAGTAGCGCATGACTTCGGCCTACTCTGGAAGGAGAGAGGGTTTTTGACGTCACATGGAGTACAGATAATGCATGGAGAGTTAGTTCACAATCTTTTAACTGCAATGACATACCCAAAGAAAATTGCCATTGTTAAGTGTAGCGCCCATAGGAAAGTAGTTGATAAAGTTGGAGAAGGGAATGCGTTGGCAGATCGAGTAGCACGGGAGACTGCGATGCAACCCGGTGCTACTGCCATGTATGTAGTAAAGTCACAGGTGGAAAGATGGCATGATGCGAAGGAGGAAGTGCGAGAAATGCAAAGGACCGCTTCTGACAAAGAGCGGGAACAATGGGCTAGTGAGGGAGAACTGGATGACGAGGGCTGCTGGAGAAATAAGCAGATGGATAGATGGAAATTACCCACGGCTTTTGTACAACCTATGGTTCAGATGGCACATGGGCTAGCACATGTTGGAGCTTCCGCAATTGTGAAATTGCTTACCCAAGTCTGGGAGCATCCAGAGATTGCTAGCACAGCGAAGAGGGTGGTGCAGACCTGTATGATCTGCCTGAGGTATAACCCAGGAAAGGGTACTCGAACTCCAGCAGGAGGATTTGTGACACCTACTGCGCCCTTCGAGGTTTTGCAGATGGATTACATCCAGCTTGAGCGCTGTAACAACCTGAAGTATGTTCTAGTAGTGGTCTGCGCTTTCAGCAAATGGGTTGAAGCGTACCCTACGAAAGACAATACTGCAATGACTACTGCGAAATTGCTGCTGAAAGAGTTCTTCCCTCGATATGGCGTCTGTAGACTTCTGTGGAGTGATAACGGCCCTCACTTTGTAGCGGATGTTATAAAGTACGTCTTGAAGGGCCTGGGCATCACCCAGAAGTTCCACGCCGTGTTTCACCCTCAGTCTGCAGGCCTAGTTGAGAAGTATAATGGTACACTGAAGCTTAAGATCGCTAAGATTCAAGCTTCGACGTCTTTGACTTGGCCAGACGCTCTGCCACTGGCGTTATTGTCAATTAGATCGGTACCACACTCTCGAACTGGCCTTACACCTTATGAAATTGTTTTTGGACGCCCAATGAATATTTGGGGTCCACCAAGACCTAAGGCTATGTATGATGTACCTTGTGTAATGATGAGCGATTATCTGGCACAGTTAACGGATAACTTGGTTTCTATCCATCAACAGGTCCGAGAGGCACTCCCTGATCGGTCTACCGGTGAAGGACATGGTCTCCGGCCTGGGGACCACGTGATGGTGAAAGTTTTCGACAGGACGAACAGCTTGGAACCGAGATGGGTGGGTCCTGAGCAGGTCCTCCTCGCAACGAGGACGGCTGTGCGAGTCTCCAACAGAAAGAATTGGATCCATTCCCTGCACTGTAGGAAGGTGCCGCCCGGATTGGTGGAACCTGCCGTGCTGACCGATCAACGAGAAATCTTGGCTGCAGAGACAGGCCGTGCTGCGGAGCCAAACGCCACTGAGGAGCTCTTTCCGGACCACGCGACTCCTGGAGGAAGGCGATATCATCTTCGACCAAGGAAGTGAGTTTTCCAGTACCGGGACATACTGTCAGAACGGCCCTTGGGTTAGTGAAACGGAGAGCCGATGAGGCAAGGGGGGGGGATCAGCCCTGCATTAGTGTAGCGACACCCGTCTTGGCCCGCTGGTGAAGAAATCAACCGCTGCCCAAGGGGAAGAGTTCTGACAGACTTTTAGTTTCAGGAAGATATTGGGTTTTATTTTTATCTTGACATGGAGAAAAAGAAAATCCTTTGTGCATTAGGGTTCATGTTGACAGTAGCCATTGTTGGGATAACCACATGGTTTGTGGAGGATGTAACACCCGCTCGGAAGATTCTTGTGTTGACAACTCCGGTGCCTGAGGAGCACTACTTTTATACATTACCATATCAAGAGTTGAAGCATCGACAGTCTTACTTGAATAACACTTTCATCCAGATGCTGCATCATACCCACGTTGCTACGAATGCTACGAACTGTTGGATATGTGGGATGATGCCAGCTCATCAGAAGAAAGGAGGAACGCCATTTATACCACTTCCTTTCTCTCATAATGGCTCTTGTAGAGCATGGTATACTTTGCTTTTTGCTACTCGGAAACCGACAGTGGGACGATTGCTCTTCAGACTCAATAAAGAATGCCATCAAGACAAAAATGGGTATCCACAAGCGAATGGGACAATTTGGGAGTGGGAAGAGTACAGACCAGACAATGAATCCATTCCCTACATCTTCACGAACACAAGAGACACTGTGGGAAAGGACAAATTTGTGATTCAAGTAGCACAAGCTCAAGCGGACCTGTGTGTTCAGAGTGTGGGTTTCATTCCTGTTGGTGTTAGTGATTGTATTACTGTTCTGAATATTGATGGGTTGAACAATAGTACCTTTTTAGCCTCCCATAATACGTACTTTGTGTGTGGAAATAAAGGTTATTACCGTCTGCCGGCTGGGTGGTCTGGGGTATGCTATGTATCATTTCTATTACCTCCTGTATTCCTAGCTCCCGCATCTTATCATAAGGATCTGAAATTATTGAATAATGTGACTGTAAATAGGTATAAACGTACTTTATCACTTGACGATGTAGATCAGACTGATACCAGTCTGCAGCAGTATATTGATTTTAACTTAGGACTGTTTTTCTTTGTTGGAGCTGCCCTGAACAGTAGGAAGATCCGAAGATTAACAAGAGTGGTAGAAGCGGTGACAAATCAGACCGCTGCTGCACTTGGGAATATTACGGAGGAATTGCAAATTACTAGAATTGTTGCATTGCAGAATCGTATGGTATTAGACGTTATGCTAGCTGATAGAGGAGGAGCATGTAAAATTATTGGAAGTAGCTGTTGTGTGTTTATCCCTGATCATACGCCATCAGTTTATAATGCCATCAATAAACTGCATAAAATTGCAGCTGAGATCCATACAGAAAACGGCACTTGGTCCTTTTCTGGATGGTTTTGGGCGTTAATTACTGCTTGGGGATGGAAGGTTCTAACTGGTTTCTGCATTATTGTAGCGGTTCTGTTTTCATGCTGTGTCTGCGTTCAATGTGGTCCTTTACTCTGCTCATTATGTGTATCATTTTGTATCCCCGATAAGAAAACTATTGCCAATGTTGCTCACCAGAAACGTTTAGCTAAAGAAGTTGAGGAAATGATGACAATTGACATACATGATGATTATCCTAACAAGCCGGATGTCTTCAGTAAATGCTGAAAGGGTCGTCTGTTGTAAATTGAGACAGCGATGTGATTAAGCATTTACTAAAGACATTAATTCCCCTCTTATAGAGCATGTTTTCTCCGTTATGTTGACTGAAGTTCGGACTCCATTTTGTATTGTCATGCTTCCACGTGTTCCCCACGAGAAGAGTCCAACCTCTGTGTTAGTTGCTCTTGTAATCTGCCTAGTAACAGTCTATAAATAGCTTTTTTGTCCATCTGGCGCATGGCCAGACTTGACCACATCTGTTATCAGTTAGCCTTGCTTGACCATGTTTTCGCGGGCTCAAGGAGTGTGTCAGCTCCGCCCACATATTGATCTTGTATCGAAAATGTCCATAAAAGGTAACATTCCTTGCCTCATGTTGTATCCACCCGCTTACGAGCCCCTCTGTTGTGTATAAAAGGGGACCGTGTACGCAAGTTCTTTGTGCTACTCTATGCAATACTGAAGAGTGTTGTGTGGATTGTAGGACCACCCTTAAGGGTTAATAAATGCTGTCTTTGTACTTTGCAGTTTCCGTGCCAACTTCCTTATAGATTCCATTACAGGAGAGCGAACCCTTGTGTCCTGCGGGCCTAGCTGGGGCCTGTATTCATCAGTAGAACATCTGTCAAAGACTTGCTAGTTGAAATCTCGTGAGTCTCCTAAATTGTTTGAAGAAAGGCGACTCCTTTCTGTAGCCTCTGTCACCCTACACAGGAAAACTATACATGAAAGCTGCCAAATGCCTCCATTAGAGGGTGCCAAATAGAAGATTGGTGATAGGCAAGGATGCAGAGAATATCGAGAAGGCTAAATTACAAAAGCAAATCTTGGAAAGATATGTTCAGCAAAGCTACGAAACATTTCGTAGAAATTCATCCAAGCCCAATAAAAGACAACTAGACAGGGCTAAGCAGGCAATAAGTGAGGCGTAGTATACAAAATGTGAAGTTTTAAATAACGCCTACATGCAGAAAGTGTACGAGGAGAGCAACTTTACTGGGAAATTTCTGTCCAGGCAGGCACGCGAGCAAGCTGCCAATACTAGGATAGACACACTTAAATGCCCGGTTTCTGGAAGTGGGAGTAAGGAACCGGAGAAAGTGGGGGAAATCTTACAGGATCATTAGAGATGAAATTAACTGCCAAAACCACATGGTAGACAATGAAGCCCTTGACTCAGTGCTAGTAGACCGTAATATTCCCAGATTACCCGAGGAAAAGGGGGTCAATATTTCTCGACCCTTTTCTAAAGAAGAGCTGGTCGAGGTAATCAAGAATCTCCCAAATTGCAAAGCCTGTAGGCCAGATGGTTTTCCAGCGGAGTTAAAAAAAAAACTTTTGTAGAGGTTTTGGCTGACTATTTTTTACTTGTCGCAAACACAATGTTAGAAGGGGGCCCAATACCAATTTCATTTTTTTAGGGGGAATGTCATTAGTTTTCTTAAAAAAGGGACAGATGGTGAGGACCAAACTTGCATCGTCCAATCACGTTACTAAATGTGGATTATAAAATGACTACAAAATTATTAGCTAACATAGTGAACGCAATTGCATCAAAGCTGATCCATTCAGATCAGAATGGTTTCATTGCTGGGCGGCAATTAGGCACTAACATGCAGTATTTGGTCGAAGCATTTGAATATTTCTCTGCCAATAGCACACCAGCTATTGTGCTTTTGATAGATGCGCAGAAAGCTTTTTACCTTGTGGTCTGGGAAACTTTGGGGCACATTTACGTTCCCTGGCGCATCCCTGCAAATCAGCAGGGATGCGCCAGGGAAGATGCATAACGCAAGTTTGCCCTTTTGCCACCGCAGATGCGCCACATTTACAATGCAGTGCATTGTGGCGCAAGGACAAGCAGATGCGTGACGCATCTGCCAGCGTAAGGTTGGCGCAGTGCTGAAGTTGTGTCGCAAGCGCGACGTAACTCCAGCACTGTTCCAACCTGCCCTATCCCTAACATGGTGCGTCACGCCTTACGCCTGCTTGAAGCAGGCGTAAGGATTAGACGCACCAGCGTTGGAAAAGTGACTGCGTGAAATCTTGTAGATTTCACTGCGTCACTTGGAACTGCGGTAGGCTGTTCCAAGTTTTGGCAGTAATTGCTGCGAAAGCTCTGTCCCTCTTTCTGGAGCAACAAAACCAGGGAGTCCTCATGAGGCGAAGGTGGTTCGATCTGAGTGAGCGGTTGGACTGAGCATGCTTAAGTTGAGCTCTGAGATAGGCTGGACCATGACCCTGCATAGCTCTAAATGCCAAAACCAGTGATTTAAACTGGATCACTGAAAGCCAGTGCACCTTCTTTAATTGTGGTGAGATCGAATGGCGATATGGGTTGTTATAGATCAGACTTGCTGCCGCATTCTGAACAATCTGCAGGCGCTTAATCAGGTAGGCTGGCGCCCCAGCGTACAGACTGTTAGCATAGTCCAGATATGAGGTGATCAGGGCATGAATAATGGTCCGGCGAGATTCCAGAGGGAGACAAGGTAGAATTTTGCGGATCATGTGTAATTTACCAAAACACGCAGAAGAAACCATGTTGATTTGAGAATTGCAGGTCAATTCATTGTCAAATCGCATTCCAACATTACTGGCTGAGTCCACCGGCACTGGAGGGGGATTCAACTCCGATGGCCACCGCAGTAGCGGCAGAGGGGGTTTATTTTGAATAAAAAACAACCCCTCAGTTTTATCCGAGTTGAGCCTAAGCATGTTTAGTGTCATCCAAGTGGAGATGTTACACAGACAACTTCTGAATTTCGAAAAGGCAGCATCAGAGTGATCCTTAAATGAAAACACCAGTTGTCTGTCGTCAGCATAAGAGACCACTCTGACTCCACAGGATTCTGCCACTGTGGCCAAAGGAGAAAGATAAACATTAAAAAATAGTGGGCTCAGCGCAGAGCCCTGAGGAACTCCACAACTAAGTGGGTTCTCCTTGGAAACAAATGGCTGAAGGGAGACCTGTTGGGTGCGGTCACTTAGGAAGGATCTTATCCAGGACAGAGGGGTGCCCTGAATCCCAAGACTGTACAGTCTCTCAAGCAAAATAGCATGAGAGACTGTATCGAATGCCGCGGACAGGTCGAGGAGCACTAGCATCGCTGCATCGCCAGCGTCCCTGCATTCGCGAATGGTCTCCGAGACCTCCAGAAGAGCAGTTTCGGTACTATATCTGGATTTAAATCGGGACTGCAAGTCGTGGAGGAGATGACAGGACTCGAGATAACTAGATAGTTGGTCCTGAACTTCTTTTTCCAGGACTTTAGGTGGTTTAGGTAGGAGAGAGATAGGACGGTAATTTTTAAAAACAGACTGATCAGTGTCAGGTTTTTTTTAAAAATAGGAATTATCATGGCCTGTTTCCAGGTCGAAGGGAAGAGACCAGTTTGCAGGGAGGTGTTCCAAATCACATTCAAAGGAGAAATAATAAGGGGATCTAGCGAGCTAAATAGTTGTGTATCAATGGAGATTGAGTGAAAAGACGTGAATGCATCACCCTTAATTACCCCTGTATCTAGGACTGGGAATTCCGGGGTATTGCTAAACGTGGAATATATGTCTAAAATGTTATCATGGAAAAAGTCTGATAGCCCATTGCAAAGTTCTTGACTAGGAGGAATCGTGCTAGATAATGCGAGAGGTTTGGAAACATCTTTCACTATTTTAAAAAGGGTTTTAGAGGAATTATCGGCGGAGTTGACTTTCTTAACAAAGTACTCTCTCATTACCGAGCGCTTAAGTTTGTGGAAATTCTTAATGGCAGCTCTATAGATTGATTTTGCCTCTGAGTCATAGAATAGTCTCCAACTCCACTCAAGTTTTTTACATCGGCCTTCTCAGCACGCAGAGCGGGGGAAAACCAAGGGGCTGATATTGCAAGGGGGCAATAGTATTTATGGCTGAAGAGAGCCAGCCATTAAAATTCGACACATCAATTTCTGAATCCCCAAACTACTGGGAAGGGGAGCCGGCAAGGGCAGTGGCCATAGTTTGACAAGTAATTTTAAACCATTTCCTACCATTATTCCGGGCCCTAAAGGAATTAGTCGGGCAAGATGTTATAGCCCGACTGAACGGGATTAGGAAATGGTTTGACCACGTAAAACGTAGGGGTGGTGCTGTGGTCAGATTGGGATTGTTAGTGAATAATAAGTCCAACGTATGGCCAGCCCGATGAGTGGGGCCACTGACCCGCTGGGCCAAATTAAGGCCTTCCAGGGTTTCTAGGAGCAGGCCCGCTTTGGTGCAATGGGTATCATCCACATGCAAGTTAAAATCGCCAAGGATTATGAAATGTGGGTGTTTAAGCGACAGGTCAGCTGTAATAGTGTAAAAATCTGTAAGATATTGGGGAGGGGAACTGGGGAGTCTGTAGATGAGAATTCAAGCCATGACTAAATTCGATGCATAAGAGATACTAAAATACATGGCTTCTAATGGGCCAATGTCAGGAAGTTTCCTGGAAGAGATATTCCAGCCCGAACGTAGGATCACAGCAATCCCACCTCCCACCTTATTGTTGGCCCGATTAGTACCCACAAAACGATAGCCAGGGGGATAGCAAGATTGAGGTCGGGATTAGAAGAATCCCTTACCCAAGTTTCGGTAAGAAACGTTATGTCCCAGGCATGAGTTGCAAGGGAGAGCCAGATGTCGCCCGAATGGCAGGGTAGCGAATTACAGTTAAGCAGGCAGGCTTTGATGGCGGGAAAGAGACCAGTTTGCTCCTTTACGGATCCAGGGAGAGTAGGGGATGGTAAGGTAGGAGCTGTAGGGTCTAACTTAAAGGTGAATGGACAAGCGGCACATTTAAAATGGGCCGAAGGCCCAGAAAACTCACATAAACTCAGAGCACTGCAACATCTGTTTTTAACTTCAAGCAGTTGGGACCTGGACCACAGGATTCACGCTCCGGGGGGCAACCAGCAGCCTGGCTGGTGCTGGCCACGGAACAGGAGCGGACGGGGGCAGACGGGCTAGCCTTTGGCGCGCCTACTGGAAATGCCAGTATTGAAGTACAATACATTCCTGCTGGGGTGAATATAAAAGCTGATTGTCTGTCACCTCTCCCATGTTCTAGTAATGATTTAGGGATCCAATCATGTGTTATACAGGACGAAGATTGTTTGGTAGCAAACATTGTATGGGGTGATAGCAAATGTATCAGTGAAGAAATCTGGAGGAGGGAACTGGTCAAGACAGTGTTTTGGCAAAAGTTGTAGCATATATGATGAAAGGGTTGCCCAAAGGAAAAAAATTACCCTTTACATTACAACCTTACAGTAAGTTGTAGTCTGAGTTATCACTTGAAGCTGGTCTTTTGTTTAGAGAGGACACATTGATTCCACCATGCAATGTTAGAGTAAGATTGATGCAACTTAATGATGAAGGACATTTCAGAATGACTATTAATAATAAAAGGTTGTAGGAAACCTATTGGTGGCCAATAATGGACAAGGACATTGAGAATGTGGCCAAGAAATATTTGTTTTGTTTACAAAAGGCCAAAAAACTTAAGAGTGTGACCCCTCCTATGGTGGAAGTTGTCAGTGCAAAGAATATTTGGAGCAGAGTAAGTCTGAATTTTCTAGGTCCATATGGGACATTGCTCTGTAATCAATGTTTCATCATTGCACTGATTGACCACTTGTCTAAGTGGATTGAGGTCAAGTTTTTGAGTAATGCTAATACACAAACGTTTGACGGATATATTCTCAAGAGGGGGTTTCCTTCAGAAATGATATGAGATAATGTGGTGCAATTTCTATAGGATGACATGGTAAGATTTCTGAAAGAGGCTGGCATCCAGCACAAAAGATGTAGTCTTTAACATCCCCAAAGTAATGGTTAAGTAGAGAGGGCCAATAGGTTAGTAAATGAATGTGTCAGGTGTAATCATTGAGGGGGTGGACATTGTTGATGCCGTGCAAGCCATGCTATGGTCTTATCGTAACACTCCCTATTACATTACTGGAATCTCACCCTTTCAAGCACTTAGGGGAAGGTCTTCTCCTGATTATTTGAAAAACTGGCATGGTTTAGCAAGTTATCTAAACTTGGAGCAGGTGTTGATATCAATGAATATGTGGGTAACATGATTGCAAATATTGAGCAAAGCAAATTCAGAAGTAAAATCAGATACAATCAGTGCAGAAAAAGTGAAATGTATTAATTTCAGGAGATGAGATTGGGTTTGTATCAGGTTACAGAGTGTCAAGGTAGTGAAAGGTAGGGTGAACTAGTGTGCACCTCGTCAAGAGGATGAAGTGAATGTGAATGGGAGTGCGGTAAGGTTTGAAAATGGACAATGGTGGAATGTTGCAAGGGAGGTGAAAGTTCCGCTTCCACATGTTAACAAGAAAGAAAATGAATACTTTAAACCTGTGAGAGGGGAAGGTGGTTGGTATTTGTGAGAAGCTTGCAACTAAGATCCCAACTTGCAACTAAGATCCCTGGGTAATTTAAGGATTTTGTCATGATCCTATACATTGATAAATGCTATTCAACATGCTTTTCTTATTTATTACCTTTGATGCATTTGCAGATGAGTATTGCCCTATGGTTGGGCACAGCAATCTGTTTTTGTCCTTGCTTGTAGTTATGTTTTCTTAGTGTATCTGTTTATATTTTTTACTGATATTTATTTTTGTATTTAATTATTAGTAGGAATAGTTTACTATGTAAGGTTTTACTCTTATGTTACTGTACATGGGGGAGATGTGTTGTTATTCTATATCTCCTGCTTGTCTGTCTCTGCTTCTTGAGCTGGGCTGGATTGTGGAATATTGTGCCTCATTCCAGGACGGTTGGAGATCAGGGGCAAAGGGAAGAGGAGGACACTCATGAGGCTGGTGGGTACCCTGTTACTGTGTACTTACAATAAAGTCATTTGTAAGTAAACTAGCCTGGACTTAAATTATAATAGGTTGTCAACTTTTTTTCTTCCCTTCTGCAGACGTTTGTGTTGACTTTTGGTTGAAACTTGGGGTATAGTTGTTCCGGCTGTCTGTTTTGAGCTCACTGATTCCATGGGGATGGTGTCTGCGATGGTAGCACTCTAGGGACTTGCTAGGGCTAAGCCCTTTTGATTTGGCAGTCCCCCTAAAGGCAGTCCATTACTTGATCAAGATCTTGGGGTCTTAAGCAAGCTTTAGTCAGTAAGATCTATTTCACTGTGATCCCTTATCAGCCTGAATATTGATTGTATGATTCTATTGGGAAAATTTGTGTCTGCTGCCAACAGATAACCCTAATCCCTCAGATATCGGCCAGTTCTGTTATTTACTAGTGATATACTTATGTGGAATGAGCCCTACGTCAAAGGCCACTTCCCTAGATTAAGCAAGAGTTAGGTATTAAAGGACAATTGGAAGGGTGCTCAGTTTGTCAAGCAGGGGAACACATGTGCAAGGAGTCATAGCTTAAATTCTTAACTTGAACCATCTTGTTAATTGCAAATCTGCATGTGTAGATTTAATACTTGTTTTGTGATTCATCTGGTTCAGCTAGGTTTGGACTAGTTGTGACCTGTCTCTCTTTGCAGCAATGTAGTTGTGATGTGCAAGTGCTGTATATCATCAGCATATTGGTGAATTTTGATGCTTCTATCGGTGAGTAGAATCTCAAGGGGATTCTGGTCGAGGGAAGGAAGAGTTACGATGGAAGCTGGGAAGACTCTGTTGACTGCTGACCACCTAATGACAAAGGACCACTAATGCAAAGTTGGTGTAAGCAATCTTAACAATTCAGCACTGCCTGTGGTTTCTGTCACCTACCCATTTGATCCTGGAACAGAATATGGAGTCAGTTGGTGGCCAACACACCACCCAAACTGTGCCCATATGTAAATGGTTGGGTATACTCACTAACGGACAGTGATCTTGAAATGGACTTGGAGCAACCGGGATGGAAAAGCATGAGAAGAGTTGGACATTCCAACCCACACCTTGATGGTATTTTGATAATTTCTTCATAAAAAACCCAGGGAAAATATTTCCCTCATTGCTTTTCATCTGTACATCTAAGCAGAGAATCTCTACCTGTTGTTTTATTGCTGTTTCTCTAACCTTCGTATTGGATTCTTCTATCCCTTCTGCCCTGGTGCCTTTTTTTCTCCTGCTGCCCCTAGTACTGGATTACCCCTGTGAGAAAATGCCCCTTTTGCGTGGTCACTTTCTTCCATTGCACAATTTCTTTGCTGATTTTTATATTATGCACACTTTGATACTACTTTCCAGTGCCAAGTGTATATGCCCTGACGCTTAAAAAATGTCGAAAATGGCCATAGTATTTGGTGTAGAAACTGCACCTATGGCATGTAAACTACAATGTCACACGTTGTTAGAAATGGGGTCTCTAGTTGGCAGAGGTTTGCACCCTGTCCTCGTAGGGACCACAACTCTAGTTCAGGATAAGTCAGATACACACCCTAAATTAACCTGTGTCCCCTCTTTGGCAACTTGCCACTGAGCAGTCATGCTTAACTTAAATAGCAATGTGTAAAGTATTTCTGTAACTCAATGAAAACACCAGACAAAGACTCCACACAGGTTTAGTACAATAGAGAATATTTACCTGAATAAAACAAGACCACAACAAAACTCCAATCAGTAGAAGTTGAGATATGAAAGTTTAAAGATAGGGGGAAATTTTCAAAAAAGTCACACAATGCATCGCAGCCCCCGCGAGGCTGCACTTTGTTGCGCAACAGGGAGGGAGCAGGAGAGCGCCATATCTTCAGAGATATGGCTCTTTCTTCCCCTTTCCCTTGCACCGGTGCTGATTCCAGCTGCTGTGCGCCATGCATACACCTTAACGCCCCAGCGCTAGGGTGTGTGCACGAGTGTAGCATAGGTTTTGTACAGGAAGGTTACCCTTCCTGTACAAAAGACTATGATAGGCATGATGCAAAGCTTTTCCACTTTGCATGCGTGCTGCACATTGTAGCACTCATGGAAAGTCGGAAAAGCCGCGAAGAAATGAAAGCATTTCTCCTCTTAGCACCTCCTTTTAATGGGCTTAACTTTTGGAATAAACGATGTTTACAAGTCTTTGTAAATATGGTTTTGCATCAAAAGGCATGGGTGGTTGTATGAGAACGCCCATGTACCACCCATGTAATGCCCTCTTTGCCCAAAGTATCGCAAAGCAGTGCTTTGCGCTGCTTTGCGCTACTTCGAGGGTGCTTTCCAGCACTTAACAAGTTTTGCGCTGGAAAGAAAATAGCACAAAAAAAAATTGGTCTGGTTATCGTGATGCTAACCCTGTGCGAAATGTTTGTGAATGTCCCCCAGAAAGTGAAAACAGTTCTTAGAAGTCAATAGCAGTAAAAGGTTACTTGAGGTCGCGCTAGACCAAGTCAAACCTGAAAAGTCAAGCAGACCGCGATGGCGCCCAGGTCTGATAGAGTTCCGAACAGGTTCCGCTGAAGATTTTTCTTCCCAAGTTGAGGCAATAGTCCGTTTCACAGAGAAAGAGTTTGCTGGGAGCACAGTGAACGTCTCTGACAGTGCTCTGCAGGACGCAAAGAGCTGCCGGTTGTCTCGGACAGATGGACTGGGGCCTCGTGGTCACAAGCGGCAATGTTGCTTTGTGAAGAGTTGAACTTGTGCCCGCTTGCACTGATCTTTCGAGTGGGCTATGCGGTTCCGGACCCAACTGGCCCGAGTCTACATTAGGGGCGACTTAGAAATAATAAAGTGAAGGTTTTGGCCTGGCAAGTAGATTAACTTGCCAGGTCAAAATGGCCGTATAAAACTGCACACACACTTGTCAATGGGGTCACAAAAGTACAGCGTAGGAGGAAACAGGAGTGGTATTAATTACACACCAGTGCGCCATTTGGAGCCCACATTGCCAGTGTGCTTTTTTCTGGTATTAACTGCACACACAGGCTTGGCAATGGCAGGCTGAGCCATGTTTAAAGGGCTACTGAGTGGGTGGCAGAATCAGTGTTGGAGGCCCATTAGTAGCATTAAATTTAAAGGCCATGGGCACATATCGTGCACTTTATTAGGGACTTATAAGTAAATTAAAGCTGCCAATTGTGGATAAGCCAATGTTACCATGTTTAAAGAAGAGAGCACATGCACTTTAGCGCTGCTTAGTACAGTCCTAATGCCAACAAAAACAATGTCAGAAAAAAGGGAGGATGAAGGCTAAATTTTGGGGGTGACCTTGTAGAAATGTCCAGGCCCAACACCTGTGGTAGGGCAGCACTTACTGTATCATCCATTAGTCTGACAAGGAAAATATGGCTTCAGGCCTATCAGTGTACCCTTGCTGCTGCAGTTTAGATCTGCAGTTCGACCTGTCAAAATAAAAAAGTTTGACAGCAAAAATATTATTTTTCAAATATAAATAATTCACCTATTGCAGGACTATAATATAGGAGGTTTGAATACTAATAATGTGTCTCAGGTTAGATACCAAATAGAAAAATATTTCATCCACTCATTTAATAATTAATAAAAGACCAATTCAATGCTGAAATTAGATTTTTTATAAATATTTAGGAAAAATAACATTTAGAAAATTACCATCTCCTTGCCTTCTCTAGCAGGCTAATTTACATTAGCTCTCCAGCAGCTGTCAATCAGGAGCTTGACCTTAATGAGATATAGCAACTGCCCCCAAAGCAGGAGCAATGGCCTGGTTTGTGTCCCCATAGTAATGCCAGCATCAAATCCAATGGGAGGATAGTGATAGAGCAAATATTTAAAAACCACATTACATGACACTTTACTGATAGTGATAGAGGAAGTTTAGTGACAGCACCGTAAAAGCATGCTTGAGACTGTCAAAAAGTAGAAAATACATTGCTAAATAGTTTTAACGCTCACTAATAGATTTTCATAATAAGATTGCTTATGAAATGATGTTTTATTATTTACTTACTGATGAAAACTAATGGATTTAATGACTAGTCCTAACAGCTCTATTGCCCTTTATTTAAAATGCATTATAATTAGATTGTGGTGCAATTATTTGAATAAAATAGCTAGGAAGTTGAAACTTAAAGAGATGATAGTAGAGGCCTTCATGATTTTAAAAATCTAGAAACGATTATGGTAAATTGGTTTTTAAGAATAATTTACATGTATGGATGTTGGAAGATTTATAGCAGTATACCATAGCTAACGTTAATCAACTTTGTTTAATAATACAATGGTGAAACATTTATTATTATTCTCTATTGTGAAATAACGATTTGATGTATTATATTTGATTCCAAATAAATGTAATTCATTTAGAGCTGATGTATGCATTTTGGCCATTAAATGTGTTCCTTTTTGAGCTTCATGTTTCGCTTTGCAAGCATAATAGTTGACTGACATTTTTGCAAAGTGGATTTATTTGTTGCAGGTTTCAGTATACATACAAAGGACATTCTTTTGAAGTTCATGGTGGAATGGCTTGGTGTGAAAGTCAACTCTCACCAAAGCCAAAGGCTGTTACATTGTATATTTTCTTTCCGTTGACAAACCTGTGCGGCCCGTCAAGCTAAGTTGGTCTCATGAAAGGCTTGGGTAAGATTGCAGCAGTAACTACATACGTAAACTAATCTTACAATAGAATTGCCTAGTGAAGTGGCACCAGGTCATTAAGGTGTTGTAAGGACTATAGAAGAAGAAACCCCAAATGAGGGGCAACGCTATAACTTTTTTCCCTCCAGCAAGGCATCGCTATTATTATTTCATGGGACAACTGATTGTTTTATTTCCTCTCTTTGGAAGAGAACAGAACTCTTTTCGCATGATTTATAATTATCCTTAAATCCTATCTTGGACTGCCTTTTTGCTAATGCTTCTGCATTTACACAGTCGATCTGGAATCCTTCTTACCGAACTAATAGTTTTTTGCTTCATATTTTCTTTTTGCCAATGCTCATGGACTCACCCTTAGAGGACTTTTAAATCGATTCCTTTACCGATTTGCTTTGAATATTAGATAGCACTGAACTATTCTTCTGCCTCTAATGGTGGAAGTAACCTGTAATATCATATCTGGTAGTTGCTTAAAACTATCCTTTTTGGAATTGAATTTCTGACTAAATGTGTCGTCAAATATTACATGTTTTAATATTTTTGACTGAGATGCTTAAGACATTTCTTATTTGCATAAATGTGGGAACTTTAATACCATAACTAACTATCTAAATTGTTTGAGTCTACTATTGTATCCTGATGTTCTTTATTTGAAACTATGTTGAATTAGTCTTGTTATCTAAATGTGTTGCATCGTAGGGAAAATCAGCGAATCTCTTCAGAATATCAAGTTCTACTTCTTCTATTATGTGTCACAGTAGCAGAACTTCTAGTTCATATTATTCTGGTTAGACTTAATTTCTTTAGGAGATTGGGTCGACCTATTGCGAATCTTTACTTTTACAATATGGTCCTGAGAGTAGTGTATTTGAAACTTATTTCAAACTTGTGAGTCGATCACCAATTGAAGGTCTTCATTGGATAGCTAACATTGATGTTTTGGACACCTTAACTCCCGCAGCTCCTATTCGGGGAGAAAGATCCAGCAGAGGACCATTCGTCTCTGTGAGGAAGGTAATGCTGAAATCCATCTAACTGTAGGGGGACCCAGTGCAGTTAGAGGGATAGATGAGTGAGTAGTGAAGTGAAAGTTGAATTTGAAATATTTATACTGCTTACGCTGAATCAAAAGCTACCTTCAGACCTTGTTCTGAGTGATCACAGAGATGGAATTTGCTCATTATCCTGGCCACAACTCTGGGCGGATTTGGGGAATTTTAGGGGACTCCAAGGGTCTGACCTGTATGGCTAACCTGTATGGCTAAAGGGACACAACAAGATGCAAGAGGTATTTTCTGAGGTGCTCAGTTGATGAGTGACAAATGGACTTGGACCTGCTGTTGGCCTCTGTCTAACATCCTGCCAGCTCCAGGTCGTCAGCGGGATCTGCCAGGAAAAGTATCCAATCAGCAGTTCCCCAGCATCGGATAGGATTTTAGCATTTTCTATCTCAAAGGTCCCTGTGTATTGGGACTTGGAAATGTTCAATAATGAATCTCCATACCTCCAGAACATTTTCTGAGAGAAATTTCCAAAGCTTCAGACTGCTAGCAGGACTAAACTGCTTCAGGAATCGGCCTACTGTTTCTCATCAGTGGCTACAGTTTCAGTGGCCACCCACGCAGGGAAGAATTTTCTTCTTAAAAAGTGAATTTTCTGAGTTGGGACTTAGAAGAAATTTCAGATCTTTTCTTCAGGAAAATGACAAAGTTCCTTTCTGAAGTTTAACTTAGAAGCTTTTTTAACTTTTTAACTTCCAGGCATTTACTGGGACCACTCTACTCGCTGTATCAAACCCAGACTCCATCATAGTCAGCCTGAAATTGCACCACCGTCTAGCACAACCTTTAACTTCCATAGGTTGCTTTATTTTTCTTGGTGTCTTTTTGCCTTAAATCTATAAAATTTCATATTTCCAGTTCCCCTTTTGGATTTCTAATGTGTTGTGTCTCTGAATTTTAAACTGTTCTGTTATTTCTTAATGCTTTACACGTTTTCAATGATTTAACCCTGTCTGTTCTGTACCATAGCTATCAAGATTTGAGCTCAGATTTACAATATGGAAACTTTTGACTGGACCTAACTGGTTAGTAACACTATTGCTTGAGATGGACCACCATCCAATCCAATTTATAATTCACTAAATATCACAACTGAAGAGGTTCAGATTGGATTAAAGGGAAGCAGGGGGGGAGCCCTGGGCCCAGACAGGGTCCCAGTAGATGTCTATAAAGCTGCAACAGATCTATGGGTGCCCATTCTTACTAGGGTTTTTAATACAGCCACGACAGAGAGTATACCGCCCTTGTGGGGTTAATCTGTTATTATTCCTATTTATAAGAAAGGCAGTAAGTCAGAAGCAAAACTTACCACCGCTATATCGCTCCTAGATTTGTTAGTAAAAGTGATAAGTAAAGTATTATTAGTGAGATTAGAAGAGTGGGCAAATTAAAATGAGATAATCTCCCCAGCGCAATATGGTTTTAGGAAATGTTTAGGGACCATAGAGAAATTCATTAATTTGGAATAACTAATAGGCAAATATACGTGCGCCAAAGAAGGGAGATCATATCTATGCTTTGCAGATCATAGCAGCACTTTTGATTTAGGGTGGGCGTAATGTGCATAAGGGACCTACGCGGAGAGGCACGGAGATGGAACCAATCTCTGCACTCTCCGCATAGTTCCCTTATGCACATCCCGCCTCCCACCCCCTCCCGCCCGCAGTATTAAATACATCAAAAAATAAATGTTTAAATAACCTTACCTTATCGGCGGCGTCCCCGGGCTTCAAACCTCTTCCTGCGCTTCTTCTTCTGAGAACTGCGCATGCGCGGGAGCCCGCGCATGTGCATTCCTCGGCAGGAATGTGCATGCGCGGGCTCCCGCGCATGCCGCATGCCGCAAGGAAACTGATAATTAACAAAACAAAAACTTTTACTATGATATGCGTTCCTAAACCAAAGAAATTTAAAAAAAATTATATTGATAGCACCCTTGTAGAAATTGTTAACACTTTCTGCTACCTGGGAGTAACCTTTTCGGGCAGTGGGAATTGGACACATGAAATAACCAATGTTCGATCTAAGATGATTAAGAGCGCAAATGGGTTTTTTAGATTTGCATCAAAATTAGGCAATTGCCCGATGAAGGAAATGTTAGCAATATATAAGGCTAGATCTGTTGCCTCTGTCCTATATGGTGCAGGGGTGTTGGGCCATAACTGCAGCCAGATACTGCAGTGAGAAGAAAACTCATTTTTAAAACATCTCTTAAGTTTTCCTCCAACAGCGTCCACTGAAGTAATACATCTGATTGCTATGCGGCCGCTGTTGTTATGGAGATCTATCTGGGCCAAAGATGAAACTAATTTTGCGAAATCAATCATTAAGGACTGCCTCCTCTTGGATAAAAAAAATGTGTATTCCTTGTTTAAAATATATTAGTGACACATATAGTAAATTATTTAAGTTAAACATTGAAATGAACCCGGGGCAAGTGATTACCTTAACTAAAGAGGAAATTAAGGATGAATTTTTGACTTATAAAACAAAGGCCCGTAAGAGAGTGGTAGGGAAACAATCAACTTTTATATGTTACCAAATAATCGAATCTAGGAAGGGAGTCCAAGATTATCTGACTCAGGTGACTAATCCTACACATCATTTTGTATTGATTAGACTGAGACTAGGAATAGTATACCATCTAGTCGATTTTCCTGTGATGAAAATGTGTTACCTAGATTCTACCCCCTGCCCTTGTGACGGGCAATCCAAGCAAAGTACAATATACTCTATGCTCTTTTGTAGTTTTTATCTGTATTTTAGGCGTTATTATTTGAAACTACTTTTTATAAAATACAATTTGAGAACGCAAAAAGCTGCTATGAAATTACTTGCTGCCCTTAATGATCTCGGGATATGTTTTAATGTTGCATTATTTATTTTACAAGAAATAATATAAGATAAGGCATTGTCTTCTGATAATGTATCAACATGTATTTGAAATGGAGTGTTCTATGTGTAACGGTGACTGTTTTTAGAACTATATTTTAAACTTGTAATTGCTTTTATGGTTGTTTGTACATGCAGAAAAAAGCTTATATTGAATTGAATTCTTTTTCTTACACCTCATCATTAGGAAATTGTTGATTTTGAAAATGTCAGTGCAGTCTGTTTTGGTATAAGGCTTTATATTCCATCCCTGTCTTTGTACAAGCTGTTGTATTCCAGCCCCATACTGTTCTCATACATTCAATTACCATCCTTTACTAGTGCAAGACTTTTCCATTTTATTCCTGTCCTATCCAGGTGCTTGACATTTGTTACATTCCTAACCAGCCCTAGTGCAAGACTTTACATTCCATTCCCTTTGTCATCTTTTATGAATTCCTCCCTTCTACACACTTCCTGTTCCATTAAAGCCTTCCAGTTCTTCTAGTGATCCACTCTGTAAACAGATCCTGGCTTATGGATCTTTATGTGCTCTCTGCAGTACAGGGTCTCTGTAAAGGATCTTCCAAAGTTGAGGAGCAGGTAAAGGTTAATCCACTGGCATGGGTTACAAATAGCCTATATTTAGCACCTCTGGTTTACATATTCCTCTCTCTGTCAGGTCAGATTATTTGCAGCTGTCCTCATCATCCTGAAGATACACATTACCCCACAATTTGATTTCCACCATAGGATTTTGTTTGTTGTCCATCATGTTAACAGCCCACATCTCCTGCCTACATCAGTGTGATTGCATGGAAACTGGCTGGGGTAGGTTTTGATCATGGGAGCCTTCTTGTAAGGCATATAGGGCCATATGTATCAAAATTGTTTGTTGCGATTCTAGAAATGCGAATTTTAGCAAATCGCATTTTGAAAATCGCAAAACCCGATGTATATAAAAGATCACAAAATTTAAGCGAATCTCAAAGAATCGCAGATTAAAATGCGAATATCTATTTTTCGATTCCTTAATTGCGATTTTGCAGATAAGGAATCCCAATGTAGAGAATCTTCAATTCAGGTGCAGCTTGATGACATCACTACCAGGAAGTGTGACTGCCCATGCTGCACCTGGTTGCCAGAAGGTGAGTGAGAGGCTGGGGGGAGAGGGAAAGAACTGTGTACTGCCAGTCAGTGAAGGAGAAGTGGATCCACAGGAGTAAGATACGGTGCAGGGGGAGAATTTCCAAAAAAAGAAGCAGAAGTTTAGTGAGAGGGAGCAGGAGGTGCTCATTCAGGAAATGGTAGCCAGCCATGAGCTCCTGTTTGGGAAGAAATCCCTACATGTGCCAGGGGCACGTAAAAGGAAAATTTGGAATGATATCCAGGAGAAGGTGAATGCCATCGGTGTGACCCACCGCACTGTGAAGTACCTCCGCAATAGGTGGTACGACATGCGCCAAAGATCTAAGGAAAAGGTGGCAACACGGTTAGCTGAGGCGAAGAAGACTGGTGGGGGAACATCCACTGCAAGTGAGTCCACGCCCCTTGAGGAGTTGGTGGAGGGCACCCTTCAGCCAGAGAGTGTCAGTGGCGTGGCTGACCTGGACAGCTCCAACTCTCCAAACA
Organism: Triturus cristatus; assembly: GCF_964204655.1. Taxonomy (NCBI): domain Eukaryota; kingdom Metazoa; phylum Chordata; class Amphibia; order Caudata; family Salamandridae; genus Triturus; species Triturus cristatus. The sequence continues at coordinate 154,015,995 of NC_140583.1, forward strand.
CCAGACAAGGTAAGATGCATGGCATTACTCCCCTGATACATCACCACCTCACTCACACACTAAGGAAACATCCAGACATAAACAAAAATGCAACTCCAGCACATGTTAACAAGCACACCCAGCAATGCATTATGGGAGCTGTAGTCACATGCACCAAACAGTGGAGCAGTGAGACACAGGAAGGTAGATTCTGGATGAGTAATTCAAGGAATGCAAAAAACAGACAGCTAGTACTCATGTAACTCAAAATCTGAAAACTGTATTGCATGACCAGTGTGAGGCAGGACACCAAATTAATGTGTGCATTTACATTCACAGCACCACCTGAAACACAGGAAGTCATTTCTGAAGGTGAGGATGCAGCCAACAATGAGGACCAGGCAGGGTAAGAGGAGCAGGAGGAAGACAGACCAACAATCCCTGTGCCATGAAGACGGCGCCTCATAGTGCCACCACTTCCACTGCTGGAGGCAGGACCACAGGACACAAGTGGAGAATCCCAGCCAGTCCAGGGCCAGTGTGCAGTACAGCACAGAGCACAGTCCCTTGTCCATCCTAGTGAAGGAAGTTGGTCCAGACGCAGGGCACGGCCATCCACCAGCGCTGCTGCTGTGGATGAAGACACCGTGTTTGGCGGTCTTGAAGGCACCATGGTTAAAGTCCAGTGCCTGCAAGCAAAAGCATTAAGGTCAATACTGTGCCAGTTTGCCTCACACAACCACAACATGACCAAGATGAGGGATGGGTTCAGGGACATGACAGGTGCACTACAAGAACTGTGTTCCGAGCTGAGGAGAGAATGGGCAGCCAGGCGCAGGGAGAGACAACGTCTCCACAGCTGGCTGGTCATGTACACCAAGGCTGTCAACCGCCTGAGTACTGCCACGACCCTGCTGTCACGTCGCTGTGTAAGCATGCAGCATGAAATGGCTCACTGCTGGCAGGATGTTGCCAAGGGCCTGGTGCGGGTGACGCATGCCGTGGACCAGCTGCGGGTAGCTGCCACTGGTGGCACTGGACCCCTGAGCTCATTGAAGAGGGAGGATCAGTCCAGTAGGAGCTTCATCACTCCACCAATTCCCCAGGACAGACGGCAGAGTGTGCGGTAGGGGAGAACACACGATACCTCATGGGAGGGCAGTGGCCACCCTGAGAGAGGGGCAACAGGCCGTGCTGGCAGGAGATGAATTGGCATCAGTGGAACATGGCAATGGGTGAGACAACACATTGCATCTTGACTTATGTTCGTGCGACATCCTTGCACTGTGGCTCTAACATGTGCAAGCAATTTTGACACACATTAGGTGTACGTCAGGATGTGTGACAGATATGTTCCTGCCCCCAAGGAAATAAAAAACTGTTGTGCACCAATCTGTAGCATTGTGTCATCATTACTCACCTAGAAATAGTTCTGTGTGATCTCATCTTGTCTCAAGTGCCCGGCAGCCGCCCCGACACTACCTGCTGGACTGCACCGTAGAGCTGGGCCCTCCTCATTTGATGATTCGGAATCTGCGAGCTCCACTGGGGTGCCTTTCTTGGTGGCATTGTTGTGTAGCATGACACATGTGGCCACGATTTTGCAGCACATCTCGGGGCTGTACTGTAGCGCTCCTCCACTCTTATGGAGGCAGCGGAAAAGGCTCTTCAGGATCCAAATGTTCTCTCAATGGCACAGCATTTGGCTCCGTGGGCACTGTTATACCTCCGCTCCCCTGCAGTGGCTGGATTCAGGTACGGAGTCAGGATGTAGTCACGTACAGCATACACACTGTGACCTGCAGGGTGACATGAATTAGGTTAAACACTGTCCTGCCACTTCAGACCATTTACTGATTGTTTGTTTGAATGCCATGCATTTACCTAGCAGGTAGCCCTCACCAAACTCGCCATCTGTGAGTTGTCAGTTTATTCCACTGTGGGGAAACATGAATGAGTCATGTGTGTCCATTTCAGAGCCTTGTCTCGGATCCCTGCGTTGTGGAGGCGTGTGCATAGGGTGCGGTGGCAGACAGTGTCGAAGGCGGCTGATAGGTCGAGGAGGATGAGGGCTGCGGTTCCGCCGTTGTCCAGCAGGGCCCTGATGTCATCTGTAGCGGCGATGAGGGCAGTTTCGGTACTGTGGTTGCTGCGGAACCTGGACGGGGACAGGTGCAGGATGGTGTTCTCCTCGAGGTAGTGGGTCAGTTGTCTGTTGACGGTCTTCTCGATGACCTTTGCCGGGAACAGGAGCAGGGAGATGGGCCGGAAGTTCTTGAGGTCCCTCGGATCTGCCTTGGGTTTTTTGAGTAAGGTGTTGATCTCGGCGTGCTTTCAGCTCTCCGGGAAGGTCGCGGTCTCGAAGGAGATGTTGATGGCATTGCGGAGATGGGGTGCGATGGTGGCGCTGGCTTTGTTGAAGATGTGGTGTGGGCATGAGTCTGACAGAGAGCCGGAGTGGATGGTGTTCATGATTTTGATGGTGTCATTGTCGTTTATGTTGGTCCAGGTGAGCAGGGGATCGATGTGGGTGGTGGCCGTGGGGTCAGAGGTCTCGGTGGCTGTCGGCGCAGTCAGGTTGTTGAAGCTGTCATGGATGTCTTCGATCTTGCGATGGAAGACGGTGGCAAGGGAGTCGCACAGGTCTTGCAATGGTGGGATGTCGTTGGTATTGGAGCTAGGGTTGGAGAGTTCCTTCACGATGTTGAAGAGCTCTTTGCTGTTGTGCGCGTTGCTGTCTAGGCTGTCCTTGAAGGAGGCCCTTTTGGCGGATCTGATGAGGTGATGGTGTCTGCGGATGGCGTTCTTGTGGGCTGCGTAGCTGTACAGAGTCTGTTCGCTGTGTTTTCGTCTCTAGTTTTCGGCAGGTTTGCTTGGAGGCCTGGAGGTCAGCAGTGAACCAGCTGGCTTTCTTGTTGGTGCAACTGCTGGAGGGTTTCTTGATCGGGGCGAGAGTGTTGGTGCAGTCGTCGATCCACTGTCTGAGGTTGCGGGTGGCAGTGTTGGTGGGGTCGACGGGTGGGCTTCGGGCGAGGGTGGTGTTTAGCTGGTGTTCGGTGACTTTGTTCCAGCTGCGGCGGGGGATCTGTTGAGTGCGGTGGTGCGTGGTGGGTTTCCGGAAGGTGACGTGGATGCAGCGATGGTCAGTCCAGTGGGGTTCGGTGGTGTGGCTGAAGGTGACGTGCGTGCTTGCAGAAAAGATGGGGCCAAGCGTGTGGCCGGCAGAGTGGGTGGCTGTTGTGATGATCTGTCTGAGTCCGAGGTTGGCGAGGTTATCAATCAGGGTGGTGGAGTTGGTGTCGTTATTGTTCTCGAGGTGGAAGTTCAGGTCGCAGAGGAGGATGTAGTCTGTGGAGGCAAGGGTGTACGTGCTGATGAAGTCGGCGATTGAGTCACTGAACTGTGGCCGGGGGCAGGGGAGTCTGTAGACGAGGGTTCCTCTGAGGGTGGTGTTGGGATCAGTGTGGATCTGGAAGTGTAGGTGTTCGGCAGTGCTGAGGGTGTCGTCGGTGCTGGTCGAGACTCTGAGGGTGTTTCTGTGGACAATGGCGATTCCTCCTCCTGTTCCGTTGGTGCGGTCCCTGCGAGTGATCTTGTAGCCGTAAGGGATGGCTATGGCGATGTCGGGTGCCGAGGAGATGTCTGGGGAGGTGGAGTCGAGTAGGTCCCAGAGTTTGACGGAGTGTTTGCGGGCGGAGCGGGTGTTGAGTAGAATGCATCTGAGTCGGTTGCGTCCTTTCTCGGTGGGTGGTTTGGTGGCTCAGAGGCTGGTGAAGCTGCAGCTCCGGCAGGAGATGGGTCCTTGGGTGCGCTTCGGGGCTGCCAGGAAGCAGGTGTGTGATCGTCCGGTGTTGAGTGCGTGGAGGGTGTTGGCATCATAGCAGTGTCAGGCGTCGTGGCGTTTGCGGGGGCCAGGGGGTCTGGCGCTGGGCGCAGTCCAGTTCACATGGATCTCCTCCTCTGTCAGCTGGAACAGGGTGATGCCAACTCTGAAGATCCTTTCCTGGCATCTCCGTCTCTGTGCAGAAGCTCAGATTCGCAGTCTCCTGGCGATCATACAGCCCAGCCATTGTGAAACCCCCTGTAGCATTGTGGGCCTGTTTAAATAGGTTGCACCTGGGTACCACCTGCTCAGAGTTGGTGGTAATTGCGATGTGCAAAATTGTGAATTTCGCATATTCGCAATTTGCGAATTTTACATGCATCTCATTTAGCGAATTCGCTATTGGCGAGCAGGTTATTAGCAAATATCGCAAATGACGTCTCGCTGAATTGGCGTAGGGCAGCACACAACTCATTTTGCTGAGCTGCTCTATGCCAATTTGAAAGGATAGAAATGCACTGCATTTACAAGATACAGTGCATTCCTATCCTTTCAGCCAGTGCCAAATCATTAATTGCAGACGTGCGCCAATGCAGGCATCTTTGCACCATGGTGCAAGGTGTCTGTGTTGTTGGAATGATTATATTTGCGCAGGAAGGGACACCGTCCGGCATAAAAACAATCACAAGAGGTGTTTTCCTCTCTCCATGTGTGCTGCAGAATGCAGAATGCAGCGCACAAGGAAAGAGGAAGAAACGAGGAGAAATGTAAACATTTCTTCTCGCTATGTCTGCTCTGGGGAGGCATATTTTTTTCCGCACTGCCCCAGATTCACTCTATGTTGTAAATCTGGGGCAGTGTCAGAATCCATGGGTGTTGCATGGGAACACCCACAGCAACACCCATGGCGCGCCTCCCTGCCGGAATATAAGGCAACGCAGCGACTTGTGCTGCGTGATCTTTCACCTTATCTACAAGAACAAGAAAAGCCATGCAGGGTGACTTTACGGGGTCTTGTAGATATGGGCCTGCACTGAACACCACCGGAGCATCAAAAAAATGTGATGTTCCAGTGGCGCAAGGGGCTTGTAAATATGCCCCAAGTATTTAATCTCAAATCACAGTTGTGCTGCACTGAGCTGTGTGAGGGTAGCTGGCTCTAACTTTCTTGTCTCCTGTGCTAAGCACAAGTTTGCTGATCTGAACTGAGTTGCTGAGTTTTTCAGTTGTCATTGATGGTTCTGTTATCAGTGTGGGAGGTGGGAAGAAAGGGGTTTGGTTTTATTTCCAATTTTGGTTTGGTGGCATTTACTGAGGAGCAAGGTAGCTGGAACTACCCCTCTTCATTACCCCACTGTTAATGGATATTTGGATCACGTTGTTTAATCTGTGCTATGTTTCTCTTTTCTGATGACACATATAATCAAGTGTATGACATGTAATGTACAAGAACTTGGTAACTCTAAAAATGTAGATTGATACTCGCATATTTAGAAAGACACTGGGCAGAAGTGGCTTTTCTTCAAGCAATGTCTGTGATACTTTGTGACAGGGCTAACTTTGTGCATCACTGGGGAACCACAAATCACTTTGCTTCCTATAGCTCATACATGGCTAAAGTTGTGAACTTAATCCATAAAACATTGGCTTGTTCATTTAATTATATTCATTGAGACTCTTTGGACAGATTCATTTATCTAGCTGGCTTACTTTGTGACTTTGACGTCACAGTCATAAACACCTACACACCTAACTTCGACTTCTAAAGTTTTTCGAGGACATTATGCACCATTATCGTAGACATGGTGACATAAGTGTTATTTGGGGGTTAAAGCTTTATCCTAGTTCTTAATTCAGAACTCGATTGCAGACACAGAGACATGACTAGCGCCCTCAGTACAGCACACACCTTGCAATAAATCCTTGTGCATGATGCCTTAGTGGATGTATGGTGTGAGGTGCGTGGGGCAGGCAAAGTCCTACTCATAGTATTCCGCTGTCCACAAGACATATTTGAGGACTGATTTCTTGCTTCAGTCCCCCAAGGAGGTCCCCTGGGTCCAGTCTCTTGAGTACTAACCCTGCAAATTATCTGACACATCATCTGTTGTACTTGCCATTATGTTACCCGACTTACTATAAAGACATGAACCTTGGGTGTTGCCATCAGCAGCATTAAGGGGCGCAGTATTCATAGCAAAGGGGGCGGGCCATCGATGAATATTTTGTACAGAATTTTGTACAGAATGTAGGGTCATTTGCCTCTTATCAAACTATCTCAGAAGCATTTAAACTTTACATATGAGGGAATGCAAACTCAGAGCATACAGATTCCTCAAATCCATGCGGACCCGGCTTCGGAGTCTCAAGAGGCAGTTAAATGTAGCTTAACAATGATACAATATCTCTCACAGTACCTTTTTGGCAGAATTTAGAGAAACACCCTACCTTGGGAAACATACCTGGGCTGGGAGATATGTGGAGGGGGATTGTCCTCTTGCTCATACTGAAAGAGGTGCAACCAAGAATGGTGGTTCAATCCCTGTTTACAGCCAACGGAGAACCCATTTTGGGAAATGGTTTCATAGTACAGGCATTCTAGTGTTTTAACCAAACACTATATACGCATGTGATAACACTACCCTAGGACCACCAAGAAGATTTTATGGATGACAAAACCCACCATGGGCGGGGGGAGGCAAGCAGGAATTTTTACTCTCCCCATCATGCTGCAGAAGGTACTGAAGGTTATAGACAGTCTGGTGGGTGGCAGGTCCCTCAGCAATAACGGGTTAAGACTTAAGGCACATGTATTAACAGTTTGTCCTAAATTAAATTGAGTAGTGCACAGTGATTTATAAACTTACAACAGATATGAAGAGAAAATCTGTCTAATTATTGATTAGAAATAGCTGAACTGTCTTGTACCAGTCTCCCCTCGTTGTCATGAGATTAGCGCACATGCAATGCTAGTCTGAAACTTGAGTGAGGTTTGGTGATGTCATAGTGTGAATGATGCTTTTCTCACAGTGACTTATTCAGCATAAGCAGTAACAACATTTGTGGACGTGATTTAAGATACCAGTATCTTGCTGTTTTCCATAGTGCAAGATTACAGGTTGCTGGTCTCTTTCGATTCAATTTACTAATATGATCTGTAGATTTTTTGTGGATTTTATTGATCGGGATTTTGTCCCAGCATAAGATAAGATAGATGTTTAATGGGCTGTTATGTTTCCATAAGTAAAAATATGTTATTGTAGATTTTAATTAGCCCTAATATAAGATGACTTTTTAATGTTACACTACTTGCCAGAACTTTATCAAATAGTTATTTAACTTATGAGTTGTAATGCTATTTGATGTTGGAAAGTAAACTCTTACTTGTGAGAGACCACTGCATTTGTTGAATGATGTGGGAGAGATGATGCAATGTGCGACACATTTCTCTGTTGGCAGATTCCTCTGTATGTGAGATTTGGGATTTCATTTTAGTGAACCTGGGAGCTTTTCATGTAGTTGTTGCATTTACATATGTCTATTACAGGTATGGAGTTCTGTCTCTCAGGTTTGACCACCTTAGCTGAGATTGGTTGGGTTCACAAGAATCCTCTATGGAATTCAGTTATTCATGTTGGTGGTATTTTTATTGCCAGTGCCCTATCCTACCAGGGGGTAAGTCCTGTGGGCCTAATTCACAAAGGTAAACTTACACTTTTATGTAGGTTAACACTTTTTTCAGTATTGATAAGACTTCATTTTAATAGTAAGTTTACAAGTGCGAAGACTTTGCAATTGGGTCGGAGAACTTCGCACATAAAAAGATTGGTCTGTCCTATCTTTTTATATGCGGTGTACTCGGCCCCGATTTCAGAGTCTCCGCACATGTAAACTTTCACAAAGTGTAACTTTACATTTGTAAATCTGGCCCTGTATTTTTAAAAGTGACATTCTGTAGTGCTTCCACTGCTACAAAGTCTTCAGATAATGAAGACAATAAAGTGCATTTTTAAACAACTCAACCACTTTTTTTATTGACTTACCCGATGTATATTTTTTAGTAGGTGAAGTGTGTAATTCGCTGTGGTCATCCTCACATTTACAGGACACTGGGGTACGCTATCTTGTCTTGATTTTCAATTTTCAAATTATTTCTGAAGGTCACAGCTGGGCAGTAGCCGGCTTTACACTGTGCAATTGGACAATGTGATTACTGAAGCACCATGCACAGTGGAGGGTGTACTCACTTCTAAGGCAGAAAATAACAGGATGATACCTTTAAGTGGGGGCCAGTGAAGAGTCACACAGACCGATTCACAAAGGTAAACTTGTACCTGAAGTCTAAGTTTAGGCCTGAAGTCTAAACTTAGACTTTAGGTCCGCAGGAGTCCACAGAGCTGGCTATTGCCAACATCCATATGTGAGAGTACAAGAGCGTGAACTGCAGTTCTGAAGTTGTTTTCTGGAAGGATCAGGTTCACTTTCTTTAGTAGCGAGTGCTGGTACCAAGCAATGTGTACAGTGAGGGAGAGCTTGGTATTACATTTATTTGAGAGCAGGTACCAAGCTGTCTTTTTTTTTCTTGGCAATGTGTCATTTGAGGTAGAGCTTGGTGTCACTGGTGCTTCGGGCACTGATATCAGTATTTGGTTTTCTTGGCAGTGTGTTCCTTGGTTTGTGTCAAGGGTGATGTCATGTGACTTGACTCTGTTCGAGAATTGGGCTTTGAATCTAGCCAGGACCATCTCATTGGGCCAGGTTTAGTCTAGTTGTTGCTTGTTGTTTTGGGAAATAGGACAAATTTGCTTTGGTGAGGTTAAAACCTTGTAACTCCACCAGCCAAGGCTTGTAAATATCAGGCTGGTGTGGTACCATGTGGTGTTGTGAATTAGTTTTCATAAAATATACCTGCAGCTGTTTTCAATGAAATGAAAATAGAAAATAAATATGTGCAAAATTAACTATTGCAGTCTTAAACATAAATTTATCCCAACACCAGCACCTCATTTGAGTCCTGAAACTGTTATAGGAATTCCAGGGCTCAGCATCAGAGGGGGTGGGTGTGTTGAAGGTATGGAAGTCCTATTTGAGCCTGTATAATACCAAAAGAAATGGTCTTTCTAAACAAAACTATCCAGCAGGCTACTTGTCTAGGATTCCAAAAAATTATGGATTTGAAGAAACCTTCTATTCCAAAAGTCAATCTGACTATGTTTAATAATTGGCAACTTCTAATGAATATTTCTGAATCTGATATAAAAATATGATATAGAATGAATGCTGTAATTCAACACAATTCTCTGTTGAAGATTGGCCTTATGATCCAATCATTCTAATACAATCATGCAGCATTTTCTTTGTAAAACTCCTGGACCTAAACTTAATCATCCTGATCCAAGTTATAATACACAAATGCCTGTAGTGGTTACCACATACAGTGTAGGCAAGTTATGGCAAAGATAGCTAGAACACTCTAGTCTCTTAGCTGCAAAAGAACTCTTCTCCTCCATTAATAAATATATTAATTTTTCTGACTTTCTTTTAAGGCCATTCTTTTAGGGCCATGTCCTTTAAGAAATAAAAGATTCCTTGCCACAGGAATGTATTCCATCTACAATGGATTAAATAAATATTCTGAAAAAGAAGAGTTGCAGAAAGAATAGGTAAATAGGTTAGGAAAACATACATTTTTTAAAGATATCGACAGTGGCATGGCCAAAAGAGAGTACTCGCTATATAACATTCTGTCCTCAGCCTTAGATCTCATGAAAGGTGAGGTGTCAGCTTTCTTTAAAGCTTGGTAAAACATCAAAGAAGACACTGTAAAGCCATGAAAGAGCCTCTACCACAGCAGTTGAGATCTGCCAAATGAGAACATGGAGATAAACTGACTATTTTCACTGATGGACATGGAAAAGAAGGCAGAACACAAATCTACCACTGTAAACCACTTATCATGTGCCAGGAAAAAGGAAACAATGTTAGTATGTAAGCTTCTAATATTGAACACACACAAGAGTACATCTGGTAAACAGAGGGGTATTATTGTACATGAGAAAATGCTTTCTTCAGGACAAGAACCCTCACCCACCTGAGGGTGGCATGCTTCATCAATGTGTTCCCTTCACACACCAGGACCAAATGGTACCTGGTTTGGGCTACAAATCTCTGATGGAGAGGAGCAGAGGTGTTTTCCGTTTTAAATGAGCGCTACATATGGGTTCGAGGCAGAGTGATATGTATAATGTGGTAAGTTTAAATAATTTCCGGGTAGGCTGAATGTAAGTTTTATTCTAGGTCACCCAGCGGATAGGATTAAAAGAATATGCTCCCTTCACGAAAACGGCAGCACGTTTCTCAACTTAAATGAGCAAATTTGCCCAAACCGAAATGGCCGCTGTGATCTCTCAAGATCACGGTGAACCAATCAGCGGCTTCCTTTACTTAGACTCAGATCGAGTGTTGTGTTTTTTCATTAAACCACCATGCTAGCTGACCTCGGACTTCAGCACGAGCCCTGACACGAGCTACTTTCTTCCATGCTCATGCTGAATCACACGCTCAGCCAATTGTAAGGCAGATTTACACAGAATGCACTAAAACACTTGAACTAATGTTTTCCTTACTCCAGAACGCCCCTTAATTTAACAATTGCTTAATCTAAACATTTCTCGTACAAAAATTATTTCTCACAAAACCACAAGCACGACGCTCGGATATCCTTGCTTACAACTACCAACCAATACTCTGAAAACGCAATAATCATTATTCTACTAAAAACACCCTGCTTCTGAAAATTAGACACCTCCAACCATTCCCAAATACTCTCACACTATGAAAGTACCATAAACATACATAACAAAAGGTACATATCTGAACAGGAGCAGCATTTAAAAGAGGAGGAGAGTTCTATGCTACAGACTTTTAGTGCTTATTAAGACTCCAGTTCTGGATTTTTTCTTGGTTGGAAAGGTCTTTGAAGGTGCTGCTGGCAGGAGTAGCAAATAAAACATTATGCATAATGGTAGCCCTCCAGACTTGTAATAATATTTGGAAAAATGCTCCCCTTAAAAGTTCGACATGCTTTTGCTCAAGAGTGTCCTATCTCTGCTTGAGAGTGAGGGGAATTTCCATTTTGAGGGTAAGATTGCTCATCGCTCCCCTTCTATTACTAGTGTGTACATTGGTGGTGGGCACTTTGTCACTCAGGTCTACAAACAATACTTTGGTAGTGGACTTGTGTTTATTGATATGTTTTTTGAATGCTTTCAAATGTTGTCCTTTGTCTCTTTACAATATAGTTTGATGGTGGACCCAAATGACAAATAAATTGTGGGCCATTTCTGTATCACCTGGCTTACTATCAATAGGCCAGCACCGGGTTTTATATTTATGTTTGTTATCACAGAGTGACTGTACCAACTGATCCTGATGAATGCCCCTGAACCCTGAGTCGGTTCACTCTAAGGCAGAAACATGATGACCCTTTTTAAGGGGAGTATTTCTTCTAAATTCCCCTTCACGTTTCTTTTATTCATATCTACTAGGGCACCAAAATGAAACTTACATTTAGGCTACCAGGAGGTAGTTAGATTCACAATATTATATACATAGCACTCTGCCTCTCACCCATACGCAGCGCTCATCTAAAACTGAATACACCTCAGCTCCTCTCCGTTGGAGCTGTTGCCTACAACAGGTACCATTTGGTCCTGAGGAGAGCACTCAATGATGAAGCATGCCACCCTGACGTAGGTGAGGGTTCTTGTCCTGAGGAAAGCATTTTCTCATGTACAATAATACCCCTCTGTTAACCAGATGTACTCTTTGGTGTGTTCATTTGTTAGGGAGTAGTACATATCTGATTTGGTTAATCACTCCGAATGGACCCCTTTTGTGTATTTAAACTAGGAATATTTACAATAATTATGGCTCTCAAATCTTGGACAGATCTGTACACATTGGGCTTTCCAGCTTTTTCAATAGCACGTAAAGGAATACTCCTGCTAACAATCAGTATCTGTTAGACCTGGCAGCCTTAGGGTTGTCTTACCCCCAAACCTTTTGTCTGATTCCCTCCATTATTTTGCTGACATTTGCTTTTGTTAGCCTTAGGACTCTGTGCACTTTACTACTGCAAACCAGTGCTAAAGGGTTTGTGCTCACTCCCTTAAACATGGTAAAATTGCTTTTACACCTTATTGGCATCTTTAATTTACTTTTAAGTCCCTATGTCTAGTGGTATACTATATACCCAGGGCCTGTAAGTAAATGGTACCATTGGTTCTGCAGCACTTATTATGCCACTCACTCAACTAGCTCCTTGAAGAATGTCTCAGGTCTGCCATTGCAGCCGGAATGCAGTTTTAACATGCCAATTCTATTTGCCAATATTCTCCCCTTGCCAAGCCAAAAACACAACTTGTGATTGCTATTCTCCTAATACCATGAATAGAGAATCTGGATTTAATTAAAGACACGGAGACTGACATTATGCATATTTCTTTTAATGCAGTCCAAGCAGCTGCATACTTCACAATATAAGAAGGTTCCAGAACAGAACATTATGAACAGATAAAAGGCATGAGCCATCAACAATCTGCCTCTTTTAAATGTGGTAAACAAGAGAATAAGTCCACATTTTTTAAAACTCCTAAACGATTTTCAGGCGGTCAGCTCGATGGAGAAAGATAAACGAAGGAGGTTCCAAAGGTCAGACGCCTCGCAGTTATGAAGGGTTACCGGAAAAGAGAGAGAAATGAATACCTCCAGGAAAAAAAACACGTAGTATAAAATTTAACAAGTTATTAAATTAATTATAAGATATTTCTAACAGAGGTAATAGTAATAAACATTATATTCACTGTAGGTCCCTGACTATCAAGGGCGGGACAGGTGGGATAATGTTAGCCTCCGTGTCTTTAATGAAATCCAGATTCTCTAGCCATGATAATTTTAGAATCGCAATTTCATTACAAGAACGGATGCTACATTATGCATGTTGGTAGCTATATAAGACTACATCAGACATGTGTTCGATAGGTTTGCAATAGTGCCTTGCAAAGGTGTAAGCATTCGACCAATCGTCCGCTTTAAAAATATCATCCAACTTACTTCCAGACCAGAGAGATTTACTGGCCATAGCACCTCTAAGAGAGTGAGCTTGAAATTTCTTTTAGCCAATACCTTCTAAATTCATGACAGTTTTAATCCATCTGGCAATAGAGGTCGAGGTTATAACTTTATGGGGTTTAACAAAGGATATAAGTAACTGGTTTACACCCTGGGCACGAAGACCAGACATTCTGCGATCATACTCTCTCATGCAATCCACTACACAAAGTTTTGGGCATAAATCAAAATGTGGATAAAAGATTGAATCAGACATAGTCTTAGTTCTTCTGTATAACTCGAATTTGACACCAAACATGTTATAGGATCTAATGGTGACTTCTAGGGCTTTAACATCAGAAACCCTTTGGCAGGAGATTAGGCATAGCAGAGTTGCAAGCTTGATGGAAAGATTTTTTCTATTCAGGAGAGAATTATCTGTCCAGTTAGTGAAAAAATCTAGAATTAGCTTAACGTCCCAGAGACTCTCGTATTTGGGTTTCATTTCATTTTTCATTTATTCCACTTGTAACGCGCTCGGCTACTTAAGAGTGTTCCGGCACGAACCGGAAGGGGGGGGAGAGACAATCAGGCAAAAAGGAATGTTTTAAGCTTTTTCTTAAAAACTGCGAGCTCCTGAGTAAGGCGAAGATCAAGAGGGAGGGCATTCCAGGCCCTGCTGGCTCTGACCACCAAAGAGCCACCCCCAATCCTCTGAAGTTTATAGCGAGGGACCAAAGCCAGACGGAGAGCCGATGAGCGCAATACCCTTGCAGGGGCATAAAAGGCAAAACGCCTTTGAAGGTAGAGCGGGCCCTGACCATGAAGAGCACGATGGGCCAGGACCAGAGATTTAAATTTGATCCTGGCCGCAATAGGTAACCAGTGTAGCGAGTACAAGTGAGCAGTGACGCTCGACCTGGATGAAATACCTAAGACTAGCCTGGCCGCCGTGTTCTGGACCACCTGCAGTTTCTTAATCATATAACCAGGTGATCCAGCAAACAAGGAATTGGCATAGTCTAGCCGAGAAAGAATCAGCGCACATGTCACTGTTACTCTGGCTGCATGCGGGATAAGCGGGAAAAGGTTCCTAAGGGTTTTAATAAGACCAAAGCAACAGCCGGCCGTTTTCTTGATATGAGTAGAAAACGAGAGATTCTCCTCAAACCATACACCCAAGTTCTTGGTGGGCTGTCCTTCCGAGAAGGGAGGAGGAAGCTCCTGAGGCCACAGCTGTTGACGAAAGTCAGTTGGAAAAGCGCCAAAGAGCAAGATCTCAGATTTCTGCTCATTACACTTGAGCTGAGCATCAGCCAGCCAAGCGAAGATGGTGCGTAGGCACTGTTGAGCGGCCAGGACAGAGCTAGAGGCCTTATCCCACGTAAAGAGTAGCTGGGTGTCATCAGCATAAGCCAGAACCTTGGCACCAAGATCTTCTGCTAGATGAATCAATGGCGTGACATAAATATTAAAAAGCAAAGGGCTAAGGGCAGAGCCCTGCGGGACTCCCGTAGTGACCAAATGAGAGGAGGAATGAAACGGAGGGATCCAGATCTGTTCAGCCCTTTCCTCAAGAAAAGACCTAAGCCAGCCCCACACGGCCCCAGAAACACCAATCTCAGTGAGGCGGGTCATCAAAAGGTTGTGTGGGACCGTATCGAAGGCCGCCGAGAGGTCCAGCAGGATCAAGGCTGCTCTGCCCCCAGCATCCAGACATGTTCGTACAGCCTCAGCCACCTCAACTAAAACCGTCTCGGTGCAGTGGCCTGTCCGGAACCCCGATTGCGCTTGATGTAAAATACCCTCCGTCTCCACGAAATCCGACAGCTGTTTATGCACCACCTTCTCACAGACCTTAGCAATAGCTGGCAGGAGGGAGATGGGGCGATAATTGGCCGGATTGAGCGGGTCCAAGGAAGGTTTCTTCAGCAAAGGAAGAATCTTAGCCTGCTTCCAGACCTGAGGAACCGCCGTAGACTGTAGGGAGAGGTTAATAATCAGGTTAACCTCCAGGTAGATACTATCAGCTGCCTCTGCTAAGAATCTGGCCGGGCATGCATCAGCTGGGGATCCCGATTTAAGCCCTTTAAGGATTTTTAGAGTTTCCAAAGGGGGGACAGGGATGAAAGTAGACAATGAGGTGGAAGGAGTGATCAGGTCATTCCGTGCGCCAGCCCGCGCACTACTGACAGGGGAAAAGGACGCCTGAATGGCCAAGATTTTATCTCTAAAAAACCCAGACAGGGTGTTGCACCAATCAAAGGAAGAGGGTGTAGCACTTTTCTGGGCCAGTGGGGAGGTAAAGCTCTGGACTATGGCAAAGATTTCTTTGGAATTATTCCTAGCCGCATCAATGCGGGCCGCATAGAACTGGCTTTTAGCCGCAAAAATGGCGTCATAATAAGATCTTTGCAAAGCTCGAAGTCTTGTTTTTGCCACAGTGCAGTAATTGCTCTTCCGCCACACTCGCTCCAAAATTTTGCATTCATGTTTAAGAGCTTTAAGAGCCGGAGTAAACCAAGGTTTAGATGGGGATGCTCTGGCCGGTCTGATGGGTCGACGGGAGGTGATTGAGTTCACTGCTTTGGACATCCAATCCGTAAATCCAGACATACACTCCTCCAAACCCCCGGACATTACCGGCCTGGTAGAATCTAAGGCCTGCACAAGATCCTGGGGGTCAATTTTCCCCAGAACAGGCTTCGAGAAGCCAGGCACCCAGGCCTCTGTCCTGGAGACTGTCCAGGAGAAGTACGAGATATAGTGATCCGACCACGTCAGAGGGAGAGGATCATCTACCAAGATGGGGAAGTTGGAGCAAATAGGGTCCAATAGATGACCAGCCTGATGAGTTGGCAGGCGGACATGCTGGACAAGTTGAGCCGTAGCAAGATTATCCAACATGTCCGTCACCTCCCTCTCATCAGGCATATCCAAATGAAAGTTCAGATCTCCCAGCACCAAGTAATGAGAGAACCTGACCGCCCTAGCAGTAAGGGCATCTCCCCAAGTTTGGAGAAAGGAACCAAAAGGGCCCGGTGGCCGATAAATCAGGGAGGCCCCAAGAGTGAAATGAGCTGATAGTCGAACACTAAAGTCCAGTGCCTCGCAGCCGGCCCAGTCCTGGGAGTCGCCCACAAAAAGGTCCCAGCAATCTTTATAGATGACAGCAACACCTCCCCCTCTTGACCCTTGGCGATCCACTCTCAGAATCTTATAGCCCATTGGGGTCGCCAATGCGACTATGGGGGCGGCGGAAGAATCAAGCCAGGTCTCAGTGAGAAACAGCATATCTAAGGCCCCATCCTCCAGCAGCCCATAAACTACCGCGTGATGTTGTTTTAATGAGCGGACATTAACTGCGGACTTAAAGCTGCACCGAGTTAGCTCTCCCCTTAGGACAAGGGATTGTATTAGAGGGAGTAGCACAGCCCAGCCCTAACTGGAAGCCGCAAGACCTGCAGGATCCTAGAGGTATTGCTGTCACATCCCACAGATGAGAATGTCGGCAGACCGCCACATCCAAGCCCCTGAGAGCAGCGCCAGAGTATACCGCGCGACCAGCAGCTACAGGGGAGAACAGAGATCGCGAGGCAACCTTTCTGGCGCTGGTCGCCAACGGGGCGCGGACGGGCTTGCCTTAGGCGCGCCTTTGGCGCGCCAGCGACGCGCATTAAATGCGTCCCGGTGAAGAAAAGCTAGCGCGCTGACCTGCGCCTGTGGCAAGATGGCGTCGCGAGGGAAGGAAACCTTCTTAGATTAATGCTTTTCATTACTCTGCAAACAATTACATTTTTACCTACCGTTGACAAGGACATGGCCAGCAGAGATAGCCGATCTATAGCAGTTGATAGTTTTATAGCTGAGACCCCTTTCAAACTGTTCAACAAGGAAGTTTGCTATGTCAACAATACGTGCCTCCAAGGAATCGAGGTTCCTTTCCAGGTACCAACGTACCTAGCTTCTCCATATGTTGTTATATCTATAGTTAGTGCCTAGGGCCCAAGACTCTCTGAGGAGAGTTGCAGCTGTCGACAGAAGCCCTGAGATTTCATTGGATCTCCTGTCACTCTCCAGGCAAGAAGGGTTTAACTCCCGGTCTGAACTAGGGGGTGAACTCCTCCGTCTATGTCTGTTAGAAGATTCTCTTGGGTAGGATTTAAGAAGGGGGGATTGCAAGCTAGTTCTATAGTTGTGGGGAATCAGGCCTGAAGGGAGTTATTAGGACAAGGTAGCACTGGTCCTGTCTCACTTTCTGTAGAACTCTCTGGATCATGGCAAAGGGAGGGAAGGTGTACGCTTTGACTCCTTTCCAAGACTGTAGGAAGGCGTTCACTGCCAGAGCACCCGGGTCGGACATCCAGCTGAAGTATTTCTCCAATTGAAAGGTTAGTCTGCTCGCAGAGAGGTCTATCTCTAGGAAACCCCAAATCTTATTCAAGGATCTGAACACTGAAACATTAAGTTTCCAATCGCTGTAATCTAGCAGGAACCTCGAGTTCCAGTCTGCAGATATGTTCATTTTCCCCGGGAGGTATTCCGCTCTGAGAGCGATCTTCTGTTCCAGACAGAACATCCAAAGTTTTTTGGCTAAGTTCGATATGTCCATGGATTTTGTACCTCCCAGACGATTTATATAGGCTGTCCATCTTTAAGATGACTGATCTGCCTTGAAGACAATGTCTGAAGCTCATCAAGGTGTAAAGATCAGCTGTTAGTTCCAAGTAATTTATGTAATTTATGTTGTGAGAGGACTCCTCTTGTGACCAGATACCACCAGTGTTCTGGTTGAGAAGGCAAGCTCCCCAGCCATGAAGGCTCGCGCCTGCTTCTAAAACAAACTCTGGTATTGAACCAAAGATTGCTTTGCCATTCCACGTGTCTAGGTTCTCGAGCCACCAGGCTAGTTCCGATTTGGCTTCCTGATCTAGCGTAATGCATTCCCTGTACAAAAGGCCAGATCTTACGGCTCTCGCTTTTACCCTTTGGAGAGCCTGATAGTTTAGGGGGCCCGGAAAGATGGCTTGGATGGAGGGGGAGAGGAGCCCCAGTAGTCTGGCTAGCTCCCTCAAAGATAGACTTTCTTATTTCCTTCCTGATTTTGGTTATTTTCATGGAAGGGAGGAAAAGGAGACATCTCAATATATCTACCGTGAAACCTAGGAACTCCAGAGTTCTGGAAGGAGTCAAAATTGATTTTTCTTTGTTTATGAAGAACCCTAAGCTTTGTAGGAGGCCCATAACAGTTTTCAGGTCTTGGACTATTTGTGAAAGGGCTTGGGACATTATAAGGATGTCGTCTAAGTATATGATCAGGCGAATACCTCTTTTTCTTAGGGATGAGGCGATTGCTCTCATGACCTTGGTGAAACACCAAGAGGCAGAAGATAGTCCGAAGGGAAGTGCTTGGAATTGGCATAGGTGGTTTTTCCACATGAATTGGAGTAAGGGTTGGTGGATTGTGGCCATTGGGATGGTGAAATAAGCGTCTTTTAAGACCAGTTTGACTAGCCAGTCTCCCTCTAATAGTAGATCTCTCAGAAGGTGGTTGCCCTCCATCTTGAAGTGCCTGTGAACCAAATATTTGTTTGGTTCTCTTAAATTTATTACGGGTCTCCAACCCTTGTCCTTTTTTTGCACAAGAAAGATTGTGCTTATAAATCTCAAGGCTTCCAGTGGAACCTCTATTATCGCTCCTTTCTGAAGCATGGAGGAGATCTCCTCCTCTACTATTTTCTGTTGATCTAGAGAGAGAGAGGGATGTTTCTTGGGAAAGAGGTTTGTGTAGGGGTTTTTGTAAAGTCTATCATGAATCCCTTGACGGTGTTTAAGATCCATGGGTCTTGAGTGATCAATCCCTATTTCTGTTAATTTGAGTCTGCCTCCTACCTTTGGGGGAAAGAAGGGGAAGGGGGAGGGGAAGAGTACTCACTTGGTGCGTTGCTGTTGTAGGGTCCACGTAATCTAAACCCTCTGTTGCTGCTGATAACCTCTTCCATAGCCATGGGATCTTGAGAAGGGCTTTTGAAAGAAACGGCCGGAAGAGAGGCCCTTTCTTCCGGCCCGGCCAAAAAGGTTAGGGTTAAACACTTTCTGCATATTTTGCTGGGCCTTATTCAAGGCTGTAAATGTAGACACGTACTTTCCCAGAGATTTTATAAGATCTTCTCCAAAAAGTAACCCTTTTGGGTTTTGTGAGGGTTCTTTGTCCGCCATGTCACTAAGTTTAGGGTTGATTTTGGTCAGTACGACTCTTCTTCTCTTGGAATTGAGGCTTGCGTTGGCATTGTCCAGTAATATTAGTGCTCTTTGGCTACAGACCCTGATTCAGTCAGTATTAAGAGGTGTGTCATTGATGTGGCTTTCCTCAGCCGAGTCTATGATTCTGGCTAAGGGACCCAGGATGTCGAGGAGACGGTCCTGGCAACCCTTGAGGGATCTTTCCATCCCTTTTCTTGGATCCCGTCCGAGCTTGAAAAGGAATTTAATCAGCTCTGGGTCCAAGTTAGGAGTGTGGCATGTCTTGTCCTCGATAGCGGGTCTTGAGCATTCAGCTCTGAGTATGTTCCGAGTGTCTCTATCTAAGAGGTTCCTTAACCATTTTTGAATGAACTTGGACACGTGGTCCTGTGGCCACCACTCGGAGCTTCTGGGGTGTTTGACATTTAGTGGTGAAAACATTTATTCCCTCAGGGGGTCAAGGATGTTGGCTTTTGATGATGAAGGGAGTTCCTCTTCAGGACTTTTAAATTCTTGATCGTCTGAGTCTAGATCTAGGACGTACTCATCGGGTATTATATTATTATTATTATTATTATAGCATTTATAGAGCGCAACAGCTACCTCCAGCGGAGGTGTCCCGGCGCTAGCATCCAGCCAGAGAGGGAATTAGCTCTGGGAGAGATTCAGGGAATTAGGGGATAACAGAGAGGCCAAACAGCCATGTTTTAAGAGCCTTCCTGAAAGGAAGTTCCTCCTTTATCTGACGCAGGGAGTTAGGCATCAGATTCCAGAGCGTGGCTGTCTTTACCGCAAAGGCTCTTCCTCCCGACCTTACTTTCCTAAAACGTGGAATGGTTAGGAGATTCAGATTGCTGGAACGCAGAGTTCTAGTATTCTGATATTTTTAGAGCCTGTGTCTCAGATAGAGAGGCCCAACCTCGCTGAGTGCTTTGTGGGCTAGGACCAGAGCCTTAAACATCACTCTTTTTTTGACCGGCAGTCAATGTAGGCTTTGCAAATCTTCAACCGTACCCCAAATGGGGTATGGTTGAAGACTCGTCATCATGGAACTTGTTATCGCCAGTATTGTACTGCGCACTGTGATATTTTGTGCCGCTAGAGACACCCAGATATTTTGTGCCGCCATGGGCACCAGAGTAAGTTGTGCCGCTGAAGACACTCAGGGAGTTCGAGGTACAAAGACCTCAATTATTAATTGAGGTGCCACGACCTCCACGATTAGATGAGGTGCTAGGACCTCCCAATGTGCTCTTAGGGGTTATTTGATCAATGTTTTTATTTTTCTTTAGTTTTTTACCCCTTGTTTCAGTAATATCATCATTCAAGAATTCTGTGATCTCGTCTTCCTCAGTAGGGAGTGACCTTTTGGAGAACATGACCTGACTCAGGGTATCAATCATGCAGGACCTCATTTCTTTATGTAAGATTTTTTTGAAGGCTTAATTATCTATATTAGGAGTAGGGGGGTAGCGTCATCTGAGTCGGAGTCAGACATGGCACAGGTAGGAAGTTTAGGTTCAAATTGGATTTGGCAAAGATGCTCTGTAGAACACCAAGCCACAGGAGAGGGGGAGAGTGAGGATGTATCTACTTATGATTTAGTTAGGAATTAAAGCAGATTTCCTCTCTCTCTCTTTTTTTTAATAATAATAACACCATTAGATGGTATATGATGGTGGCAAATGATCGTTTCTCCCCTCTTTTTTCTTTTTTTAAGCAGGATCATTGAATTTATTACTTGCGCTTGTCTGGCATTGTAGCCAGCAGCTGATTGCAAATAGCAGTCGAGCAACTGAAACGCCTGTGCTCGAGCGATCAGCTGCTGCCCATTGCCATGGGGATGAGCGCGATCATCAACGGGAGGACGAAGCGCCCCCGTTGTCAAGGAACCTTCCTCTAATCCCTGACGGGATGCAGGGTCACGCTGAACCTCGCGGCCTGCATCAGGAGAGAGAGGTAAATCCAAATCCTCTCAGTGTTGTTGCAAAGGCCGGAAAATGTTATTAAACGATAGCAATTAAGTTGGGGTTACCTCGGTCCAATTTCTTTTAAATGAATACATATAGAAAATGATATTAGTGGAATAAAACAGACAATACTTACAAAGAACACTTAAGATAAACCTGGGGAAGCATTATAAACAACAGAGAAGGGTACGAATAAGAGAGGCATAGCGCCGGGTGTTGTTGAGAAAGTTGGGGATGCCTAGGAATTGAAGTTATGGAAAAAAAGGGTGGAGAGGGGATCTCTGTAAATTGGAGATTGGTATAGAGGCAGGGGTGGGGTTAAGCCACGAGAAAGATCATTAAAAGGCAAAAGGAAAGACAATTATAGGCAAGTAGTGATAGTAAAGTCAACTTTTCTGCTTGGAGCCGCATTTAAAAGAGGCAGATTGTTGATGGCTCATGCCTTTTATCTGTTCATAATGTTCTGTTCTGGAACCTTCTCATATTGTGATGTATACGGCTGCTTGGACTGCATTAAAAGAAAAATGCATAATGTAGCCTCCATTCTTGTAATGAAATTGCATATATTTCACCCCTGATGTAGGCCGTAGGTATCCCACTGGGCAGGGTGCATTGTAATTAAAAGATTGGACATGTACATTTATGTTTTACACGTCCTGGTAGTGAAAAACACCTATCATAATTTTCCACTACTTGTCTCATAGGTTAACATTGGGTTGACTTATTACAAGTGCTAACTTTTGTTAGTAACCAGGTAAGCAATTCAAGTTTGGTATCTGTGAATTTTTAATAAAATGCCCTCATTAATCGTAAAGGTGGATTTTAAATTACAATTTTGAAAATGCCTTTTGCTACCTGCAGCCTATACTAGGTCACATAACTGAGTGTAACTGGTATTTAGACTTTGTGAAATCCTTCACAGTCACACAATAGAGGAAATCAGGTGTGCCTGAATGGGCCTTCTGCTGGCATGATGGGGGGTGGAGCTGGGCAGAACCCTACTTGCAACCGAATAGGCTGTGCTGGGGCTTGTCACCACTGCATTGTTCCTGCAACCAGCTTGAAGCGAGAGTAGGAGAGTCAGGAAATTCTAAGGACTTCAAGAAGAAACCTCTAAAATTTCTTCCAACTTCACGTAAAGTACCAGGTATAAAAATAGGGCCCTCAGGCCTACTCTTCAGTTCACTTTTTAGACCTACAAAAAGAATGCTCAGTGGACTGCCTGCTGCTGTGGCCTGCTGTGTACTCCACAAGACTGCAGTGCTGCACCTAGAAGGACTGCTTTGCTACCTAGAACATGTCTTGAACTCTCAGAGGCCTGCCCCACTGCTTAAGCCTTACTTCAACAATTAAAATTAAATTAAAATACATAAAAATTCTGGCAAACCAACTCTTTGCGCTACAGCATTGACCGTTTACAGTGACTAGCAATGCAAAGCTCCAGCAACAAACTTCCGTGATGCCCAGCCTGCTCTTCATAATACAGGAACGCCCGGCCTACTCAACATGCTACTACAATGACTACCCGCAACACTCTCCCTCCTTCTCCTGGCCCTTTGTAATTTATGTAGTGTAATGTAAGGTGGATTTGTAGAGCGCTTTCAGGATTCCAGGCCCCTTCCACCATGAACGGAACTCTTTGCACTGGACTGTGCTGTGAAGGTGACTCTTTCAGCGGGACTGACATGCTACCTGTATCCCGCCCACACTCCATTGCTGTTGGCCTAAACTGAAGACTTTCACCCATTCTCGCACTATCCCGTAACTACGAGTGACAATTTGTGCTATTTAGTATTATTTTCACTTAAATCTTTTCAAAACTTCATAACTGTGGTTCTACTGATTGGATTTTTTTCACTTTGGTGCCAAATAACTTATTAAAATTTACTCTGTTGTTCTAAATTGGTGTGGGTTTTTTCTTGCGTTGTGTTTTAACTCTATTATTGATTGTGTGTTGCATAAATACTTTACACAATGCCACTAAGTTAAGCTTGACTGCTTTTTGTGCCAAGATATCCAGGGTTAAGCACAGGTTAATTTAGTGACCTTTTGTGATTCATCCTGCCAGGGGCTGCTACTTAACCTGGAATCACAACCCCAGGCAACAAACAAACCAGTTACTCAAAGTTACTCAAAGTACCAAAACACTTTGCTTGATAAAATCTGAGATTGCCGGTTGAATTCCTGCTTTGGCTTATAAGAAACTGTGGAATATGAAGGAACTTTTGATATGATTCCTTGTCATTTTAACTGGCTCAGTTGATAAGATGCAACTCAGGTTGTTGACCACTCTGTGCAATACGGTGGAAGACACCTGAGCAAGCAATTCAGACAGATCTTTAAACATTTCAGTGTTATTGGCAGTAAGTTGACAATTCATTTCATACAACAATATAAGTACCTCGGCTTCTTTGCTCTGTGTCACATTGAGATGGATTCCTTTAGGTGTACGGAAAACAATACAACTTAAATGTACAAATAAAATCACAACCCAATAGGTTAGCTCTTACAGTAGAGCTTGAAAGGTTACTTGTTTAGCAGCTTGCCCTAGTATCAGTGACACAAGTGCATGCTGCTAATCGATTATTGTGAAGAGTGATAAAACATTGGGGTGATCTTCCAATGACATTTTTAGTTTAAAAAAATGCCCATAAGGGGGCGTGGCCAAGATGGCGACAGAGTAGGATGTGCCTACTCGTCGCTCAGGCCTCCGGCCTAGGCCCACGCCATACAGAAGTGCATAGCGGACCCCCCTGACTTCGATTTGGGGCTTACCTTGGTCCGATGACAGCGGTGGAGGCGTAGCCCTGGCAACGGTGCAGCACCGGTACCTATCATGGCGATCGACACCCCGCCCGGTGTTGGGCGAACTGAGGCCTATCCAACTACCAGACGGAGAGGCGCTGCGGGTGATGGCGCATAGCTGCGAGGATAATACCAGCGGCAAATGGTGAGCCTGCTGCGGGCACTGTGGCAGAGTGACGACTTCACAATCCGCCATGGACGGGGCCGTGATCACACAAACGTAGCGGCCACCTGCGCGGTGAGAACATGGCAGCTGGCAGTGGATGCTGATGGCAGTGCTGATTTTGCCGCCCCCGGCTGGTGAGCCATGGGAACGGGTGGTGCGCACACCTACGAGGATCACCCCAGCAGCCCCTGGTGAGCCTGCAGCGGACGCTGTGGTAGAGAGATGTCTCCGCAAGCTGCACGAACCAAGGCCGCGATCACCCCAGCGTAGCGGCCCCGCCTGAGTGGCCAGAATATGGCGGTTGGTGGTGGATGCCGATGCTGGTGCTGTATGCGCCCCCCCAGCAGTTGAGCCCGCACATAGCGACAGGAGATCCCCTGACACCCGCTGAGGCTGCGATCTGCAATTATCAGCGGACTTGGGAGCCGGGAGACTGGCCTGGACCCGCACACTGAACTCTTTGAGGGGCTTCCCCCTTTGGCTGGCGGTGTGCTCAGGTTGCAGTGCCGTGGAGCACTGGGCCGAAGTACACGTGGGCGCGAGGCCCAACTTGGTGTGTGAGCCAGAGTGAGAGCCCTCTTATGCATGGAGGAGTCCGGGAGCTGACCTGGCTGAGAGGCAACGGTGAGAGCTGCTCTAGCACTGCAGTCGCAATCACGGGGCCCAGAATTCAAGTGGGCCTGCTCAGGGGTGCTTCAAGAAACACACCTTCTTTCGACTGACACTCATAGGCTGCGGCCCAAGGCCTTTCCCTTTCAAGTGTTCTCTTCCCACTCTTCTAAAACGGCGGGGGTGGCGATCCTGGTCTCAGCTCAGTTCCCAAGTCTGATGGGTTAAAAGTGGGCTGAGATCAAGGGTAGATTCCTAGCCCACACCTTCACACTAGGCACACTCACCTTTGCAGTAGCGACTGTATACGTCCCCAATGGAGGCCAAGAGGGATTCATCCGAGATGTAGTACATGAGTTCACAGGTCTCCCAGACAAAACAGTGCTTTTGGGGGCAGAATTTAATCTGGCCTTTGATGGCATGTTGGATCGGTCGGGACAACGATGGGGGCAGATGGGGGCTCTTTCTGAGGATGGGAGACATCTTCTGGCAGAGGGCATACTCACTGATATTTGGTGGTTGCGTCACCCAGGGTCTAGGGAATATACCTTTTACTCCTACCCCCACAAGACATTCGCCAGGATTGATTACATACTCACCACCAACACATTGACCAAACAGGCACAAGACGTTGCAATCCTTCCTTGTCCCCTATCAGACCTCTCAGCGGTGCGGATTTCACTAGCCTTGCATCAACCACGGCCCTCATGGCGCTTTTGGCACCTCCGTGAGACTATGCTACAGCGCCCTTCAGTGGTACAGCAAATTCAACAATGCATAACTAACTATCTAGATCTCAATGACTCCCCTTCCGTTTCTACAACAACGCTTTGGGAGGCCCTGAAGGCAGTAGTCAGAGGGAAGCTCCTGGGTATAGCTGCAGCAGATAATAAAGATAAGAGAGAGAAGAGGGAGCGCTTATCCAGGGAGGTTGCTGAACTAGAGCGCATCCACCAGCGGACCGGGGCTCCCAGGGTTTGGAAACAGCGTAAGACTGCTAGGGTGCAGCTAGCGGGGCTGGACGTTGACCGAGCTGAATACGCAGCCCTTCACCTGAAACATGCTTTCTATGTAGGGGGAGACAGGTGTGGGTGCCTTCTCGCCAATAGGCTGCGTGCGCAGCGACAGGCATCCCGTGTTACTTAGATCCGATTCAACCAGGGCAGAGAGTGCACTACCGATCATGAAATTGTGGAAGAGTTTCAACACTTTTATGAGACCCTATATGAGGCCCAGACTCTGCCTGATGAGGAGCCAGCCCACTACCTGCAGGAGGTTGCTACTTCTATACTTTTACCAAGCCAGGTGGAGGAGCTTGCAGCTCCCATCCGCATAGAGGAAGTCATTTCCGCCATCTCCCGTTTGAAACTGCTCAAATCGCCGGGACCGGACGGCTTCTCCTCCGTTTTTTATAAAATGTTTAGCACGCTGCTAGCCTCGCTGCTGGTGCAGGTCTACAACTCGATCGGGACTGCTCATGCTGCATCTCCCCCACCCTCCATCCTGGAGGCACTGATCACGGTGATACCCAAACCTGGCATACTCATTGCCCCCATCGCTGTCCCGACCGATCCAACATGCCATCAAAGGCCAGATTAAATTCTGCCCCCAAAAGCCCTGTTTTGTCGGGGAGGCCTGTGAGCTCATGTACTACATCTTGGATGAATCCCTCTTGGCCTCCATTGGGGACGTATACAGTCGCTACTGCAAAGGTGAGTGTGCCTAGTGTGAAGGTGTGGGCTAGGAATCTACCCTTGATCTCGGCCCGCTTGCAACCCATCAGACCTGGGAACTGAGCTGAGGCCAGGATCGCCACCCCCGCCGTTTTAGAAGAGTGGGAAGAGAACACTTGAAAGGGAAAGGCCTTGGGCCGCAGCCTATGCGTGTCAGTCTAAAGAAGGTGTGTTTCTTGAAGCAGGCAAACGCTTGTGTGGCTCCTTTCGCCCAATATCCCTCCTGAATGTGGACTTAAAGATATTCACGGGGATCCTAGTGTGCAGGCTCTCCCGTCACCTGCCCGGGTTAATAGATCCGGACCAATCCGGGTTCGTTTTCGGACACCAGTGCTCTGACTACACCAAACGGCTCCTTCATTTGGTGGACAGATCTGAACGTTTCCCATCGGAATGCATAATTTTCTCTGTCGACGCTGAGAAAGCGTTCAACAGGGTCCACTGGCTGTACCTCAAGGAAACTCTGTCTCACTTTGGCCTCCCTAGCCGCTTCATTGACTGGGTATTTAGTAGCTACTCTCGCCCTACGGCAAACAGTGCAGGTGAATGGGATCACTTCATCGGCCTTTCCCATATGCAGGGGGACGAGGCAGGGCTGTCCCCTGTTGCCACTCCTATTTGCCTTGTATATAGAACCTATGGCACAATGAGTCAGAGATGATCCGAATATCAAGGGGGCAAGCTTCGGGGGGTCGGAGCACAAACTATGTTTATATGCGGATGATGTGGTAGCCACTCTGGAGCATCCCCGGGACTCTCTGCCCGCTTTCCTGGCCGAGCTAGACAGGTTCGCCATGGCTTCCGGGTTTAAAATCAACATACACATGGGGGCGCTAAAGGGCGCATGGCAAGATGGCCGCACCTTAGTGCTGCTCTGCCCGGCCGAGCCATCATCTGACCAATATCTGCAGAAAATCCCTGCATCCCTGCCCCTGACTGGACTAGGCAGTGCTGTGGAGCTCACCTGCAAGCACTGGGAGAGTTAAATCACGCTTTGGTCCACCGCAGCACACCAAATTTGACCTGCCTGCCCTGCCGATTAGCGCTCACAAAATGGCGGCCGCTGGGCGCTCCTGAGACTTGAATCCCCGGCGTGGACCAGTCAGCTCGCACCGGCGCTCCTGCTGTGCCCCTGCTGCTTGGGCCATCTCCAAGGCGGCACTCTGGGCCTGAGGTGTCAGGGGATGTGGGCGCATCGGGCTGACGAAGCGACTGCAGAGTGTGGAGCAGTGGAAGGAAGAAAGCAGCCGCCTACCTGGTTCCCCTTGTGACCTGAGCTTGGCCTTGAGTGACTGTCAATGAACCGCATCGCTCCTGGTGCTGGCGGTGGTGAGTGGGGTGCGGCGCCTGCAGGGCCCGCAGCTGTGGAGGCGGGTGGGGTCCCTGGGCCAGTGCGGTGCTCTGCTTGCTGCAGCTGGGACTGGTGGGAGCGCGTCCCTGGCAAGGCAGCTGCTCTGCATGTGAGGAGGGCCTGGGCTGTGGAGCTGCCTGCTGCTGCTGTTCGCTCCATATTTTCTCTGGGCCTACATTCCCGCTGTGTGCTGGGTCCTCCCCTGAACCACCGGTGTCACAAATGGCTGCCCCACGCTTGCTGACCTGCTAACCGGCCCCTCCTGGTACTGTGTCTGATGGCTGCCTTCATATTCGGCGGCTAATTGGGTGTTTGAGGTGCTGCACTATGCGGGAGGCCTGCCGTTGCCTTGAGAAGATGCCACTGGAGTTCCGTGCGGCCCCCTTCGTGTGGTAAGACTATCTAATCCCCCCGCATTTCACGGCTGCAGTAGTTGTGCTGCACTACGAGTGACATTGACCCTGTCGGGCCTCCATAATTTGGCGCTGGCCTGGCGTGCCCTCCTCTGCATCGCGGTGCGGTGAAAGTTATCCTTGGGGGGGTCTTCTGCTGCTCTGGGTCCTGCTGTAACCCCGGCCTGTTTGGTGTATAGTTTGCCGTGCTTGGGCAGAGCCTGGCAGAATAAGGGGGCAAGACTCACTTTATTCAACATGGGGAGAACTGACAAATCGCAACCTCGTCTCACTTTTGAGGCCCGCAAACCAGCCAAATCTTCCCAGAAAGCGACCTCGGACTCAGAGGCGGATGCCCACAGTAACGACTCCCCCAACACTGGAAACTACTATCTTGGCGATGCAACGCAGCCTTCAATCTATTGAAGGTGTTATGGCAGCAGTAAACCACTGCCTAGATCATCTGTCATCACAGCTGGAGAAACAAAACGCCCGCATGGGAGAGGTCGAACAACGTGTCTCAGCAACTGAAGATGGACTAAGCGAAGTTGCTGGTAAGGCGCGCAACATGGAGAAGGTGTTGACCCTCATCCAAGCCAAGAATGAGGATTTGGAAGCGCGGTCCCGTCGAAACAACATCAGACTCATGGGGCTGCCGGAATCCACGAATGTGGGGAAAATGGAGATATACATGGAGGACCTAATTAGGGAGCTTTTTGGGACTGCACACCTCTCCAGCATGTTTGTTATCGGGCGGGCCCATCGCTCTCTAGCAGCGAGACCTATACCCGGTGCCCCTTCACTTCCTATAATAGCTAGACTCTTAAACTACAGAGGCCGGGACACTATTCTACGTCTCGCTCGGTATAAGGGGACTATTGAACATCAGGGCAACACCTTGGCCTTTTTTCCCAATTTTACTGTGGCCATGCAGTCAGCGAGGTGGGAATTCAGTGCAGTAAAAAAGTTTCTACAATTGGAGGGGGTCCCGTATGCAATGCTATACCCAGCACCCTTACGCATAGGCCAATATGGGGACTCTAAGATTTTCTCCAACCCTAAGGCAGCTCTCGAACATGCGAAGCAACTAAAACGCAGGAGGTGCAGGCCTGGCACGCCCCAAGAAGAAGAAGACTAAATGGACTATTTGCTGTTTCCGTTCTATATTTTTTCAATCTAACTTCTTACCTCGCTCTTAACCTCGAGATTGTACTACGACCATGATACGATATGTCCTGTTAGTGTGTGCTTCAGTTGGGGTGTCTCAAAATTCCTGGAGACACCGCACTCTGGTATAATGTGCGCTAAGGTGACTGAAGTTTAAATATTCTGGCACATTCTTAGACCTGCTCGGCCACCTCCTACTATGTGGGAGGCTAGTAGCACTCTGTGCCCCTGAAATGCATATTGCTCTTGTATGGGTATGTTGTGGGTGGGGGGTTTTGTATTGGGATGGCTTTGGCGAGTTGGGGACGCTGAAGTGGGTGAGGGGTAAGGGGTTGGTGTTTCAGAAAGGCAGAATGACATTGCAGCTGTGTAATGAATCCTCTGTTCAGGAATGCTTTGGTACTTTAGAAATGCATTGTATGCACTATTGCGCATGTGTCTTGTTAAAGATGGATCGATAGTATGAGTGGTAAAGTTAAGTTCCTCACCTGGAATGTGCATGGGCTCAATACCCCCCCAAAAAAAAGATCGGTATTAGCATATCTGGATAGAATGGAGGTGCAAGTAGCGTTGCTGCAAGAGACTCACCTCACTAGAGAATCAGCACAAGAAGTAGGTGCGCGCTGGGCGAGTGTGAGAGTTGTGTCCTCTTACTCTACCTACTCTAGGGGTGTGCTTACTCTCATAAAAAAATGTGTCCCCTTTACTGTGGTTTGGACTGACAAGGATGAGCATGGACGAGTGGCAATAGTACATGGGCAACTGGGTGGCATGCGCGTGCTGTTGGCTAATGTTTATGGACCAAACATGGATGATCTATCTTTCTTTTCGGATGTGTGGCGCAGGATTTCCGAATTCCCACCAGCTGCAGTGATTTGGGGAGGTGATTTTAATGTTTGTCTAGATGTTACATTAGATAGGATTAGCAGTAGTGTGACGAGGCCTAAACAGGCAGCGGAAGTACAATTGGGGTTACTAGATGCCGGCCACTTACATGATGTTTGGCATCTTCAGCATCCCGCTGGTCGGGAGAGCACATTTGTATCTTCTGTCCATGGGACTTGGTCTTGCATAGATTTCTGGCTCGTCTCAGAGGTGGTTTGCACTTGGGCAGTGTGGGTAGGACATATGGCTCGCACACTCTCGGATCACTCCCCGTAGTCCTTGAGTTACAGGTACCCACATGTGAACAACCGCCCTTCACATGGCGATTACAGCTGACTGAGTTGACTGATCCTGTTTTTATCATCAACAGAGAATGGATCACTTGTACCTGTTATCCAAGGTTAAGTGGTTTTTCGACTGTTCCTTAAAAAACCCTCATTCACGTTTTTAGATGGTTTCTGTGGCGGTATATCTTGATTCTCCGCCTAAATACAGCATCATCATTGGGTTTAGTATTGTGCTACCTCCACCCGGAGGAAACCACTGGATATTTCAGTAGTGATCAGAAATAAAAAATAAAAATTGAAAAATTGGTTTAGGTGCTCGTGTGCAGTGATTCGAGTGAATTGAAAAAGAGGTTCCCTCATGCTGCCTGGACCATGAATTTATTGTTGTCTGGAGCACAGGGAAAGAATAAAAATAGGAGGAGATTGTACAGAGAGGGCAGTTAGTGTGTCCACTGTACGATCAGTCCGGTGTGTGGGTCGACATGTTTCAGCTCCTCATGTGCCCCTTAGGGTCAGGTGAGCTTTCTTCAGGACCTAAGGGTGTTGTGATAGAGAGGGGTATTACCCACTGTCTAGGTAAGGAGTTCAGAAGGAGATACGCTGAGCTCCTAGTACGAGGTTAATACCTGTGGTGGAGAGAGAGAAGTAAAAGACATATATTTTGCAAATTAAAATACCCAAGATGATAAAGGCGGAGCAACATGGCAATTCTTTAAATACAGTAAATAGCAAGTGATGTTCGAACACGCTGCTGGCTACATGGATGAAACAAAAGCAAGTATAAATGGCACATCTTTTGTAATGATATCTGTACACATATTGGTTCACAGAGAATCTCCGGTTTTGTTGAGGGCATAATGAAGAAGAGACTCCTATATGTTGTAAAGTCCCGCAGTAAATGATGAGTGAAGGAAATTAAAGGAAATTAGAAACCGGATGTTACTCCAAGAGATCGCTCAGAGGGACTGATCATTTCGCCAAGTATTTCAAAATGGGGGGTTGTGATTCATAGGTTTGCATGCCAATACGCTAGTATGGTCTTGCTTATTCGTCCAAATGTGTGGTATAGACATTAGCTACGTATCTTCTTCAAAAGAGGAGTGTGATTCACAGGTCTGTATGCCAATACGCTAGTGCGGTCTTACTTATTTGCCCAAATACGTGGTATAGACATCAGCGTGCGTTTAATATAAATAGGAGAGTTGATCGTCACCATCGTTCAATTTACGCCAAACGCTTGTTATCAGATTGAGGAGGAGCGATATCGCGGCGTAGTTGTTAAGTAGTAAGTGACAACGTGATCTATTGAGCTCTCCAGAGAGGCAGAGAGCGGAATATGATACTCGTACATTCAAGAACACTCATTATTTAAGTAACACGCATACCTTGAGAAGCTCCGTTTTGGGGCTTCCGAGGAAGAATTGCAGCGCAGTCAAGCTGTGGAAAAAGGGAGGGGGGGGTGGGGTAGAGGAGAGGGGAACAATAAATATATTCAAAGCTAGGGACATGCAATTTCAGAGTAATGTTACGTGTCTCCTTCTGGTGCCGTCTTCCTACCGGGATTACCGCTGTGCACGACTTGTGCTGACACCGTCTTCCTGTTGTGCTGACGACAGGCCGGTTTCAGGAAGTTTCTTAAAGTTATGGTGTAAAGTGAAAAAAGACTATAGGCTGGGTCGAATTTCACAAAAATTGCACAGTTGATCTTGAATTTTAGAGTTTTGTTATATTCTTAAGTCGTGATGGTAAAAACTGGCGTTAGTGGACATCGTGAACATTAAGATAGGAAAATCAAGCTCCGACAGTTCTAATGCTATGATTGATTTTAGTTGATGTTGGTAATACTTCGGAGTTGATACAGTGGTTTGAAAGACTAGAGGTTATCATTATGATGATTGAGAGTGGTGATATAGGGACCTGATAGGTGGTAATTAGCAAAGAATATTATTCTTACAGAGTGAGTTAATAATATACTATGATACACTCAACCAGGGGATATCGTCATTCAAGCCTATTGTGTTAGTTTTCAATCGATGTACCCATCTTTGTTCTTTTGTAAAGAGATGTTTTTCAACATTAGGTGACCCTGACACCATGGTTTCTAGTACTATCCACTTCAGATCGTCAAGCGTGTGTGGGTAGTCAATGAAATGGCTGCTCATCTTGGTGGTGTGACGTTTGCATTTGACGTTGCTTCTGTGTTCGCAAATTTGCTGTTTTATTTTGCGGCAGGTCATCCCAATGTATCTCAATTTGCAGGGGCAGGTAATCATGTAGATGACATGAGTGGTGTTACAGTTGGTGTGCTGTCTCATTGTCCAAACCAGGTCGGGTGTCAGTTCGATGGATTTCGTTGTTTCTGTTAGGTGACAGACGGAGCAATGTCCACAGGGGAAGTGGCCTAACACTGGTGGCAAGCCCCATAGAGTGTTGATGTTTCCATTTGTCTTTTCTTCCAGAGGGCGAGTGTGTACTAACATGTCCTTAAGATTTTTTGTCCTTCTGTTCGCAAAACGGGGTTTGGGCCAGTCTAGAGTGCCTGAGGTTAGTATGCGCCAGTTCTTGGTTATGATTTTCTTGATTGTATTGCTGGCTGTGTTGTATGTGGTAACACATGTCAATTGAGCCGGTGATTGTGTTCTAGGTATTGTCTCTAGAAGGTTTTCTCTGTGTTGATTCCTTGCTCTCTTTTGACATTTATTTACAATTTTGGCAGGGTAGTCACGTTTTAATAGTTTTGTGCACAAATCTTGTGCTTGTTCTTTGTATTCACTCAGTTCACTGCAGTTTCTTTTCAGTCGCAGGAATTGACTGTAAGGTAGGTTTTCTCTGAGTGGACGTGGATGGAAACTATTAAAAGAGAGGAGGCTGTTCTTAGTTGTAGGTTTAAAGAAGGTTTTCGTTTTGATGGTGTTGTTGGTTACATAGATGTAGAGATCTAGGAAATCCAGATGGTCTTTATTGGCATTCACAGTGAACTTAAGACATTGATCTTGTGTATTCAACCAGTTGTGAAAGTTTTGTAGGTTTTCTTCTGTTCCTTCCCAGAACATGATGATGTCATCTATGTATCGTTTCCAGAATAGAATTTTGGGAAGAAATGGGTTGTTGTCGTTCTGAATGTGGGTCCTCTCGAAGTTGCTCACATAAAGGCCTGCCACGCTCGGCGCGAAGGTGCTCCCCATGGATATACCATGGCACTGTTGGTAAAGTGTGCCGTTATATTCGAAATAATTCTCCGTCAGAGCTAGTCTGCAACATTCTAGGATGAAGTGTCTGGGTGTGTGGTATATCCAGTCTTGTTCAAACAGTAGGTCCTCAAGAGTGTTTAAAGTTTCCTGTTGGGGCAGACTTGTGTAGAGGCTTTCTACATCTAGAGAGACTAATATCATAGTTTCACTTAGAAATGTTTGGTCTTGTAAGAGATTAAGCAGGTCTCGTGGGTCTGAGATATTGATCTGCAAATTGGGAGAGGGGTTCCAGAAGGGAGCCTATTCCAGACACGATTGGGCGCCCTGGTGGTGGTCGTTGGTTCTTGTGTAGCTTGGGTAAGGAATAAAAGTAGGGTGTACGTGGAGAGTCAGTTCTTAAGAATGAGGCCTCATTCTTTGTAATCCAGTCGTTGGTCTCCGCTTCTTCCACCATTAGGTTAATAGTTCTTTTTAACCTAGATGTTGGGTCTTCTCTGATGGCTTTGTAGAATTTATTGTCAGATAGCAGTTTCAGGCATTGATCATTGTAGTGGTCTTTGTCCAGGATCACTATGCCTCCACCTTTGTCGGACGGTTTTATAATGATGTCATTATGTAGTCTTAGTTCTTCCAGGGCTTTCTTTTCTCTGTTGGTAATGTTTACAGAAGATTTAGTTGTTTTTTTGTCGATTTCATTGATTTCTCTCATAACTGCCTGTTCAAAGGTCTGTATCTCTATCGGGACCTGATGGTTCATAGGACAGAACGTTGACTTCGGTCTTAAACCAGTGTCTCCAAGGTTAGGATTGTTTTCTGTATTTTGGAAAAATGCTTTTAGTTTCAAAGTCCTGCAGAATTGTGCAACTTCACACTGTGATTTAAAGAGGTCCAATGGTGGAGTGGGTACAAAGCCTAGTCCTTTATTAAGGACATCTTCCTGGTCTTTGGAAAGAGTAATTTTCGACAAATTGAAAATTTGTGAGTCGTGCTGGTACTTGGTTTTTCTTTGGTGGCATTGGCCATGCTTCTTGTTAGTATCTGTCTCTCCTGGTCTGTCCAGGTGACGTTCCTTCTTCTCCCTCATTGGTTCGTGCGGCCTCTCCCTAAAAAAGTCGGTTGTTGTGCATAGGGTCCCATATATGGGCCTAGTTGCGGTGGTGCTGTGTGGTATGGATTAATCCATCCTTGGTAGTTGGGAGCAAAGGGGTGAAAGAGTGGAGGAGGTTGTTCTCCGTAATTAGGTTTACGCCATATGTTGGGTCTTCGTCGTTGTTGGCGTCTGTTAGGCCCTCTGAATTTACGTTGTTGCCTGTTCTCATTGCTGCTCCAATCTGAGTTGTTAGAGGAGTTCCCGCTTGAATCATTGTCAGTCGGTAGGTCTAGTACCTCATAGTCGTCCTTACTGTAGGGGTGCATTTTTTCCATGGAGAATTTCTTTAAATCCTTGCTTAGTTTCTGGATTTTGCTCTGTGTCAGATATTCTTTTGTCTCATTCATTTCCCGGTTAATTTCTTCTAGTAAGTTTACAGTAAGGACGACTATGAGGTACTAGACCTACCGACAATCTGGAGTGCTGCGGGACATCCGATGCTGGATTAAAAAATTGCCGTTTGCCACCTCCACACTTGAGCATGATTATGAGACCATTCCCTCCCCAGAAAAACTAGCTGCAATACAAGAACTAGTCATGGAACATAATAAAACAGACGATCAGGAATTATTGCACCGATCTGGCCGCAGCACTGCTTGCTATTATGTGGAAGGGGGCTGTCCGGGCTGCTCCCTGGCACAAACGTTGGCAGCGCCGCGTAGCCAGGAGTGTATTAAGGAACTATTAAATGAGGATGGGGTTGGCTATTACTCGACTCCAGAAATTTGCTATGCAGTCTTGCACTTTTACACTTAACTTTATGCTGCTAGGGGATCCCCGCCATCTGAAGAGATTGATTCCTATCTGGAAGACGTTGCACTGGGGTGGCTCTCTAATTCACTTCGAGAATACCTTATGCAGCCGTTTGATGTTGAGGACGTTAAACTCGCCATAATGTCCTTACTGACCTGTAAAGCCACGGGGATGGACAAGCTTCCCAGCGAGTTCTATAAGGCCTATGTGTCGGATCTTGCCCCCAGGCTGCTTGACGTCTATGCGGAGGCTTTTGAGAAGGGACGGCTTCCACCTACACTTAAAGAGGCCTTGCTGGTGACGCTACTGAAACCTGATAAGCCCTCAAATATGTGCGAGTCCTATAGACCTCTCTTGATTATTAACATCGATGCGAAGATCCTGGCAAAAATGATTGCCACCAGGCTTCAGCCGTTGGTCCCTCTCCTGGTCCTACCTGACCAGTCTGGGTTTATAACTGCACGCTCTACGACTCACAATTTGCGTACTGTTTTCTCCACCTTACACTACTTTGACTCAGATTTCCAAGCAGTTGCAGTGCTGCTTGATGCAGCAAAAGCTTTTAACTTCTCCAATGGAATTACATGTTAACGATCTTAACTAGAATGGGCCTTCCCCCGTTTTTCATGCAATGGATTAGCATGCTCTATGAAGATCCAGTTGCTCGGGTGCGTGTTAACGGATGGGTGTCTTCGGCGTTTCCTATAGAAAGAGGCACACGACAGGGGTGCCCCCTGTCGCCAATGCTCTTCTCGCTTGCATTGGAGCCTCTGGCCTGTAAGCTCCGTCAGAAGCACTGCGCTTTTGTCAGAGACCACTCGCGGTCTCCCTATATGCCGATGATATGTTACTTTATGTCCGAGAGCCCGCCACATTTCTGCCAGAACTGCTCCGAGAATATGTAAAATTTGTGCGATATTCCGGTCTCGGGATCAATTGGGCAAAGTCAGTGGTGTTTCCGCTGATGGCAGGTACAAGAGAGGTGAAGCTGGACTTTCCACTAACCTGGACGTCAGATCCCGTGAAATATCTGGGGGTGTGGCTGCATAGGGATCCCGATAAGGTGATATCCGAGAACTATGGACGTACTGTCACGAGTATCACTGAATTAGCTGAACGGTGGGCGCACATGCCCCTATCACTCGCAGATATGATAGCTGTTATAAAAACGGCCTTTCTCCTCAAACTGCTCTACTTCTTTGTCAACATTCCTATAAAGCTGATTGTGGTGCTGATTCAAACGCTTCAATCGTCATTGCTTACATTTGTATGGGGCGGAAAGAAGCCCAGATGTTATTGGGATCTTCTGGTTCAGCCATTTGACCGGGGCAGGTTTGAGGCCCCCGACTTTAGACTATACTATCTGTGCGTGCAGGCACAATTTGCGCATTATTGGCATTTCCCGCAGCGGTTTCAACCTCACACAGCTATTGAATCAGATGCCGTTCTTCCAATGCCACTGCAGGCAGTGACTCTGTCTGGAGGCTCGGGTGGCCCTCGGACTGAAATAAACCCCGTACAATGCACAGCGTGGGCCTGGCTAATGCTATCTAAGAGGGTTCAGCTCCCGTATTTATATGCTCCACTGCTGCCCTTAGCTTCGCACCCCGGCACTTCTGCGGCACGGGAGAAGACTGATCTCCGGGAGGTGGCTAAAGTTGGTATCTCCCAGATGGGGGACCTGTATACGCAAGGACGAATCAGGACACTACAAGAAGTACAAGGGGGGGGTGGATCGTGGCTTTATGTTAGGTTTTACTTAGGTGCGAGTTCGGCAAGCTATTAGAACTATCTACCCGGAATTTCCGGAGGAACCCACGACTCTACGGGCATTGCAGGAGATGCTGGCGTTAAAGGGGCGTAAGAGCTTAATTACTAAACTTTATAATGCTTCCTTGTGAGAGCGAGAACTGAGTGACCACCCCTCCTGTCTCAGATGGCAGGTAGCATTGGGGTACACCCTCCCACCAGACGAGCTTACTGGTCACCTCACAGCGAATTGTTACCTCCGAATGATTCACTTCAAATTCTTACACCAATTATATTATAACCCCTTGCAACTCTGTAGGTATGGTCTGCGCGAGTCCGCTGACTGTGTGCGATGCGGGCAGGCTGATGCGGACTTCCTGCATGTGGCATGGCTGTGTGCGGGTGTGTTTGCCTTCTGGTCCAAGGTGGTGAAGATGCTCACTGATATTGTGCTGGAACCAGTGCATTGCACTCCTGAGATTTGTCTCCTTGGGTATGGTAAACGCCTTAAGCCTTGCAACAGACGCATCGTTCCAGTATCCACGTTGTTTGCTAAAAGGGCTATCATGCAATGTTGGGGGGCTAAGACCACTCCAACTGTAAAAATGTGGATCCGGGATCTGCTCTACTGTAGGGATCAGTTGGGGATCTATGAAGAAGAGTTACCCGAGGCTTCACGCCCCAAGGATTTCTGGGCACCGCTCACTGCATACCTGTTGTCCCATCCAGATTTGATGTAATCTATGGAAATGTATGCCTCTTAATCTTTATGCAACAGCGGCTTTATTATGAGAACTCAACCACTGTGTCTTTGCTGCTTCATACAGATAGCCTGAGGAAATGTATGCCCCTTAATCTGTATGCACCAGCGGCTTTAATGCGAGAATTCCACCACTGCCTCTGAATTTGATGCTCCATACATGTCTGTCTAACAGTGCACAGGTTTTCTCAGAATTTACAATGACTTGTAATTCGTTCTGCCTAGGGGGAGAAAGGGGGGTTTGTTCATTACTGGCACTCGATATTTGACTTGCATTTATTGTCTGTCACTATGATTGTTAAAACTAATAAACATATAAAAAAAAAAGAAATCAACGTACATAAATCTCAGGCCTTCGATCTTTCCCTGCAGCCCGAGACGCTGGAGCTTCTACAGCGCTCGTACCCGGTTCAGTGGGCCCGCGACTCAAACCCCTATCTAGAATTGCAAGTCTCCCCTACCATACAAGCCACCAGAGCGACAACCTATGCGGCAATCTCCTGACAGGTCCGGGACTCCCTCCGCCAGTGGAGACCGCACTCTCTCTCCTGGCTGGGACGTACAGCTGCAGTGAAAATAGGGATATTGCCCCAGCTTCTTTATTTATTCCACACATTGCCACTAGTACCTCCACCTAGGGTCATACGCTCATTACAACGGGCATAGAAGGCTTCGTCTGGCGTGACCAAAGGGCTCGGGTACGCCAGGAGCTCACTTACAGAGACCCTGTTGAGGGAGGCTTGGCAGTCCCTGATCCCCATGCTTACTGGCGGGCGTCCCAAATGAGAGCTCTAGTGGAGTTGTCTCGTCCAGAGTCTGAGAAACATTGGTTATTTATGGATCAGTCACTTGCTGGTCAGCCCCTATGGGGTGTCCCCTTCCTTGCACGAATGGGTCGGCCCGAAGCTTGTACCTCTTTGAGGTGACTAGACTTTATCTATTGGTGTGGGACAAGGTTGCTGTTCCTCGAGGGCTCACGACCTTCTGATTATGCCTATAATCCATATCTCCGACTTCACGCCGGGACTCGACTCTGAGACTTTCCGACACTGGACCGAGGAATGATGTCGCTCTATAGGGCATCTTTTCGATCTCTCTGGGCTACGCTCCTTTACTGATCTCCGCAGGGAGCAGGCCCTACCGGAAACGGAGCTTTACCGTTATCTGCAGGTTCGCCACTGGGTGTCACAAGGGGCGGTACGGGGAGGCGCGGAGAGACACCTCAATCCGTTTGAGAAGTGGCTGCTTACACATCATAATGACGCACACCTGACCTCGTACTTATATCAGTTTGCTAGGTGCTCCTCAAATCTCACAAAGAACCCTGGCCATTGCTTTGGGAGAGGGAGCTGGGTAGAGGCCTGACGCAGAAAGAATGGACTGACATCTACTTTAGGGCCCGGCGCGCAGCACACAATGTGTCCTCCGTTGAGACAGCTACTAAAGTGACCACCTATTGGTACCTTACCCCTGTACGACTTTATGGAGAAAACCCCTCACGTAGCCTGCAATGGTGTCACACTGCTAACGTCCTAGTTTACGGTGCTTACTTGCCCCAAATACTTGCGGCTCCCGCGACTTGCGTATCCTCCCAGGTTGCCAACCTCAAACACCTCTGTTGCTTAGCGTGTTTCTCCATGTGGGTCTTTCCTAGATTGACCATACTGTTACCACTTCTTGGAAGCATAGCCTATGACTGGAGGGGGAGGGTGGGGTGGGTGTTGGGGTGTTCTCTTCCTTGCTATTTTTGTTATTTCTCTGGCTCTACATGCTATCGCACTTGCCGGGTTGCATCCCGATGACCATAGAGCAAATTGACTTTTTCGTTGTTCCTTTGTCTTGGAAATTAATAAAAGAAATTTTAAACCAAAAAATGCCCATAAAATTTACAAGTGTGACCCCTGTGGTCATGACTAAAAAGCTCATATTGGACTACATATTGAGGTCCCTAAAAAGGAGGTGTACATGCAGTATCCCTGAGATTATCAATCAAATTAACTTCACGGCTACATTAGAAACTGGGGATGAACTTTGAGAATTCATAGATTAAAAAGAAACTACAAAGGAAATCAATTCCCCTGAGTTCCTCATTCTCTCCCTCAGTTACTCATAGAGCTCAAGGAGCCTAAAGAGCCTGGGAAAATAGTCGCATCTGCTGTAATTTTGAGGATCATATAATTCCCAAAGAGGCAGTAACAGGGTCACCAGCTACATCACGAACTGGAAGCCTCTCCTGGGTGGTCAGTGACGATGAAGTTGGGGTGAGGCTGAAGTGCTATGAATTGGAGGTTCCCAGACTAAGGTTATGGTGGACCAGCTACCTCTAGCATGTCTGACTTCCTTTGAGTGGTACATTGCTGATATGGAGGCCCTTCTGCAAGTGCAGGGATGCTTATCAGCAATGTAGCAGCAGCACATCTGAGTGGAGTCATTCTTGGGAGATGAAATGTTTAAACATGACAACTCTTCAAATCGAATGTTACCCTCCCTATCAACAGCCACAACCCTGGGCCTGGGTCATGGAGGGGCACATGCCACTGCAGGCACATTGGTTGGATGTAAATGGCACAAACTTCACAGAAATAATCTGTTGTATTCATGTAGCACCAGATA
The DNA here is from genome assembly GCF_964204655.1 of Triturus cristatus. NCBI lineage: Eukaryota > Metazoa > Chordata > Amphibia > Caudata > Salamandridae > Triturus > Triturus cristatus. The sequence continues at coordinate 154,056,732 of NC_140583.1, forward strand.
TGTTACTAAGTTCTCATACTGTTACTCACCTACCATGCTACACGACTTATGGTTTGTCAAGGCAGCTCTCAAATACATTCCCACTCCTCTCCTCCCTGATCACAGCTGCCAGCTCGGAAGGTGTTCACTTGTCATGGCTCTGCACTCTTGGTGGCCACGCTTTTCTCTCAACATGACTTTTAATGTCCTACGACCACGTTTGTAGATCATAACGTGGTATGGTGAACCACCTTCTTGTATTGTTCACGGAAGGGCAGAGAAGGGGGAGGTTTTTTTTTCACTCATTTAAACGTTTTCTCCACCATGCTTTCTAACAGGTTGTTTCTTGATGTTTAATTCTCTTTCTATCAGAATTTCCTCTTGTACTACTGGGTTTTACCATCAATGTGTCCTTATTACTTAATAGTTATGAGGTCGAGACATCAAATGGAATAAAAGCAATAAAATAGACAAAAATAAGAAGCTACTGTTCCTTGACTTCTGTAGCTCAAATGTGACAATCTTATTTTAAGAGCAGGGTAAAATGTCAAAATATTTAACTTGTCCCTTGATAAATTAAATAGCACATTTGATCATAATTTCCAAGTTTTAATTTAGCTGACTAATGAGAAGTCAATAATCTTTAAAGAGGTAGTAAGTCAACTTATCTAGATTAACGGGCTAATAAAATAAGGTATTTGCATACCTATGTTTCACTTAGATTCACTTAGATAAACAAATACTGTCACTTACAAGTTAGAATTTATATTAATGGTTCACTAAATGGAAATTTAGACTAACAAATGGATGTATTTACATTTAAAATGATGGCAGTATTGCATAACTTTGAGTATGACACATCATGGGTGAGCTGCTGGTGTTCCAGGTCAGGGATACCAACAAACGATAACAACACCCAGGTAATGGACATTTACAAACCATCTGCAGATAGTTTCCTCCCTTTAAAATAGTCACAATAACTCTATCTTCATCGAGGAAAAAAGAGGGAGCTCTTCATAGGTTGCTGCCTTTGTTGGAGGAGTGGTTTCTCAGTGGGATAAGCTACCTCCCCATGGAGAAACAAAAAGGTTCTGTAGTGATAGACCACATCTGCGAATAAACAAATGAATATGTGTTACATTTCCAAGTTCATTGCCGTTTACTTCTGAAATTCTTGGGCATTCCATGAAAGCCAGAAAAAAGTCAGAGCTTTTTTTGTGAATTATACCTTTACTGAAAATGTGTGGCATTTTTTGTAGGATTGTGTGAAAGTGCACCATCTTACAGCTCACAACTCTGTATAGTATTTTGTAAATTATGGGAGATATGCAGAATTTGTAGTGAAAGTAGTTATAAAAAGTACTGGCAAAGCCACTAGACCTGCACCTATTTGAGAGCTATTAGCTTTCCAAGTGTCTTTAGCCATGTTGTAGAGCAGCACGGCTACTGTGCAGCATGGCTGAAAGTTTGAAAAAAGTACTATAATGTAGCAGGCGCTGGCCCTGCCAATGCCCATTTTTTTCTTGTAGAGGGTGTGGATGTGCCATGATGGACAATGAGAGGGAGGGTGATAGATAAGAGGCAACACAAGCAATGGGAACCAAGGGTAGCAGGCAACAGGATCGTAAATAGGAGCAGTTAATAGTGCTTTTTTCATATGGCAGGTGTGAGGATGGGAGGGTTACAAACAACGTGGACAAGAGGGATGGGAGGGGGGTAAAAGCAACACGGACAAAGGGGAGGGATTAAATGCAAAACAGACAAGGGGATGTAATGTGTTAAAACCAACATGGACAATGGGAGGAGGAGTGTGTTTAAAAGCAAAATGGACAATAGCGGGGAGAGAGGGCATTTAAAGGCAATACAGACCACAGGGGTAGAAGGGCGTTTAAAAGCTTACCGGACACAAGCGGGGAAGGGACGAATAGAGTTAAAAGCTGTCGTAGGCCAGACCTATAAATGAGAAGCATCTCTGGGTACTCGGGAATGGAGCTCCTAAGCTAATCTCCTTCCTTCCTGAAGAGTCAAAGCTGGCCTCGGCACCTACACAACCAACCAAAGCATGTGTCCCCCTCCTCATAGTGCAGTCTAGCCTAGCATGTCCAACCACCATCAGCCTTTTCTCCTTGCTTCACTCTGCTCTCCTGTCAGCCATTCTATTTTCCCAGCAGCTTATCCAGTATTCCTAAGGAAGTTGAAGCCTGATTGTCAGCATCTCCTGCTTGCTGACGTCTACTACTTGGAACAGAAAATGGTGGATGTGAGAGGTCCGACTGCCCCATCAACTATTTCCTGTTCTTGGATGTCAAAAAGCAGGAAATGCCAGTGGGCAGGCTGTGCCTTCCATGGAACACCAGTGTAGGAAATTAGGTTACTGGTTGAGGGGGGTAAAACGCTACTCAAGCGGCAATCACAGTTCTTGCCAGGGTAAAACACAACCAAACCCCAAACTAACATGTGCTTTACCCCCTGGTAGTGTGGCACAAGAGCAGACAGGCTTAACTTTGAGGCAATGTGTAAAGTACTTAGGCAGCACATCAAAGAAGTAGAAAGTGAAAACACAACACAGGAAAAATCCCACATCAATTTAGAAATATAGAGTGAAATGTAATAAATTGCTTGAGACAAATACAACAAAAATCCAATCAGTAGAAGGTGCCAACTGTGGCTATCTGGTTGGGCCGGACTGGGAAAAAGTCACAAATTCAGGCCAACCGTGATGGAGCACGGACAAGATACAGGGACCAATTTACGCCTGCTGAACAAATTACTGTGAATCATGGTCACATTGCATTGTACGATCTCCTTCAGAGCAGCAGTCCTGCAGAGTGACAGTCATTGTAGCAGCACAGCAGTACTACTTCACGGCATATTATCCACATGTCTAGAAGTGTACTGTAGTGGTGGTGAGTGACATATCGTATTTATACCCAGTTGTGCCATGGAAGTGGGAAGAAGCTTCTAGAGGCATGCCATTGAAGTACACAGATGCCCTGCCTTCCTGGTTGTGACTCCAGACTAACTACAGGGGGTATGCTGCCCTTTGTGTGGATGCAGGACACTGCCTGTTCAAGTGTAAGTGGGGATTTTCCTAGGTCCTTCCAGCCATCCTGCGAGTGATGGCCCATCCAGTCTGACCTAAGCTCCCCTATTGTGTGTGGCTGTCCAGGAGGAATACACAAGGCCCAGCTGTCACCCACACCCAGTCATGTGACCCAAATTTAGGCTGCATGCCTCAAATGGCATAGGCAAGAAAAAATACTAACTTTCTAAAAGTGCCATTTTCTACATAAGCTAGGATTTTAAATTGTGATTGCAGAGACACCAAACATTAATGGGTTACCTGTAGAAATTACACCCATAAAATGTAATTTAAGTCCAATGATATCCTGTGTGAGCGGTAGGCCTTGTAGTAGTAAATAATGAATTTAGGAGCTTTTCACTACCAGGACTTGTAAAACCTTGAAAGGTACACGTCCTACTTTTAAAATAAATTGCACCCTGCTCTATGGGCCATCCAGGACCTACCCTAGTGGTGACGTATATGTATTAAAAAGGACGGTTTGGGCCTGGCAAAAGGTTTATGTTGCCAGGTTGAAATGGCAGTTTAAAACTGCACCTATAGGCTCTGCAATGGCAGGTCTCAGACCTTGTTAAGAGGGTGTCCTACTCTGTGCTGCCTGCCCACCAGTAGCATTTAATTTACAGGCCATGGACACAGGTAGTGCCACTATACTAGGGACTTCAACAAGACCTGTGTAAAATAGTTGATAAGAAACCCTTATGGCCTATAACGGAGACAAAGGTTTCACACTGTACTCTAGTTCCTGTTCGTGATTAACAAAATGTAATATGCCCTTACAAACTGATTTCCGCACACTGAAAATGATGCCACTATTGCACACCTTTATTCGGGAGAGGTGTGGCGCAGCAGCCAGGGCGGCTGACTCCAGAGCACGGGCCTCATGGTTCGATTCCCAGCCCTGGCGGCAGCTCAGCCCAGCACCATGTGACTCTATACAATAGCTCTCTTAATCTCCCCGATGGCCCCCAGCGCTATGAGACCCTTGGGGGTGATTAGTTCGCGTTTTACAAAAGATCTGGTTATGGAATTCCACATTAAGTACACCATCAAAATGTGAAGACCAATCACATACAAACAAGTTAATAGATTTCTCTAAGGATAACGTATCTTCCCTGCGAGAAACAAATAAAGTTATTTAATGCCAATGCAATCATGCATTGCATTTAAACATGAATGAAGAAATGTATGATTAATTAATAAGTGTGTAAATTTGTATCTTTAATTGCAGATTCCGAGGTGCACTCTTGGAATTCTTGTGAATGCCAGGAAAGTCAGAGGCTTTCTCAAAATATAGGAGTAAATTTAAAGACCAAATATTCTTGCCTTTGTGGGAACCACACCCTAAAAAATATGTGGGTGGCACTGTGAAATTGTGTTTCTGTTTCATGACTGTTACATTCCCCCGCCTTGTGTTGCCAATTATCCAGATTTTGAATACATGCCCTGCTATTTGCTTCTACTGCTACAAAGACTGATAACTAAGAAAAACACTAATAAAAAAATACTTCCCTAGAAAAGTATTTACTTTCACCAAACTGCAATGACTAAGAATATCCATGCAAGCCACAATTAATATATTACCTAAAGATGGTAGTGTTCAGCTTTGTGTATGATGCTAGCTAAGCATTATATCAATACATTATGCATAAACATAACAAAAAATCTCTTAATTAAGTTAATGGAATCATTTATTTGCATGCTTTGCAATCAAATCTCACTTCTTGCAGCTGCTTGTGAATGAGGCTTTGAAGGATCACACCCTATGTCTCAACAAGTGTTGTCAGGTAATACAATAGGAAATCTGCAGTAGAAAATGTCAATGTAAGTAGGGGCATATTGGAATATGAAGAGGAAGGAAATTGCACCTGACAGTGGGGATCTAAATTCCAGATGTAGATTGTGTATAGTTTGTGATCACCAAATAGTGAATTTATCCGATTCGCTATTTGGTAATCACAAACACCAATGTACAAACGTGTCTTAGACACATTTAGCGATTCCAAGTAGGTCTCAAATGGACCTGCCTCATTAATATTCATGAGGTAGGTCTCGCTTTACGACCAAATGGGAATTGCAAAATCAAATGATTTTTTATTAATGCAATCCTATTTCCTTAAATGAAAATGGAATGTGTTTCAAAAAGAAAAATTAAAAGCTTTCTTCTATTTTTTAAGAGTAGGCAGTGGTGCGTGGGACCGCAGCCTGCTCTTAAAAAATGTTTTTGCAAATATTCTCACAGGGGAATGGGTCCCGAGGGGACCCATTCCCATTTGTAAATGGGTTACCACCTAAGTGAAGTAGGCGGAAAAATGTGAATGTTTTGCAACCTCATTTCGGTTGCAAAACATTCACACATACCACTGTGATTCGGTATTAGGAAGGGACGCACTAAACACGCCCCTTACTAATACCGAATCGCAAACCCAATTTGAGATTCAGTGATAGATTAATGAATTTCAAATTGGCCTTTGTAAATTAAAAAATTTTATTTGGAGGTCGCAAACTACCCTATTCTGTGATTGGGGACGTTTGAAACCTCACAAAAGCTTTGTACATCTGCCCCTAGGTGGTTAAACAAGTACCTCTTCTGTTTAAAGGTACATTGTAATACACAAGGTTAACTTGAAAAGAATGTAAGATCGCATGTGAGAGACTAATACGAAACTGACATGGCCATTCCTGTCCTACACTCGCTCCTGCCCTACACTTAGAATGAGACTGCATATACCCTCCTGGGGAAAGTGGCCACCTATGGCACATTTCTCGGATGGAAAGAGCTACTATTGGTCAGCCAAAGGCCAGCACATTGCATAATCTATAACTGGACCAGTGTTCTTTTTTGGCTTAGAGCACATTGCCTGAATTATTGTGGATGTTTGAATGAAAAAACTGACCTTGTCAGTCCACACGATGAGAAACTCATACACTTAAGTCAGGGCAGGTGTTGTATTTACTCTTGATAAATGTTGTATTTACTCTTGTTAATGTGACTAACTAAAGTTACCTTATAGTATTTACCTTTCTTCTGTCATTATAGTTCTCTAGAGTTCTGCCGGAGTCCAGGCATCTAATTGTTTGAAAGGCAACTAACCACTGCATTAAGGGCAGAACATTCTGCAAAATCTAGACTCCTAAATAATTTGGCCGCAAGATAAGACCAACCAGTGTCCATGGGCATGTCTCTGCACCCAATACTTAACACATTGGGAATGTTCCATCAATATTCCAATCAGGGATTGGCACATTTAAACTGAATCTTCCACACAGCCAGCCAAATTCGACTCCAACAATTGACTTTAAATTGGTAAAACTGCAGCAAACTAGGGAAGTTGAGACCACTACCATCTTGCTCAAAAACAAGATTTGAGTGACATTGGTGTGACATAATTTACAACAGCAGATATTAAGCTACGGGTCACCTAACATAACCCTCTGCGGACCAATGTTCACAAGTTTTGCGATGAGCCACTGTCCAATACGGACTACAGCATGATACAAAAAAAAAAACAATCAAACCAAGTGAAAAAGTCTGAGCTTGTATGGGAAGATTCATCACCCACCTCAACAATTAATGTATTGCCTTTGGCAAACGAGTCTGCAAATACAATGCAACATGCAACAGACTATAAAAGAGGAGGCCTTTGCTGCAGCAGATAGTCAAGAACATTAGCTGAACATTGATAAAATAAAAAAAAAATAAGCCATACATTTGAAAAAAAAAATCACATTCATATACTAATCATGTTGAAAGCTGTAATCCAACAACTTCAGAGGAGCATGATATTGGATCACCGCAATCCTCACCCACCTGCATCAAGATGTAGTTGGAAAAAACATTAACTTTTTTCATGAACACAACCAACAAGACCTTGTAATGTGGAGTAAGAGCCAAATCAACAGAAAAATAGTGACAGGGATCTCCTGTAACTAAATACATTCCAATCTGTCAGGTATTGAAATGCATCCTTTTTATAAGACAAAAGAAAACTACAAAAATAGTGCAAAAAATCTCCATAAAAGCATCCCAGCTCTACTCCCGCTCTATCAGTCCATCAAATTACGCTACCTAAATATGTGGAAGAGCCCTCCCCTCATCCCCTGCACATGGATAGGCCTCGCTTGTGCATGTCCTCAAGCTTCTTGATTGAAGGAGTACCTCAAGCACCCAGCAAGATTAGCACACCAACTCCTTTTGCTCTGGAAGCTCCAAATTGTCGTTTCCATTCTCCACTATCCTATCAGTGGTTTCCTTTTTTGCCTTAGACAAGGACCAGACCACTATTGTCCCTAGTGCATTTTTCATTGCTGCCATATGTTTTCCCACTTATAGGGGCAGCCCCTCCACTCATAGACCTGCTTTTCAACCAACATGCACCATTCCAGGTCTTTTTACCCAGAGGTCAAAGTTTGAGGCATATCAGATCCTTATTTCTTGCTCACATTCTTTTTTGCTATTATCAGCCCCATGGTGGTAAGAGTTCTGTGTGTGGGAGGTGTGTTCAATCTCTCCAAATGTTGAGTACCTCAAGCCTGGGAGACATTTTTGCCTAGGATCCAGTGACCTAGCTCTGGCATGCCCATGCAGACTTCAGTAGCCAGTTAGCATTGGGCAGCCCCACTGTGTGTGAAGAAAAGTTCCCAATCGGCTGCATCCTCTATCACAGAGATCTGACCCTATTTTCCCCATCTTACACAACCTAGATTTTGTTTAGTAGGATGTATGTATAAAGTGCAACTGGACCAGGCAAAAGCTAACCCAGATCACTGTTTCTCGAGGGCGCTAAGTGCCTACTCCCACCCACCTCTTTAGATTCGCTAGGGCATTGAGTAATTGTTGCGCAGCTATAAGTAAGTGAGATGGCTTTCTTGGTAAGGGGTTCTGACTGCAGGCTGGTCTTTCAGAGGGGGCACCTTTGCAAACTATGCTCCCACCACTATGTGAGTCGACATAGCATGGCATGTCTGAAACTAGAAAAATACCTCCGTCTCAGCCATCTGGCAGTCCCCCCAAAGGACAACCCCGGTTTATCAGTCTCCCATCTTGGCACAAGCTCCCAATTTTCTGATTCATATCTAGTCCTATCCCTCAGGTCTCTGTGTTTTCTGCACTTAGTCAGTGCCACACTATCCCATACCAGGGTTTGATTCCCTAACGTCTTCTCCCATACAATTATCCAGTGGCCTCCTTTTGTGTTCAAATCATGGACTCGGTATGTACCTTTAGTTCTGCCATTGTCTCAGGTTCATGCAAAGCTGTTGGGTAGCCCCTATTTCCCAAAATCACTGTATCTACTTTTAGGACTGGCCCATTGTGATGCAAATTAGTATTTCCAGCTATCCAGTAGCACAATTCGCCTGTCATAGACTCCCCTTGTGAGTTTAGCAAGGCTGTCTGCACTTCCCCTCCATCACACAGTAGCATTGGGATTTCTGCCTCCAGCTTTCTTTTTTTTCTTTGTTTTCATAGAATAGGATAAAACAGTGTGGACCATCAGTCAAAGTGAATACAAAACACTTCCAACATCAATTTCTGTCCGCACTCCCCTGACCCTCCCCCACTCTCCGACCCTCCCATTCCCACTATGTAGAACTGAATTGATATGACTTCGCTATCTTGCCTAGCATTGAAGGTCAAACAAATGGTCCCACTTCTGGCGCTTAATAATTTGAACAACAAAGATGACACAGTAGCTGCTCATTTACGATGTCAGGTGTAGGGAACTTAAGACAACCATACACAAACTCTTTCTTGCAAGCAATGTACCAGGGGAGTCCCATCTTTTCATATTTATGCTCCATTTCAAGAATTCCCCAGATAAATGTTTCCATTGCCAACAATATCCAGAGTTTTCCTACCCATTCTTGCCTTGCAGGAATAAGAGGAGACTTCCATTTAAGTGCCAGTCTCATGGTGAAAATCTGTCTCCGGTCCTGTTTCGATATGCATTTAATCTCAGGTGGCCTCAAATTAAGTACCATCATCACCGGGATCATTTGTAAGGGATATCCAACCACTACTCTATATGACTTAGGACTTCCATCCAAAAGAGCATTCGGCAAGTGTACGCTCACTGCATGTATAAAGCGTACCCCACATCCCAGCCAGTAGAGCTGGCATAGCATACATATGTTTCAATTTCACTGGCGTGGCATGTCATCCCATCATTATCATATACAGTAATTCTCTATTCTGCAAACTCTTGCATAACGACTGGATAGCCACCAATAGTTTTTGCCATTTAGACGAGGAGAGTTGCATTCCCAAGGACTTGTACCAGTGCTTCATATAAGACCACTCCAGTGCTTCTCCCACCTCCATTAAAATAGCATATATATTGGAAATGAGCCCGGTAGGACCATCATATGTAGCATAATGCCTTTCCCAGGCAGTCAGTGGTCTAAGTGCTGCAGCTGTATTCTCTTCGTTAAGAGCCCAATGTTGCAACTTGAATTAGTGGATGCAGATTGTCTCTTTGAGTTTGTTTTCTTGGTGACATGTAAGGGTTTAATATCAGACCCATGAAACAATTCTCATAGCAACCAGCACTCCCTTCCATCCTGCGTTTAAAGTCTCTCTTACCAGTACCTAGAGTGAAATCTATGTTACTCACCAATGGTGTATAGGGAGATGGAAAGGAAGCCAGAGGTTTACCATCACACTATCATGGCTGGTTTCAGAAGTTCGGGGTAATAGCAGACTGTAGTCTATCTTTTTTGGGCAACCACAGAACAGCTAATGGGGTGTGATTCATCACTGTGGCGTCCATATGGATTCAGTGGCATTCAGTTTTGTAAAGGGACCATTCAAATAAGACTTATGAGCTGCGAGGTCTAATAGTATTTCTTAATGTCTGGTAGCCCCAATCCACCTTAACGTTTGTGCTCTTTCAATATTTTCCTCAAAACTCTTGCCTTTTTACACACCCTTATAAAGGCAGTGATCACGTTGTCCTAGTCCCTATGTCAGACTTGGGGAGAATCACTGGGAGTGTTAGAAAAAGTTAAAGGAATCTCTGCAATACATTCTGTTCAATTACTGCCACCCTGCCCATTCACAAGAGAAAGAGATTGCTCCACTTGTGCAAATCGTTAGTGATAGCATTAAGCAGGCAAGGGTAGTTTGCTGCACTCATTAAGTCGTGTTTTGGAGTAATATAGAATGTTTACATTTCTTTGCAGCCCACTTCAGTGGTGTGACCTCTAGGAGTCTAGTTTTGACCTCTGGCAGTATACTTAGATGAGCATTTCAGATTTATCTAGTTTCCCATAGGATTCCAAAACTTCCATATCTTTAGGGATCCAGCATTCAGGGTCTGTCAGCGTTAATAAAAGATTGTTGTGAACAAGTGTATTTTATGTTGGTCATCCCTGAAGTGCATCCCCAAGATAACCTGAAGCTGCTGCACAATGGTAGCTGAGGTCTCTATTATCAATACAAATATAAAAGGCAAGGAGGGCATCCCTGTTTCATCCTACTTGATAGGGGAGTGGTCCAGTATGCTACATTGACCAGAACATTTTTGTAGTTTGTTTTTGGCTAGCTGCTATTCAGGGTAGAATGTTGGGGCCCAACTCAATCTCCTCTAGCACCTGAAAAAGAAATGTTCAGCTGACCATATCAAAGGGTAGGAGATCTTCCTGAACTAAGCATTTTCAACCAGATGAAGAACTTGCTAAATATTATCAGCAGCTTGTCTCCAAAAACCCGATCAGAGTCAATTAGGTAGTGGCCCTACCTTACTGACTCTGAGGTATGAATCTATTGGCCAGCACGTCTGTGAAAATCTTGATACATGAATTCATAAGTGCTATTGGCCTGTAGGACTTGTATTAATCAACGGGTTTGCCAGGTTTATGAATGAGAGAAATATTTGCTATCAACATTGAGGGCATAGAAATTCATGAACACTGAAACTATGGAATAGTATTACTAAGTGGGGATTAGTTCAGGCACAAAATATTTGTTAAAGCGATCAGTGAGACTATTCGGCCCCCGGGCTTTGTCAGGGATCATTGTCGATATTGCATTTAAAACCTCTTTTCTGGTGAATTTTCTCTTAGATATCTGCATTAACCTTGATCAGTCACATATAAGTGGCCTCTTCGAGCAGGGGCAACTTCTCCACTAAGGCGTAGAAGTGTCGCCCCACTGCTGAGAGAGCAGGAGAAAGGGGAAAAAATTATAATAACCCTGTTACTATAATTTTATTTTTCACTACAGAACTAGGTTAGGGCGGGGCGGGAGGTCACAGGGGGAGGAGTGGTTTGCACTCCCTAAGTGTGCATGGATGTTTGGCCGGCCTTCTTGGGCCAGCCAAACATTCATGCGCAATTTGCATGTTCCCCACCAGGCTGCAATTCACAGCCTGGTGAGAAACATGCTGAGGCTCCCATTCCGTGTCTGAGCTCCGAAATACGATGCTCAGACCAATCACAACACTGCAGTATTGTGATTGGCCTAGGGGAAAGAGCCTGTGTGCTTCCTTCTTCCCCCGTAGCTGAGGAGAAGGCGGCATGTGGGGGAGAGACAGTGAGTGGTTTTTTTGTCTGCCCCCTCGCCACCCATGTTCCCTGCAAACTGCCACTGGCTTTGAGACAGGACTTTACGTCATCCACCAAGACAGGGTTTGCACACTAGAGGGCTGTATATTATTCCCTAAAAGCTTCAGTTTTTCAGCATTTACACTAATAATTTGACACTTGATGCCCTCGAGAGTCACATTTGTATCATCCACCTTCTGTTAGCTAAGCCACCTTGCCAATAAGTAGTCTATTTTATTGGCATGTTCATAAAAGTTTCCTAGTAAATGTAATTTATAACTTTTCTCACTCTGTGTGGCCAATACGTCAATCAGAACTTTCAGCAAGATGATCTTTTACTGAGCCTTTAGGGAACCTATGTGTATAAGTTGTTAAGTCGCCGCTTTAAGCTCAGCTTCCAACAAGATTTGTAAGACTTTGCTGTTTCACTCTGCTGGGCCCTTTTCCTCTATATAGTAGCCCCTACAGAAAACTTTACATGTCTCCCATAGCCTTTTGGGGAAGACATTGCTCAGGTCATTCTCCTCAAAGTACCTATTAACTGCGTCCCTCAACATCTGCTGGCTTAGTCAATCTTTTAGGAAAGTTTCCAACTATTTGTTCTACATTTCTCTTGCTGACTTTCTCACTCCCAAATCATCATTGTGCGGTCCGAGACCACTATGGTACCATGCACAATGGAGGTTGTGGTGTCGACCAATGCCTGGCTGCCCCATTAAGTCTATCCATAAATATGACTTATGGACATGTGAGAAGACACTAAATTCCTTCTCATCTGGTTTTCATCAAAAATCGATGAGGCCTATGTCTGTCAGTATCTGCTTTGAGTCCTGGGAGGGCACTCCCTAAGTTTACCTGTCATGCTTGTGTGTATACAGGAAAGCATCTGGCGTAAATTTGAAGTACTCGACCCACAAAAGATTTTCTGGTGCCCAGTTTTTTATCTTACGTATGAGGCTAACAATATATTGTTGTTCAGCTTGATTAGGGATATAGAGGTAGAGTGTATACAGCGCGAGTGTGTGCTGTCTACCCCCAAATGAGTCAAGCGACTTTCTGCTAAGTCACGTTGGACCCCCAGTACTTTGTAATGAAAGTGTTTATGTATCCCAATGATTGCCCCTCCCTTACTTACTAGCCGTAGCCGAATACGACTGTGTGGGGTATAAGCGGTGTTTCATAAAGTTAATGTCAGAGGTTTCTATAAATGGGTCTCTTGAAGACACGCAACCTCTGGGAGATCCTCCAGTATTTCCCTCCACATCTTGTGTTACTTAACCAGGGAATTGAATCCCTTTAAGTTCATATGTGATTACTTTAACAATAAAAGAATAAAAGGTTTCAGATATCATGTGCCTGTTGCTCTATACACATCTAACTGGAAGGTCTACTGGGTGGTAGTGGATGTCACCTTTAATACAACACATTATTTCAAAACATACTCATATTCCTTCATCTGGAGACCTTTCCCTTCCCCAAAACCCCATGAACTCCACACCCTCCCTCGGAAACTCCAAGCTTGATGGGAAAAGGAACCAGCACATCCTTCTCACAGTGATGAGCCACACTGTACCCTGCCATCTCCATCCCCAAGGTAACTCCCATCTGCCCCCAGCCAGGGCAGAATCACCAACTCACAGTTTCAAACAAAAGCACAACAGGTTGGCCGGGTGCGTAAGGTTTGGTCCACCCCACTCGGACTGTCCCTCATTTAGGCACATGTAGAGTTGGACTTGGGCCTTGCGCTTCTGTAGTTAGATCCTGACATAAAACGTAAGTCTGGTGAGCCTTTCTTGATCCAGAGGATAGAGGGAGGAACAGCATGTCCAATGAGAGCCAATGGCGCTATCTATATACCCATGGCAAACCTGTGCCCCCCCACCCCCATTAAAGCCCCATTCCCTGTTTGTCAGGTTTTCGAGCAGTCCTGCGGGTAGCACCAAGTTTCTTCCACTTGTCTCTCAATTTCCAGGGCTCATTCACTTTGTCCCTCATTGTGGATTAAGGGCTATCTCTTTGCTCACTTTGGAGGCAATCATAGGTCCATTCAAGGGGACTTGAGCTGCTTCTTGAAGTCCCAAGACTTCCTATGCCTCCTCTACAGGGCGGATCATATCGGACTTAGATTCTAGCTGAAGCCACAATATAAAGGGAAACATCCATTTATAGCATATTAGCCTTCTCAACAGCTCAGCATTCACTGAATATAGCGTTTGTCCTTTGTTCAAGGTCACATGTGAAAGATTCTGGATGAGATCCTGGAAAAGTTGCTGGCTTAATGTTCTGGCTTCTCGCATAATACTGTTCCTTAGGTGGGAGGACCCTATATTGACTATAATGTCACATGGGCGGATGCCAGTTGCTTCCCTGGTGGTCCCACTCTATGTGCCCAGATTATGGGAATCTCATTTGTTGAGCCCTTCTTAGTTACAAATTTTGAAAGGGACAAGTACAGAATGATGTCATCACTTTCCTCTGGTTCCAGAACTTTCCGGATCCGCACATTATCTTGCGATGATAGGTCTTCCAAGTCTGTCAACTTATCCCAGAGCACCTTTATTTCTTCCTCCATCTTAGGTTAGGTTATCCAGTATGTTCTCAATCTCTTTGCTAATAGTTCCACCTTCATTGGTTGCAGCCCGGTTACCCAGTGCCTAGATTTTCTTAGTAATGTCCGAGAGACTGGAAGCTAAATTTGCTTTCAGGGCTACATTTGTGGTGTCACCGTATGGAAAAGTTCATCATGCAGGTCAGCCAGCCAGCTCTTAAGATTGTCCTTCGTTATGGGCGTCCCCAACTCTCCTTTCTTGACAGCCATTGTGGGTCATGTGTTTAATGCAGCCAATCTATTGGCCAGCACGTTTGTGAAAATCATGATATCCGAATTCAAAAGAGCTATTGGCCTGTAGGACTTGTTTTTATCAGCTGGTTTGCCAGGCTAATGAATGAGAGTAATATTTGCCATCAAACTTGAGGGCATAAACATACGTGATCACAGAAAGTATGGAAAAGTAGTACTAAGTGGGGATTCGTTCAGTAGCAAATTATTTGTTAAAGCGATTAGTGAGACCATTCGGTCCCCAGGCTTTGTCAGGGATCATGGTCAATATTGCATTTAAGTCCTCTTTCCTGGTGAATTTTCTCTGAGATAGCTGGATTAACCTTGGTCAGTCACATATAAGTGGCCTCTTTGAGCAGGGACGGCTCCTCCGCTAAGATAGAGGAGCGTCGGCCCACTGCTCTGAGAGCAGAAAATGACAAATAAAATGATATTAACCCTGTTATTATCATTTTATTTTTCACTACAGGGCTAGGTTAGGGTGAAGCGGGGCAGGGGGTCACAGGCCGAGGAGTGGTTTGCACTCCCTAAGTGTGCATGAATGTTTGGCCTGCCCTCTTGGGCTGGTTAAACAGTCATGCGTAATTGGCTAGCTTCCCACTGGGTTGCAATACACAGCCTTGTGAGGAATATACCGAGGCTCCCATTCCCTGTCTGAGTGCCGAACCAGTGCACTCAGACTAATCACAACACTGCAGCGTTGTGATTGATTTAGGAAAGAGAGCCTGTGTACATCCTGCTCTCGCCAAAGCTGAGGAGAAGGCGGCATGGGAAGGCATCGAAGCAGAGGAGAGACGGTGGCCGGTAAAAGGATTTTTTTTTTGTCTGATGCCCCATCACCCTTGTTCCCTGTCAGCTTCTACTATCTTTGAGACAGGACTTTATGTCATCCACTGAGACAGGGTTCGCCACACTACAGGGCTCTCTGCATTAGTCCCTAAAAACTTCAGCTTTAGCTGCATTTGCACTAATTATTTGATGGTTGATACACTCAAGAGTCAGATTTGTACCTGCCGCCTTCTGTTAGCTAAATCATCTTTAAAAATAAGGAGTCTCTTTTATTGGCATGTTCATAAACTCTTTCTTGTAGGTATAATTTAGAACTTTTCTCACTCTCTGTGTGGCCAATAGGTCAGCCGTAACTTTCAGCAAGATGATCTTCCATTGAGCCTTTAGGGAACCTATGTGTATATGTTGTTCAGTCGCCAGTTTAAGCTCAGCTTCCAACAATCCTTTGTAAGACTTTCCTGTCTAGCTCTGCTGGGCCCTATCCACTATACTGTACTCTGCTGGGCCCTATCACTATACGGTTGCCCCTACAGACAGCTTTACATGTATCCCATAACATAAGGGAAGCCATTGCTGAGGTCATTCTCCTCAAAGTACCTATTAATTGCATCGCTCAATGTCTGCAGATTTAGTCAATCTTTATGGAATGTTCTATCAAATTTCTAACTATTTGTTCTACATTTCTCTTGCTAACTTTCTCACTCCCAAACAATCATTGTGTAGTCAGAGACCGCTATGGTACCATGCACAATGGAGGTTGTGTTGTTGACCAATGCCTGGCTGCCCCGTTAAGTCTGTCCAGGAATAGGATCTATGGACATGAGGGAAGACACTATATTCCTTCTCATCTGTTTGTTTAGCTTTCCAAAATTTGATGAGGCTTACGTCTGTCAGTACCTACTTTGTCTCAAGTTAGAGCACTCCCTGGGTTTACCTGTCATGCTAGTGTGTATACAGGAAAGTATCTGGCGCAATGTTGAAGTACCCGACCGATAAAAGTTTTTATAGAGGCCACTTTTCGATCTTAGGTGTGAGGCTAACAATATATTGTTGTTCACCTTGACTGGGGATATAGAGGTTGAGTATATACAGTGCGCGCCCCTGTTGTCTACCCCAAAATGAACAAAGCGACCTTCTGCTGAGTCACGTTGAACCCACAGTACTTTGTACTGAAAGTGTTTATGTATCCCAATCATTAGCCCACTTTCTCACTAGCTGCATAGTACTGTGTGGGGTATAAGTGGTGTTTCATAAAGTTAATGTCCGAGGTTTCTCAAATGGGTCTCTTGAAGACACACAACTTCTGGGAGATCCTCCTGTATTACCCTTCAATTGTATGTCACTTAACCAGGGAATTTAATCCCTTTAACCATGAAATAATAGAAGGGTTGAGATATCACATGCCTGTTGCACTATTCGAATCTAACTGGCTGTCACATTTAATACAACACCATATTTCAAAACATACTTGTTAGAAATTGGGTTTCTGGTTGGCTTGGGTATGCACCTAAGCCAGGCAGAACCCACCACTCTTGTCAGGGTACGGGAGTTACACCCACATGAGAACCCCTGCTCACCCCCTTGGAAGCTTGGCACAGCAGTTCGGCTTATCACAGAGGCAATGTGTAAAGCGTTTACACAACACACACACACCAGTGACACACTAAGCACACCACAAAAAGAGACTCCACACAAGGTTATATAAAAATATCACTTTGTATTATAGGTAAAACACGTTAGACCACAATCACATAAATCACTATGCCACTAGGCGCTTGTCATGATGTCACATAGATAAGTTACATAAACCACAAATCACCTTTCCAACTAGGCAGTTGTCATAACAATAACTTTAGTGCAATAAATCGAATACTTATAAATTGCACATGTCATGAGAATATCATGAAAGACATCATTAGGGTGTATATCCTACACTCCAAAGCTACATCATTACATCAGAATATGACGTGTAGCAGTTATGTAGGGAGAGAAACGCGACTCACCATATATCACTATTATAGCCTTGGGCAGCATGAATTTAATGACGATGTCAAGCCTGTGTTTCTATCACAGGCTAGGCATTCATTTTTTGGGATTCGTGCTGCCCTGGAAGAACTGCATGCCCATTCTGGGGACAACAGTAACTTGGAGCCCTGTCGGCAAGTTCCCACTCAGGGGCCTCCGTCGATGCTAGTTACAGATAGGGGGCCCGTCCTGCGCTCACTCCGCAATGGGTGCAAGTGTCAAGATTGGGTGCCCCCCCAGGTAAGTTCAGACATGAAGGGGGTGCATAGACCACACTCAGCCAGGCCCCCACGCTCGTGAGGTGATCCACAGGCAGCTGCCCGCAAGTGCAGTGCAGCTGCACAATGCACATAGGCAAATGGGGCAGCCCGCTACCAAACTGTGCAGCCTTTGTCATCCGATGTCCATTGGCCCGCAGCACCTATCGCTTCCGGGGTGGTGAATTTGGAGGCCTCCTTGGGTCCTGCTGCGGCCTCAAGAGTCCTCCCTTGTTCTTCACCAGCGGCGCCACTGCGGAGCTAACTACCCGTAGGCAGCTGCGCCGCTCAATCTCCTCCGTGGTAGTGGAGCAACTCGGGCAAGCCCCTAAGGACTCCTTGACTTGGTGCAGGCAACGGCAGATTTCTCATCTGCTGGTGGCAGCACAATCCCCCTCTGGGTCTCCAGGCATGGACCCTGGTTACAACGGCAACCGGCCGGCCACAGCAAAGTCAGCGCTTCTTAGGCGCAGCGATCCTCAACAGGTGGGGTCCATGAAGGCAGTACCCCGGCTGTAAACCTTAAGGAAAGATGGCATGGCGGAGCGCTGGGCCCAGAGTAGTATGAACACAAACAAAAAGAAATACAAGAAAAGGGAAGTGGTCACCACGTGCTCCTTAAGGCTTGTTTCATTTTAGCCTTCCTCAGCCTTTAGTGAAAAGCAAAGCGCTCCACATACAGGCAGAAAGTACTTTGGCAAGGTTTCCTTCTCTTTCGCCCAAAATAAATGAGGGGTGAAGCGCTCTTCAGGCAAATTCACAGCACTCTCCATGCACTTGATGATAACAGGGTGAAGAACAATTCAGTCCTAACCCCAGCTCCAAACAGGACCAGTCAGTGTCTTCCTTGAAGTCAATTGTTTCCCTGAGACTTCCAAAAGGAGTCCAGCTCTCACAAGCCCTTGGAGAATCTTCACAAGCAGGATACCACAGCAGGGCAAAAAGTGTGAGTCGTTTCCATCCACCAGAGACAGAAGCAGCAACTGCAGGCCAACCCACACTCCTCACTCAGAAAATAAAGTGCTCCTCACACAGTCCTTCCGCTCTCGTCTTGGCAGAGTCCTCTTGTTCCTTGAAGTAATCTAAGGTCCTGGGGTCATATTATCAAGAGATCTATCGCCGATTTTTCAGCACATAGCGCAAAAAAGGGGCGATTTTATTATCGCATTATTAACAAGGACTCGCTAACAAGCGTTAGCGCGAGTTTCCTTGTGATAACAGCCGGTTTTCTTTTCACTTTGCATGTCAGCGAAATATATCGCTAATGACATGCAAAGTGGGCGTTCCTCACCAAACCTACATGCAAACATTCAGAAACCCAACATCGCACTATATACAATGTGGCCACGGACCCGCCAAACAATAAGAAAAGCCGCGCTAACCACGGTTATCGCAGGATTCTAACACCTGATTGAAACCTGACTTAGCTATCTACACAATGGGAGGTGGATTGTCAGGTTAAATCCACACTTCCCTATCAGCAAGCTTTTCTGTAGCGCAGGTACATTATCTCCGGATATCCCTAATGCAGATTATCGCCATCTATCGCTGTATTTTACATCGCCTCAGTGCAAGGCATTGATGATATGCCGCTAACAAGGCGAACTAAACCAGCGATAGACGGCGATAATGTAAAACGCTCTAAGCAGGTTTAGAGAGAAATATTGCTTGTGCTTGTTCATATGCCCCCTGGGGTTTTAGGTGTAATACTTATACCGCAAAATGTCTTTGTTCTCTTTGTATAGGGTAAAAGTGCCTACAAGGGATTTTTTCATAAAGGAAAAATATTAATGATTTAAAATAAATTCTGAGAACTCAAACTAATGGCCTCTTACAAATAAATTGCAAAATTAATTCAAATAATTCCTAAACAACCTATCAAAGAAAAGAAGAGGGCAAACAATACAAAAACAAAAAGCAAATACAGAAAGGGTGTATACTTTTTAAATACTAATTTATCTAAAAATTGAAGCAGGGCTATCTCTTTGCTTCCTTGCGAGTCTATCATAGGTCCTTTCAAGGGGACTTGAGCTGCTTTTTGACGGACCCAAAACGTCCTATGCCTCCTCTACAGTGTGGATCATATCGGACATAGAGTCTAGCTGAAACCACAATATAAAGAGAAATATCTACCTATTGCATATTTGCCTTCAAGCAGCTCTGCAGTCACTGATGGTATCATGCATTGTCTGTTCAAGGTCAAGGTCTTGTGGAATATCCTGGAAGAGATCTTGGAAAATTAGCTGATCTAATTTTCCGGTATCTCGCATAATATTGTCCTTTCGGTGGGAGGACCCTAGATTGACTATTATGTCACACAGCCTGGTGCTTCCCATGGTGGCCCCCTCTATGTGTCCAGATTATGCCCTGGGCCCTCTGTAATAACAAAGGGATTTACAGTACAGGATTATGTCATCAGTTTCCTCTGGTTCCAGATTGTTCCAGACCTGCAAATTATCTTGCCATCATCGGTCTTCCAAATCTGTAAACTTATCCCAGAGTGCCTTCATTTCTTCCTCCATCTTATTTTAAGAATCCAGTATGTTTTCGACCTCTTTACTCATATCGACAATGTCACCATGCCACCCAGTGCCTGGATTTTCCCTAGTCATGTCTGAGAGACAGGAAGCTAAGCTTGCTGTCAGGGCACCATT
This sequence comes from Triturus cristatus, assembly GCF_964204655.1. Taxonomy (NCBI): domain Eukaryota; kingdom Metazoa; phylum Chordata; class Amphibia; order Caudata; family Salamandridae; genus Triturus; species Triturus cristatus. Next base: position 154,076,901 of record NC_140583.1, read on the forward strand.
TGTGTTGTCATCAAATGGGAAGGATTATCATACAGGTAACCAAGACAGCTATTTATATCGTCCTTCAACTCTCCATTCTTGCAAGCCATTGTGGGGCATTTGTTTAATGCAGTCAAATCGTCGCATTGGGTAGCCCTCTGTACCCCGGGCCCTGGGGATACCCAGTAATTACCAATCCATGCCTATCTACTGTACATATGTGGCATTCAGCAGATCAGCAGTTTTGCTTTTAGCTACTAGAGCAACCCATGGAATGACTCTCCTGGTGGCCAACAGACGTAGGACCCGCACTCACACCCGCCAACCACACGAGAAACGTTGGAATCATCATTGACAACAAGCTCACCCTGAAATCACAGATCAACGCCATCTCCTCCAACTGCTTCCTCACTCTGCGCTTGCTACATAAGATCTTCAAGTGTTTACCCCTACACTTGAGATGTAAAAGACCCTCACGACCAGCTGACTAGACTACGGCAACACCCTCAGTGTAGGAATGACTGCACACCTCTTACAGAGACTTTAGACCATACAGAACGCCACAGTCAAATTCAAATTCGACCTTCCCCTGATGAACTTACATCACACCCCAACTCAGGCAACTCCACTGGCTCCCCTTACAGAAGAGATGCCAATTCAAGCTGCTGACCCACGCACACAAGGCTCTTCACTACCACGTACGTACCTACATTAACCGCAGTCTGAACTCCCCCTACTGACGAGATGATTATGCTCCACCTCCCTATCACTTGTCCGCCCTCCAGCATTTCCGCACTTCCAGAATTCCGAAAGACCCTCAAGATAGACAGGAGAGCTAGTTTGAGCCTTATGGGACCTGCAAGTCCCTTGCTACCCTATTGGGTATTAGCAGCTATATATAAATGCTGGCTGTAGGAGGCTGGCTTAGTATATGGTGCTCACATAAGTAAGTGAAGCACTCTGCACTTATCCAGACAGCCCATCTGGTGATTTTAGTGGTCTTAGACAACCATAGAAAGATCTCAAAGTAGTAAGTGTGTAGAGAAGCCTTCAGGCTTAGTCCAGAAGGAGTGTAAAGCTGCTTGTTTTACCAGTACTTAATCTTTTGTTATACGTTAAGTGAAAAAGACCCACAAAGTGTAGTTATAAAAATATGTATTTATTGTAAACACTCACTAACACATTGCAATATCTCCTGCCCGGAGATATACACACAATACTTTGATAATAGAACACGTAAGTAGCACAAATGCACAGTGGTGTCCAGGAGGAGACCAAACTATATACTAAAATAGTGAAAAGCGAACCATGACTTAAGTCGGGACTGAACCCAGATGATGTAGAAGAGTGTGGAACCCAAGGAACTACCCAAGGTAATTACCCAGGAATCCCACTGAGGCTGTGTGCAGAGTGGGTACACAACCACATGCTCAATACAAGTCAATGGGTAAGTCACGGTTGCAGTTTTAAAGAAGAAGGATCCTTCCCAGCGGACCCTGAAGAAACCCCATGGAGCTTACACAGGCTTCAATGGCAGGCCTGCCGTCTCAATTTGAATGGTCTTCCATGGGTGGCACAATACATGCTTCAGCCCATGGGGGACGCCTGGTGTAACTATACCCTGGGTACCTTAATACCATATACTAGGGACTTATAGGGGTAAAAAAAGTAGCAGATCTGAGGGGTACCTAAGTACTCACCATGACCAAATCGGGGAAGAAGTACACAGACTAGAGTCCTGATTACCAGGATCCCAGTCAGACTAGTCAGTAAACCATAATGACACCAGCAAAATGTGGGGGTGACCATGAAAGCAGACCTACTTTCCTATACTGACTGATTGATTGAAAGTTAAGAGGTAACAGTATAAAGGAAACAGTCCCGACAAATCTCCTCATATTGTATTAGCACTCATTTAGCCTATTTAGCTGAATACACCTCTGTCATGTCTGTGGGCAAAAGGTCTACATGATGTCAGCCTCCTATTCAGTTCAGCAATCACAAAGTAGGCTGCAATATGGCAGTAGACATTATGTGCTTGTGGAATGAGTGCAATGGACGAAAGGCCGTTCAGAAAGACACCATGGAGGGTTCTATTATACACTGCATGCTGTCTGAGATATTCAGCCTGCCATGTCTGGTGGGTGCTGCCTCAGGGAGGGTTTCAATTCCCCTCAGGCAGATCACATGGGGAGCCCAAGTCCAGAGCTCGTCCATCAAACACCTTTCATGTCCAAGCGCAGGCCGCCTGCCTACAGCTTTGGAAGGAATTCTGGTAAGATCCTGTAATGGATACTTTGGAACGCGTTTGGACAGGGTGATCCTTTTGAACATTTCGGCCTAGCCTAGCAAAGCCAGTGCAGGGCCCTCCAATGCCGATCGTCATTCCTGAAGCTGTTCATCAATGGGGTACATTTTTTTTTATAGGAAGATTTCATTTTTATCCCTTACATATACCCCTAAATATTTAAATCCCTCTAGCACTATTGATATGGTTCTTCTGTACCTTACCTCACAGGGTCAACCTGTTGATAGATAGAATAGGGATTTTTCCCAGTTGAAAGTAGATCTGTATGTGCTGAAAATGTGTATGAGTCTGGTCATTAAGGCATGACACGTACAAAAGGATATCATCAGTGTATAGAAAAATTCGGTCCTCACAGTCCTCATCCCCTCCCAGTCCCCAAAAACTGCCGGTCTTCCCAGATCCAGCAGGCCAGAGGTTCCAGCAAAAGTGCAAATAGCATTTGGGATAGGTGCCATTCCTGCTTCGTACCCCTCTCCAACCAGAAGTAGGCACAATATAATACCATTTACTTTTACCCTCGCCGTTGGTTGACTGTAGAAGGGCTTTGTCCACTGTTGGATGCAGGGGCCTATGCATACTCTTTCCAATACTCAATGCAGGTATGTACACTTCAGAATGGTGGAGACTTTCATGGAGTCAAGGGATAGTACAGCTGTGTGATCTCTCAATCTACTCGAGCAGCTGTAGAGGCGTGTGATGTTCAATGTAAATCTCCTGTGAGGCATGTAGCCCACCTGGTCAGGATGACCCAGTTTAGAGATTTTTTTAGAAGGAATATTATTGGTTCTTAACATTAGTACATATATATTAAGCCATACGTTCAATATATTGGTTTCATTACTTCCATATCAATAAATCACCCAGTGCCCGACTTTCTCTACCTCAAGAGTGCCCCACCCTCCTCCATGAGTAGCATCATACAGTACCAGTGCCCATTCAACCACAGCAGACCCTGGTCTGCACGACTTGTCTCACCTACATTCATAGTCCCACATCGTTAGGCAGCTTATTTTTACACTTTATGTTAAGCAGTCATAAGCGTTATTCTTCATTTACTTCCCATCCCCTTCCTGCTTTCTCATATTCACCCGTATTGCCACTGTCGATGGAGGGTCTGGTTCCCTCATACAGTCCACCAAAGCCTCCCATGCTTGTGCTACCTCGTAGCTATGTCTAAGTTTGACCTCTCAAAACGGCACTCCACTTTCACATCCTGCTCATCTCTCAAGCTCACTCTGCCAGCCCTCTACTCTGGGCCGCCTAGCTGGCTTCTAATTCCTGGTAATTTACCGCTTAGTTAGTGTAGGAGGCTGATTTAGTATATTGTGCTCACTTATGTAAGTGTAGCACCATGCACTAATCCAGACAACCCTTAAGGTGATTGTAGTGGTCTTAGACAACCTTAGAAAGCTTTGTATGTAGTAGCTGTGGAGAGCACATATATATATATAAAATACTTCACCAATAATACAGGTCAGTAGCACAAATACACGAAGGTCACAAGGGGGAGACCAAACCATATACTAAAATAGTGGGATGCAAACCACGACTCAACCCAAGACTATACCCAGAAGACATAGAAGTTCATGGGGACCTGAGGAACCACCCAAAGTAAGTGACCAGGAACCCCAGGTAGGCCGTTTGCAGTATGGGAACACGGCCGTGTGCTCATCTCAAGTTAATGGGTAAGTTGCGGTTGCAATTTTAAAGAAGAACCCTCCCTGTGTACCATGGCGAATGCACATGGAATACACACGGGTCGATAGCCACCCCACCCATGGTTACCCTAGGAACAAGGATACCTACGTCAGGGAAGCCGGGTGTATAGGTGCGAAGTGACATCAAAATCCGTGCATGGACTCGATGGAGGACTTCAGGAAGATGCTGCTGGCGAAAAGGTGAAAGTGTCCGGTGGAACCCAAAGGTGGGTTGAAGATGAGAAGTGCCTGAAAGAAGAGGGGACAGAGTGTATGCCACTCAGGAGTGACCAGGAGGTGCGGAAGACAAATGCCAACCAATTTCGAGTGCTGCAGGTGTTTCAGGAGAATTGAAGGTGACCCAGCAGACCTCGACAACTTCCAGGCAGCCACCACCGCCCACCACAAACTAATCAGATACTCTAGGAAGAAAGCACTCCAGGACAGAATCTCCAAACATGAACACAACACTAAGGAACTCTTCAGCATCAACAAAGAGATTGCCCAACCCAACAGCAAGACTAGCGACATCCCACCCTCCCAGGACCTCTGAGACAGACTCAGCGTCTTCTTCTACCACAAAATCAAGACCATCTACAACAACTTCGATGACAACAACCTCCACGAGGAACCCTCTCCCACCGTTACCTGCACCACACAGCCGACACTGGACAACTGTATCGCTCTAAGCATCAAAGACATGCTAAAGACTATTAAAACCACCCACTCCGGGGCCCCCATGGACCCCAGCCCCCACCACATCTACCACAGAGCTGCAGACATCATCGCCCCCGAACTTCAACAAATCATTACCACACGTTCGAGATAACACACTCACTAAAACATATATATCTCTCCTATTGGGAGATAAAACACAATGGACACAATACTTAGCAAATAAAACAGGTAAGTAGCGCACAAATGTACAGTGGTCGCCAGGGGGAGACTAGACCATATACTAAAATAGTGGGAAGGCAACCACAACTCAAGTCAAAATTATACCCAGAAGAGGTAGAAGTGCTTGGGGACCCAAGGAACCACACGAGGTAAGTACCCAGGAACCCTACAGAGGCTGTTTGAGGAGTGGGGAAAAACCTTTGTGCTCAATTCAAATCAATGGGTAAGTCGCAGTTGCAATTTAAAAGAAGAAAGACCCTTCCCAGTGGACCCCAAAGAAATCCCATGGAAGACAAAAGGTTGGAGAGCCACCCCGCGCCGGGACACTCCTAGGAGTAGCTGTGCGCGTTAGAAATTCAAATAACATAACATAACATAACCCCACCTGTGTATACCCTAGGGACCAGGATACCTGCACCAGGGAATTCTGGGTAATTTCCCGCTTTGTTAGTATAGGAGGCTGGCTTAGTATGTGCTGATCACTTATGTAAATGTAGCAGCCTGCACTAATCCAGACAACTGGTAATGTGATTTTAGTGGTCTTAGACAACCTTAGAATGCTCTCTAAGTGGTAGCTTTCGAGACAAGCCTTGAAGCTTAGTCCAGAAGGAGTGTAAATCAGCTGGTTTTACCAGATTGAAATCTTATTGATATTGATTATGTGAAAAAGAACCACACAGTTTATTTATAAAAATATTTATTTATTATAAGACACTTACTAACAGATATATATAGCTCCTATCCGGAGATAGAACACAATGCACACAATACTTTGCATTTAAGACAGGTAAGTAGCACAGATACACGGAGGTCGCCATGGGGAGACCAAACCATATACTAAAATAGTGGGATGCGAACCACAACTCAAGTCAAAACTATACCCAGAAGACGTAGATGTGCTTGCAGACCCAAGGAACCACCATAGGTAAGTACCCAGGAACCCCACACAGGCTGTTTGCAGAGTGTCAACACAACAGCTCTGCTCTATTCAAGTCAATGGGTAAGTCGCAGTTGCAATTTTAAGAAAGAAATACCCTTTCTAGTAGACCCTGGAGAAATCTTGTGGAAGACAAAATGCTGGAGAGCCATCCTTCCTGTGTATACCGTAGGAACCAGGATACCTACACCAGGGAATTCTGGGTCATTTTCCACTTCTTTAGTTTAGGAGGCTGGCTTAGTATATGCTGCTCACCTATGTAAGTGTAGCACCCTGCACTAATCCAGACACTCGTTATTTTGATTTTAGTGGTCTTAGACAACCTTAGAAAGCTCTCTAAGTGGTAGCTGTGGAAAACAGCCTTCAGGGTTAGTCCTGAAGGAGTGTAAAGCAGCTTGTTATACCAGATCGCGATCTTATTGGTATAGTTTAAGTGGAAAAGAATCACATGATGTATTTATAAAAATATGTATTTATTATAAGACGGTCACTAACATATATATATATATATATACACACAATGCACCCAATAGTATGCAAATAAAACAGGTAACAGAAGGTATTGCTGATTGCGAACGCTGTATTTTATTCAAAAACTTGCTTTGTTCTCTATCTCTCACACTGCGGTACCACGGCCTCTCATTGTTATGAGGATAGGTAATAGCGCGAGCTATTTTCTCTTATTTTGGATGATTATTTTAGATGCCATTATACTTGATAGTTTTTAAACATTGTGCTGCCCACTCACTTGCACCTTCAAATTTGAATCACATCTCGCTACTTAGCGAGTTAAACAAGGGAACATTTCAGGTTAGGGCCAGATACGGAGCGCCATTTTGGTTAGCGCTCTAGTGGCTAGGGCAATTTAAGCAAGGGGGATGCAAGCGCGCCTTGTAACAGAAGTTACTGCTGATCGCGCACGCTGTATTTTATTCAAAAACTTGCTTTGTTCTCTATCTCTCGCACTGCTATACCACGCCCTCTCATTGTTACAAGGGTAGGTAATAGCGCACTATTTTCTCTTATTTTGGATGATTATTTTAGATGCCATTATACTTGATAGTTTTTAAACATTGTGCTGCCCACTCACTTGCACCTTAAAATTTGATTCACATCTCGCTACTTAGCGAGTTAAACAAGGGAACATTTCAGGTTAGGGCCAGATACGGAGCGCCATTTTGGTTAGCGCTCTAGTGGGTAGGGCTATTTAAGCAAGGGGGATGCAAGCACGCAGCGCGCGCAGCCGAGAGGGGGCCCGTCTGCACCCATCCACGCCAGTCCATCGCCAGGAGCCAGAACCCCTGGTAGTTTTCAATCTATTTTATTAAAGGCCCCTAGCCTATTCTACAGGTATACGCGCGATCAACTACTAAATATTAAGACTGTCCCTTGTAAGCTGTTCATTCATTTGCATTGCTTATTTGAGGGCCCATTTTCATGTCGGGCTTGCAGATTTCAGAGTACTGGTTACTTCTGCCCTCCTTTGATTTCTTTAGGACAGTCTCACCCTAATGATACTTGTGATTCACTTAATAACATCTTTTCTGATTCGGATCAATCTTCATCAAACAACACTAAATGGAAGTGTTTCCTGGCTAATGTTAGGTCTCTCCCTAAGCATGCTGTTAATATATGGGATATTTTAACTGACTTAAAGCCTGAGATAGGCTTTATTACTGAGACCTGGATTAAACCCTCTTCCATCTCAGCCATTACTATGGGCATTCCTGAGGGTTATTGCATCTTGAGACTTGACAGGATAGGCAGAGCTGATGGTGGTATAGCTATAATTTATAAAGATGCTCTATCCATCACTATCCTTGACCAAGTGTGTACAGAGGCATTTGAATGCCTCATATTTAGAATAGATCTTCTTGCGCAATGCAGTTGGAAAGGAGCTCTGGTGTATAGGCCCCCTGGCCCGATATCGGACTTCACTAGTCAATTACAAGATTTTATCTCTCCACATGTAATTGCTACTCGCAATTTTCTTCTGTTAGGAGATATAAACATTCATAGTGAAGATGCTCACAACCAGAACGCAAGGCTATGTTTGCAAGACCTGGCCGCCTCTGGACTGGTAAGAATTAACTTTGCCCCCACTCATGTGGCTGGTCACACCCTAGATCTTATTCTAACAAATTCCCAAGACATTGAATGTGGTGATACCAACCCGCTCACTTGGACAGATCACTCCCTGATAAATTTCCCACTTATTAGTCCTACTATTATCCCTGCCACGCCTATAGCACCGGCTAACCGTTGGTATAGACCATGGCATAAATTGACACCTGATCATTTTCTCTCCCCGTTTCTTTCTTGGGATAGGGAAACTGTGTCCTATAATGTTGAACAACAACTTCAGCATTTCAACTCCCTCATTTCTATTGTGCTTGATAAGGCAGCTCCTATGAAGCTTCTTACCCACCCTCCAAAAACTACTCCTACAGATTGGTACTCCCTTGCTTTGCGAGAGGAAAAAAGCTCATGTAAAAAGCTAGAGCGCATATGGCGTCTCTCTCATAGTGAGCAAAACAAAGCTAGCTATAAGAGCGCCTTAACCACTTACCATAAAAATATTAAAAAGGCCCGCAAATTTCACATTGCATCTTTGTTAGACCAAGCTGGAAATAACTCCAGGATGCTTTTCCAAATCTTAAAAGCTTTCACTAATCCGAAAGCTTGAAAGACCGGTGACATTTCTTCACAATCCTTACCAGAAAATAATTTCAGCAAATTCCTCTTCCTCCCTCCCTATAGTAGATCAATCTAATCATATGAATGTACACTCTCAACTACACACTTTCCCCATTGTTGATGTTACTGAAGTTTTATCCCTTTTGAAATGTACCAAATCTGGTTCCCCTCTCGATATTATTCCCGCTAAAGTATCCTCTAAATTCTTGGCCCAACTTGCATTACCCATTTGCACCATTCGAATTGCTCCTTGAGCTCTGGGAGTCTCCCGTTGGAATGAAAATATGCTCAAATCATCCCCATCCGTAAAAATCTAAATATCCACCCTTCTGAGCTGACCAACTACCGCCCCATCTCTCTGCTTCCCTTGCAAGGCAAGCTCATAGAAAAGCATATTAATAAACACCTATCGGCGTTTGTTGAGTCAACCCATTCCCTTGATGCTTCTCAATCGGGTTTTCGGGCTAAACACAGTACGGAGACTGCCTTAGTAGAGGTGACTGACAACATCAGGATGGCACTGGACAATGGTCAGGCAGCACTTTTGGTGCTGCTTGACCTTTCAGCAGCATTTAACACTATCTCTCACCAGATTCTGTTGGTGAGGCTACAGGGGTTGGGAATTAAGGGACTCGCTCTGAAATGGTTGACTGATTTTCTAACGAACAGAACACAGACAGTCACCCTGGGCCCTTTTAAATCTGCCCCTTCCCAGGTTACCAAGGGGGTCCCTCAGGGCTCATGTTTGAGCCTGACTCTTTTTAACATCTATGTGACCCCTTTGGCGAAACTTATGAGAAGTTTGGGTTTTAATCCCATTTCTTATGCAGATGATACCCAACACCTACTTACCTTTGACAAAAACAGATCTGAAATCCAACATATCTTCTCCCAGGGCATGATGGCTTTTGCCTCTTGGATGCAAAGCAATTTCCTCCAATTAAACTCTGAAAAATCTGAGATTATGCTGTTTGGAGGTGCCGCCATCTGTTGGTCCCCTACTTGGTGGCCTGAGGAGTTGGGTAAAGCCCCTACTCCTAAAGAAGAGATAAACAATCTTGGTGTTAAAATTGATCAAAAGCTCACTTTAGATGCCCATGTCAACTCAACGATTGGCACCTGCTACCATGTTCTGGGCCTACTCAGGAGAATCTTTCCCTTACTTCCTCCTGCGACCAGGAAAACATTGATACAGGCTTTGATCATGAGCAGAATCATGAAGCCTCCTTAAATAAACTACAGGTTGTGCAGAACACGGCGGCCCGCCTAGTTACGGGAGCTCCGCCCAAGGACTCCCTCCGTGCCCCTTTTGACTAAGCTCCACTGGCTTCCAGTAAGGAAAAGAGTGAAATTTAAGATAGGATGCATGGTCTTTAAGGCCTTAAACAGTCTCAGTCCATACTTACTCTACGCTCTCTTAGATCAGGATCTAAATGTTTACTCTCTACCCCCAGAATTAAAAAATCGCGTACTGGCAGTAAAGCTTTTTCTTACCTGGCCCCGATTTTCTGGAATGAACTACCACAATATCTCCGTGCTGACATGACCATCTTTCATTTCAGAAAACTCCTTAAAACCTATCTCTTTTAATTACCTCGACGATGCAGTAAGATTGTGAAAAAGCGCAGAGATACCCCTCGGGGTGATTCAGCGCTATATAAAATCATAAAATAAATAAAATCATAAAATAAGCAGCACAAACACACAGTGGTCGCCAAGGGGAGACCAAATCATTATTACATTAGTGGGATGGGAAGCACAACTCAAGTCAAGTTTATACCCAGAAGATGTAGAAGTGCATGGGGAACAGAGGAACGACCTGAGGTAAGTACCCAGGAACCCCACGGATGCCGTTTGCAGAGTGGGAACAGGACCACATGCTCAATTCAAGTCAGTGGGTAAGTCGCAGTTACAATTTTAAAGAAGAAAGACCCTTCCCAGTGGACCCTGAAGAAATCCCATGGAAGACAGAATGTTGGAGAGCAACCCCACCTATGGATAACCTAGGAACCAGATACGTACACCAGAGAATTCCGGTAATTCCCCACTTTGTTAGTGGAGGAGGCTGGCTTAGTATATGGTGCTCACTTATGTAAGTGTAGCACCCTGCACTATTCCAGAAAACGCTTAAGGTGATTTCAGTGGTCTTAGACAACCTTAGAAAGCTCTCTAAGTGGTAGCTGTGGATAGCAGCCTTCAGGCTTAGTCCAGGAGTGTAAATCAGCTTGTTTTACCAGAACAAAATCTTATTGGTATTGATTAAGTGAAAAAGAACCACACAGTGTATATATACAAGTATGTATTTATTATAAGACACTCACTAACGCATATATATCGCTCCTATCCGGAGATAGAGCATAATGCACACAATATTTTGCAAATAAAACAGGTAAGTAGCACAAACACACAGAGGTTGCCAGGGGAGACCAAACCATATACTAAAATAGTGGGAAGCGAACTACAACTCAAGTCAAAGCTATACCCAAAAGACGTAGAAGTGCTTGGGTACCCAATGAACCACCCTAGTTAAGTACCCAGGAACCCCACGGAGGCCGTTTGCAGAGTGGGAACACAACCGCGTGCTCAATTAATATCAATGTTGGAGAGCCACCCCACCTGTGTATACCTTAGTAACCAGGATACCTACAACAGGGAATTTCGGGTAATTTCCCGCTTTGTTAGTGTGGGAGGCTGGCTTAGTATATGCTGCTCACTTATTTAATTGTACCAGCCTGTACTAATCCAGACAATTGTTAATGTGATTTTAGTGGTCTTACACAACCTTAGAAAGCTCTCTAAGTGACAGCTGTGGAGTGCATCCTTCAGGCTTAATCCTGAAGGTGAGTAAAGCAGCTTGTTTTACCAGAACGTGATTTTACTGGTATAGATTAAGTGAAAAAGAACCACACAATATGTATTTAGGAATAAGACACTCACTAAAATATTTATATATATTCCTCCTATCTGGAGATATAACACAATGTACACAATACTTTGCAAATACACAGTGGTCGCCAGGGGAAGACCAAAACATTTACTAAAATAGTGGGATGCGAACCACAATTCAACTCAAGACTATACCCAGAAGACGTAGAAGTGCATGGGGAACCAAGGAATCACCCTAAGTAAGTAACCAGGAACCCGACGGAGGCCGTTTGCAGTGTGGGAACACGGCCGTGTGCTCAATTCAATTCAATGGGTATGTTGCGGTTGCAATTTTAAAGAAAAACCCTCCCAGTGGACCCTGAGGAATTCCCATGGAATACAGATGAGTCGAGAGCCACCCCACCCATGGTTACTCTAAGAACCAGGATACCTACACTAGGGAAGCCGGGTGCATAGGTGCGAAGTGACATCAAAATCCTCCCATGGACTCGATGGAGGACTTCAGGAAGATGCTGCTGGCGAAAAAGGTGAAAGTGTTCGGTGGAACCCAAACGTGGGTTCAAGATGAGAAGTGCCTGAAAGAAGAGGGAACAGAGTGTATGCCAATCAGGAGTGACCCAGAGGCGCGGAAGACAAATGCCAACCAATTTCTGGTGTTGCAGGTGTTTCAGGCGAAGTTAAGGTGACCCAGCAGAGCTCAACAAGTTCAAGGCAGCCACCACCGCCCACCACAAACTAATCAGATACTCAAGGAAGAAAGCACTCCAGGACAGAATCTCCACACATGAACACAACACTAAGGAACTCTTCAGCATCATCAAAGAGTTTGCCCAACCCAACAGCAAGACTAGCAACATCCCACTCTCCCAGCACCTCTGCGACAGACTCAAGGTTTTCTACTACCACAAAATCAAGACCATCTATGACATCTTCGATGACAACAACCTCCACGAGGAACCCTCTCCTACCGTTACCTGCGCCACGCAGCCGACACTGGACAGCTGTATCGCCCTATGCATCAAAGACACCCTAAAGACTATTAAAACCACCCACTCCGGGTCCCCCACGGACCCCTGCCCCCACCACATCCACCACAGAGCTGCAGACATCATCGCCCCTGGACTTCAACGTATCATTACCACTCGTTCGAGATCACACACTCACTTAAACATATATATATCTCCTATCGGGAGATATAACACAATGGACATAATACTTAGCAAATAAAACAGGTAAGTAGCACAAATGCACAGTGGTTGCCAGGGGGAGACTAGACTGTTGTGCTCTGTGATAGAAAGTAGACGCTGGTAGCCATATAAGTTCTTAAGTACCTTTATTCTAGTTGTACAGCAAGATGGTAGGTTGGTACATCAGACAAGCAGTCCAGGTAATAGGTGACGGTAAAGTAGGCTAGCCCAATAGTCAGCCCTTGATCCTATGCCACAGCAGACCCCACCAGGAGCAGCCTGCCTGCTGCTCAGCCCATCTGTAACTGTCATACCTCACTCAGTCAGACTCCCAAGTTTCCACGCATCACAGCATTCTCAACATTCTACTCCAAACACACACTGTGACTGAGCAGCAGGTGGACTGGTAAACTGCAAGATATGAAAGTACTAAGCAGGGCATAACACATCCCCCTCCTTTTAAAATGAAAAACAAAAGTGACTTTGTTATCAGAGAAACAACAATGCACAAAGAGAAAACTGTACACAAGAAAAAATAATACATTCGCAAGAAATAATTCAAAACTCTGGAATGCATGAAAGTGATAAGCATAACGAAAGAATAAGAAGCAATAAACCTGAGAGAAAGGAAATAAAACAACACAGAGTACAAAATCCCAAACTATAAAACATTCAGTTGCATAATGCACAGATTACTAATTTTGCAAAAGAAGCAAAATTACAATTGTAAGGAATGGTTCAAAACCAAGGATGTACAACTAAGAGAACATCACGAGAGATAACGAACCATTCAAAGTAGAGAGAACGGATAATATACAACAACTAATAAATAGAGTACAGTAACCCATCCTCTCCCAAAAAACAAAATGAGAAAATGTCGTTGCGTGAGGCAAAAGGTAAACACCTAGCCACTGTATTTGGGTCTAACACCCATGTATGCACATCCTGTGAAGGAAAGACCTTGAATAGCACAGATGGTACCCAACCAATGCACACCAACCCTGTGTAGAAGTTATGCGCGATATAATGGGAAAATACCCATGACCTAAAGTAATGTAAATTGGCAGAAACCCAATAAACAAACCCAGCACATTCAATCCCTACTGAAAGGGAACAAATGAAAAGCAAGATTCCAAGCATAAGGAAACTTACCTACTTTGTGAAGATGGATATAAAAGCCAAAACTTCACTCCTCATATGAGGTACAAAAACCTGGGATTAAGACCCTGAAGTCCACCCTAATGTAAGGGTCCAAGACTAAAACGATGAATATGGGACCATAAAATTAGAAGATACACCCTGTGTAGGGGAACCGTACCCATAAATCTAAACCGACCCTGAGAGGGTAAAATGTTATGTTAACTGGTGGAAACCCAAGAAACATGACCCGTGTCTGGGTTACCAAAAAGAACTAATCTAAAAAGCTTGAATGGGAACAATACCCATGAACTCACCTCAGTAGAGGCTGCGTGTAGCGCACTATGGAAAGGGGCTAGTACCCAAACCATGACCATCCGTCTTGTAAGGGACTGTAAGTGGGAATCACACTCACAAACCCACCTCAATGAGGAAGCCGCGTGTAACGCTAAATGAGAATCATAACCACAAACCCACCCCTGTGTAGGGGTTGCGTTAACGCTTTATGGGAAGGAACTATAACCAAACCCATGCCCATCCCTGATATAAGGGATAATGTAGTACAGCTCCCCACTAAAACAAGACTAAAAACGTCCCTTAAGTAAGGTAGAATAACATGTGGAAGCTGAAACACATATGCTATGAACATAAAATTTCCATTAGATAGAATCTAAGTAAACAAACTTTGCATACATATTAAACTAACAGTAAACAGGGTCTGTAAACGAGGAAGTCATAAATAGGCATTGCAAAAATGCACACCCACCGTGAAATGTACACAAGCAAAAATGTGAAAATTCCAAAATGCCACAAACATACTGCATATAAGGCAATGAAAAACGAAGCTTCCAGCATCAGACTTGCTAACTCCGAGTACAGAAACAAACAAAAAATAGATGGTGTGGATAAACTTCACTCGGACGGAAAGCATTAGAAAATTTCTGTCAAATTCAAACTTGCCACTAGGTGGCAGTGTAACACTGGGCAGTAAACACAGGAAAAAAAACGAAACTGCGTGAAAGAAAGATCTCACCCCACAGTTTTGGGCATCCAAATGCAAAACTTGAGCAAACACAGAAAAAGGTGTGTGCCACATCAAAGAAAAATGAGACACAGTACACGTTAAGATTCCACCGTTCTGTCAAACCTCTCAATCATGTTCAGTCAGTTTAAAGCATGTTCATCTCGAGAATCTTACGAGGCAATGGCTGGCAAAACGTGAATTGGCTGGCAGAATATGCATTGGTTGGCAAAACGTGCAAGATACAAGAACTGAACGTCAGAACGCATGTGGATCAGACCGTCTTTCCAGCAGCGCCAGCATTACAGAATCGTCACTGAAGAAGCCTCGAGACAACATCGTGTCGTCACCAAGCAGGTAGGTGCGCGCGCTGATAGAGGCAAGTTCCAGAACTTTGAATGCAAGTAAAGTAGTTAAACTGGCGCAGGCTGGAAGAAGGCTAAAAGCATGTTAATAATAACAGACAAAATGTGGCTCACCTCATACGCCAAAATCAATTCTCCTCGCCAATAGCCCAAGCGTGGCCACAGTACTGCATGCCACCATACATGTACATTGGATGACGGAGAACCCGATCCTTGTGAAAATGGCCTCCGCATGCAAACAACTTTATTTGAAACCCAAAAATACAAACTGTTCCCATCAGACGTTGAGCTTTGTTAATTAAAACAAGCGTTTCTGTGTAAGACCCTGTGCTCCAGTCAAGACACGAATACCCTTGTAGATGCACAGGTGCCAGTAGAAACACTATGTAGGCACGTCCCAAAGTAGCGCCAACATCCTGTTATAGACAGACAAATGGGAGTCTCTGAGCCACGTACAAAGCTCACCTTCTTGTGGAGTTTCAGCGTTAAAAACATCCACGACTGAATGTATGCTGACAAGAATCCTTTATGTTGTGCAAGACCATGTGAAGCGATCTCTGCACACTTTGTAGAAGCATGTGTAGCACGTAATATCACTCTTCAGGCACCTCCAAAGTAGCACCCACAACTGAATGTAGACAGAGAATCCGCAGGACAGCTATCCATGTGAATCTTGGCGTGTGCTGCGCCCATGTAGCTTGCAGACATGTAGAAAGCCATATCCAAGTAGTAGACTTTCCATGCAGGTGCAGGACTTGTGGGTGTACGCACAACCACACGGTACAGCACTCTGTTGTCAGGGCTGTCCGATGTACAGGACACTGGTGGGGCTGCAGAGAGTGCTGTATCAAATTCTTCTGTTGCTTATGACATCTTGAGTTACTTCTTTAGTTGCGCAGTTTGAGATTTCTTCTTCTGGTTCCTTGACCAACTTTAAGGGCGTGTAGGAGAGTGAGTAAGTCTCCAACTCTCGCTCGTCGCCAAAATATGTTGTGCTCTGTGATAGAAAGTAGACGCTGGTAGCCATATAAGTTCTTAAGTACCTTTACTCCAGTTGTACAGCAAGATGGTAGGTTGGTACATCAGACAAGTAGTCCAGGTAATAGGTGAAGGTAAAGTAGGCTAGCCCAATAGTCAGCCCTTGGTCCTATGCCACAGCAGACCCCACCAGGAGCAGCCTCCCTGCTGCTAAGCCCATCTGTAACTGTCATACCTCACTCAGTCAGACTCCCAACATTCCACGCATCACAGCATTCCCAACATTCTACTCCAAACACACACTGTGACTGAGCAGCAGGTGGACTGGTAAACTGCAAGATATGAAACTACTAAGCATACCACTCGTTTGAGATAACACACTAACTAAAACATATATATATCTCCTATCGGGAGATATAACACAATGGACACAATACTTAGCAAATAAAACAGGTAAGTAGCACAAATGTACAGTGGTCGCCAGGGGGAGACTAGACCATATACTAAAATAGTGGGAGGGCAACCACAACTCAAGTCAAAATCATACCCAGAAGACGTAGAAGTGCTTGTGGACCCAAGGAACCACACGAGGTAAGTACCCAGGAACCCCACAGAGGCTGTTTGAGGGGTGGGGAAAAACCTTTGTGCTCAATTCAAGTCAATGGGTAAGTCGCAGTTGCAATTTAAAAGAAGAAAGACCCTTCCCAGTGGACCCCAAAGAAATCCAGTGGAAGACAAGAGGTTGGAGAGCCACCCCACCTGTGTATACCCTAGGGACCAGGATACCTTCACCATGGAATTCTGGGTAATTTGTTAGTGTAAGAGGCTGGCTTAGTATGTGCTGCTCACTTATGTAAGTGTAGCAGCCTGCACTAATACAGACAACTGGTAATGTGATTTTAGTGGTCTTAGACAACCTTAGAATGCTCTCTAAGTGGTAGCTTTGGAGAGCAGCCTTGAAGCTTAGTCCAGAAGGAGAGTAAATCAGCTTGTTTTACCAGAACAAAATCTTATTGATATTGATTATGTGAAAAAGAACTACACAGTTTATTTATAAAAATATTTATTTATTATAAGACACTTACTAACAGATATATAGAGCTCCTATCCGGAGATAGAACACAATGCACACAATACTTTGCAATTAAAACAGGTAAGTAGCACAAATACACGGAGGTCGCTAGGGGGAGACCAAACCATATACTAAAATTGTGGGATGCGAACCACAACTCTAGTCAAAACTATACCCAGAAGACGTAGATGTGCTTGTGGACCCAAGGAACAACCATAGGTAAGTTACCAGGAACCCCACGTAGGCTGTTTGCAAAGTGTCAACACCAGAGCTCTGCTCTATTCAAGTCAATAGGTAAGTCGCAGTTGAAATTTTAAGGAAGAAAGACACTTCGCAGTAGACCCTGGAGAAATTTTGTGGAAGACAAAATGCTGGAGAGCCATCCCTCCTGTGTATACCGTAGGAACCAGGATATCTACACCAGGGAATTCCGGGTCATTTCCCACTTTGTTAGTTTAGGAGGCTGGCTTAGTATATGCTGCTCACCTATGTAAGTGTAGCACCCTGCACTAATCCAGACAATCATTGATTTGATTGTAGTGGTCTTAGACAACCTTATCTAAGTGATAGCTGTGGAGAGCAGCCTTCAGGCTTAGTCCAGATCGTGTTCTTATTGGTATGAATTAAGTGGAAAAGAACCACATGATGTATTTATAAAAATATGTATTTATTATAAGACGGTCACTAACATATATATAAATATCACCTCTCTGGAGATATAACACAATGCACACAATACTTTGCAAATAAAACAGGTAAGTAGGACAAACACACATTGGTCGCCAAGGGGAGACCAAATCATTTCTAAATTAGTGGGATGGGAAGCACAACTCAAGTCAAGTTTATACCCAGAAGATGTAGAAGTGCATGGGGAACAGAGGAACGACCTGAGGTAAGTACCCAGGAACCCCACGGATGCCGTGTGCAGAGTGGGAACAGGACCACATGCTCAATTCAAGTCAGTGGGTAAGTCACAGTTACAATTTTAAAGAAAAAAGACCCTTCCCAGTGGACCCTTGGAAGACAGAATGTTGGAGAGCAACCCCACCTATGGATACCCTAGGAACCAGGATATGTACACCAGAGAATTCTGGTAATTCCCCACTTTGTTAGTGGAGGAGGCTGGCTTAGTATATGGTGCTCACTTATGTAAGTGTAGCACCCTGCACTATTCCAGACAACGTTTAAGGTGATTTCAGTTGTCTTAGACAGCCTTAGAAAGCTCTCTAAGTGGTAGCTGTGGACAGCACCCTTCGGGCTTAGTCCAGGAGTGTAAATCAGCTTGTTTTACCAGTACAAAATCTTATTGGTATTGATTAAGTGAAAAAGAACCACACAGTTTATTTATAAAAATATGTATTTATTATAACACACTCACTAACGCATATATATCGCTCCTATCCGGAGATAGAACATATTACACACAATACTTTGCAAAATAAAACAGGTAAGTAGCACAAACACACAGAGGTCGCCAGGGGAGACCAAACCATATACTAAAACAGTGGGAAGCGAACTACAACTCAAGTCAAGGCTATACCCAAAAGACGTAGAAGTGCTTGGGTACCCAATGAACCACCCTAGGTAAGTACCCAGGAACCCCACGGAGGCCGTTTGCAGAGTGGGAACACAACCGCGTGCTCAATTAAAATCAATTGGTACGTCGCAGTTACAATTTTAAGGAAAAAAGGCCCTTCTCAGTGGACCCTGAATAAATCCTGTGGAAGACAAAATGTTGGAGAGCCACCCCACCTGTGTATACCCTAGTAACCTGGATACCTACACCAGGGAATACCGGGTACTTTCCCGCTTTGTTAGTGTAGGAGTCTGGCTTAGTATATGCTGCTCAATTATTTAATTGTACCAGCCTGTACTAATCCAGACAACTGTTAATGTGATTTTAGTGGTATTAGACAACCTTAGAAAGCTCTCTAAGTGACAGCTGTGGAGAGCCTCCTTCAGGCTTAGTCCTGAAAGTGAGTAAAGCAGCTAATTTTACCAGAACATGATTTTACTGGAATAGATTAAGTGAAAAAGAACCACACAATGTGTTTACAAAAATATGTATTTAGAAATAAGACACTCACTAACATATTTATATATATACCTCCTATCTGGAGATATAACACAATGTACACAATACTTTGCAAATAAAACAGGTAAGTAGCACAAATACACAGTGGTCGCCAGGGGGAGACCAGACCATATACTAAAATAGTGGGAAGGCAACCACAACTCAAGTCAAAATTATACCCAGAAGACGTAGAAGTGCTTGGGAACCCAAGGAACCACACAAGGTAAGTACCCAGGAACCCCACAGAGGCTGTTTGAGGAGTGGGGATAAACCTTTGTGCTCAATTCAAGTCAATGGGCAAGTCGCAGTTGCACTTTAAAAGAAGAAAGACCATTCCCAGTGGACCCCAAAGAAATCCTGTGGAAGACAAGAGGTTGGAGAGGCACCCCACTGGTGTATACCCTAGGGACCAGGATACCTGCACCAGGGAATTCTGGGTAATTTCCCGCTTTGTTAGTGTAGGAGGCTGGCTTAGTATGTGCTGCTCACTTATGTAAGTGTAGCAGCCTGCACTAATCCAGAAAACTGGTAATGTGATATTAGTGGTCTTAGACAACCTGAGAACGCTCTCTAAGTGGTAGCTTTGGAGAGCAGCCTTGAAGCTTAGTCCAGAAGGAGAGTAAATCATCTTGTTTTACCAGAACAAACTCTTATTGATATTGATTATGTGTAAAAGAACCACACAGTTTATTTATAAAAATGTTTATTTATTATAATAGACTTACTAACAGATATATATAGCTCCTATCCGGAGATAGAACACAATGCACACAATTCTTTGCAATTAAAACAGGTAAATAGCACAAATACACGGAGGTCAACAGGGGGAGACCAAAACATATACTAAAATAGAGGGATGCGATCCACAACTCAAGTCAAAACTATACCAAAAAGACGTAGATGTGCTTCCGGACCCAAGGAACCACCATAGGTAAGTAACCAGGAACCCCACAAAGGCTGTTTGCAGAGTGACAACACAACAGCTCTGCTCTATTCAAGTCATTGGGTAAGTCGCAGTTGCAATTTTAAGGAAGAAAGACCCTTCCCAGTAGACCCTGGAGAAATCTTGTGGAAGACAAAATGCTGGAGAGCCATCCCTCCTGTGTATACCGTAGGAACCAGGATACCTACACCAGGGAATTCCGGGTCATTTCCCACTTGTTTAGTTTAGGAGGCTGGCTTAGTATATGCTGCTCACCTATGTAAGTGTAGCACCCTGCACTAATCCAGACAATTGTTATTTTGATTTTAGTGGTCTTAGACAACCTTAGAAATCTCTCTAAGTGGTAGCTGTGGAGAGCAGCCTTCAGGGTTAGTCCTGAAGGAGTGTAAAGCAGCTTGTTATAACAGATCGTGATCTTATTGGTATAGATTAAGTGGAAAAGAACCACATGATGTATTTATAAAAATATGGATTTATAATAAGACGGTCACTAACACAAATATATATATCTTCTCTCCGGAGATATAACACAATGCACACAATACTTTGCAAATAAAACAGGTAAGTAGGACAAATACACAGTGGTTGCCAAGGGGAGACCAAATCATTTCTAAATTAGTGGGATGGGAAGCACAACCCACGTCAAGCTTATACCCAGAAGATGTAGAAGTGCATGGGGAACAGAGGAACGACCTGAGGTAAGTACCCAGGAACCCCACGGATGCCGTTTGCAGAGTGGGAACAGGACCACATGCTCAATTCAAGTCAGTGGGTAAGTCGCATTTACAATTTTAAAGACGAACGACCCTTCCCAGTGGACCATGAAGAAATCCCATGGAAGACAGAATGTTGGAGAGCAACCCCACCTATGGATACCCTAGGAACCAGGATACGTACACCAGGGAATTCCAGTAATTTCCCACTTTGTTAGTGGAGGAGGCTGGCTTAGTATATGGTGCTCACTTATGTAAGGGTAGCACCCTGTACTATTCCAGACAACGCCTAAGGTGATTTCAGTGGTCTTAGACAACCTTAGAAAGCTCTCTAAGTGGTAGCTGTGGACAGCACCCTTCAGGCTTAGTCCAGGAGTGTAAATCAGCTTGTTTTACCAGAACAAAATCTTATTGGTATTGATTAAGTGAAAAAGAACAACACAGTGTATTTATAATTTTTTTAAATTTATTTTAAGATACTCACTAACGCATATATATATCACCGATCCAGAGATAGAACATAATGCACACAATACTTTGCAAATAAAACAGGTAAGTAGCACAAACACACAGCGGTCGCCAGGGGAGACCAAACCATATACTAAAACAGTGGGAAGCGAACTACAACTCAAGTCAAAGCTATACCCAAAAGACGTAGAAGTGCTTGGGTACCCAATGAACCACCATAGGTAAGTACCCAGGAACCCCACAGAGGCCGTTTGCAGAGTGGGAACACAACCGTGTCCTCAATTAAAATCAATGGGTAAGTCGCAGTTACAATTTTAAGGAGAAAAGGCCCTTCCCGGTGGACCCTTAATAAATCTTGTGGAAGACAAAATGCTGGAGATCCACCCCACCTGTGTATACCCGAGTAACCAGGATACCTACACCAGGTAATTCCAGGTAATATCCAGCTTTGTTAGTGTAGGAGGCTGGCTTAGTATATGCTGCTCACTTAATTATTTGTACCAGCCTGTACTAATCCAGAACACTGTTAATGGGATTTTAGTGGTCTTAGACAACCTTAGAAAGCTCTCTAAGTGACAGCTGTGGAGAGCATCCTTCAGGCTTAGTCCTGAAGGTGAGTAAAGCAGCTTGTTTAACCAGAACATGATTTTACTGGTATAGATTAAGTGAAAAAGAACCACACAATGTGTTTATAAAAATATGTATTTAGGAATAAGACACTCACTAACATATTTATATATATACCTCCTATCTGGAGATATAACACAATGTAAACAATACTTTGCAAATAAAACAGGTAAGTAGCACAAATACACAGTGGTCGCCAGGAGGAGACCAAAACATTTACTAAAATGCTGGGATGCGAACAACAATTCAACTCAAGACTATACCCAGAAGACGTAGAAGTGCATGGGGAATCAAGGAATCACCCAAAGTAAGTAACCAGGAACCCCACGGAGGCCGTTTGCAGTGTGGGAACAGGGCCGTGTGCTCAATTCAATTCAATGGGTAAGTTGCGGTTGCAATTTTAAAGAAGAACCCTCCCAGTGGACCCTGACGAATTCCCATGGAATACAGACGGGTCCAGAGCCACCCCATCCATGGTTACCCTAGGAACCAGGATACCTACACTAGGGAAGCCGGGTGCATAGGTGCGAAGTGACATCAAAATCCGCCCATGGACTCGATGGAGGACTTCAGGAAGATGCTGCTGGCGAAAAAGGTGAAAGTGTCCGGTGGAACCCAAACGTGGGTTCAAGATGAGAAGTGCCTGAAAGAAGAGGGAACAGAGTGTATGCCAATCAGGAGTGACCAAGAGGCACGGAAGACAAATACCAATCAATTTCGGGTGTTGCAGGTGTTTCAGGAGAATTTAAAGTGACCCAGTAGACCTCAACAGCTTCAAGGCAGCCACCACCGCCCACCACAAACTAATCAGAAACTCAAGGAAGAAAGCACTCCAGGACAGACTCTCCACACATGAACACAACACTAAGGAACTCTTCAACATCATCAAAGAGTTTGCCCAACCCAACAGCAAGACTAGTGACATCCAACTCTCGCAGCACCTCCGCGATAGACTCAACGTCTTCTACTACCACAAAATCAAGACCATCTGTGACAACTTTGATGACAACAACCTCCACGAGGAACCCTCTCCCACTGTTACCTGCGCCACGCAGCCGACACTGAACAGCTGTATCGCCCTAAGCATCAAAGACACCTTAAAGACTATTAAAACCACCCACTCCGGGGCCCCCACGGACCCCTGCCCCCACCACATCTACCACAGAGCTGCAGACATCATCGCCCCCGAACTTCAACGAATCATTACCACTCGTTCAAGATAACACACTCACTAAAACATATATATATCTCCTATCGGGAGATATAACTAAATGGACACAATACTTAGCAAATAAAACAGGTAAGTAGCACAAATGTACAGTGGTCGCCAGGGGGAGACTAGACCATATACTAAAATAGTGGGAGGGCAACCACTACTCAAGTCAAAATTATACCCAGAAGACGTAGAAGTGCTTGTGGACCCAAGGAACTACACTAGGTAAGTACCCAGGAACCCCACGGAGGCAGTTTGCAGAGTGGGAACATGACCGCATGCTCAATTCAAGTCAATGGGTAAGTCGCAGTTGCAATTTTAAGGAAGAAAGACCATTTCCAGTGTACCCTGATGACATACCGTGGAAGACAAAAGGTTGGAGAGCCACCCCATCATAGGAACCAGGATACCTACACCAGAGAATTCTGGGTAATTTCCTACGGAGGCTGGATTAGAATATGGTGCTCACTTATGTAAGTGTAGCACCCTGCACTGATCCAGACAAGCCTTGGGGTGATTTTCGTGGTCTTAGACAACCTTAGAAAGCTCTCTAAGTGGTAGCTGTGGAGAGCAGCCTTCAGGCTTAGTACAGAAGGAGTGTAAATCAGCTTGTTTAACCAGAACGGAATCTTATTGTTATAGAATAAGTAAAATGGAACCACACAGTGTGTTTATAAAAATATGTATTTATTACAAGACGCTCACTAACACATATATATAGCTCCTATCCGGAGATAGAACACGATGCACACAACACTTTGCAAATAAAACAGGTAAGCAGCAAAAATACACAGGGGTCCCTAGGGGCAGACCAAACCGTACACTAAAATAGTGGGATGCGAACCGCAACTCAAGTCAAAACTATACCCAGAAGACGTAGAAGTGCTTAGGTACCCGAGGGACTACACTAGGTAAGAACCCAGTAACCCCACGAAGGCAGTTTGCAGAGTGGGAACATGACCGCATGCTCAATTCAAGTCAATAGGTAAGTTGCAGTTGCAATTTTAAGGAAGAAAGACACTTCCCAGTGGACCCTGAAGAAATACCGTGGAAGACAAAAAGTTGTAGAGCCACCCCACCTGTTTATACCCTAGGAACCAGGATACCTACACCAGGGAATTACGGGTAATTTTAAGCTATGTTAGTGTAGGAGGATTTCTTAGTATACGCTGCTCACTTATGTAAGTGTAGCACCCTGAACTAATCCAGACAACTGTTAATGTGATTTTAGTGGTCTTAGACAACCTTAGAAAGCTCTCTAAGTGGTAGCTGTGGAGGGCAGCCTTCAAGCTTAGTCCAGAAGGAGTGTAAATCAACTTGTTTAACCAGAACATGACCTTATTGGTATAGATTACGTGAAAAAGATCCAGCTAATGTATTTATAAAAATATGTATTTATTATAAGACACTCACTAACACATATATAGTTCCTATCCGGAGATAGAACACAATGAACACAATACTTTGCAAATAAAACAGGTAAGTAGCACAAATGCACAGTGGTCGCCAGGGGCAGACCACATTATTTACCAAAACAGTGGGATGCGAACCACAACTCAAGTCAAGACTATACCCAGAAGACATAGAAGTACTTGGGGATCGAAGGAACGCGGCCCATGGTAGGTACCCAGGAACTACACGGATGCCATTTGCAGAGTGGCAATACGATCGCCTGCTCAATTCAAGTCAACGGGTAAGTTGCAGTTACAATTTTAAAGAAGAAAGACCCTTCCCAGTGGACCCTGAAGTAATCCCATGGAAGACAGAAGGTTGGAGAGCCACCCCACTGATGGATACCCTGGGAACCAGGACACCTACACCAGAGAATTCCGGGTAATTTCCTGGTTTGTTAGTGCATGAGGCTGTCTTAGTATGTGGTGCTCACTTATGTAAGTGTAGCACCCTGCACTGATCCAGATGACCCTAAAGGTGATTTTAGTGGTCTTAGACAACCTTAGAAATCTCTCTAAGTGGCAGCTGTGGAGGGCAGCCTTCAGGCTTAGTCCAGAAGGAGTGTAAAGCAGCTTGTTTTACTAGAACAGAATCTTATTGGTATAGAATAAGTGAAAAAGAACCACACAGTGCATTTATAAAAATATGTATTTATTATAAGACACTCACTAACACAAATATATATAGCTCCTATCCAGAGATAGAACACAATGCACACAATACTTTGCAAATAAAACAGGTAAGTAGCACAACTACACAGAGGTTGCTGGAGGAGACCAAACCATATGTTAAAATAGTGGGATGCAAACCACGACTCAAGTCAAGACTATACCCAGAAGACGTAGAAGGCCATGGGGACCCAAGGAACCACCCTAGGTTCCCCGATTTCGCAAGACTCGAGCAGGTGGAACTCGGTTCTCCTCCCTTGCCCCTCGCTTTTGGAACAGTCTCCCTTCCACTATTCGATCTATTACCTCCTATCTACACTTCCGGAAAGCGCTCAAGACTCACTTGTTCGCCCAGGCGTTTCCCTCCATTTGACCCCCCTGTTTTCCCTCCGCCTCTAGTAATACCTTAGCGCCAGGAAACCGCCCGGTCACAGTGCGCGCTATAAATATTTTTAACGTCAACTTCTAGGTAAGTAACCAGGAGCCCCACGGAGGACGTTTGCAGTGTGGGAATACTACCGTGTGCTCAATTCAACTCAATAGGTAAGTCGCAGTTGGAATTTTAAAGAAGAGAAACCTTCCCAGTGGACACTGAAGATATACCCTGGAAGACAGAAGGTTGGAGAGCCACCCCACCCGTAGATACACTAGGAACCAGGATACCTACACCAGGGAAGCCGGGTGCATAGGTGCGAAGTGGCATCAGAAACCGCCATTGGCTTCAATGCAGGACTTGAGGAAGATGCTGCTGGGTGAAGAAGGTTAAAGTGTTTGGTGAAACCCAAAGGTGGATTCAAGATGAGAAAAACCTGCAAGCAGAGGGGATAGAGTCTATGCCACTCAGGAGTGACCAGGAGGCATGGAAGGCGAATGCCAACCAATGTTGAGTGTTGCATGAGAATTGAAGGTGACCCTGGAGCTGCAGCTGTGTGGACCAGACGATGCTATGGAAGACCAGGAGCTAATCAAGAGCTGTCCCACTTTGGATGTTGAGAGTTGAGGGGTCTTTGTCCGCCGGGTGCGCCAACAAACCTTTGCTACTGCAAACAACGTGGCAAGCGAAAAAGGTGCAGTGTCGGGACCAGCAAGGTACAAGTGACTCACCACAACCAGATGATCCCACTGGAGTCAAAGAAGACCCTTGAGAGAACCGACCGGCCGGAGGCACAGCAGTCACAAAAGGACCTCGAGCAGTTCAAAAAATATGCAGGTCCACGGTGTAAGAGTTGCAGTGAGGGCAAATATCTTGGCTGCAGGAGATGCTTGAGGTTGGTGCTTCTTGAAGCCTGAAGATCTCTGATGTGAGAAAGCCAACAAGCCTTTGCAAAGACAATTCGATGCGGTACACAGGGATTCTGTTCCAGGGGTTCCGACAAGGGATACTGGCCTCAATCTCAGGCATCAGACAGTGCAGGTCTCGAGGGAGTTGCAGAACTACCACCTGTGTTGCTGAGCCTTTCGGAGTCCGTGGCAGGCCAGGATCAGAAGACCTTTCAGCAGCATTGTGGTGCCTGCAAAGGCAGGGAAGTGACTACTTCATTTCAAGGGAGATTCCTTCAGGTGTCTTGGATGTCAACAGGCCTTGATCGGATCCTGTATGGAGCACATTCACATATGTTGCAGCAGACTAGCAGGACAATGACACCAGGAGCAGCAGGAGTCTTCCCAGTTGCAATCTCGGTGCCCAGAGCAAATTGCTGCGAATTCCAGAGTGCTCAGATGGTTGAGAATGAAGTGGTGTCTTGACCTGAATCTTGTCCCATGAAGAATCTAGGCACCCACACACAGATAAGTCCTTATGTACCCTAAGGAAAGGGGTGGGACGATGCAGGGGCTGGACAGCGGGGGAGGTTACTCCCAGGTCCTTTGTCCAGTTTTGAGCCAGAGCAGGAGCCAATGGCTCTCTTTACTGGTCTGAAGCAAGTGTGCCCTTCATGCAGTCTAAGTTGCGCTAGCAAGCGACCCCACCCTACCCCAATACACTAAACCCTGTCCTGGAGGTGGTCACAGTATATCTATGGTTCTGCCTTCCCTGCTTGAGTTGACTCAGCAGAAGGACAGAAACATGTCTCTGGTCGGCAGCAGCCCTAGCTTGCTGTCCAGTTCTGGAAGACTCATACCGGTGTAGAAATCAAAACCTTCTCTGGGGCTTCACTGATACACCTGGTCCTTTTAAACCAACAAAGAAGAGATTGGCACAGAAGCTGTAATATAAAAGACATCTTTTTATTTAACCTCTAAAGAGGGAAAAAATGTGTCACACAGCATTCTCAAATCACTATATGAGACATTTTCTAAGGAGTACAGAGAACAGGGGCATTATATACCCACACAGGGGCTGAAAAAAGGCAGTACAAGTACACATGAGAAGAGTTATACACATAGATGGTCATACAGAAACTGCAGAGTCAACAAGTAGGAGGAGTAATAAGTTGCTGTCATCAGTTAGAACAGCCTGACAGTTCTATATTAGGAACAGGTGCACTCTACTAGCTAAGCACATCTGAGCATGTGCAAGACTCTGGGAGAGGGAAACAGCAAATGGCCAGCACATAGCTAACTAAAATGGCTGCCAAGTACAAAATGGCTTTCAGCCCATGCTAAGAGATTAATGCAATCTTCAACACCGGGAGCACTGAGGGCCTCCTGGAGGAGCTTTACGGTGCATGGAATCTGTGGGGGATGATTCCAACATGTTTGATGCTAAACATGATAGGGTTCATTACAGCCAGTTTTGAAATAGTCATCAAGTAATGACGCATGGCCACTCTATGTATCTTAATGGATGATGCAGTTACAACCCGGGAGAATGGACTCTGTGGATTGCAGGGTTGTCCTGCTCATGCAGGGGCACCCTTACACATTTATAGCCTGCCTTAGGTATGAATTATACATTTTAAGTGCAGCGACCTCAGATATAAGGAAACTTATATCTGTCATAAATGGTGCTAGCACCAGCTTACACAGGCTGCAATGACAGGCCTGTAATCTCAATTTTAATGGTCTCCAATGGATGGCACAATACATGCTTCAGCCCAGGGGGGGACCACTGGTGTACCTATGCCCCTGAGTACCTTAATAACATATACTAGGGACTTACAAGGGTACATCAGTAGCCAATCGGGGGGCTACCTAAGTACTCAGCATGTCCGATTTAGGGAAGAAGTAAAGAGACTGGGGTCCTGATTAGCAGGATCCCAGTCAGACTAGTCGGTAAACCATAATGACACCAGCAAAAAGTGGGGGATAGCATGAGAGCAGATCCTACTTTCCTACACATATAGATTGATTGAAAGTCAGGAGGTAACAGTATAAAGGAAACAGACCCTACAGATCTCCTTATATTATGTTATTAGCACTCATGCAGCTTATTTAGCTGAATACACCTATGTCGACTCTAAGGGCTAAAGGTCTACATGATGTCAGCCTTTCACTCAACTCAGCAATTCCAAAGTAGGCTGAAATATGACAGCAGTCATTATGTGCTTGGGGAACGAGTGCCGGGGAGGAAAGGCTGTTCAGGAAGCCACCCCGGTGGGTCAAACTGTACATTGGGTGCTGTCTGAGAAATTCAGCCTGGCATGTCTGGCGGCTGCTGCCTCAGAGGCAGATCACACGGGGAGCCCAAGTCCATAGCTCATCAATCAGACATCTTTCCTGTCCTAGTGCAGGTTGCCTGTCTACAGCTTTCAAAGGAATTCTGGTAGGGTCCTGTAAAAATATTTTTGAACTCGTAAAAGAGTTTGGACAGGGTAATCCTTTTGAAAGTTTCGGCCTGGCCTAATATAACCGGTGCAAGGCCCTCCAAACCCTATCCTAATTCCCTGAAGCTGTTCATAAATGGGGTACAGATTTTGTGATGGTAAGACTTTATTTTTACCTACTACATGAATCTCTATATATTTAAATCCCTAAAGAAATATTGATATGGCTTTTCAGTACGTTACCTCCTAGGGTCAACCTGTTGATGGATAGAATAGTCATTTTTCTCAGTTGAATGTAGATCCTGTGTATGTGCCCAAAATCTGTATGAGTCTGGTCATTAGGACATGACTCATACAAAAGGATGAAGCAAAAACCAAAGGAAATGATGGACGGAGTGTTGAACATTGCAAGCACTCACCCCCAGTCAACTGATCTGGGTTTAATCTATCACCGTTCTTTAGCCCACTCTGCCACCCCAGTTCAGACATGGCCATTTGCAAATCAGTCTGACCCTGTGCCTCATGGGAACAGTCCAGCCCGAACTGCCAAGCCATGTCTTCTCTGGACCGGAAACAAGCTTCCTAGGACCGGTTTCTGGCATTGCAGCCGTCTTCAGCCAGGCTTGCTTGAATCCAGTGGCAAAGTGAGCAAGGGACTCACGTCTGAGCATACCCTGCCAACTTATGGCGAACAAAGCAAAAACCAAAGGAAATGATGGACGGAGTGTTGAACATTGCAAGCACTCACCCCCAGTCAACTGATCTGGGTTTAATCCATCACCGTTCTTTAGCCCACTCTGCCACCCCAGTTCAGACATGGCCATATGCAAATCAGTCTGACCCTGTGCCTCATGGGAACAGTCCAGCCCGAACTGCCAAGCCATGTCTTCCCTGGACCGGAAACAAGCTTCCTAGGACCGGTTTCTGGCATTTCAGCCGTCTTCAGCCAGGGTTGCTTGAATCAAGTGGCGTCAGAAACCGCCCTGTGACTCAATGGAGGATTACAGGAAGATGCTGTTGGCGAAGAGGGTGAAAGTGTCCGGGGGATTCAAGATGAGAAGTACCTGCCAGCAGAGGGGGCAGAGTCTATGCCACACAGGAGTGAACAGGAGGCACGGAAGAGGAATGTCAACCTATGTCGAGTGTGCTTTAGAATTGACGTGACCTTGGAGCTGCAGCTGTGCGGACCAGGCGACGCTGTGGAAAACCAGGAGCTGTTCACGAGCTGTCCCACCTCAGGTGTCGAGAGTTGAGGGGTCATTGTCCACAGGGAGTAGCAACAAGCCTTGACAACTGCAAACAATGTGACAAGCAAAAAATGTGAAGTGTCGGTACCTGCAAGGTCTATGTGACTCACCACAAGCAGGAGAGTCAGAGTAGGCCCCAAGCAATCAGAGGAGCCCACTAAAGTCAAAGAAGACCCTCGAGAGGACCCACAGGCCGGAGGCACAGAAGTGGCAAAAGGACCTCTAGCAGCTCACAAAAGATGCAGGCCCATGTTGCAAAGGTTGCAGCGAGGATAAAGATCCTGACTGCAGAAATGCTTGAGGTTGGAGCTTTTTGCAGCCCAAAGATCTCTGATGAAGAGAGCCAATAAGTCTTTCCAACGATAATTCAATATGGTGCACGGGGGTTCTGTTCCACCAGTTCCGACGAGGAATACTGGCCTCAAACTCGATGAGAATACAGTGCAGGCCTTGAGGGAGATGCAGAATCACCACCTGTGTTGCTGAGCCTTTCGGAATCCGTGGAAGCCCAGGATCAGCAGACCGGTCATCTGAATTGCAGTGCAAGCAGATGCAGGGAAGTGACTCCTTCACTTCAAGGGAGATTACTTCAGGTGTCTTGGATGTCCACAGGCCTTGTGAGGATCCTGTATGGAGGACAGGATCAGACGTTGCAGCAGACTTGCAGGACAACGAGACCAGGAGCAGCAGGAGGCTTACCAGTTGCAGTCTAGGTACCCAGATCGAAGTCCAGCGAAGTCCAGAGTGTCCAGACGGTTGAAGATAAGGGGGTGTCTTGATCTGAATCTTGTTTTCACAACGAATCTAGGGACTCACCCACAGTTATGCCCTTAAGTACCTGAAGGAAAGGGTTGGGACGATTCAGGGGTCCCTCCCAGAGGGGGGCTGGACGGTGGGGAGGTTACTCTCATGTCGTTTGTCCAATTTTGAGCCTGAGCAGAAGCCAGCGGCTCCCTGGACTGGTTTGAACTGGAGTATGCAAGGAGGGCACAAAGTGTGCCCTTCATGCAGTTTAAGTGGCGCTGGCAAGCACCACCACCCTGCCCCAATACACTAAACCCTGTCTGGGAGGTTATCACACCTCCCTGTGACAGGATATCTATTGTTCTGCCTTCCCCTGCTCAAGCTTGGGTCAGCAGGAGGGCAAAACAATGTCTCTGGTCAGCAGCAGCCCTAGCTTGCTGTCTGGATCTGGAAGACTGGTACCTTGAGCACTGAGGGCCACCCGGAGGAGCTTTACAGTGCATGGAATCATACCCTCCTCACGGTTTATGGTGCCAGTAATGACGCATGGCCACTCTATATATCGTAATAGCGGATGCACTTACAAACTGGGAGAATGACCTTCGAAGGTTGAAGGGGTATTCCACTCAAACAGAGACACACTCACACTCAGAACCGAGCACCCTGCCTTCAGGATTGAAAGGCCTGCCTGAGGGGTGAATTATAGGTTTTAAGTGCAGTGACCTCAGATATAAGTAAACCTCTATCTGTCGTAAGTGGTGCAAGCACCAGCTTACACATACTCACCATCCACTTTAGGGGAGAAAGCACAGAGACTGGGATCTTGATTAGCAGGATCCCAGTCAGAGTAGTCAGAAACAGCATAACACCAAGCAAAAAGTGGGGGTAACCATAAAAGCAGATCTATTTTCCTACAGTTAGTATCAGAGCCAGGTCTAGAAACCTACTCGTAGCCTTAGTTTTAGCTGTGTGAGTAAAGCAGCTTAGAAAGCAGACACCTGGTGAACAAGGGTCGTCCATCAGTGTAATATCTGAATAGTAGTCATAACCTCTGTTGTAAATTAAGGCAGAATGTGATTAAGCATTTACTGAAAACATTAATGCTTCCCCTTTTGATCATGTTTTCTTCGTTATGTTGACCGAAGTCCGGACTCCATTTTGTATTGGCATGCTGCCATGTGTTCACCACGAGGAGAGTCCGACCTCTGTGTTAGTTGCTCTTGTAATCTGCCTAGCAACAGTTTATAAATAGCTCTCTCTTGTCCGTCTGGCGCATGCCCAGACTTGACCACATCTGTTATAATTAGCTTTGCTTGACCATGTCCTTTCGCGGGCTCAAGGAGTGTGTTGGCTCCGCCCATGTATTGATTCAGTATCGAGAATGACCATAAATGGTAATGTTCTTCGGCCTCGTGTTGTATCCACCCACTTATGAGCCCCTCTGTTGTGTATAAAAGGGGACTGTGTACGAATGTTCTTTGTGCTACTCCATGCAATACTGAAGAGTGTTGTGTGGATTGTAGGACCACCCTTAAGGGTTAATAAACGTTGTTTTGTACTTTGCAGTTTCCGTGCCAACTTCCTTATAGATTCCGTTACAGGAGAGCGAACCCTTGTGTCTTGCGGGCCTAGCTGGGGCCTGTATTCATCAATTGGCGCCCGTCACGTGGGGCTCATCGGCGACTCGGATGCTCGAAGGACTGGTCGCGACGAAGGTGAGGAGTCTGGCCGGGGACGTGATCACTGCCAGCGGCGTCTTAGCCCTGGCATCCCGAGGTTTTTCTTCCTTCCCTTCCGAGCTGACCGTCTGGGTGGCGCCGGTCATCGACTGAGACCTCTTCTGTCGGTCCTGCCGTGAGAGCCGTTTGGGCGATTGTGGAGCTTGGCAGTTGGAACCTGGACTCTTGATTGGTAAGAACCGTTGTACGGTACTTGCTCCGAGTTTTGAAGCCTGGGTTGGCTATTTGAGTTTTGATTGATGATGACTAGTCATATTTTGAATTTGTCTTTGTGAAAATATATGCGTTGCAACACATATAGGCAGGTAATGTGGAGAAATTTCTCCAGGAGCTGTGTAAACTTTGAACGGCGCAACGAATAAGTGCCATTTTTCCTTATAATATTGCATATTTTGCACTATTTCTGAGCATGCCTGCTTTCAGCGCACTCCGTAAGTGGTGCTGCTGTTTTGGTAACCGGTTGAACCTCGAGGAATCTGCTCCAGCTCCCCCAGAGGGGACTCCTAATAGGGATATGTATGTGAAGCATGGTCTTTCTTCCATAATGTACAGCACGCTATGGAGGAAATACACGAGGAAGGATCCTGAGTTGCGATGGCCTTTGTATGGATCGTTTGATATACGTAAGATTGAGTATGTGGAACAGTGTATGTGTAAGCGACGTGCTCGTCAGGATATGTTTGAGTGTGTGCGATTATGGGTGAAGGAAGTGCGTGAGCGAGAGAAACGTGAGAAAGCGCTGTTTGATAAAGAGCAACGGAAGAATGACCATGTGCGAGCGCAGGAAGCGAAGCGTCGGGAGGACAAAGAGCATACGGACAGACAAGAGAAAGAGCGTAGGCTACAGGTCTCGGGTCAATATGTTGTTCGCCAGCCGCTTTATCCTGTCCTTAATAATCCTGATGATGATTTTTATTTACTAGATCGCTCTCCGCCCCCTTATGTTGGCGCATCTGCTCCGCGGCCGCAAGATTCTGGCCCGGCTTCGGGTAAGGTAGACACACGGTCCATGTTATCGGCCGAGCATATGGCTGAGCTTCGGAAACTTTCCCTCCGTGCACTTAAGGGCAAGATGTCTAAGGAGGAGTTGTTCCATACTTGGGGGTCGTGGCAAGATAGAGAGAGGGTGTATTTTCTGTCTCATTTCGCGGATGAAGTAATTGCTGCTTTCCGAAAATATTCTAGTGTCCTTGAGCCTGACGAAGTGTCTTCGGATGCCGGAGCATTACGTAATGGTGTTTTTTCTCCCCCTAAGGCTCCTGAGGCGGCTCGGCGGCTGTTCGCTTTACGGGACGAGGTGCTGGCCCTTAGAGAGAAAGCACGCCAACAAACGGAGGAGGGGAAGCAGTTGGATTCGTCTGCAGCAGGGGGCCACCCATCCGCCTCCCAGTCAGATAAGGATGACATAGTGCATGCTAAACCAATGCGAGAGGCGGCGCCTTTGTATGTTCCTCCTAAGGGAGCAGGGACTAGCTCGGATATTAACTCCGCCGATGCAAGGGGATATTTTGTATATAACTGGGTTTACACTCCATGGCATAGGGCCGATGTTATGGCACTAAAGAATGCGTTGCCTGACCCCCGCAAGAATCCAGCGGCCTTCTATGAAGAAGTCGAGGGGGCCTTGAATTCTTGCATTATGACCTTAGCGGATATAGACCTGTTCTTTGGCCTTATCCTACCGCCGGATACGTGGCGCTCTGTCCGAAAGGTAGATGATGCGGTTGCCTTCAAGGCCCGGTGGTCCGACCTTGAGGATGAGGATAGGGAACGGAAGCCTGCACAGAAACCACCCCAGAATATTTTAGATCTCCCTGCGGCTATTGTGGCTAAGTTGAAGACGATTATCCCCCCTAAAAAGATTGACTGGAATATGTTAACTGCATGTAAGCAGAAAGTTGACGAGTCAGTTGCGGACTTCTTTACGCGCTTTGAGGAGACGTTTCATGATTTTAGTGGCCAGTTGCTTACTGACGACACGGGCCGCCACCTTTTCGCGGACAAATATGTGGCTAATCTGCTACCAGCAGTTGCGGCCCGGTTAAAAGCGAGCGAGAGTTCCTGGTCCTCCGCGACGCCGACGGCCCTTCTGACTATCGCTCAGTATTATGAGCGTCAGGAGCACGAGGCGCAGGGCCAGGAGGAGAAGAAATCGAAAGATCTCAAAACCAAGGTGATGTTAGCACAAGTATATGGCCCGCCCCGACGGGGTAATAATAATAGAGGAAGGGGCGGATCTTATGGTCCCCCTTCGGGCCGATCTGATTTGAATAGGAACCAGTGTGCGTACTGCAAGCAGTTGGGCCATTGGGCCAGGGATTGCCCAGCGTTGCGTGCTTCGCGTCAGGGGCATACTCCGGGTGGCCCGAGAGGTAGAGGGGGCTTCTCGAACTTTAGAGGGAATTCTAACGATAATGTCCGTTTCGATACTGCCGGGCGGCACCGAGATGGCTCAAATGTTTTTGATCGCCAGCACCAGTATCATGTATCGGACATCGATCAATCGGGATATCATGATTCTCAGCATGCATAGGAATGCGTTGGATGGGGGTCCGAATCAGTTGAGGTGCCGGTCGATCAGACGGGTCCTTATGTATCGGCTGAGGTTTTAGGTTCTACTGATCAGTTCCTAGTGGATACAGGAGCGACACGTAGTGCATTGTCTAGGTACTTGGTTCCGGGGGCTCCCCCATCCGGCTCAATAGTTACATCGGTAGGGTTTGACGGTACACTCTCCCGAAGCCCTCTTTCACAGCCCCTTGCATTTAAAGTTGATTGTTTTTCTGCGCCCTGTCCGTTTCTGCTTGCTCCGTATACACCGGATAACATTATGGGCCTTGATATGTTAAAGTACTTTAGGGCTACAATCCGCTGCTCCCCTGAGGGTGTGAGGGTGATCTTAAATGACAACTACCCCCGGTCTGGGCGGATGTGTACGATATCAGAGGATGCGTTGTTGGCTACCCTCCCTCGTGCTTTATGGGCGACTTCGGACACGGATGTGGGACAAATGGTGATTCCTCCGGTCCACATTAGTGTCCAGGAGGGGGCGGTGTTACCACGCCTCCCGCAGTATCGTATTTCCCAGGAGGGCGAGGAGGCTCTCATACAGATTGTGCAAGACTTGATAGCAGTAGGGGTGGTGGAAGAAGTTCCCTATAATATCTGTAACAGTCCGATTCTCCCTATTCTGAAAAAGGACACGGATGCTAAGGTCTATCGGTTCATAATTGATTTGAGGGAGGTAAACAAGATCGTGATACCTCAGTACCCGGTGGTTTCCGATATCACGACGTTGCTTACCTTGGTCCCGCCTACGGCGACCATGTTCTCAGTGATTGATTTGAAAAATGCCTTCTTTTCTATTCCCATTCACCCCGATAGCCGATTTCTTTTTGGGTTCACATTAAACAATAGATCTTATCGTTTTTGTAGAATTCCCCAAGGCTATACAGAAAGCCCTAGTATTTACAGTCAGGCTTTGAAACGACAGTTGGATTCCTTTGTTCTACTCGAGGGGGTCGCCCTCATTCAATATGTCGACGACATCTTGTTGGCGGCTGACACCCTGGAGTTGTGTGAAAAGAGCACGTTATCCCTCCTTTCCTTTTTAGCCTCCCACAATCATAAAGTATCTAGGAAGAAATTGCAATTCTGTAGACCAAAGGTGACTTATTTAGGTCACCTTTTGTCTAAGGAGGGGCGTGCACTCACACCAGATCGTATCCAAGTAATTTTGGACACACCGAGACCATCCACGCAGAAGGATGTGCGTGCATTTTTGGGTCTTGTTTCTTTTTGTAGACAGTGGATATTGGGGTTTTCACACATAGCTAAGCCATTACTAGCTCTCTTGACAAAAGACACGCCCATTCCGATCCCCTGGTCAGATGAGTGTGATGCTGCGTTTCAGCAATTGAGACAGGCCCTTTGTTCAGCACCAGTGTTAGGGACCCCTGATTATGCAAAACCCTTTTCGTTGTATGTGCATGAGAAAGATGGATGTGCATTGTCAGTCTTAGTACAGATGCACGGCGACAAGCAGCGCCCTTGTGCATACTTTTCGGCTGTGCTTGATCCTGTCGCCCGAGCATTACCAGGGTGTTTTCGCTCGGTAGCGGCGACAGCTGTGTCAATACGCCAAAGTGAAGGAATTGTGTTGTCCCATAAATTGTTGGTGTTAGTTCCCCATGCTGTGGATGCCCTGCTTAATCAAACAAAGACGCAGCATTTGACCAGTGCCCGTTTAACGGGATATGAGCTGACGCTTTTGGCTCCTCATATTACGTTAAAGAGGTGCGTGACATTAAACCCGGCCACATTGTTGCCATACCCCGAGACCCAGCCTGAGGCGCAGAAAGCGCATGATTGTATTCTTGTGACTGAGGAACAAACAAAGGGTCGTATTGATCTCCAGGATACGCCCTTTTCAGAGGTAGATGGAGAGTTGTGGGTAGACGGATCATGCCTGAAGCTACCAGATGGTACGACTTCAGCAGCGTATGCAATTACCACATTACACACGATAGTGGAGACAGCACGCATACCACAGAAATCAGCTCAAGCAGCGGAACTGATAGCCTTAACACGAGCATGTGAGCTCAGTACAGGATTGTGTGTGAATGTTTACACAGATAGCCGCTATGCCTTCGGAGTAGCGCACGATTTCGGCCTACTCTGGAAGGAGAGAGGGTTCTTAACGTCACATGGGGTACAGATAATGCATGGGGAGTTAGTCCACAATCTCTTAACCGCATTGACATACCCGAAGAAAATTGCCATTGTTAAGTGTAGTGCCCATAGGAAAGTAGTTGATAAAGTTGGAGAAGGGAATGCGTTAGCAGACCGAGTAGCACGGGAGACTGCGATGCAGCCCGGCGCTACTGCCATGTATGTAGTAAAGTCACAGGTGGAAAGATGGCGTGATGCGAAGGAGGAAGTGCGAGAAATGCAAAGGACCGCTTCTGATAAAGAGCGGGAGCAATGGGCTAGCGAGGGAGAGTTGGATGATGAGGGCTGTTGGAGAAATAAGCAGATGGATAGATGGAAGTTACCCACGGCTTTCGTACAACCTATGGTTCAAATGGCACATGGGCTAGCACATGTTGGAGCTTCCGCAATTGTGAAATTGCTTACCCAAGTCTGGGAGCATCCAGAGATTGCTAGCACAGCAAAGAGGGTGGTGCAGACCTGTATGATTTGTCTGAAGTATAACCCAGGGAAAGGCACTCGAACTCCAGCAGGAGGATTTGCGACGCCCACTGCACCCTTTGAGGTTCTGCAGATGGACTACATCCAGCTTGAGCGCTGTAACAATTTGAAGTATGTTCTAGTAGTGGTTTGCGCTTTCAGCAAATGGGTTGAGGCGTACCCTACGAAAGACAATACTGCAATGACCACGGCGAAGCTGCTGCTAAAAGAGTTTTTCCCTCGATACGGCGTCTGTAGACTTCTGTGGAGTGATAATGGCCCTCACTTTGTAGCGGATGTTATAAAGTATGTCTTGAAGGGTCTAGGCATCACTCAGAAGTTTCATGCCGTGTTCCACCCTCAGTCTGCAGGACTAGTCGAGAAGTATAATGGTACACTGAAGCTTAAGATCGCCAAAATCCAAGCTTCAACATCTTTGACTTGGCCAGACGCCCTGCCACTGGCGTTATTGTCAATTAGGTCGGTGCCACACTCTCGAACTGGCCTTACGCCATATGAAATCGTATTTGGACGCCCAATGAATATTTGGGGTCCACCAAGGCCTAAGGCTGTGTATGATGTACCTTGTGTAATGATGAGCGATTATCTGGCACAGTTAACGGATAATTTGGTTTCTATTCATCAACAGGTCCGAGAGGCGCTCCCTGATCGGTCTACCGGTGAAGGACATGGTCTCCGGCCTGGAGATCATGTTATGATGAAGGTTTTCGACAGAACGAACAGTTTGGAGCCGAGATGGGTAGGACCTGAACAAGTCCTCCTTGCAACGAGGACGGCAGTGCGAGTCTCGAACAGGAAGAATTGGATCCATTCCTTGCACTGCCGAAAGGTACCGCCCGGATTGGTGGAGTCTGCCGTGCTGACCGATCAACGAGAAATCCTAGCAGCAGAGACAGGCCGTGCTGCGAAGCCGAATGACACTGAGGAGCTCTTTCCGGACCACACGACTTCTGGAGGAAGGCGATATCATCTTCGACCAAGGAAGTAAGGTTTCCAGTGCCGGGACATACTGTCAGAACGGCCCTTGGGTTAGTGAAACGGAGAGCCGATGAGGCAAGGGGGGGGGATCAGCCCTGCATTAGTGTAGTGACACCCGTCTTGGCCCGCTGGTGAAGAAATCAACCGCTGCCCAAGGGGAAGAGTTCTGACAGACTTTTTAGTTTCAGGAAGATATCAGGGTATTGTTTCTTTTGACATGGAGAAGAAGAAAATCCTTTGTGCGTTGGGGTTCATGCTAACAGTAGCTATTGTTGGGATAACCACATGGTTTGTGGAGGAGGCAACTCCTGCTCGAAAGACACTTGTGTTGACGACTCCAGTGCCTGCGGAGCACTACTTTTATACACTGCCATATCAAGAGTTGAAGCATCGACAATCCTATTTGAATAACACTTTCATTCAGATGCTGCATCACACCCACGTTGCTACGAACGCTACGAACTGTTGGATATGTGGGATGATGCCAGCCCATCAGAAGAAAGGAGGAACGCCATTCATACCACTTCCTTTCTCTCATAATGGCTCTTGTAGAGCATGGTACACTTTGCTGTTTGCCACTCGGAAACCGACAGTGGGACGATTGCTTTTTAGACTTAACAGAGAATGCCATCAAGACAAGAATGGGTATCCACAAGCGAATGGGACAATTTGGGAATGGGAAGAGTACCGACCGGACAATGAATCCATCCCCTATATCTTCACGAACACAAGAGACACTGTGGGGAAGGACAAATTCGTAATCCAAGTAGCACAAGCTCAAGCGGATTTGTGTGTCCAGAGTGTGGGTTTTATCCCTGTTGGTGTCAGTGATTGTATAACTGTATTGAACATTGACGGGCTGAACAACAGTACCTTCCTAGCGTCCCATAATACCTATTTTGTATGTGGAAATAAAGGTTATTACCGTTTGCCGGCTGGGTGGTCCGGGGTATGCTATGTATCATTCCTATTACCTCCTGTATTCTTAGCACCTGCGTCATATCATAAGGATTTGAAACTGTTGAATAATGTGACTGTAAATAGATATAAACGTACTCTATCAATTGATGATGTGGATCAGACCGATACCAGCTTGCAACAGTATATTGATTTTAACTTAGGACTGTTCTTCTTTGTTGGAGCTGCTTTGAACAGTAGGAAGATCCGAAGATTGACAAGAGTGGTAGAAGCTGTGACAAATCAGACTGCTGCCGCTCTTGGGAATCTTACGGAAGAATTACAAATAACTAGGATTGTTGCATTGCAGAATCGTATGGTACTAGATGTAATGCTAGCTGATCGAGGTGGAGCCTGTAAAATTATTGGAAGTAGCTGCTGTGTGTTCATCCCTGATCATACGCCATCCGTTTATAACGCCATTAACAAGCTGCATAAAATAGCAGCTGAAATCCACACAGAAAACGGCACTTGGTCCTTTTCTGGATGGTTTTGGGCGTTGGTTACTGCCTGGGGATGGAAGGTTTTAACTGGTCTCTGCATTATTATAGCAGTTCTGTTCCTTTTCTGTATGTGTATTCAATGTGGACCATTGTGCTGTTCCGTATGCATTTCATTCTGCATTCCAGATAAGAAAGCTATTGCCGATGTTGCTCGACAGAAGGGTCTAGCTAAAGAGGTTAAGGGAATGATGATAATTGATATATATGATGATTATTCTTGGAAACCGGATGTCTTCAGTAAATGCTGAAAGGGTCGTCTGTTGTAAATTAAGGCAGAATGTGATTAAGCATTTACTGAAAACATTAATGCTTCCCCTTTTGATCATGTTTTCTTCGTTATGTTGACCGAAGTCCGGACTCCATTTTGTATTGGCATGCTGCCATGTGTTCACCACGAGGAGAGTCCGACCTCTGTGTTAGTTGCTCTTGTAATCTGCCTAGCAACAGTTTATAAATAGCTCTCTCTTGTCCGTCTGGCGCATGCCCAGACTTGACCACATCTGTTATAATTAGCTTTGCTTGACCATGTCCTTTCGCGGGCTCAAGGAGTGTGTTGGCTCCGCCCATGTATTGATTCAGTATCGAGAATGACCATAAATGGTAATGTTCTTCGGCCTCGTGTTGTATCCACCCACTTATGAGCCCCTCTGTTGTGTATAAAAGGGGACTGTGTACGAATGTTCTTTGTGCTACTCCATGCAATACTGAAGAGTGTTGTGTGGATTGTAGGACCACCCTTAAGGGTTAATAAACGTTGTTTTGTACTTTGCAGTTTCCGTGCCAACTTCCTTATAGATTCCGTTACAGGAGAGCGAACCCTTGTGTCTTGCGGGCCTAGCTGGGGCCTGTATTCATCACCTCTACCCAGTATTCCTTTAGGGCTATACAGGGCCACACCATATGA
Source organism: Triturus cristatus (assembly GCF_964204655.1). Classification (NCBI taxonomy): domain Eukaryota; kingdom Metazoa; phylum Chordata; class Amphibia; order Caudata; family Salamandridae; genus Triturus; species Triturus cristatus. Next base: position 154,118,207 of record NC_140583.1, read on the forward strand.
TATATCTTTGCTCCCACTGTTCCTCATCTGGGGCATGTGGCTTCTAGTGCCTGAGAGCATCTGTTCATCTTGCCGGGGGTAAGTATGTCCTGTGTAGGACATAGAAGTTTAAATCAGTCATTTCTGTACACTTTCAGGATTAGCTCTATTATTTTTTGCCCAGCCGCCCTCAGGGGAGAGGATGTGGCCTAACGGCTAGGGCAGTCCACCTCGAAGCTGGGGAACCGGTTTCTGTCTCGGCAGGGATGCTCAACATCCTGTGATTCTCGGCAAATCGGTGCTCATGTAAAATATTCTGATAACTTTGGGTCTAGTTTGTGCTATATAAAACTCCCCCCCCCCCCCCCACAAACAATAACTGTTTGATACCCCCCCAGGTCAACCTCCCATCATTCCTGGAGGCAATCCAGGGATTTCAACATATCTGCCCTGATCGTACTATAAAAGCAGGAGGCGGCTTTGAAGGTGCCAGAGGGCATGCATATTATTTGGCAGGCTCCGTAATTCCCACCCCCCCCCCCCTCCCCCCAATTTTCCCTAATCGCTGCTGACATTGCTCTATGGAGCAAAAAGTGTCCCTTCGGGAGGTCAAATTCTTGTCCCAAGTCTTCGAATGGGAGTAACTTATCTGCACAAAATAAATCACCTATTTAAGCTATGGCAGCAGCTGTCCACTGTGACAATTACCAGCAGTATACCCCATGAGGTAGTTCCTCTAGTATGTGTAGGTGTATATCAGGTGAGTACTGGAAAGGTGTGCATGCTTTTTGTAAGCATTTTAGCCAACGTTCCATTACTTGGAGCTCGGCAGGGCACCCCTTGAGTGGTCGTCGGACGGCAAGAAGAAGCTGGAATAGCTGCTGGAGCCTGGGAAAGAATGCGCATATTTCTGACCCAGGAGTCATTCTGTTGTACAGCCATTGTGCCAACCACTGCATGTGCATGGCAGGTAGTAAATCTCAAAGTCTGGGAGTGCCAGCCCACCTTCTTAAACAGGGCAGTGCAACTTAGCCAGTGCCACTTTCTGGTGCCTCTTACCCATAGGAAGGCGATGAGGAGCAAGTCTAGTTTCTGAAATACAGTGCTGGGTATCAATGTAGGCAAAACCGCGTAGAAGTATAGGAGTCTGGGAAGTGCCACCATCTTAATGATGGCCACTCGCCTGGAAACCGACACTGGGAGCATTTTCCAAAAATCAACACTAGCCTACAAGAATCTGCAAGCTGGCCCTACATTCCCATCTATCAGGCCTCCGTTGTCATGGAATATCTATGTTCCCAAATATTGCTGGCAGGTGAGCTCCCATATCAATGCCCTCGGGGTCACAGGAGGCCGTGGACCTGGTCTCACTGGGAACAACCGCAGCTTGCACCAGTTGACCCCTAATACAGATAGTTCTCCGAATCTATCTTGTACCCCATCCCCCTGCTAACTCCGTATCAGCATCATGTATGAATAATTGCTATACAATATTTGGCCAAAGGGTGGTCATTAAGGCACTCAGTATAGGACAGTATAACTTGTTTTACCACATAATGGCCTGCGGGCCATCAAATCATTCCTTTAGTGGTACTCATCAGGCAGGTTTTTGAGATCAGCTTCCCAAAAAAGTAATTGTTCCTAAGTTTCAAAAGGTGTAAATGAATGGGGCGGCCACTGCCTTTCCATCACCGTGGCTAAGCTATGGAACACTTTTCCTATTCATGTTGCAGAGAGCAAGTCTTTTACATCTTTTAGAAACATTTTAAAAACTTGGCTATTTTCCTACTATCCCAGTTTTTCAGTACTTTGCTGTCAGCACATGTTAGTGTTTTCCTTGATTCTCTCAGCTCGTTTGAGGTTTTTTCTAGCATCTCTGCTGCAGTGCCTTGATACCTTCAGGTTTAGCACCCTTTAGAAATTGATTTTTAAAGTCGTCAGAATACAGAGCTATGTGATGTTTAAGCCTCTGATTTCCAATCCCCGTTAGGTGAGCTCAGTCCTCATGCTGCAGGCAAGGGTCTCCATTGCAAGCGCGAAGAGCTCCGGCAATAATGAGTATCCTCATCCCACTGCATACTCCTCCAATATCACTCTACCGGTCTTCACCTGGGCTGTTAGGCCAGTGTATAATAGTCTGGTCCAGTTTATAAATCCAGTCCCTGGAGACAGAATTGTACCAGCCTCCTTCTGTTGTCTAAGCCATGTTGCTAATAAGGGGCCAGTTTTATTGGTATGTTTATCAAATTCTTTTTGTAGATATAATAGAACTTTTCCTGCTTTCTCCATTGCCAATAGGTAAATCTGACTTGTCTGCGAGATCATCTTCTGTTGAGGTATTGAGGAACCTGTCTGTCTTGTTGTTTAGTCGCAGCTTTAAGCTCCATCCTGATGAGCTTTTTAAGAGTTTCCTATCTCATGCTGCTGTTGCCATATCCACTAAGCAGTTGCTCTTAAAGACTGCCATAGCATGTTAGGAGAGACATTGTCCAGGCCATTTTCCTCAAACTCCCTCTTAATTGCTACCCTCAAAGCCTGCTGGATCAGTCGATCATAAAGGAGGGGTTTTATCAAATTAACAGCTATTCGTTCTACATTTCTCTTGCTGACTATCACCCTCCCAAACTATCATTCGGTGTTCCAAGACCACTTCGCTACCATGCTCAATGGAGGTTGTAATGCCGACCAGTCTTCAGTGTCCCACATTAAGGGCCTGATTAGATCATATGGTATCTATATTTTGGCATTCGGATTATCCGTCCAGTTGTGACAGAGCAACCCGTCTGCCAATTTCTAAATCAGGCCCTAAGTCTATTTGTGAATAGGACCTATAGACATGTGAGAAGTAAGTGTATTTCTGCACATCTGCAAGTTTAGCTCTCCAAAGATGAACGTGGGCCAATGTCTGTCAGTATCTGCTTTGTCTCCTGGGAGAACACTCCCTGAGTAAACCTGTCATGGGGGTGTCTATTCAGCAAAGCTTCTGGCGCATTGTTGAAGTTCCCCACTCACAAAAGTTTTTCTGGTGCCAGGGTTTGATCTTAGTTACATGGCTAAGAATATATTGTTCTTCACCTTGATTTGGAATATAGACATTGAGTATATCCAGTGCAGGCCCTTAATGTCTACCCTCCAAATAAATATAGCTACCTTCTGTTGAGTCATGTTGGACCTGTAGTGCTTCTTAATGAAAGTGTTAATGTATCCAAATCATTACCCACCACTTTCTTACAAGCCATAGCTGCATATTAATGTGTAGGGCATAAGTGGCATTTCATAAGGTGAGTATCAGACGTTCTCAAATGGGACTCCTGAAGACATACCACCTTTAGGAGAATCTCCTGTATTTCCCTCCATATTTTCTGTTGCTTAACCGGGTAATTTAATCCCTTTACATTCTATGTGACTACTTTAACCATTAAATAATAGAAATGTTGAGATCCCTTAAACTGCAAGGTCCGTCAGGGCTCTTCGCTAAGCCTGACCCTATCACTAACGGAAATCATAAAGGACTATGATTTTACCTACATATCTTATGTGGATGATACACAAATTATCATCTCGCTTTCTACACAAACAGACAAGACCTCTTTTCAACGTAGATTGGATGGCAGCAAGCAGCCTGGATGGTGACAAAATTAAGGTGATGGGAGTATGATGTAACCCAAACTGGTGGATGGAAACGTACTGGCCAGAATGCCTTGGCGCTCAACCTATGTCAAAACCAGCAGTCAAAAGCTTTCCTTGACAATCCAAGCAAACAAATTAGTGGCAACTTGCTTTGTGGCACTTAGAACACTGAGAAAGCTCCTAAGATGGCTATCTGGACCATTGTTCAGAATCGTGATGCATAAATAAGTTCAACACTGCATTAAGGAGTCATGGGCACAATCATTTAAAAAGATTGTCATTTACGACCAGAATGGTGTTTAAGGCTTCTCCCAGGCTGGCCCTCGTTACCTTCTAGCCCACAAACACGATGAGTACTATATTTACAAACGATACAATTATAGTCTCCAAACCATAAAATACATAAGGGCTGAATATTGACGGAGACATGTCGATTTCCGCTTGCAAAGCCTCTATTACTTGGCAGTTGCCGTTGTCAAACATGTTATAGTAAGGGTTCACCAATAATAGGTCAACCTGTGCCAGGTCAGAAATCACTCGTTGTTGATACCACGGTGATGAACAGATGCATTTAACTTTAACAGAAGCATATTTTACTGCAATAAGCACCGCGATACCACCCTTGGCCCTTCCGGATGTGAATGGAATCGCTGAGACTCAAAAGGTGCGATACCCATTTATAAAAAAATCCTCAGGGGACCAATTGTCTTGTAGGCATATTAAATCAGTACCTCCAACGAAGCCTAATCAGTCTCTGTTCCCTAGTTTTTTTATGCGAACTCCTGCTATTTTCCATGACAAGATTGTAAAATAAGTGGTTATGAAATCCTTGCAGTGCTTGCCCCAATATTACGTTAGGAGATACATCAGGAGTACAGGCGGGAGTGAATAATGCTGCTACTTTGACCACACCCTCATGGTACATTTCCGATGGGACGGTACTTATAAGGTCTAAGCCTCTGGCTTCAACCTGCGACCTTCCAGGCAAGCCGAGTCCTGCTGTCAATCCATTTCTATTAGGCCAGAAAGGACTAGAAAACAGTGTGTCTGGTCAATAGGCTCTGAATGAGGAAAGTTGGACTGTTTAGGCTGAACTTGGGCCTGTAACTGGTAAAAACTGGGACTGGTATGGGGAGGATAGAAGAAACCTAATGGACATGCCCATATGGAGCCATGCTCGCCAGTCACTTCAGTAAGGCATTCCAACAAAAAGTGCAAGCACTTGTGAGCTTTAAAATTTAAGACGACACAATCTCCCCCCACCAATTTCGATATGTGGCCTAGCCATATAACCCTACGCGCCATAATGATATTTTCAATTATTTTCACCTGGCATCCTGTTTTTCTAATACACCAATGGGCTGATTTGTTTATAAGGCTTTGACAGCCTTCATGTTGATCTAACAGCAGTGGCGGGACTCCTGTTAGTATCAAGGTATATGGAGTACTATTTGGGGGTAGGTTAAGCATATGTTGCGCCCCCTTCCCTTGATGGGGTGCATACTTTGTGCGATTGTGATTGGTAGCACAATGTCTATCATTTTGCGGGTCATGACCAAGTCGATAAACCTTATCTATGCTAACTCACACCCCTGCTCTGCGATCTTTCCTTATGGTCACTGTCTCCCAGGTGTCACTTTCATCTTGGGTAAACAACTTTTTTGGCTAGCCTCAGACAACTTTGGGGTAGGCGATGGTATTGAGGGGATACCCTTTTTTTGGTGAGCAACTTGCTCGGTAGTAGTGTGAATAATCTCATCCCTTCTTAGTTTACAACTTATGGTACGTTCGGATTTCTCTTTTACATCATTCACCATATAACAGAGCTGCTCTTCAATGCATCCTAAACTAACGAAAATAGGCTTCAGGGCATCAGACATTAATTGGCTAAACTGAATGAAAAAAGAAGAATCGTCTGGCTCAGGAGGTGTCCCCCTCCCACGCCTAGACTTAATAACACCCTCCTTTGATAAAGCTTACGGACTCTTTTTCAATAAGGGGCACTGCCCCTTAGATTTTGTACCGACCTCTGTCCTTTTTCTTTTCTCCCCAACACCTTGTGGCAATGCGATCTCTCCCGAAGTCAACACAGGGATTTTTGGGCTACTTACACTGACAGTTACGGATGCGTTTGTAGTGTCAATGATATTCACTGTTGGAAAAAGTGATTCCGGAGCCTGAAGTTCACTTTCAATGTAACTAGCCTCCTGGTCCCTGGTAAGATTCAGGAGAGATGGTGGAGGAGAAGAGACTAGTGATGATCTTCTTTCAGTCAATTAGATTTCCTTACCAAATGCACCCACAGCTTTTTGTTGAAAACCATCTAAGGTTGAGCTCGAGGCTATTGGGGCCAGAGTGTCTTTTCGCCTACCCATAGCTTCAATATTAATATCAATGAGCCACTTCCCTCACCAAGCAAGTGACTGTTTTGCCCTTAATGTTTTTTGTGGCGTGTGAGTTTAAAAAAATACCTCTGTCACCTACTTCAGCTCTCAACTGGCTGCAAAGATGTCAGAGTGGTGAAGCCCAAAGGGCAGGCCCAGCACGGCCTCATCTGGCCACTAAAAATAAGCAAAATCAAGACATAAACTAAGTCTCAAATGGTCAACAAATCAATAGACTATCGGGAAACTTCCCTAGAGGTTCAGGAAAAAGTATGACTCACCCCCAAATTCAGGGGTAGACGTTATCAAATGGGACACTTGAAGACATGCCACCTCTAGGAAAACCTCCTGTATTTCCATCAAAATTTTCTGTTCCTTAACCGGGGTATTAAATCCCTTTACATTCTATGTGACTATTTTAACCATTAAATAATAGAAAGGTCAAGATCCCTTAAAGTTCTGGGACCCTCAGTGCTTTTCGCAAGTTCTAGTCATTTTGTGCCTGGACTACGGAAACTTCCTTTATTTGGGAAGTTTCAAGACTGCCACCAAAAGATTACAGGTGATCCAAAATGCCACCGCCAGCATACTTTTTAGAATCCTCAAATTTCACTCTGCCACTGCTGCCCTTGCAAGCCTACGCTGGTCACCTGTGACTAAAAGAATACAGTTCAAGGCTCTATGCCCACTGAGCCAAGTATAACAAGCATTGGCATAGCCAATAGGTCTCGCTTTTGGGACCTTATAATTGTTTAGGCAGAGCCATTGGCTTTGTTAATGTCTTTAAGCTGTGTTGTAGAGCATTGTGAATGTTGTGCAGCGTGTTGAAAAGTTATAATAAAAAAGTGGTATAACCATTTTTGTTACCCTATATATAACCAAGAAAACTTTATGTACAACTGAACGACCCTAATAACAAGTCATAAATCATCACATTTAAATAGTAAAGTAAGTTTCTTTATCTGTACCACTGATTCTCTATTAATCTTTATAAACTATTTTAATACTGTCAAGGTAGGACCCCAGTGGCTCAGTGAGAGCAAGAGATTGCAAAAGATGCCCTGCCTAAAACTTTAATAATAAACCCCTAAATCTAAACTATCGCTTTAAAAAACTTAAACCTGAACAGGCACTTGTCTGAAATACAGCATATTCAAATACTGGTGGCGATATCTTGATTATATAATTGTTTTTTTGTGCGCTTTAAATGAGATTCACTTCTTGTGGCAGCTTTCTTTCAAGATGAAATGCTGCGCTTTTTTCTTCACCCTCACATAATCTTCCCTGGGTATTTAAATACAGCCCCCAAGAAAACACCTCTGTGAGGCACTTGCCTAAAGAACAACAACAAATATTTTTGCTATTCATAAGTAATTCAATGTGACAATCCTTCCCTTAATACTCACGGACACAGAGCATCCGCCACTTAAGAGACCCAATAGTATCATAGCCAGTTTGAAGGCTGTAGACAGAAAAAAGGGACTAGTGACGTGGTTTAGGTAAATAAAGGGACCACAATGTAAGTAGACAGTGTTGAACAAATAAAAAGGTAACAATTTTTTAGGGAAAAATAAATAAATACCAGTGGACTTATACCAATGTTCGATCAGATACTTACTAATAAAAATTAATTTGCTTTGCGTTAAAAGACCAGGCAAAAAGAACACACTGATTAAAAAAATATGATTGACGAAACAATTGAAAGCAGATTTTCGCTGAAACACAGTGCATTCAAATAATAATACTCACGGACACAGAGCCGGGAGCACCTGCCACTGAAGAGACCCGATACGCACGAAGTCAGATTGAAGGCTTTAGACAGAGAAGAGGGACTAGTGATGGGTTAGGTAAATAAACGGACCACATTGTAATGGGACCGTGCCGAACAACTAGAAAGGTAAATGTTTTATTCAGCAAAAAAAATACTAATGGAATTATCCCACTCCTGTGCAGTACTGTGTTTCTACACGTGAATAGGGACTTGTGTGAGAGAACAATGTTGAATATTGTTCCCACACCTTGTATGCACTTGCGCCACACCAGCACATTAAAGTGTGACTTCCCAAGAATGCCTGGTTATTGTCCCTGGTCGGATAGATATGCACCTCGGACCACACGTTAGCAGTGAAGTATACAGAGGCGGCTGACTGCATATGGCTACCAGGAGAGTAGGGCACTGGAGTGGACAGCGTGCACTCCAGCCGGAGGCTAAGAAGTACCCTTGACGGAACATGAACAGTGGCACTGTCATGCAAGGAACTGCAAATAGCAGGCTAAGGGTCCACCGGTTCACGGGGCTGCACTGAGGCGGGCAGTGATCATAGCAGGTAAGTGCACCCAGTACCTTGAGGAGCGAGCTTGAATACATGGAGAGTGTGCTTTACTGCTTCAGTTATACCCCGCGTTGCTTGCAAGTTTCAGAGTCGACAATATGTTGCGCTGAAACGAGAGGGGGGTTTCATAAGCGGCAAAAGAAATACGCCAGCACCACAGGATCCAGTCGGGAAGGGGCGGTGTCCTTCAGAGACAGGTCTTCCTTTTAGAAGCGAAAGGAACGGAATTCAGTAAGGGGTCAGAGACATAGAGAGAAGAAATAGAGACAGCCTGAGGCAGGTGTGGGAGGAGGAGGAGACAGCACGAGATAGAGGAGTAGTGGCCAAACAGGAGAATAAACAAGCAACAAGCAGGGCAGCGCGGTGACCGTGAACGCTGAAAGAAATGTCTGACCTTAAGTGCTGAAGTTCATCTGAAGCGCTCCAATGCACTACTGCCGAGTTGGTGCCATGTAAATCATTTAAAACAAGCATTGGCCGCGCAGCCGTGAAATGACACGGCTGAGCGGCCCACGAAAGTGAAAGTGATCGTGATCAATGGAGGAAAGACAGATGGCGGCTGCGCGCGTGCATGCTCATGTGCACACAAGCTTTAGGCCACCAAAAGCCTGTGGCAGCACTTTGAAAACCCACCTACTAAATGTCTCTCAGGGCAGCGCATGCGCTGGCTCAGGTGAGACCTAAAAAGGGCCTACTGTTAATCCAGAGGCTCCTCACTCCTTACAAAATCGCAAGAAGACTGTGCTCCACCAACCAGCAACTATTTTCCTCACCCAGAGTAAAAAAGAACCAGACAGAATTAGAGGAAGCTCTTTTGCATTCATAGCCCCAAGCCTTGGAACGCACTTCCCCATCATATTATGAAAATGGAGTCTGAACTCTAATTCAGGAAATTGCCGCAAACCCATCTTTTCAACTAACTCTATTCATTCAGCCATATCATCTGTTGCTAGTCTCAGCGCACTTCTGGGTAGCTATGTGCTTTACAATACCTTATGAAAATAATAGAATAAATACTATGTGCCTGTTGTGATAGTCAAATCTAATTCAAAGGGGCACTGGGTCAGACCTGGTGTCATCTGTGATACAATACCATATTTCAAAACTTGGACTCCCTTCACTCCCCCCAACTTCCAAACACCTTCCTCTCCCACAAAAACCCCAAGCTCGATAGGAAGTGGAACCAGCACATCCTTCTTGCGCAATATAGCCTGCCATCTCCAATACCAGGTCACCGCCCCCAGCTGCCTCCAGCCAGAGCGCAAACCTACATCACTCATATTCATACAGTAGCACACCGGACGGGTGCATCAGTTCAACAGTTTGGTCCACTGCACTTGGACTGTCCCTCTGATAGAAGCACGTAGAGTTGAGGGCTTGGGCCTTGTGCCTCTGCAGTTGGATCCTGACATAGATCGTTAGTCTGGTGAGCCTTTCTTGGTCCAGAGGTTGGAGGAAGAATAGTACATGCCTAATGAGAGCCAGTTCTTCTCTCTATACAATCGTAGCACACCTGTGGCCCTCCTCAAAGTCCCTTTCCTTGTGTGTCCAATTTTTGAGCTGTCTGGTGGGTAGCATAAATATTCTTCAACATGTCTTACGGTTTTCAGGGGCAATTCAGTCTCCCTTTTATACAGAATTGTGGGCTCTCTCTTTGCTCTCTTGGTGGACTATGATTGGTCCTTTCAACTGTACTTAGGCTGCTTCTTGATATACCCAGCAATTTCTGTACCTCCTCTACTGTGCAGATCATATGGGATTTAGAGTGTAGCTGAAACCAAAATGCAAAGGGAAACATCTGCCTATCGAATATTTCCCTTCTATGAAACTCAGGAGTCACTAAGGATAGCATGTGTCATTTGTTCATGGTCACATGTGAAACATCCTAGAAAAGGTCAAGAGTATATTCTTGAAAAATTAGCAGATCTTATTTTTTGACTTCTCTCAATAACAATGTCCTTTTGGGGGGTGGGGGCCTGCTTAACCATAATGTTGCAGGGACAGACACCAGGTGCTTCCCGTGGTGCTCTTATTCGATGTGCCTGGATTATGGGAATCTCATGTGGTTGGCCTTCTTTTAGTATAATTTGGAAAAGAGACTTATAGTAGAGGATGATGTCATCACAAACCTCTGTTCTGAAACATTCTGGATCATCACATTATCTCACCGTGATCAGTCTTTCAAATCTGTACAATTTTCTCAGCGCGCCTTGATTTCTTCAACCTTATTAGATTGGGAATCCAGTATGTTCTTGATCTCTTCGCTCATAGCAACTATGTCATCTTTGTTGTTTGCCACCAGGTCACCCATGTCTCTATTTCGTTAGTCGCTTACGAGAGATCGAAGCCATCCTTTCGGACTTATGCATTTGTGTCATTATATTGGAAGGTTTATCATGCATGTCTCCAAGGCAAATGTTTAGATTAATCTTTGTTATGGTGGTTCCCGACTCTCCTTTGTTGCTAGCCATCATGGGGCCTTGGTTTAATGCAGCTGAATTGCCATTTTGGGGGGCCGGTCTGCCTCAGGGCCAGAGGATCCTCTGTACTCACCAAGCCACTTCTGCCTCCCGGACTTACTTGGCATTCAACAGATCAGTAGTCTTGCCTCGAAGGGATCATCCAGATTGACCACCAAAATGATCTAGCCAAATCTCAGTGCCAGTAGTAGTCAAAGGGATGAAGCCCACAGGATGTCATGAGAAGCACAGGAAACATCTGTGCCATACAGGCCCAATCTGTGGAAAATGCACCTGAGCAACTGCTCGCATCTAATTTGGTAAGTCCTATAGTTCAAATGTGGTAGATAAGAATATAAAGAAACAAGCTCCCACAGATCTTCTTGTATTCTGTGGTTAGGGATTGCAAGGCTAATTTAGCTGTATTCACCTTTGTCGCGTCTTTGGACAAAAGGTCTACTCGAGGCCCTCTCTTTCAGTTAAGCAATCGCTCAGTAGGCTGTAAGATGGCCGTCATCATCATGTGTTCAGGGAATGAGTGCAGAGGAGGAAAAGGCAGTCAGGAGGTCTCCCCTGTGGGTTCAACTACACATCGGGTGCTGTATGTGGCTGGGTGCTGCCTCAGGGATGGTTTCAATTCGCCTCTGCCAGGGTGCATGGGGAGCCTGGGGCTTATTGATCAGACATCTTTCCCCTCCGAGTGCGGGCTTCTTGTCTGCAGCTTTCTAAAGAATTCTGGCAGGATCATGTAGAGAAGATTTTGGATCGCATTACGGAGTTTGGACAGGATGACCATTTTGAACATTGTGGCCCGGCCTAGTATAAATGTTACACATATCCTTAAATATTTAAATCCCTCCAGAACTATTGTTATGCTTTCCCTGTACCTCACCTCCTAGGGACAACCTGTTAATGGACAGAATAGGGATTTCTCCAAGTTGATGGTATATTCCAAGTGTGAGCGGAAAATGTTTAGGACCCTGGGGATGATGTCATTAGGGTGCGACATGTACAAGAAGATCTCATCAGCGTAGAGTGATATTCTCTCCTCCCAGTGCCTTAACAAGCAGGTCTTCCCAGATCGAGCAGGCAAGGGGTTCCAGCGAATGCCCAAATAGAAAGGGGGATAGCAGATATCTGTGCCTCGTACCCCTCTCCAGTCCAAAAGGGGTACACTATAGTAACATTTACTTTTACCCTTGCCATTGTTTGACGATGGAGGAACTTTATCCACTGCGGAATGATTGACCTTTTACCCACTCTTTCCAACACTTCAGGTAGGTATGTCCACTCCAGAGTGTTGAAGACTTTCGCAGTGTAAAGGTATAGTACGGCTGAGTCTTCTCAGTGATCCCTCAATCTGGTAAGGTTGCCATATAGGTGCTTGAGGTTCAGCCTAGTGTTCAGCCTATGAGGCATGAAGCCCAACTGGTCCAGATGCACTAGTTTAAAGATGACCTGCCTTGGCCAAGTGGCCAGTACTTTCGTTAGGATTAAGCAGTGTTATAGGCCTATAGAAAGGCACAACTATCTGCTGATTTCCTGTCTTTCAGGACTGCCGCTATCATGGATAACTGCTGGTCATAGGGTAACTGGCTTATTTCATTGGCTTCAAGGAACATCTGTCTCTTGTGCGGTGCTAAGCCATGCTTTTGTATAGTTCTATTGGAAATGTGTTCAGCCCTGGGGCTTTCCCAGATTAATGTCTTTGATGGTACTAACTATCTTACTTTATACTATGTCTTCATCTAGTTAATTTGTTTCCTCTGGCATGAGGCCCAGGAGGCGTTTATGTTTGAGGAAGCCTCATGTGTCACTTGATAACTTGCTTGTGATTGACCGATATAGGCCTTGATAGTAACTTGCGATTTCTGCCACTATTTCTGTTTGCCCCATGACGGATGGCTCCTTCTCCCTCCATATTTCCTATACCAAATTTCTATCCCTCTCTTCTTTAGCCATATAGGAACATCCCTGGTTTATTGCCTATCCCGTTTAGCCGGTATTGCGAGGCCAAGGCAGTGCTTCTCTCTTTAATATCAGCGAGGTCCTCTTACCTCAGTAATGGCCTACTTTCTTATTTACATACTTTTGAAACCCCTGTTCGAGGAGTAGAATCCAACACCCTAATTTAATGACTGGTTTCCTCTTTCATTTCCTCAACCCACATAATAGGCAGATAGCCTCCCCCTCAGGACCAAAGTGTAGATTTCCCATGTTATGAGCTCTGAGGTTACTGTACCCAAGTTTTGGATAGTTCCTTTTCTCAACTCCTGATGCTTCTATATTTGAGGTACCAAAGGTCTTGAGTCTAGGCCCTGTCTATATCCACATATGGGTCCTGCAACTTGGCCCACATCTGTCAGTGATTTGAGATCCCGTTCGCAATCAGTCTAGTGTAGTGAATCTCCCAATATAATAAGCGATATTTGATAAACTGTTGCATGGTCTGGAGTGGAAATTCTTTTGTCATGCCCTGGGGTGCTGGTTGTCTAGATGTCAGATAGACCTTTGGCCTAAAGGAATCCCACCGAAGAAATCTCGCCTGCCCTTCCCTATCATTGTGGGTATCTATCCTCCCCATCACTCACCACCCAATTTAAGTTGCCTAAAATTAGTACCCCGTCAGGTAGGCTCAATAGGAGGGTGCCCAGTGTCTCCAAGGTCTATGCAAGGAGTTAGGGTGGGACCTAAAGAGAGCAAAGGTTGATTTGCATGCCGTCCTAGCAGCCGACTCTTCAATTTATCACCCTTGGACGTCGACCCATGTATGATGAGTGTTGACTTATTAATTAGCAGTCCTACTCCCTTTGAGTCAGATATGTGACCCAAATGTGCCAGCACTTTATATCCCCCTTTTCAGTGCCTCACAATTGTTTCCCTTCAGGTGTGTTTCATGTAACATTGCCACTTCAGGTCCCTAGTGTTTTAGATACTGAACCACTCTGCATCTCTTTGTTTTGTTCCCAAGTCCATTTACATTCCAGGTCAAAGCTGGTAATTTGCCCCTCCGCTGCATGCTTTGTGTAGATATGTAGTGAGAAACTTTGGTTTGCTCTTGATCTGCCCAATTTTCTGGCTTCCCATGTCTTCTGGAGTCTCTGAGACACTGGAGTGAATGCTGTCATTTGAGACCACTGACAGCAGCTATGTGAATAACTCCCCTCTGAATAACCCATTCTCCTTGTCTCTCCCTGCTACCTTGATGTCTGGGCTTAAAACTACTTGGACTCCCCAACTAGACTGTTGTGTCCTCTTTGACCACAGAAGCTGTACTGGGAACCATCTCCTCTTTGTCTTCCCTCCTCCCATTCCCTGCAGTCACCATTTGTCCCTCCATCATTTTGCCCAGCGGAGCAGATGCAGGTATCTAACTGATAGTCCTCATCGTGTTCAGGTGCATTTCACATAATGATGAGCCTCAACAAACTATGCCAACACTGTCCTCAGTCCTCAACAGTCCATCAAATAATGCTAGATAAATCTGGAGAAGAGCCTTCTCTTCATCCCTCACACATGGATGCACCTGACTTGTACATGTCTCCGAGCTCTTTGGGATAGGGAGTATCCCAAAACCCCCAAGAAGATTAGCACACAGTCAGCACATGACAGGAAGGTATCTGTGCGAGCACCCAGGTCATGAACACCCAATAGGTAAAATGGGAGAACACCCTTTCAGCAAGTCCATCAGTTGTAACCCAGAGCTTCATACTTTTTTTATTCTACTAGAAACGCAATACAAGTTTAAATGTTACATGTTTACTTGAACAAGAAACATTTTAAAACTCCTGACGTATGTCCAGAATGACCCCAATTTCTTTTTCTGAAGAATCCATAAAATAAATTGCATTTCTTTCTGCATGGAAAGGAAAAAGTAGAAAAACCAAAACAATGGTAATAAAATACAAGAATGAGTTTGACTGAATTACAATACAAAACCAACATTTGCCAAGGGGCATTCATAAGAGACAAATGACTCAAAAGCAAAGAAATACAAGTGTGATATGAAATCAAACAGCGCCCAACTTTAAACCAAAAAGGAAATGTTATTCCCTCCGTTTCATAGGAAATAAAACTTTAGAAACTGAGTGACAACCCCCTTCAAAAACTAATCACATGGAAAGCTGTGATCTAACAACTTCAGAAGAGCATGACATTGAATGGACACATTCCTCATCCAAACCCCAACAGCAACTACAGGATGATTTCGAAAAAGTATTGACAAATGAATACGCTTTTCAACATGAACACAAGCAACAAGACTCCAAATAGGAAGGAAGAGAAAGCTCAACTTAAAAAAAAAATGACAAGTGGGCCTCCTGTAACTATGTCCAATGCAAACTATGAGCCTCTGCAGGGAATCCCTATTATAAAGCAGAAGAAAACTAAAGAAATTGGTGTGAGAAACCTTCATCAAACTATGTCAGTCCTCACCAGTCCATCAAATAACACTGACTAAATCTCAAGAAGAGCCCTCTCTTCAGCCCACGCAAATAGATAGGCCTAACTTGTACAAGTCTCCAAGTTCTTTGAGGGAAGAGCATCCTAAAACACCAGCAAGATTAGAACACTGACAACACCAGACAGGGAAACAATCTATGCAAGCAGTCAATCCCAGGAGCATCCAATAGGTGAAATGGGACAAAAATCCCCACCCTTTCAGCAAGTACACCAGCTGTAACCCAGAGCTTGCTACTTTTCTTATTCCATTAGCACGATAATACAACTTTAGAGGTTACATGATTACATGAACCAAGGCACAATTCTCAAACTCCTGACATATCTACGGAATGTCCATAAAATGTTTTCTGAGCAATCAATAAAAAAAGTGCTTGTCTTTCTGCACAGAAAGGAGAAAGTAGAAAAAACTAAACGATGTATTAAAATACAATGAGGAGTTTCACTTCATTACGATACAACAATCAACTCTTACCAAGTGGGTCATTCAAATTTTGTGTTTGGAACCTGACCGCTCTCCAACAATATGCCTAGAGAGCACCAGCAAAAAATATAACAATTGAAGCCCAATTAAAATTTCTAGACTTTTAGGGGAAGATTCATCACCCACTACAACAATGGACTCATTGTCTTTGGCAAATGAGTTTGCAAATATAACAACAACAAGCAGCTATAAACAGACAAAGAAAAATGAGGATTTTGCTGTAGCAGAAGATCAGCCGCAAAATGATACATTAAAAGAAGACTTTAACCACTGCTTTTACAAAAGAATTGCATAACAGACAAGTAACTCATAAGCAGAAAAATGCAATTTTGATATGATATCAAACCACACTCAGCTTTAAGTCAAAAATGAAATGTTATTCCCTCGCTTCTGTTGGAAATAAAAAATTCAAAACTGAACCACAACCCCTGTAATATACTAATCACATTGGAAGCTGTAACCTGACACCTTCAGAACACCATGATATTGAAGGGAAACTTTACTAATCTAATCTCCAATAGCATCTACAGGGTGATTTGGAAAAAGTAAGAAATTATTAACATTTGAATAAGACTTTCCACATAAATACAAGTAGCAGGACCCCAAAATAGGAAGGAAGACACAGCTCAACCTAAAAAAAAAAAGAGTCAAGTGGACCTCCTGTAACTATGTCCATCGCAAACTATGAGGCTCTGCAGGGCATCCCTAACATAAAGCAGAAGAAAACTATAGAAATTTGTGAAAAAACCTTCATTCAATATATGCCAGCACTGCCCGTAGTCTTCATCAGTATATAAAATAATGCTACCTAAATCCGGAGAAGAGCCTGCTCTTCCTCCTCGCATATGGATTGACCTAACTTGTACAAGTCTCCAAGCTCTTTGAGGGAAAGAGCATCCCAAACCACCAGCAAGATTAGCACACTGACAGCACAAGACAGGGAAGCAATCCATGCCAGCACTCAGGCTCAGCAGCACCCAATAGGTAAAATGGAAGAAAAATCAACACCTTTTCCTCAAGTCCACCAGTTGTAACCCAGATCTTGGGAGTTTTGTTATTCTATTAGAACGACAATACAACTTTAGAGGTCACATGATTACTTGAACCAAGGCAATATTCTGAAACTCCTGAGGTATCTCTAGAATGTCCCAAAAAGTTTCAGGACAATAAATAAATACATTACTTTTTTTTACATAGAAAGGAGAAAGTGGAAAAACCAAAGCTATCGTATTAAAATACAAAGATGAGGTTGATACAAAACTCAACTTTTGCCAAGTGGGCCATACTAATTTCGCACCTGGAACCTGATCGTTCTCCAACAATATGTCTACAGTGCAACACACAAAAAAAAAACAATCGAAACCGAATGAAAAGGTCTGGACTTTAAGAGGAAGATCCAACAACCATCACAACAATGGACTTATTGCCTTTGGCAAATGAGTCTGCAAATACAACAACAACAGGCAGCTGTAAACAGACAAAAGAAGGTCAAGATCTTGATGCAGCACTAAATCAAGGAAACCAGTCGCACAGTGATACATTAAAAGAAGACTTTAAGCCCTGCATTTAAAAAAAGAATTGCATAAGAGACAAGTGACTCAAAATCAAGGAGATCCAATGTTGATATGAAATCAAAACGCACTCAGCTTTTAGCCATATAGGAAATGTTATTCTCTCTCTTCCATAGTAAATAAAAAAATAGCAGCTGAGCCACAACCCCCTTCATATATTGATCACATTGAAAGCTCTGATCTAACAACTTCAGAAGAGCATGATATTGAAGGGACACTTTCCTCATCCAATATCCAACAGCATTTACAGGGTGATTTGGAAAAAGTAAAAATGTTTTTACATTTGAACTTGACTTTCCACATGAACATGCGCAAGAAGACGCAAAATAGGAAGGAAGAGACAAATCAACCAAAGAACAAAGAGTCAAGTGTACCTCCTGTAACTATGTCCATTGCACTTTTAGGGGTAGATCATTCACCCACCTCAATCATGGACTTATTGCCTTTGGCAAATGAGTCTGCAAATATGACAGCAAGCAGCTATAAACAAACAAAAGAAGCAGAGGATTATGCTGCAGCAGAGAATCAAAGCAACCAGCCTCGAAAGGATACCTTAAAAGAACACATTAAGCCCTACATTTAAAAAAAGAATTGCATAAGAGACAAATGACTCAAAAGCAAAGATATGCATTTTTTACATGAAATCCAACCGCACCCAGCTTTAAGCCTAAGACTAATTGTTATTCCCTCCCTTCCATAGTAAATAAAAAATTAGGAACTGAGCCACAACCCCCTTCATATACTGATCATATTGAAAGTTGTGATCTAACAATTTCAGGGAAGCCAGATATTGAACTGACACATTCCTCTCCAATATCCACCAGCATCTGCAGGATGATTTGGAAAATGTAAAAAAGTATTGACATTTGAACAAGACTTTCCACATGAGCACAAGCATCATGATCCCAAAATAGGAAGGAAGAGACAACTCAACCATTAAATAAAACAGTCAAGTGGACCTCCTGTAACTCAGTCCATCACAAACTATGAGGCTCCGCAGGGCATCCCTATTATAAATCACATGGAAACCAAAGAAATAAGTGTGAAAAACCTTCATCAAAATACGCCAGTGGTGCCCTCAGTCCACATCAGTCCATCAAAAAATGCTGGCTAAATCTGGAGAAGAGACCTCTCTTCATTCCCCCCACACGGAGAGTCTCTGAGCTCCTTGATGGAAAGAGCATTCAAAACTACCAGCAAGATTATCACACTGACAGCACAAGACAGGGAAGCAATCTGTGGAAGCACTCAGGCCCAGAAGCACCCATTAGATGAAATGGAAGAGAAGCAACACCCTTTCAACAAGTCCACAGCTACAAGTCCACAGCTGTAAGCCCAGAGCTTGAGGCTTCTGTTGGACTATTAAAACCGTAATAGAACTTTAGTGGTCAAATGATTACTTGAGCTAAAGCAACAGTCTCAGTCTCCTGACGTATTGCCCGAATGTTCAAAAAATGTTTTCTGGATAATCAATGAAATATAGATTTTCTTTCTGCACAGAAATGTAGAAAAATCACAACAATTGTATTAAAATACAAACATGAGTTTGACTACATTATGTTATGAAAATCAACATTTAACAAGTGGGTCATTCTCATTTAGTGCCTGGAGCCTGATCGCTATCCAAAAGTATGTCTACAGTGCACACCAAAGACAAAAAAAAAAAAAAAATGTACCCCCATGAAAATGCCTGGACTTTTGAGGGAAGATTTCTCACCCACATCAACAATTTTATTGCCTTTGGCAAATGATTCTGCATATATAACAATAACAACAAGCAGCTATAAACAGACCAACGGACTGATGGGGATTTTGTTGCAGTAGAAAATCAGGGAAATCAGCCACACAATTTTACATTAAGAAGAGGAGTATAAGCCCTGCATTTAAAAAATAATTGCATAAGACACAAATGAAGATGGCTATATACTGGATAAATTAGCTATAAGTATTTAATAATTTTTTTAAGGAACATTTATCAAGAGTATGATATGCTAATATGCACATCGGTGTTGTAGGTAATAGTGGTTATTGCTAAAGCCTATGGATAATGACTGCTATCGGAACTCTTCTACACAAATTGAGAGTCGAGACAATGTTGCACATAGAAGAGAACCTTTGGACTTTTAAAGAGTAAAGTCTGATGCCTACATTGGCGTGGAGATGTCCTACAATAATCTCCGGAAATCAGTCGTAAAATGGTGTTAACATGTGCAATTCTACACAATATAGTGACTCAGAAAGAATTTAAAGTTTGGATGTCTGAGTCAGAGTCTGAAGAAGAGGACGAAAAGCAATTAGCACCTCAACATGATGATGACTCAAGAACAGCCCATGGCAGCGTACGCCTCACTAATGTATCAAATAATTATTTTACAGGGTAAGTTATAAATGTACAAAATCATTTTAGCATAATAATACAAATGCTTTGTAGTTGGTAAACCATAGTCTCACTTTACTTTCAGATATGGTAATGTATGTAGGCAAAGTAATGTAACATTAATCTATGTCACAAAATGTAAATTATAAGGTACGAAAGGTATAATATGTGTGTTATATAATAATATAAAATAAAAGGTATAACATGTGTGTTGTTACCCTAAATACACCAAAAATAACAAATGACAAATAAAATGTCTACATTTTGAATTTGCCATGAGCAGATATTGTATCTCCTACATTGCCCTCAATAGCAGTACGATTCCTGATTTCACAAAGAATCATTCTATCCGTGGCAACATGCTGACACTGGACTGATCCTCACTTTCGGCTGCTACTACTTGTATACCACTTGCAATCTGTAATTTTTGCACTGTTTCTACAACCTTTGTATTTTGATGAGGCCTCATGCTTCTTCCCTGCTGTAGTGGCCCATTTCAACTTGTAGTCTGACAGTATGCCATGACAATGTAGATGTGGCATGTACAAGGCAATTAATTGACCTACTTAAGAAATCAATACGTAGAGAGTGTTGATGTTTCCTACGCTTTTAACTCATAATATCAATGCGTAATTTGAGCCGGTGGTTTCCACTTCTTGGACCGGAATGTAATTGTCAACATCAGTGGCAGTCTGCCGCATGGTGGTGTGCTGCTAGTACAATTTACAGTTGAGCGCAATAACAGTTGATTATTAACTGAATTATACATAAACAATAGTAATACCTGCTGCCTAAGCCATTCTTATGGCTTTGGGGGACTGGAATAGTTTAAATTGTCACACTTGTAGGAGTGTGATGGTTAGTAGTTGTCTTGGTACTGTCACTTCCTGCGCTGACATGGGCAATGGGTGATGCAAGTTGCAGTGGCCACCTGACAAGGGCCCAGCATTTATTCTTTCACAAATTAAGCACTGCATAATATCCTGATTTAATTCAATACATAGAGTCGTCTTCATTGCATCTGTCAAACTATCTAGCTTTTCCTGCATGGAAATCTGGGTTGAAGCAAGGGTATGTAAAAATGTTTGAAAACTAAATGCAATGATTTTCTTCATGTTTATCTTTTCATTCCAGGCACTGAACCTTAAGCATTGAAGCGCTCAAACCTCCAAAGAGATGCACATTTTCGTCACTATGAGCAGTTCCCAGAATTTGTTAGGATTGTGTGTTTGCAACATGGCGAGTTCAAGCTCCACATCGACCAGAGTTGTCTTAGCTTCCCTACAGGTTCCTGGGTGACACTTTGTGTGTCTCCTCCACACACTTCTTGTACTAAATGTGTATGTTCCGTGACCGTCATTCATTTATTTTGCTTAGGGTGCTGTGCCCTGGCTATGAAGATTAATTGGTCTGTGATATTCCTCATGTCCCTTCGGCATCTGACACTTCACTTCCATGAGCCTGGATGTCTGTTAGAAAATGGAATCATGATTAATAAATGTGTTGAACTCAAGCTAATGTGTTAATGTGTTTTCACTACATCTACCATGATACACTATGACAATTCACTGCTTTTTTAATGTACACTAATATGCTCATTCCATTCCCTATTTATATATACACAAGATTTGAAAAGGTTGTATAATGTATAAGCGTTTTGACACTGCCTAACCACATATATTTTTGTATGCAACAATGCTATCTTATACTTACCTTGAGAGGTTTCTGGAATGTCAGATGTATAAAGTTTACTGAATCCAGTGACTGATACTAATTTCAGAGTAGTTTTTGCCAGTTTGTCTATTGCAATTGGTTTGGGGCAGTGGCGGACCTCCTCCAGTAGCTCTGGCCTCGATTGGACAGTTTGCAACCTTCTCTTTTGTCCTTGATATGAGACCTTGGCAGTATTTTCTGATTTCCCCTACTGGATCTCTGCATCTCCACTAACAGAGTTGATTTTTTCTGTATTGATTCCCATATTTAATTATTATGTGATAAGGAGACTGTGAGGGATGATTTCCCAAAAGGTGTATCATAGTGCCCAACACTGCTCGGTCAATGGTTTCAGTTCTTTTCTTAAATATTTTATTTTGCGTTTCCAGGCCCCAGCCTCTTTCTCTGTGTCTTTTCTTAACATTTGATGTATTTACAGGTGGATGCCACACACACACAGGTTAATGTTGTTTGGATACTGTCCACAATCTCTAGCATGCATACTCTGCTATTTCCAATTCAGCAGCACTTTTCATTGTGAGGTCATCAGGGTATGCCAAAATACATTGGCTGCTACTTGTGACAAGATTCTCAATTTAGGAAATTGCAGAATGTGATTACCTAAGTAGCGCACCAAAAAAATACTGATTCGCTAATTGTTGTTGCAAATACTATAGTGCATTTGGAATAGCGAATTGTGAGGCGCTATTTGTCGCAATTAGGAAATCACTAATCAGATGCTTCATACATCTGGTCCAATATTCATAGAACCCTCACACTCTAACCTCTGGAGACCGACAAAACTAATAAAACCTCTATCAATACGCCTGCTTCAGCAGACCCAAAGAAAAATGTAATAACTTTCATGCCCCATGATACACAGTGACATGGAGCCACTCAAAAGGTCATGATAAATTAAAAGCCACTAGAACTAACGGCTAAATAGATCTCTGTACTCCCTTTTTAGTATTATTTGCTTTTACAGATGCTACAAGGCAATGGCTTCCCTTACATGGACCATCAAAAACCAGGATGCCCAGCTCTCGGGCTATCAGAGTTGGCGACCAACAAAACCACCCAAACTGTAAATGAAAATGAGCAACAGTCCAAATAGACTTAAATAGTGTGGTGCTAACAAAACATCCACTGTCACTCAACCAGACCACAGAGCCAATCGCTTATTAAATAACAGATGAAGATTTGCTTGAATCAAGTGCATTAATTCTTTTTTACAAACTTCAGAGGAAATCATCTCTTCAGAAGAAGAAAATTCTAAATAACTAAAGAAATTGGTAAGAACTATCAGCTGCATTGAATGTGATGATCCCAGCTCTTTTTGACAAACACACATCCTTGAAAAGCAATTAACTGCTGTATTAAAGGCCGAATGTTCTTTGGCAATGATCAATACTAAACTGTAAAATCTGAACTTCTTAATAACAAGACCTACCAGCACCCACAGGCATGTCCCTCCTGCTTCCTAATAATTATTAAATGTTAGCTGCTATTTACCGGGCCTCCAGGTAAATAGTGATTTTTTTCTGCTATATACTCAGCCACTGGCTAAATAGTGGAAATTATTTACTATTTGGTTGGCGGCCTTGAAAATAGCAAAGAAACTTCACTATTTACCCGGCCATTAGCTAACGAAAGTCTGACTGTTTGGCAGACAGCTGTGCAAATAGCAGAGAAACTTCACCATTTACCTAGCCACATGCTCAACAATTGAGATTCTAAACTGTTCGGGTCTCGGCTGTGCAAAAAGCAGAAACAATTTACAATTGAACTGGCAACTGGTTGAAGATTAGAGACTCTACACCATCCTGCTGGTAGGCGTACAAATAGCAGGAAATCTAAATATTTACATGACTGCTGACTAAATTGTAGAATGTTTGCTCTGTCCTGCTGGCACCATGTACTTAGCAGAAAACGTCACTATGTACTCACCATTGGATAAACAGTAGAGGTTTTGCACTGTGTGGCTGGCAGCCTTGCACATAGCAGAAAAACTTCACTTCCTACCCACTGCCACTGGTTAAATTCTGCACTAGGCATCTGGCAGCTGTGCAAATAGCAGGGAAACATAAATATGTACGTGGCTGCTGGCTGAAAAGTAGAGATTCTGTCTGTTTGTCAAGCAGCCATGCAAATGGCAGAAAAACTTGTATATTTGTCTGGTCGCTGTGTAAATAGTAGGGATACTGCACAATTGGCCAGCAGTTTTTGGAAATGTTCTCCCTCCCTAAGGCATCATTCCTAAGGGGACACCTTCCCCTTTGCAAATTAGTTGCCACCCCAACTAGGGGCGATTATCTCATCAATGGTTCGCAACAACATTTGCAGTCACAAATTATCAATTAATTCCTTTCTGAATTGGAAAAGGGAGGGAGGAAACCTCTTCCATGAACCCTCCTACTTGCAATTCAGAAACAAGCACAAACATCCTTTTACTAGTCTACAGAAATCTCCAACTCATTAAAAGGGTTTTGAGCATAATGATAAGTATTTTTGTGGTCACAAACCGTGTGATTTTGCAACACAAGTCCCTTGGTGCTAAAACTGGCTAAGATGTGGGCACTAACCTTTAAATCTGAAAGTCCTAAACATTTGAATGTTTCCAAGTTATTTTGTCATACATGTAACAGAATGTCACTCCATTACACCATGGCCAAAGACATGACAACTTGGGAGGCCCCTCATTGAGTTGTCTAGTGTTCCAAAACTGTTCTTACTTCTTTATAGTTATTTGCTGATGCAATTAAAAACTTAAGATGATTAGAATATTTACAAGACTAGTTAAAGCTGTTTACTCTTTTAAAGATATATACTCGCTCTTACTCACAAAGCCTTGGGAATGGAGAAGAGCCAGATATAGTATTACCAAAAGATACCATGTTATGAGAACATCTCTTTCTGAAGCAAATCTGTGCATTCTGGAATTATTCATTCTGGTTCAGTTCAAGTAAGCAAATCAGACTAAAACACCTTAAAACAACTAATTTTAAAAGTAAAAAACAGAAATGGAAAAGTGGTATCGCAGTAACTTAGGGCCATCCGATATTTAGGGCAATTTTTTCAAAATGGAAACAATTGCAAAGGGCTCCTTATGAAGTGACCAACATAGTATATTTATGAGGCTTCATTCCAATCTCATGACAGATGTAAAAAAAACACAATGGGCTTGATTCTGAGTTTTGACGACGGAGTAAACCCAGTCAGGATGGATGAGGATAATACCACCGACATCCTGAGAGACCTCTGCCCATAAAAATGTAGAGTTGTCAGCTGGCCTCAGCTCTCTAGATTGACAGGAACTGCTATCATGGCAGTTCCTGTCTATGCACAAAAATATTTGAAGGACAGTAGAGTCAGATATGATGTCCGGTTAGCAAGCATAATTCAAAAACATTTTGTTTTTGTTGGAAAGGGTTTTTTATAGTGATAGTGACTTATCACTAGTAATAGGCCCACAAACAAAATAGCAGGTTCAGATAGGGTCTCAATAAATTAATCCCTTGCTCAGCCCTTGGTAGCTGGCAACGAGCAGGCAGGATACAGGTGTGTAATACATTTAAAAACACCAATACATTGAACAAGTAAGACACAACACACAATAAATATCCAAAACCAATTTATAAAAATAGATTGTCTTTTTATGAAGGAATTGACACCAAAACTGCAAAAATCTAATTTAGGAAACTGGAGATATTAATTTTTAAAGAATAAACACTTTGAGGTGTTCAAAAATAATAGCACCAAATTAGGACATCTGCTCGCTCTTGGCCGGGACAAAGTCAGAGTTTGAGGCCGACCATGATGGATCCCCAGTCGGATACACTAAGAGGGAGGCCCCTTTTACCTTCTCACTTAGTTGTTTTTCTGGAACTTTTTCTGTCGACGCCAAGCAAGGCTCCTCTTCAGGCAGATTCAAGTCAATGTCATCGGCTAGGTGTTATGTTATGCCCCTGCGAAATCCTGGAAGTCTACAGCTCCGTAGCTTTCAGCGGGACAAATCTGAAATTCAGGTTGGGTAGCCGTTGAGAGTCGCCGGCTTGACTCTCGGTCACCTTATGGAGCTTTTTACAAAAAGGTTTTCAAACTTCACCAAACTTCTGGATCTTCTTCCAGAAGGTCCCTTTGAGGGTTCAAAATGTCCACAACACCATTCCAGTGGTTTGGAGTCTCTGAGATGGTCCTTGGGATGTTGGTACTATAAATCCCATAATGCACCTGGCCAAATCCTTAAAAACCCACTAGACACACTCAAGGGTAGCAACATCTTGGTGAAGAGGATGCAGGTGGGCTCAGTTAACTTGTAGCTTGCAGAGGGTCCACTCCTTAATCCTTCTTGAAGGAAGACATTGTACTTAGAGCGCAGACCTTTGTCATTTCTTCTCCTCAAAGTTTTTTCATGCAGCAGATCGGAGCTGACATGCAGCTCTTCCATATTTAAGCAGTGGTCCTGGGTATTAAGCAGGGGTGGACCCCTGAACTATGGGATGCAGGGTGCCACACAGGCCTATAACCACTTTCTCCAAAGTGTGGCATATTCTTGTCTCAGAAAGCACTATTCTTCCAAAATCCTAAATCGAGAAAGTCTCTCTATGGAGGTTAGACCAGGCTAAGCCAACCCACTGGTGTGGCTATGATTCCTTAACACTCCTCTTCCATCCCATTTCCTGATCTAATCATAGGGGCTCCTGTGCGGCTGGGGTTGCAGGATGTGGGGGTGAACCTGTACAGACCTAAAGTGTCATTTCCCCTTTGAAGACCAGTCTTGCTACTCCACCAGATCCTGCCTGTTGCTTCTGCCACTGCAGTTCTCCACCCACAGGAAATCCTCTGGCTACTTCACACCTCAGTAAGATAGCTTGGCTCAGTCTGACAAGGCTATCTAATCAGGAGAGGGCAGCTGGAAGGCTGGATTTTAACTTACAAAAAAAAGTTTATTAAATTATTTTCTGTGATAGTTATTATAAATCTAACAGTGGTAAGTTAGTGGATTTATCATAACTATTATTTTAAGTCCTTGAATTACATGTTGAGCTCCTTCCTATCAATATATATGCTTAAATACAATATTCCAATGTTAACCTATGGAGCTAGTTATCTACAATGGGGAAAAACAAATATGGCATTTTTGCTCTCATCAGAGTTTATAAAACATCTTTTATATTGTCCCTGCTTATAGTTACATGGCACCCTACCCCTGGGGCACCTAAACCTTAGGGGTGACTTACATGTAAAAATAAGGTAGAACACTACCTTGAAAGTACCTTTAATTCCAAAGTTGAAGGTGCATATAATTTACCTTTAAAGACAATCTGCAAAGCAGGGCTGCCTTTAAATTGGCAGCAGGCAGCACGGCAATGCACACTCCAGTGTGGAAAATCTACTGGGCCTCTAAGCCTCCCTGTTCTATTGTATGCTAGGGACTTATAGCTAGTTTGAATACCCCTTACCTTATTATATACTAGGGATTTACAGGGGTCTCTCATTTTCAAACTTAAGTATATGCAATTACCTTGTACTTTTTTATCAGAGCAGAGGCCCTGGGTCTGGTTAGCAGAGCCCAGGGGGTAGTCAGAATCAGAAAAACAGCACCTAGTAAGAAAAATGGGGGCAAAAAGTGAGGGAACACTGCAAACAGATCCTGATTTCTCACAGTGCACAATTGCATGCATATTTGCCTCTGTCACTGCATTTGTAATACAGCGTAGGTGCAACGTCAAAAGGTTACCTTATTTCCATGGGACCATGCCCCAAAGAGAATGCGTTCTTATGATTAGGGTAGGGCGTAACTCGTAAAATTTTGCAGAGTTACAGAAAACAGAAATAGGCAAGTCAGTCACGCTGCTCGCTCTGTAATTTAGTGCCGGGAGCGCGTTCCATGCTGATAAATCAGCGCGAACTTCACAACGTGGTGCACAAGAGGGCGCAGCTACTCAAGTTAATTGTGCGGACGCTTGGGTAGATCTTCTACTCAAGTGGCAGCCTTCGGACAATTAGCGGTTGCTACCTCCTGTATTAGAAAAAACTGACTAGATGTTCTCCAAGTGACCATAATCGCACCAGTGGGACGTCAATTCGCGCACACACTGTATAGGAACTCTGGAGCCATGCACAAGAAAAATATCTGCCACACAGCGATTGCCGGAATCTGGCCAGAGCTTCGCGTGACAAGAGTAACACGGAGTCACCATAATTCCACCAATTCTGGAAAGTTTTGCCCACACCTACTTATGATCACACTGGTTCATATTTTGTGCCGTTGTGATCCATATCACTCAAGAAGTTTAGCAAATATCTATGGCCTCTTCCTTAATAGAAAGTGCCCCTGGCAGCTCCGACAACTATCGCACATTCAGTTGCCTCCTTTGCACCTTCTGTAATATGGGACCTGGAGGCTGAACTTATCCTCACAGTATGCGCCACAGGTAGCACAAAGCATGAGGGTGAGGCATTCAAAAGATCTTAGTTTTAGTGACTCAAGTCCAGGGTGGGGTGTAAAAATGATACTCCTGGTTGAAGGGCCCGAGGTCCAATAATCTGCCTGTAAACCTGTCTGAATCTCATTTAAAACTGCCAAGGTCCAGAGGTCCTTCTGTCCCAGGGGCTGCATCCATCCTGCAAAGCAGTTTTCAGAGCAGCGTAGCAAAGCATTAGTCCCAGTGCCTCTGAAATATATGATGCTCCTGATCTGTAGCCTCTGCTAAAAGGAGACATATCTAAGAGTGCCTGCAGTATCAATCAAGCGATTTGGCAATTGCTTAAAGGGAGAACATGAGGCCTCTGAGTAATAGCCATTGATTGTTAGGGGGGTGTCTATTGATAGCAGGCATGCTGCAGAGCTCTGATCAGTGTGCTCTGGTCAGCACTTAGTGAAGTTTGGCTTCCTTCAGCTCCTCTGTACAGGTGCCTGTGCAGAGATGTTGTGACTACTGCTGAAGACCTGAATTTCTGAAAATACAAGATACTTGCAGGCAGACGAGGAAAATATCAAAATAGAAGCTGGCGCCTTAGCTGCTGTTCCAGAACTGGGGTAAAACCTTGGAAATCCTGCGTGGGCAACCATCCCACTTCAATAGTTGTGCAGGAGCATGGGGATGCCAGTAGTTGGCTGGGAGCTGCAGACACTGTTTATCATCATCCTCTTGGGGCTCAGTTGTACAAGGGCAGATTGTTCCAGGCTTTAGGAGCGAGATAGGATGAGGGACAACCTCTGGATCTGGTTCTGTGTATGAAGGGGGAGGGGTGCAAGTAGGAGTCTGGTGGAACAGAGATGTCTGGTAGGTGTGTGGAAGTGCATGCTGTTGTTGAAGTACGCTTATTTGCAGAACGGGAGTCAGTAGAGCAGCTAAGGTGCAACGTGTTATGCATGCAGAGTGGTAGTTTGAGGGTAAGCCTGGCTGCTGAGTTTTGTATGGACTTGAGTCTTCTGGTCAGTTGACTGTTGATTCTACCATTTCTGGTGATGAGGGCTTGAGTGACAGGTTTATAATTGGTGGTGGGGAGCCATTTGAATACTGTTTTCCCCATTTTTGGATGTGTGGTGAATCAGGAGATGGAATGGCAGTCACTTGGCCGGTCATGGTGAGTTAGCTGCCGATTGTTATTCTGAGGTGCTTTGTATGGATTCGGCAGTGCACCAGGCGAGGTCCCAGAATGAAGTGTCTTTGTTGAAAATGAGTATTTGCTGTCAACTGGCCATAAATATTCCTCCACATGCAGATTCCCAACGTCGTATATTCAATAATACTGTACAGGTAGAATCCAGCTTACTTCTATCACTTATTATTCCTGCAGCAGTGAATTGTGCTACCATGTGTTCATTCATATTCAAGCATGTCCAGAGCCCTGCTGCTACCTATCCATTTGTATTTTCCTACGTGAGAGCCCTGCTCCTCCTGATCCAAGCATATTCCTGTATACAAGAGCCCTGCTGCTCCCTATCCATGCATATTCCTGCATGCGAGAACCCTGATACTACCTATCCATGCATATTCCTGTAATCGAGAGCACTGCTGCCACTTTTCCATTTATATTACCACTCATAGAACCCTGCTGCTGCTATCTATTCAGTGATATTCCTGCTAGGAGCTCCTGGCCGGACACAACAGGAGATTCAGAGGACCCAGAGATATCGCCAAAGTGCATAGGAGTCTTGGATCCCCGCCAGAGACTCATGAAGTTTGTCCTCCGAAGTTAGGAAGTACAAACTGAGAGGAAAACCTCCTCCTACAATTATAGCACCTTAGCATGTGCTTCACATAAAGGTACTGACAACACGTGAGTCCCTTGACCCACCCCCTCACACATAGGTCCTGACGAAAGCCAGTTTAACAAATAAGGCCTGGCTGAAACTAGTTGACCACACTGGACGCGGGAGACCAGAAGTCTCTCCAACCACGTCCAAAAGCCTTGTTTTTAACCTTGCCCAGGGCCCACTAATAAAGTAATCTTTTGGGACCTCTAGGACAGTATTTTAAAACCCTACTCAAAACACCCCCACTGCACACTCACTTGACACAACCTGCTCCGCTGTAACCAGGCGTTGAAGCACACCTGAGTCACACTCGGTGCCTCGGGTGGGGCCCGATGATGAAGCATGCTACCAACTAGGTTGGTGGATGAGGGCCTTCATAAAAAACCAATCGGTTTTTCCCAAACAGACACATATAACACTTACATAATCAAAGTAGCTAGCTCTTTTGATTACTACATATCCCTCTGGGAAGCGAACTAGCTACTCTAGTTCCTCACTCTCCTCGTGATTTCAAGCAGATGTTGCTTCCACCCATCTATTTATATTGCTGTGTGCAAGAGCCCTGTTGCTCCCTATTCATGCATATTCCTGCATGCGAGAGCTCTGCTGCTATCTATCCACGCATATTCCTGCATGCAAGAACCCTGCTGCTACCTATCGTTTCACATTCCTGGATGCGGGAGCCCTGCTGCTACCTATCCATTCACGTTACCACACATAGAACTTTGCAGCTACATATTCAATGATATTTCTGCATGTAAGATGCCCTTCCGCCACCTATACATTCATATTCAAACATAATAAACCAATCTTCTACCTTTCCGTGCATATTCCTGCATTCAAGAGCCCTGATGCACCAATCCATTCATATTGCTGAATTCAAGAGCCCTGCTGTCACCTATTCATTCATATTCAAGCATGTGAGAGCCCTGCTGCTACCTATCCAGTTCAGGGAAGTCCTGGCTTGGCAGTTCGGGCTGAACTGTTCCCATGAGGCACAGGGTCAAGACTGATTTGTATATAGCTGAGTCTGAACTGAGGTGGCAAAGTGAGCCAAAGAATGATGATGGATTCAACCCAGATCTGTGACTGGGGGTGAGTGTCTGAAATGTTTCAGTGCTCTGTCCATCATCTCCTTGTGTTTGCTGTGTTCGCCCTAATTTGGCATGGTATGCCCAGACGTGGCTCCCTTGCTCACTTTGCCACTGTATTCAAGCTAGCCTGGCTGATGAAGGGTGTTACCCCTAAACCAGTCTCAGGATGCTTGTTTCTGGTTCAGGGAAGATCTGGCTTGGCAGTTTGGGCTGGACTGTTCCCATAAGGCACAGGGTCAAGATTGATTTGCATATAGCTGGGTCTGAACTGAGGTGGCGAAGTGAGCTAAAGAATGATGCCGGATTCAACCCAGATCTGTGACTGGGGGTGAGTGTCTGAAATGTTTCAGTGCTCTGTCCATCATCTCCTTGTGTTTGCTTTGTTCGCCCTAAGTTGGCAGGGTATGCCCAGACGTGGGTCACTTGCTCACTTTGCCACTGGATTCAAGCTAGCCTGGTTGATGAAGGGTGTTACCCAGAAACCGGTCCCAGGATGCTTGTTTACGGTTCAGGGAAGACATGGCTTGGTAGTTCCGGCTGGACTGATCCCATGATGCACAGGGTCAAGACTGATTTGCATATAGCTGGGTCTGAACTAAGGTGGTGAAGTGAGCTAAAGAATGATGATAGATTCAACAGAGATCTGTGATTGGGGGTGATTGTCTGAAAAGTTTCAGTGCTCCGTCCATCATCTCCTTGTGTTCACCTATCCATGTTAGTTCTGCATGTGAGAGCCCTGCTGCCACCCATTCATTCACATTCCTGCATGCAAGAGCCCTGATGCACCTATCCATTCATATTCCTGCATGCCAGAGCTCTGCTGCCACGTTTTGAGCTGGACAAATAAACATTTGGCCAGGCATAAACCTTCTTTTTAATACCTACAAACCAATCCCGAGGAAGGTCCTTAAAGCTAATAGATTAGGCTGCATGATATTTAACAAATATGACAAGTGTATTTAAGTTTTACGTGTCCTGACAGAGAAAAACTCCTAAAATTGTTTTTTACTGTCTTAAGGCCAATCTCTCCCATAGGCTAACACTGGGTTACCTTATTTCAATTAATGAGAGCTAACTCCAGATTGGTGAGCAGATAGAGAAATAATGTTTGCACTCAAATGAATTATAATATAAAATCCCTTTTACTGATAAAGTCGGTTCTCCCATCGGGAATGTGTATTGGGCCCAGACGGTGAACAACAAGACCTGCGTGTAGCTGGGAGAGGGTCTTCCTATCAGGATGGCTGGGAGGAGCTGTACTCTGCCCTGGTTACATTTCAAGGACGGGGCCCACAGCACACACAAAGTAACCTGACACTAGGCCTGCACTTGCCTTTGTTCCTTTAGACAGTTTGGAGCAAGAACCAGGGGAAGAACTGACCAAAACCAATTTTGGTGGGTAGGCCAGGGAATTCCCACACAGACTGCCACCAGGTATAAAAAGCATTTGCAATGCAATAGGTCTCGCATTACTGAAACTTTGAGCTATTGGCATTGCAAATGCTAATGTTTGTTTTTTAATGACACAGCAGTAGCATAAGTAATAAAACAAATCCACTGAGCAAGGAAAAAGTGCAGTACCACAAGCTGTTACTAGATGTCCCCGTGGGAGTTGTAAAACGACCTCTAAAAGCCATATAAGGTACTACACCCTTTCCTTGCTTCATGGAATATCTTTTATTCCTTATGTTACTGCTGGGCTATTTTTTAAGAAAGAAAAGAAATAACAAACATAAGCATTTGCAATGACAATAGCTCAAAGTTTCCCTAATGCGAGATCTATTCCACTGCGAATGCTTGTTTGATTTACTGATCTATCTCGGATTGGTAACTGGAAGGGAAAAGCCTGTGTTCTTCTGTAGGCATGCACATAAATGTTGAACGTATATTTGCATCTACAAAATGATGCAGCAGCCACATTGTCAAGTCTTTTTTTTTTTAGCCATGCTGTAGTGCAGCCATGTTGCTGTACAGCTGTTGGACAGGCCACACAAAGGGCTTGCTCCCTCCCCGCATGACAGGGCCCAAGCCCCGGCCCGCCAGGCGTGACCCACGAGAATCACCCGCACCCCGTCTCCCGACGGAACTCCTGCCCTCGGACCTCCATGTATCACGGGCCCAAGCCACCACCGGCTCCCCCGGGCGGGTCAAGCCGCCATCTTGGGCCCTGCGCCACGAGGCCGCGGGGCCTCCACCCGACCCTAACCCTGGGCCTGGCCGGCCCCGACATCCCGGCACCACCATCCACCCAGGAGGTGAGCGGACCACTTGGCAGGTCAATGGGAGAACGAAGCGCCAAGGACTCTCCCCCGCCAGGTGCCGATCGCCTCCAGCTCCCCCAGGCACCGGCTCCACCCCCTGCTGGGTGTCTGGACACCTTCATCCCGGACCCTCCGACCTCCAAGTGCGAGGGTCCGGACATCAAAGGGCGCCTGCCCTATAACTGGAGCAGCCCCGGAGCAGGAAGGCAGTTGTATCCTGGAGTCGAGAGACACCGAGAGAACTCAGCCTTGACGGACTACTGGCGCTGCCGTAGCCCTATCTTGTGAACTATCGTCCTGCCTGCTGGCGCTGCCGCGGCCTTCTGCAACATCCATCCTCGTCGGGACCTGCTGGCGCTGCCGCGGCCCGTTGTAACGGCCATCTTCACCGGGACCTGCTGGCGCTGCCGCGGACCGTACATCGACCATCTTCACCGGGACCTGCTGGCGCTGCCGCGGACCGTGTATCGACCATCTTCACCGGGACCTGCTGGCGCTGCCGCGGCCCGTACCAGCTAGACCACCAAGCTCGAGGATTGTGAGCTACCCACCATACCATCTCAACTACCAGACTGGTA
Organism: Triturus cristatus; assembly: GCF_964204655.1. Taxonomy (NCBI): domain Eukaryota; kingdom Metazoa; phylum Chordata; class Amphibia; order Caudata; family Salamandridae; genus Triturus; species Triturus cristatus. Next base: position 154,151,794 of record NC_140583.1, read on the forward strand.
ACCAGACTGTCCCGCTACCCCCTTTTCCCATCTTGAGAGACTTGAATCGAGGGGACCCCTGAGTCCAGACCTCCTTGTACCATTTCATCGTACCTTAAGAAGTGCTTATAAAGAACGCTAAATCTTCTCCTGGTGTGGTATCTGTCTGTGGGGGGGAAGTTATTTGTCTGTACGATCGCTGGAGACGGCTCTCCCCGGAGACCTCTCCCCTTGTCCTCGGCCGACCCTCCCGGTCCGTCTAACATTGGTGGCCAGCGGCGCGATCCGAATCAACGCGTAATCGTACAGAGAGTAGCTCACCCCACGACAAAACCACGATGTCAGCCAAAGATAGCGGTTCCACTGAAAAGTTCCAAATGGATAAGTTGGAGGAATATAGCCACCGCGAACTTAAACAATTCTGCATGGAACTAGGCATTGCTACCACCGGCCTGAGTACCAAAGACGATTTGAAGCGCGCCCTTGAGTCGTGGGCAGAAACTGGGATCGCCGGATCCTCCGACCAAAACAGTGTCGCACCAGAGGGGAACGCCACGGCTCCCGAGGAGCGGGGAACGGGCCTCTCGCAGGAGGAGATCCAAGAAAGAGAAAGAACCAGATTACACGAGTTGGAAATGGCACGACTCAAGATGGACGGTGAACTAAAGTTAGCCGAGCAGAAACTAAATCTAGAGCATCTGCGGCTCCGAGAAGAACGAGAAGAAAAACAGAGACAGAGAGAGCTTGAGGAAAAAAGAATAACACTCGAACACAACACGAGCGCAAACTGGTGGAAATAGAACTTCGGAAACAGAATAAAGAACCGGGGGTGCCTGAGCGACCGCACACCCCGGGGGCAACCGAGAAAAAAGTCCACATCCCCAAGGATGTTGTCCGAGAGTATGTCCGAGAAGACGACATACAACAGTGGTTCAAAGCCTACGAGATCGCCATGACCTCCCACCGGATCGACCGGAGTGATTGGGGAGCCGGACTATGGGGGAGGTTCGTCAACGAAGGCCGCGATGCCCTGTTGCAGCTCCCAGATCACCAAATGTCGTCCTACGACCACATGAAGGCTGCCCTCCTCACCCGCTACGGCCTCACACCCGAGATGTACCGCCAGAGGTTCAGAGATTGCACCCGGATCCCGGGTACAACTTGGGTGGAGTACGTCAACTATTTCAGCCGAGCCTTCGAGGGTTGGATCAAGGGGAGCCATGTAACGACCTACGAGCAACTCTTTAACCTCATGGTATGGGAACACCTGTCGAACAACTGTTTCGTCGAGCTCAGGCAGCACCTCCTCGACAGTAAATTGACTGACCCCCGGCAGCTCGCCGCTGAAGCTGACCGATGGGAAAGCACCCGAGTGGGCCGGAGAGGACCACACGAGCAAAACCGAAGCAACCAAGGCCAGCACCGTCCTCGGGGAGGAGGAGGAGGCCAGGGGCGAGGGAGAGACACCCTCCCGGCAACACCCATGGCCAGCACCCCGCCCCCGGCCGGCCGGGGCAACCCCCCGATGCGTCCGGGGTTCCGAGCCAACGTCACGTGCCACCGATGCCAGCGAGTCGGCCACTACGCCAATGACCCGAGCTGCCCGCAGAACCAAACGCCCAAGCCCCGCCAGGTAGCTGCCGCCGCCCTGGGGGAAGAACGACTATCAGAGGAACAGGAAGCGTATGAGCCGGCCCAGCAAGAGTGGGAACCGGCCGCCATGGTTCTAGCGTGCCTAGGGGGAAAAGACATGGTCCCGCGGGCTCCCCTACCCGCCAACACCCGGAAATATGTCCAGTGGGTGACCATTAATGGGCGTCGGGCCGAGGCCTTACGTGACACAGGCGCCAGTGTGACAGCCGTCCGCTGTCACCTGGTGAAGCCCGAGCAGATCCTGCCGAACATTCTCTGCCCCGTCCGCTCAGCCGACAATTCCGAAAGTCTGTGTCAAATGGCCTGCGTCCCCTTCGAATGGGGGGGGGGTCTCCGGCCTGTTGAAGGTGACGGTCCGGGATGATGCCCCCGTGGACTGCCTCCTGGGGAATGACCTTGAGAGTTCCCCGTGGGCCACCGTCGAAAGAAGAGAGCACCTGGGGATGCTGGGCCTCCCGGACTGGGCCTGCGTAACCACCCGGTCCATGGCCGCCCGTGCCGTCCCCCGACCAGAAGAACCGGAATGGCCAGCACCTCCGCCCCCGGTCGCTCCAGTAGAGGACAACGACGAGGCCAACCCCCCGGAACCAACGACCGAAGAGGACGCGCAACCCCAGGACCTTCCCGGCCTGGCTCAGTGGCGCCAAGAAGGGGGGCCCACCCAAGAACAATTCCGCCAGGAGCAAAAGACCTGCCCCTCCTTCGAGGGACTCCGCCAGCAAGCCAGCGCCCAGAGCGCAGGGGACTCCACCGGAACTCACTGGGTCTATTGGGACAACGACCTGCTATACAGCGAACAAAGAATCGCAGAGCTAGGGGCCGGTCGAGTGCTGGTGGTACCTCTCCGCTTCAGAGACTTCCTGCTCACTCTGGCCCACGATGTCCCCCTGGCTGGACACCTGGGCCAGGACAAAACTTACAGTCGCCTAGTGACTCACTTTTTCTGGCCGAAGATGCGGAACGACGTCCTTAACCACTGCCGGTCCTGCCCCACGTGCCAGGCCAGCGGGAAGAGTGGCCGTAAGCTGAAAGCCCCTCTGCAACCCTTCCCCGTGGTCACCACCCCGTTCGAGAGGGTAGGAATAGACATTGTGGGGCCCCTGGACCCCCGCACGGCACAAGGACATAGGTTCATCCTGGTACTGGTGGACCACGCCACCCGCTACCCCGAGGCGGTGCCCCTACGAACTGTAACAGCTCCGGTGGTTGGCCGGGCCCTAATGGGGATCTTCTCCCGGGTGGGCTTCCCCCGAGAAGTCGTCAGCGACCGAGGCACGAACTTCATCTCAAAATACATGAAGTCCCTCTGGCAACAGTGCGGGGTCACCTACCGATTCACGACCCCCTATCACCCCCAAGGGAACAGACTAGTGGAGCGATTCAACCGCACTCTCAAGGGGATGATTGGGGGATTGGAAGAGCCCCTCCGTCGCCAGTGGGATGTACTACTCCCGTGCCTCCTCTTCGCCTACCGAGAAGTTCCCCAGAAGTCCCTCGGTTTTAGCCCTTTCGAACTCCTGTACGGGCACCCTGTGCGAGGGCCCCTCAGCCTAGTCAAAGAAGGTTGGGAGATGGCCCCCCTAAAGACCCCTCCAGACGTCTTCAAGTACCTCCTGGCCCTACGCAATCAGACCCGGCGCTTCAGGGAGATGGCCAAGGCGAACCTCGAGGCCAGCCAGGAGGACATGAAGAGATGGTATGATCACAATGCCTCCTCCGTCGAGTTCGAACCTGGTCAACAAGTGTGGGTGATGTCCCCCACCGAACCATGTGCCTTGCAAGATAAGTGAACGGGGCCCTTCAAAGTGGTCGAGCGCAAAAGCCCCGTCACTTACCTCATCGACATGGGGACCCCCCGGAACCCCCTTCGGGTCCTCCACACCAACAGACTCAAACCACACTTTGTGCGCTCAGAACTCAGCCTCCTGATGGCTACGGACAGTGGGGCAGAGGAGGACTCCGAACCCCTCCCGGATCTCCTGAAGACTCAGGAGAACGACGGTTCCGTGGACGGGGTCCGGCTCTCCGATGCCCTCACCCCGGAGCAACGCCAGGGCTGCCGGGACCTCCTGCTGCGGTTCGCTACACTGTTCTCCCTCACCCCCGGGGTCACCCCTTGGTGCTTGCACGACGTGGACACCGGGGACAGTCCCCCTATCCGACACCGGGCCTACCGCGTACCAGATCGGGTACGGGCCTGCATACAAGAGGAAGTGGCCAAAATGCTCACGATCGGGGTCATCGAGCCCTCGGACAGCCCCTGGGCCAGCCCGGTTGTATTGGTCCCCAAAGCCGCTGCCCCCGGCACCACACCTGAACTGAGATTCTGCGTCGACTACCGGGGCTTGAACGCTGTCACCCGGACCGACGCTCATCCTATCCCCCGAGCGGATGAATTGATCGACCGGCTGGGGGCCGCCCGCTACCTCAGTATCTTCGACCTAACAGCGGGCTACTGGCAGATCGGTCTCACACCCCGGGCTCAGGAACGGTCCGCCTTCTCTACCCCCGATGGCCACTACCACTTCAAGGTCATGCCCTTCGGCATGAAGAATGCCCCCGCTACGTTTCAACGTCTTGTGAACCAGGTCTTGGCGGGGCTCGAAGAGTTCAGCGCTGCCTACCTGGACGATATCGCTGTATACAGCCGCCACTGGTCCGACCACCTCCTCCACCTCCAAGAGGTCCTACAGGCCCTCCAGCGGGCCGGCCTCACGATTAAGGCCGGCAAATGCCAAATTGGTCAAGGGTCCGTGACCTACCTTGGGCACCAGGTGGGAAGCGGGCTGGTGGCCCCGCTGCAACTTAAAATTGCTGCCATCCAGTCCTGGCAGCCCCCCGTCACCCAGACCGAGGTCCGAGCCTTCTTGGGGCTCACCGGCTACTACCGGCGGTTCGTGAGGGACTACGGCAGCATTGTGGGGCCCCTCACGGGTCTCACGTCCAAAAACCAGCCGAAGCGGATTAACTGGACCCCCGATTGTCAAGCGGCCTTCGAAAAGCTGAAGGCCGCCCTGTGCACCGCCCCTGTGCTCCAGGCCCCCGATTACAGTCGGGAATTCGTTGTACAGACAGACGCCTCCGACCACGGCATCGGAGCGGTTCTTTCCCAATTGAACCCCGAGGGTCATGACCAGCCGGTGGCCTTCATCAGCCGACGTCTCCTGGCCCGAGAACAGCGCTGGAGCACAATCGAGAGGGAGGCCTTCGCAGTGGTGTGGGCCCTCAAAAAGCTCCGGCCCTATCTCTTCGGTACCCACTTCCGGGTACAAACCGACCATCGACCCCTGCAGTGGCTGATGCAGATGCGGGGGGAGAACCCAAAACTATTGCGCTGGTCCATCTCCCTGCAGGGAATGGACTTCACCGTGGAGCACCGACCGGGCCAAGACCACGCCAACGCAGATGGCCTGTCACGCTTTTTCCGCCTCGACGAGGAGAGTCCCCAAGAAGATGGGTGACTCTCCCCGCCTTCAGCTGGGGGGGACGCATGTTGGACAGGCCACACGAAGGGCTTGCTCCCTCCCCGCATGACAGGGCCCAAGCCCCGGCCCGCCAGGCGTGACCCACGAGAATCACCCGCACCCCGTCTCCCGACGGAACTCCTGCCCTCGGACCTCCATGTATCACGGGCCCAAGCCACCACCGGCTCCCCCGGGCGGGTCAAGCCGCCATCTTGGGCCCTGCGCCACGAGGCCGCGGGGCCTCCACCCGACCCTAACCCTGGGCCTGGCCGGCCCCGACATCCCGGCACCACCATCCACCCAGGAGGTGAGCGGACCACTTGGCAGGTCAATGGGAGAACGAAGCGCCAAGGACTCTCCCCCGCCAGGTGCCGATCGCCTCCAGCTCCCCCAGGCACCGGCTCCACCCCCTGCTGGGTGTCTGGACACCTTCATCCCGGACCCTCCGACCTCCAAGTGCGAGGGTCCGGACATCAAAGGGCGCCTGCCCTATAACTGGAGCAGCCCCGGAGCAGGAAGGCAGTTGTATCCTGGAGTCGAGAGACACCGAGAGAACTCAGCCTTGACGGACTACTGGCGCTGCCGTAGCCCTATCTTGTGAACTATCGTCCTGCCTGCTGGCGCTGCCGCGGCCTTCTGCAACATCCATCCTCGTCGGGACCTGCTGGCGCTGCCGCGGCCCGTTGTAACGACCATCTTCACCGGGACCTGCTGGCGCTGCCGCGGCCCGTACCAGCTAGACCACCAAGCTCGAGGATTGTGAGCTACCCACCATACCATCTCAACTACCAGACTGGTAACCAGACTGTCCCGCTACCCCCTTTTCCCATCTTGAGAGACTTGAATCGAGGGGACCCCTGAGTCCAGACCTCCTTGTACCATTTCATCGTACCTTAAGAAGTGCTTATAAAGAACGCTAAATCTTCTCCTGGTGTGGTATCTGTCTGTGGGGGGGAAGTTATTTGTCTGTACGATCGCTGGAGATGGCTCTCCCCGGAGACCTCTCCCCTTGTCCTCGGCCGACCCTCCCGGTCCGTCTAACAACAGCCTGTCTAAATCATTGGCAAAGCCAATAGGTCTTTATGGATAAAAGGTTGGAGGCTTGCTCCTTGTAATCTTGCACAGAGCCTCCAGCTGGGGGTGCCAATGACAAATACAGGAAACAATTACTGCTTTCTGTTTTTTCCTGGGAGTTAACTCTATGTGGACATCCACAGTCTTGTGCTTGTGGGCACGATTCATAAATTTGTACCTTCCCGTTGATACCCACCACTGTATATTGCCAGCTTCTTACATTCGCGTAATGCAGATCTGCCATGGGTCATGTACATCACTCAGCGTTGCAGTCTGCAGAAATAAGCCACCCATCGCCAACTGAACATGTATGAGATAACTGATAAGACCTGCCAAACTCTGCTGGCCAACGGATGACTCTATTTTAGCCCACCACTGCAGAGCTCAAATACTGTGGTCATCTCTAAACATCTCAAAAAGGCAATCAGATATGGCATGATAGTAGCATAGTCCATCCCAGCAGATCTCCTCACCATTCTTCCTTTAACCTATGCCTGGACCATGAACTTTAAACAAAATATCTCACAATGGACAACCCAGTGTAGTAGCCAGCTAAGTGGACTTACCAGATAGGGGTAATAGGCGCTGTAAAAATGTTGTAGTGCAGTATGATATGGTTCCAATAATGAAGTACACAGCAACAATGCATAAACAACAAGGGTGTTAGAATTACAAATCTGTATTCTTGACGTGCTGAAAAGAACCAAGCAGGTGTGGGACCCTGAACCATAGTCCTTCGTCTGTTTCTCAGTTAGTTTTCATGGCAGGTCTGCAGCCAGGGATTCCTGTAGCCTTTGGAAACCGTGGGCCTGCTGCTGCTCTGCTTGAGTTAAGATCACAAACTGCTGCTGATGGTGCATTGAGAGGTTAATGCAATGAGGGGGGCATGGTTTGAGCCTGCCAGAGCGCCACCATGGTCCCTCTTCAGCAGGAAATATGAAATTCCAGGTAAATGAAGGTTTTCTCTAACGATTCCCTCTCACCACAGAACGGTGCACAAAGACACATCAGCGCGCTCTGCAACCGGGCAAGGTCTCTTGTTTTTGGTTATATATTAGTAACCAGGAAATACTAACAAATAGAGCATGTGTTGACAGAAAATATACTTGTCAAACAGCAGCGAATAGGCATGAAATACGCTATTATTATCCGAGCCGGGCCACAAAGTGAAATCTCTGTAAGCAGATGTTCCCGCATGGAAGTCAGGGCTTCCGAAGTGTAATGTTTGCACGGCTGCCCCAGGGAGGCCGCTGGAATATTTCTCATAAGTGAACAACATCCATGTTACATACAATCTTTACTCCGGCTTCTGCCCGGCCTGCACCTCCTGGATACACAGTGACGGTGCCCCGGGGGCGCTAGATTCGAAGGCATCGGATCTTGCCTTGGGTACATCCCGTCCATCATGGAAGTAAGCCGGCAGTAAAGGGAGAGAATGTGGGGCGGAGGAACAGATAAACACAAGGTCGTCGGTTTATGTGAGAAGAACACACTGACTGTCTTCCGCATAAATTGAGGTACTGAAGCTAGCAAAGGCTGACTGCCCGGCTGCGTTCACTGGCTGACACCATCAGCCCTACTGACCTTCACCTGGAGACAGTGACATGCGCATAAGTAACTAGCAGCCCTGCCTATTGTCATCTACAGACACTGAAATCAGCAGCGACTGACATCCCTGTCCCTCTATCACCCGCAGCGACGCTGATATTAGGAGTGGCAGACCTCCTTGACCTCAGCCTTGAGCTGTGGCTGAAATCCTTATTATACTGTCACCCACAGAGATGCTGACATCAGCAGAGACTGACAACCATGCTGCACCCTCACCCACAGAGATGCTGACATCTGCAGAGACTGCCTGCCCTTCCGTACTGTGCCGTGGAGAGGCCGACATTAGCACAGTGTGGCTGGGCCCCGCTCCACTGTTACGTACAGAGACAATGATACCATCTCCGACACCCCTTTGACAATATCACCTACACATATATAGAATTATAGATGAGTAACAGTGAATTATGGGGATGTTTTTCACCAAGGCATTCTGAGTGAAGCCAAATAGACAACAAGAGCAAAGCTTAAGTAGTCCATGATGTCACTCAGAGTCTGGAGATGAAAAACATCACCAAAATTCACTTTTTACCCATATGTAATTTTATGTTCAATCAATCAATCAGGGATTTATGAGGCGCGCTACTCACCCGTGAGGGTCTCAAGGTTCTGGGGGGGATGAGGAGTGGAAGGGGGTGGGCATGCAGCTCCGGATCAGCCAAAAAGTCAGGTCTTGAGGCTTTTCCTGAAGGTGTGCAGAGTGGGAGAACGTCTGATGTTGAGCGGGAGCTCGTTCCAGGTCTTTGCCTGTTTATGTTATGTATGACCCCCAAAATCATCTGCCCCTGTTTCAACTACTGCATAGGGGCAGAGGATAATGGGAAAGCTATACATAACACAACCTCTCCTCCCTGACGCAAATGTGAAAAAGAAATATTTAACCTTCTATCCTTCACCAAAACCCACTATCTTCTCTGACATTCTTCCCCCTCCTACAGCTGTGCTTTCTGCTTTCAGTCAGAACAGACAAGGAGAGCTGCGGTGACCGGCTCTCAGAGAGCCCAGTCAACTGGAGTGGAAACCTTTATGACATCACAACAGTTGATTATCAGTTTTGTTATCAGCTATGGTGATGTCATAGTAAAGAGTTATGACTTTCAGAAACTGAAATAAACGACAGAGACTCTCTGCGAGAGCCATATGTAACAAGCCAAAAACCCTACAGTATTCACCTACAGACACTGACATCAGCAAAACTGAAGTTTCCCCTAGAGATACTAATATCAGCAGTATGACTGACAGGCTTGCTTTACTGACACCTAGTAACACTGACATCAGTGCAGTGTGTCCGACAGGCCTTGACCTACTGTCACCCAACAAGTCACTAACAGCAGTAGTTACAGACAGACAAGCTACACTGTCTTTAAAGAGCAGCCATCCAGACTGTGAATGACAGACATTCACAAGTAGCCTACAGAATGAGACCACTCTTTCACCAAGCAGTGCACAGCACCACAGACTGGTGCCAGTGCTGTGACTGTGATGGGTCAGCACATATAATCACAGGCTGGCATCGATCTGTTCATAGACCAGCGCCTAGTATCACCGGCGGGTATTGCTTTATGGGTGGGTTCAGCTACCATTGCATCCCACACTCAGCGCCATGCTTGTTAATTGCCCTTGAGTCTCATGGATTTTAATTCAGTCTCAAAGTCTAACATTTCAAGGTCACTCTTTCAGGGCCGCCTCCTTTCTTGCCACCATATAATGTCTGCCTTTTTTAGCTCTAGAGGGTATTTTGTAATAAAGACCAACATTATTATCTCAGACATATGGGGAACGGCTAACGAGGCGTCATAAGTAAAGGTAAGCACCCTAAATAGTTCTGGGCACAGCCACTCACTTTTATAGTGCTGGGCACTCAGTGGGAATCTGCAGGGTCCATCAAAACCAGAAGGTCCCAAGTATGCAGCCAAGTAATGGTTTGTAGATCAAATAAGTAAATGGCTTTATTGGTCTGTGAATCTGAGCACTACATGGAAATCACATCCTTGTACGGGTCTGCGGATCTGGATGGCATATACTATAACAGACTGCTACTAATCTGGAGAACAACTCAGCACATAGCGACAGACAGAGAGATACTGGTCTGTGGGTGTTGGCTGCACATCATATCAATCAATCATAACATTTGTAAAGCGCACTACTCACCCGAATAGCCAGGTTTTGAGTAGCCTCCTAGTACAGACTACTACAGGATTCATGCAGTACATAGTAACACAGTCCGATGATTGTCGGTGGATTGAGTCAGCGTAGTTTATCAAAGATTGCTACTGGTGTGTGGGTTAAAAAACCACATAATATCCAAGACTGGTGCTGATGTTTCGATCGAGTCAGCAAATGGTATGGGAGAGTGGTGCTGGCCTGAACTGGATAAGCACACAGGCTCACAGCCCGGTGGCAAGTTGTGTTTCAGAGCAGTACACAGTGCACACATTGTAAGGCCCTGGGAGGTTCCGATCAAATTGGTGTCTTCTTTGCCCATCAAATTGGGAGAAGGAGTAGCTGTACCAACCTAGTGCAGCTATGGTGAGTTTGGTATTTGAGTCTGCACGCCTGCAGACAAGTTAAAGGACAACTGTTTTCACATTTTGAAGCATCCCTGGAACAAAAAAAATCGAATTGTTAAGATATAAGACATTGAAAGGGAGTTCAATTTAGGGAAGTTTATGTGTGTACCTACAATTAAAATATCAATCAACATGTGTAACAACTGGATATTGTCAGTGTCATGGATGACTTTATTGCCCCTTCGCCATTCCTGACCACACATGGGGAACCTCCTCTTATTTTGAAGGAATGCCATGAAGGTTTTGAGGCATGTGTTGATGCAATTGGGGGTGATGTGCACAACTCTTTCAGGAAATTAGTGCTATTAAAGCACTGTTCGGGTGATGAAGAGAGACGGATGCGAAAGCATCTTCCCCCATTGCTTGAGGGGGATGACAATGACAGCAATGATACTGATGACAAAATGACACCTCATTGAACGAAATGGATTTGAATTATGGCAAGAATAAGATTGAGGTTGTGGAGTTGTTCAAGTTCTTTAAGAGAGGACAATTTCCTCGGGAATCTGGGAAGAATTGTGTTGCAGCATTGCGTCTTCCTGGGACAACGTACAATTTCAAGGGTTTACAAGATGAAATGATACATGATCAGTTGGTACAAAAGGTTAAAATAAAAAGATGCAGGAGAAACTGCTGAACACAGAGGGTCTGTCATTAAAAAATTTATTGACATTGTACAGAGAGCGGAAAACATGGATGAGGGTCTTATTGAAATGTTACCAAGCGCACAAGTAAAAAAGTGTCAACTGTGCATAGTTGCAGTGCGCAGGACAGATTGGGTGGCACAAGCGCATCAAGAAGTTCTAGGAATTTTAGTAAAATACAGGCTTGGGGCCAGATGTACAACCTGCAAAATAGCGCCTCGCAAATTGCGACTCGCAATTTGCGAGGCACTATTTGGCATGTACAACAGTGTGTTTAACACTGTTTGCGATTCCCAAAGGGGTCGCAAATTGCAAGGCTTATGAATATTAATGAGCCTCTCATGATTTGCGACCCCATTGGGAATGACAGGCCCGCCCAGGAATGGTGGCCTGCTGGGCTCAGCAGACCACCATGTCTTGGACTGCTTTTAAATAAAGCAGTTTTTTTTTTTAAATGCAGCCCGTTTTTCTTAAAGGAAAACGGGATGCATTAAAAAAAAATTAAACGTTTCATTGAATTTTTTAAGGGCAGGCAGTGATCCCTGGGACCACTGCCTGCCCTTAAAAAATATTTTTAGAGACAGTCACAAAGTGGAAGGGGTCCCCCGAGACCCCTTCCAAATTGTGACTGCATTACCTCCCTCTTGAAGAGGGTGGTAATTTGAGAGTGTTTTGTGAACGCAATTGGGGTTGCAAAACATTCATACATGGGGTTGCAGTCACTTTTAGGAAGAGAACGCCTCTTTCTAATGGAGACTTGCAATTCCTAAATAGCGAGTCGCAAATAAATTGTGACTTGCTATTTAGGAATTGTACATAGCCCTTTCACATTTTGCGTGCACAACATGGCTGCAAACCTGTTTGCGCATGCAAAATATGGTCGTACACCTGGCCCTTGATGTGTTGTAAGTGTGGGTTGAAAAGGCGCATAGCAAATGATGAATATTTTCCTGCAATAGGGCAATCATGCAGAAAATGTCAAATGAAAGGTAATTTTGCCAGGGTTTGAAAGAGTAGGTCAAACAACATGAGAACAAACTTGAAATCTTCAGTTAATATTATCGAGAGTGAGTTAATATCTAAAAATGTAAGTGTCCAAGTATATGAAATCCAGAACGTGCTGATAGTAATAACCCTTACTGTACTAATAAGGTTGATGTTCATGTGATGGCTGATTACAGAGTCTGTTATATGCAGATTGGCAAGAGATACTTTTTTTAAATTCCCCAAACATAAATTGAATCACCCTGATGTGAAGTTAGTGGCATATGGTAATAAATCTATTGAGTTATTTGGGTGTATTGAGGCCGCCTTTAAATTTCGGAGGATCAAAGAGTTTTTCAAAGTGTATACTGCCAAAGGTGGATCATGTTTGCTTGGGTAGTCCCAACAAAAAAGTTTAATGATACTGCTTGATCCTAATCAACCCAACCTGGTGTTGGGAGCTATGTCTGAAATAATGACTGTGCTTGATATGTCCTCGGAGGAGGAATTTCTAGATGTATTCAATACTAACCTAGGATTTTTGAAGAGTTTCATGCAAAAACTATTTTTGAAAAGCAGTGAGGTGCTTAAAGTCAGGAGTGTTCCATTTGTTATGAGTGACTCCTTGAAAGTAGAACTGCAGTCGTTGCACAAAAATGATATCATGGAGGAAACTGGGACATCGGAATGGCTGGCTTCTGTGGTGTTGGTGAAGAAGGCCAATGGGTAAATTTGCTTGTGTGTTGACGCACGGGATCTCAATTCTGCAATCTGGGTGACCAGACAGACCTTACCCAATAATGATGAAATGCTGATGACTATAAAGGGAGCTAAGTTTTTCTTGACCTTAGATTTGTCCTCTGCAAATGTCTCTCCATCTAGATTCTAGACCCCTGATATCCTTGAAAATTCTAGTGGGGACATACAGGTTTAAACGCATGCCATTTGGTTTGTCTCTCAGCTGTTTTCTAGAGAGTTATGCACCTGCTTTTCAAGGGGGTACCAAATGTAACTTATATTCAAGATTACCTTTGACTGTATAGAGAGAGTGTGCAAGCCCATGACACTACTCTTAGGTTGGTTTTGGAGATTCTCTGGAAAAGTGGAATAACCATGCAGAGAGACAACTGCAACATCTGTGTGAGGGTACTAGATTATCTGGGACATTGGTTGGATGGAAAGGAATTTTGCCAAATGTGAAAATAATATCTGCTATTAGAGATGTTCCTTCTCCAGTCAATGAGGATCAGTTATGATTATTCCTTGGGTTGGCTCAATACCACTCATGGTTCATTGCAATGTTTTTCCAGTAGAACCAAATGCACCAGTAAACTAATGTTGAAAAACGAGAGGTCTGTTTGATGCGAGGAATTTTAGAGAGAGTTTTGCAAGTGAAGGGAAAAAAAAGATTCTGCCCCTGCATTTAAATAATTTGACACTAGAGATCAGTGCATAAGAAGTACAGATGCAAGCAATGTGGGGCTGCGGCTGTGTTACTGCAATGTAGGGATTGTACGGATGTTACTATTGCGTATGCATCTGAACCATTGAGAAATACAGAGATAAAATACTCCACCATTGAGAAGGAATCATTGGCCTGTTGGATGCGGTGTGAATTATTTTAACAACTTTGTTTGGGGCACTAGGTTTACTGTTCACAGTAACCACAGACCATTGGTGAATATATTTACCATATATTTACCTTGAAATGATCTAATGGAGTTTCGGAAAAATTGCCAGATAGTTGTTGAGGTTAATGGAGTATAATTTGATAGTTCTGTATGTACCTGGTAAGATGAATGTGCTGGCATACTGTATCTCATATTTGCCAGTGGATGATGTGCAAGTGGAGGTTACTGAAGAAGATATGATGGTTGCAAATCTTTACGAAAAGAACTGGTGGTCGGGGCATGGCAAGGTTGTCGACCAAGATGTCCGTGCAGCACTGAAGCTCCGTCGAACTTCCCCAGCTCCGTGGCGCTATCCCCACAAAATGCTGCTATAATCGCCTCCTGCTCGACATCTGCGGACGGCCGACCATGTGGAGTCCCCGTTGATCCCACTTTCCCGGGGTTTGGTGCTCCGGTTCCTGAGAGATTCCCGGTTGAAGGGAGAGGTGGCGGAGCGGTGCCAGGCCTCGTACTATACCTTGGCCTACGCGGCCCGAATGACGAGGTGCCGCGGCCTTGGAAAACTGGATGGCTGTAGCGGTCCCACACAACTGCGGTGAGTGCTCCGGGTGTGGGCCCCTTTTTACACCCTCCCACCTCCGCTAACTCCCTGCTTCAACCTGGGTGGGGACACGCTGCGCTGGACCTTGGCCCCCCATTTACGCCTGCATTCTCCCCGAGGCCTTGCGGGGACAGGGCCCTTGAGTGAGCCTGGGAGGCGACCACCCGGTCGCTTGCAGACACGGCTGCGGGGGAGAGGTTGGGGTGATCCCGTCGCTCCCCACGTCCGGTTGCCCCCGCACTGCTACCCACTGCATCAGCCCTCCTGACATGCGTCCAGAGGCCGGGAGACCCATCCATGCTGGCGCCTTCACCCTCTCCTGCATCTGAGACCTGCGGCCCCTTTACGCCCTACATTGTGGTGAACTGGCTTCGGCCCGCCACTCCTCTCTTGATACCCGCTCTTCCCTGCACTGGATCGCTGCACCCTGCCGTATGGTCCTGGCTGTATCACAGTTTGGTGGCCATGATAGGGGCGTTCCCATGCAGCTGCGGGCACCCGCTCAGGCGCCCTGACCATTCGTAACCCTTCTCTTCCAATTCCAGGCTTCCCGTTGGAGCACCTCACTGGCCCTTGGTTTTCCCCAGGCACTGGCTGATGTCACTCTGCCTCCCCTGAGCCCACTCGCTTCGGCCATTACCCGGCTCCATATTTGCGCCCACCTCACTTGACTTGCATCGAGTGGCTGTGCTATAGTTTCGACCTGTGGGCTTCATACTGAACACCAGGTGCACTGCATTGCCTCAGCTGGCTCCCCACCGACTACGGGCTCTGCATCGTCTGTACGCAATTTGGGACGAGCGTGAGACACTGGGGTCTACTCCGTCCCCACCAGGGTCCCTGCGTACCATCCATCCCTCTCTTACAGCTGCTGGTCCTTGGTCTGGGCCCCCCTTGCCTCTCCGCAACCAACGACTGGGGTCATGCCTCAGTTGCCACCTACATCTCACTGCGCTGCGGCATGGGCCGCAAAGACCCCAAGCAGAAGACCCTCCCTTTTGAGAGGCTCACGGACAGGACCCCAAAAGACAGCGCCAACATGGTGGAAGGCGGGCAAGGCGCAGATCGTGTTGATGACCCCTCGGCCCCAGCCGCTTCCCTGTTGGAGGAGATGAGAACGGGCTTTAGAGCACTGGATGGGAGATTTTATGCCGTCGACAGCAACCTTGAGAGCCTGGGCGCCAAAATTCAAGTATATGACAGGCGGCTTAACGTAGCTGACGCTCGCATCTCAGACATTGCGGATGGTACTGCGCAGTCCTTCAAGAGGTTGGAATGGGTGGAGCGCATCCTCAAAGAAGTGGCGATTAAAAACGAAAGCCTCGAACCGCGCAGTCGGTGCAATATTGTCCGTATCCTAAGAGTGCCAGAGACCACCGCCACGGATCGCCTTGACCTATTTGTGGAGAATCTGCTGGCCGACCTGTTCGGGAAATAATCCTTTACACCAGGTTTTGTAGTTGAGCACGCTCACAGTACCCTGGGTGCTCGGCCCAACCCGGGATGCCCTCCAAGACCCATTATCGCCTGCATTATGAACTTCCGAGACCGCGACACTGCACTGCACCTCGCCAGAGAGCACGGGGACACAACTTGGCAGGGCTACAAACTTTCATTCATACCCGGACTTCACCATCATGGTACAAGAGGCCCGTCACAAATATAATGGGGTCAAGGCCACTCTCAAGAACCTAGGATTGAAATATGGCATGTTATACCCTGCTAGATTGAGAATTGATGTTAATGGCCGACCTCGCATTTTTGATAACCCTACTGCGGTTCAAGAATTCTGCCATGCATACAAACAGACTAACAATCAGTCGGGTGTGGCTGATGGTCGGCCTTCTCCCCTGCACAGTGGCTCCGACGCAAGCATGGAACTCTTCTCCGGGTCCGGGTCTGGATGACGCTGCTGCACTGACTTTTCTCTAATATAGCAGGACTGATCCTGGATAATGCTATGCATCTAATCAAACTGTTTCAAATAGCTGGTTGTTCTACGTGGCGTACACCTTGGGTTTGTTTCTAGATACACTGAAGTACCGACTCAGGGTTTTTACATTCTACCGTGAGGTCAATTGGTACTTCACGTATAGTTGTTTGTTAGGGATCTGCCTTGCTTTCTTTGTAGTAAGGGTGGGTGGGGGGTGTGGGGGATGATTTCCATTGCACTGTTATTTATAGTTCTTGTCCATTTGGCACACTGTCATGGTTTGCAGTTCACTGTTGGAGCTTGTATTTGTCCTCCATACCTCAACTAACGGATGGCACAGCTGGGTAATATTGAAGGTCCCTCTGGCCTGTCCTTGATGTCATGGAACGTCAGTGGTCTCAATGATAATTTCAAGAGACGACATGTGGTCCATTATCTTATACGAGACAGCGTGGACATTGCCTTTTTGCAGGAAACACATTTACCTAATTCCAACTCAATTTGTTTCACTGCAGGTTGGGGAGCACACAGGTATTTTGCCAAATTCAGCAACTACGCTAGGGGCACGGCGATTCTCATCCATAAAAGGGTTCCTTTCAGCCCCCGCTCAATTGTAACAGACACCGAGGGTGGATTCCTCATTGTCACCGGGTCACAGTGCAGCCTTGGTGTGTATATATGCCCTGAACACTGACTCCCCAGAATTCTTTCACACTTTACATGCCCACCTCTCAACACTAGACCCAACCCTATTACTAATTGAGGGGATTTCAATTTGCTCCTTAACCCCGCATTAGATAGTATTGCGGGCTCCCCTGGCACTAAACCACGCGCGCGCCGCGCCCTTCTTGACATCTGCAAGAACTTTTCTCTATTAGACATTTGGCGCAGGCGAAACCCATCCCACACCGAATATACCCACTACGCTAACCAACACAACACCTGGACTAGAGTTGATTTCTGGCTTGTTTCCCCCGGCATTTCCAACTGGGTCCACTCCCTCCTGACTCTCCCGAGAACGTACTCTGACCATTCTCCGGTTAAGCTTCTCCTCAAGGTGCCTCGTCCTTTAGGGTAGGAACGCCAATGGCGCTTTCCCAGTCGTGCTCTTAATGATGCCCTCTTTCCCACTGAAATACGCAAGCCATTGAAGACTACTTCTCTATTAATACGGGCACGGTCGACACCTGGGTGGTCCATGGGAGGGCTTCAACGTATACATCAGAGGCGTTTGTATCGCCAAGCATGCTGGTGTACTCGAAGATCTCCATAAAACCCTCTCCCGCTTAGAACGCGACCTGACAGAATTGGACAACGTCGATATACTCACCCCAACCCAGACTTGTCTGGGAAGAGATTGGCCCTCCTCGCCGAATATAGGGACACTGCAGATCGCGAGATACTTTATTTAGGCAAATATCAAACTGCTCGGCGATTCGGCCAAGGCGAGCGCCCGGGCCAAGTGCTGGCCCAGATGCTCCTGCCCCCATACATCAGGGCATGTGTCACCGAGCTGCGTACCTCCACAGGCCAGGTGCTCACTAGCACCTCAGACATTCGAGACAAATTTCTTGATTATTTCACATCTCTCTACACCTCCAAAGTGGGACAAGATCCCACGGCTCAGGAAGCTTACTTATCTGAGATCGCACTGGTTTACTTGGAAAAAGATATGCAGGATTTCCTAGCTCAACCGATCTCCGAGGCAGATGTCCTTGGTGCAATTGACACCCTTTGGTGCTCTTCCGCCCCTGGGATGAACGGCTTCACTGGGCAATTTTATAAGGCTTACAAAGACTTATTGGCGCCACAACTAATCGAAGTGTATGCTGAGGACCTCGAGAAATAAATTCTTCCCCCCACACTTTGTGAGGCGGTCATCATACACCTCCCCAAACGGGGCAAAGACCCATGCTTATGCAAATCCTACAGACCCTTGTCCCTACTCAATTTGAATTACAAAATCCTAGCTAAAATAATCGCCAATCGTTTTTCCCAGCTGATGAAATTCAGTATCTCGCATGCCTAATCCGGCTTCGTCCCCCGTCGCTCAACCTCATTGAATCTCCGGACACTCTTCTCAGTCCTCCACAGGATTAATCCTGAGGTCCCTGCCGCCACAATTTTATTGGACACTGAGAAGGCCTTTGATTCATTAGAGTGGCCCTTCTTCGTGTCGGTCATGCGCCGTATGGGAATGCCTGTGGGATTTATATCCACCACCGCCCTGTTGTACTGTCACCCTGCGGAGAGACTGCGCCTGAACGGCAAGCCCCCTGTCCCCCTTATTGTTTATCCTAGCCATGGACCCTTTAATCTGCCACTTTCAGGAAAGACATCTGCAGAGAGACCTTCAATTCAACACCGGCCTTCTACTCGCTTCACTCTACGAGATGACACCATCCTCTATGTCTGGGATCCCCAGGTTAACCTAGAACCGCTCATTAGAGAGATTCTCCGTTTTGGCCAGCATGCCGGCGAGGGCATTAACTGGCACAAGTCGGTGATTTTCCCCTTGACCAATAGTACGACTCAATGGGACTGTGAATTCCCCCTGGAATGGTGCTCTGACTCTGTTAGGTACTTGGGCATACACATTCATCTTGATGCAGCCCAGATTCTTTGTCTCAATTATGGGCAGGCGATCAGTGCCCTCGAAACTCAGGTAGAACGATGGTTACGGTTGCCATTATCTATCTAAGGCAGAGTGGCGATTATTACGATGGTGGTTCTCCCCAAATTTTTGTATCTCTTTACCAAGACATTCCCATACCCTTCCCGAACAGCTTCTTCTCGACATTACAATCTCACCTTATTAAATTGGTTTGGGGGTCAGCAGGCCAGCGTGCGCCGGTGGGTGCTCACTCTGCCATACGAGGGGGGGGGGGTTTGTGGTGCCAGATTTTCATTTGTATTATCTCGTGGCCCAATGCTGCTATGCCTTTGCATGGTACCACCCTGACGCCAGGATCCCCTTTCTCCGCCCTGAGGCGGATTTTGTCCTCCCTGAGCGGTTATCCACTGTCTTGCCTAGAGGTGTGCCCAGAGACCCTAATGATATACACACTGTTTCCACCACAAGCTGGGCCTGGGATAAACTGCGACAATTCTGTGGATCTCCCACACTATATGCCTCCGCTCTCCCAATCCCCAATTCCCGCTGGCTGCCTATCACAGGTGAAAAACTGGAGCAGCGCACTTTGGCCAAGTTCAAGATCTCTAAATTGGCCAATTTATACCCGACGGCCACATCTTTGCCGTGACGGAGGATGCACGCTTCCACGACGCCACATTTATGGACAGCTTTGTACTTGGCCAGATACGATCGGCTCTTCGAGCAACGTTGCCTGGTTTTCCCATCGAATCAGACTCATTCACCCCGCTTTCACTCATTCTTGAAAACGAGAATGGGGTTCATCTCATTTCTAAACTGTACAAGATGTGCACTGGGTGGGTCCCAATCAATGAAGACAAGATTGGCAAGCACAGAGGAGGACTTAGGCTGCCCCATTACGGACGATCAGTGGGCTAAATGCTGTGCTGTGACGAAGGAAGGTTCCCTCACCAGTAGGCATAAACTGTTACACTTTAAATTTTTACGCCGAATGTACATGACCCCTGCCAAAGCCCATAGACTGGATCTGTCCAAATTCCACACATGCCGCAAGTGCGACGCCCCTCACAACGACTTCACACACCTCACGTGGACTTGCCCAAAACTACAGCTATTTTGGGAGGGGGTACACGGTACACTAGGAGGCATGATCAAACTGAGACTCATCCCCACACCCGAAGTGGCACTTATGGGTTATGTAGTAAACTTCCCTAAGAGCGTCCGTAGGTTCACAGCCCTCAGCCTGCTGCTGGCTAAGAGGGACATCGCTATACTAGGAGGCCGCAAGACAGCTCCCACTCTGCAGGGTTGGTTGAGCAGTCTGGCTCACTGCAACATCAACAGTGAACTATACTCTAACACTTTACCCAGCTCTTCCCGTCCAAAGGACATTTGGGGTCCATACTGATTCTATGTTGAAACTGCTCAATGAGCCACTGGCACACACTTAAAGCAAGGAATTGTTGAAACGGGGGTGGGGTGATCGGTCTGTCCCTCTTTAGGGTCCTACTTCAAGCAGTCAGAGACCCATCACTGATGAGGCACTCCAGCCCACTACTAAACAACACACACCCCCTCCTTCCTTAAACCCCCACTCACAACTAACAACCAGCGAACCTTGCCCGCAGTCAATGACTCCCAAATCTCAGCCGCAATCGACACATAAGAGATTGCCGCTCACACCACGCCGTGATCTCCCACTCCCCACATCCAGGACTACCCATAGGGACAATTTGAGCAATTTCAACACCAAAAGCCACCCCCAAGATCCCACCCAATACCCACACCGACACCCACACTTTCCGAAGCCACTCACGCAAGGCTCCTGAAGACTCAATGACCCAGATTGACCAATACCCCCATCTGGAACCAGACACAAAGACCCAAAAGAACAAGAGCCACAACGATCTCCCCGGATGCCCCTCCCCCACAGAGATGACCCAGCGACTTGCCCTGCTGGAAAGCCAGCTAAAACCGGTAATACTCGGCCTCACTGAAATCCTACGGAACTTCACCACACCACGAAAACCGAACAAACTCCCTTTTCCGAAACCCACATTCACCAACTCCAATCACACAAGGCCCCACAAGACCAAACGGCTCAGCTGGACCACAGCCCCCCCTCCTAAACCAGACACTGAGACCTAAAAGAACAAGAGCCGCAATGTCTCCGAGTGAAGCGATGGATCTTGCCTCCTCATATGACACATCCACTACTGTCCCACCCAGCTCCAAAACCAGGTTATCACCGGATTTGGAAGAGACCGCTCCCCCACCCCAGATCCTTAAGACCCCCAGCCTTCCTCACCATTATCCCCAGGGCCCCCCTAAAGAAAAAACCCAAAACGGAGGAGGGATGCTCTAGTAACTGCATGTTCGTTAACTGCAGATCGGCCACCAAACATGCTACAGAACTGGCTGAGACCATCCTCACCCACAACATGGACATCACGTTCATCACCGAAACATGGCTAAACAAAATCTCCCCCTAACTATGGACATGCTTGTGCCCCCGGGCTTTGAAATCATCCACAAAGACAGAAAAAATCAACGAGGAGAAGGTATAGCAATCATACACAAGAACAGCATCCCCGTGACGGAAACCGATGCCCTCGAATATAACTCTTTCGAATGTCTCACTGCCACCATTAAGACAAGCAATACCAAAACACTACTCTGCCATCTCCTCTACTTTCCACCAGGAAACACTGCCTCATTCGGAGAGCACCTCTCTGACCTGACAACTCACTACTCACTCCGTGACTCCAACAGCATAATTTTAGACGACCTGAATCTACACTGGAATAAAAAAAACAACACGCTAATCAAAACCCTAAAGGATCTCCTAATCAACTACAACCTCACCCAACACTGCACTGAGAAAACCCACAACAGAGGCTCAATCCTAGATGCCATTATCGTACAACCAGATTTAGTCTCCATCGACCACACCTTGCCTGTTGACTGGTCTGACCACCACATTATTCTCTTCCACATCAACCAAAGGATCCAGTGCCAGCCCCGTATGCAAGACCCCCGCCCCCCCGCTGGGCTAGAAATCTAAGTCAGATTCCCCTTGAAGACCTGGAGGAAAGGGTAAACTCCCTCCTCCCCATCCACAACAGCGAGCTCTAAACAAGAGAACTCACCTCTCACTATAACTCTACTATGACCTCCATTATGGACCAAATAGCCCCCTTGAAACTAAAAAGAGTCAGGAACATACCATCTAGATGATGGTTCAACACAGACATAAACTCCAAAAAAAGAGAACTAAGAGCTGCAGAAAGACTCTGGCGAAACAACATGTCCACAATCCTATGAGATAGACTCAAATCAGTTTGTGGGAAATATAAAAAACACATAATGTACGAAAAATCTTCCTTTGTTTGTAATGCCCTTGGTAATGCTAAAAACAGGCCCAAAGAACTCTTCAATCTCATTAGGCAACAAACTTCCAAACCCACTTCGACACTAGCTGCGGCCTCCAAAGACCTATGCGATATCTTTGTCAATTTCTTCAATGGCAAAATCACCAAGATAGAACTCTCTCTGGAAGTTCACCGTAGTCCCCCCGACAGTAAAATGCCCCCAGAGACGGGAGAAACCACTCCTAAGCACCCCGCAAACCAATGGAAATCTTTGAATCCCTTCTCCGAAGCAGAGAAAATCAAAATGATTTCCAACTCCAAACCCTCTGCACACGTCCTGGACCCCATTTCAGCCCAACTGGCCAAAAAGCTCAAACTCTCCCTAGCCCCGCTCTGGACCGAGATTATAAACAGCTCCCTAAGTCAAGTCAAGTCAAGTCATAGAATTTGTATAGCGCACTACGTACCCAGAGGGTTTCAAGGCGCTTAGGAAGGGGAGGAGGGTTATTTGTCAAATATCCACGTTTTAAGCTGCTTTCTGAACGCTAGGTGGTTCTGGGTGAGGCGAAGGTAGGCGGGGAGTGAGTTCCATGTTTTAGCAGCCAGGTATGCAAAGGATCTGCCTCCCATGGTGGTCTTGTTGATGCGAGGTATAATGGCGAGGGCTTGGCTGGAAGATCGTAGTTGGCGGGAGGGGGTGTAGAAGGACAGTCGAGAGTTGAGGCAATCTGGTCCGATGTCGTAGAGTGATTTGTGTGCGTGGGTAAGCAGTCGGAAGGTGATCCTCTTATTGACGGGTAGCCAGTGGAGGTCTTTAAGGTGATCAGAGATGTGTTCGTTGCGAGGGATGTCTAATATGAGCCTGGCTGATGCGTTTTGGATTCGTTGGAGTTTCTTCTGGAGCTTTGCGGTAGTACCCGCGTAGAGGGTGTTTCCGTAGTCCAGTCGGCTCGTGACAAGAGCGTGGGTAACTGTTTTCCTTGTTTCGAGGGGGATCCAGCGAAATGTTTTTCTGAGCATGCGAAGAATGTTGAAGCAGGAAGAGGATACGGCGCTGACTTGTCTGTTCATTGAGAGTGAAGAATCCAGGAGGACGCCTAGGTTCCGTGCGTGGTCTGTCGGGATGGGTGCTTTTCCGAGGGCTTCAGGCCACCAGGAATCGTCCCATGCAGAGGGGGATGTACCTAGGATGAGGACTTCAGTTTTGTCTGAGTTCAGTTTCAGACGGCTTTGTTTCATCCATTCGGCAACTTCTTTCATTCCTTCGTGTAGGTTAGTTTTGGCGGTGCTAGGGTCATTGGTGAGAGAAAGGATTAGTTGAGTGTCGTCCGCGTAGGAGATGATGTTGAGGTTGTGTCGGCGTGCGATGGCCGCGAGGGGGCTCATGTATACGTTGAAGAGGGTGGGACTGAGTGAGGATCCTTGAGGGACGCCGCAGATGACTTCAGAGGCCTCGGACTTGAATGGAGGAAGGCGGACTCTCTGGGTTCTTCCGGTGAGGAACGAGGTGATCCATTCAAGTGCTTTTCCTTGGATTCCGATGTTATTGAGGCGTTGTAGAAGGGTGCTGTGGCAGACTGTATCGAATGCTGCAGAGAGGTCGAGGAGGATGAGGGCGACTGTGTCTCCGTTGTCCAGTAGAGTTCGAATGTCGTCTGTTGCTGCGATGAGGGCGGTCTCAGTGCTGTGTTTGGCTCGGAAGCCGGACTGTGAGGAGTCGAGGGATTTGTTGGCTTCGAGGAAAGCGGCGAGCTGGTTGTTGACGGCTTTCTCGATGACTTTGGCCGGGAATGGAAGAAGCGAGATGGGGCGGTAATTTTTGAGTTCGGTGGGGTCCGCTGTTGGTTTTTTCAGAAGGGCAGTGAGTTCGGCGTGTTTCCAGTCTTCTGGGAAGGTAGCGGAGTTGAAGGAGCAGTTGATGACGTCTCGGAGGTGCGGTGCTATGACGGAGTCTGCTTTGTTGAAGAAGTGGTGAGGGCATGGGTCTGTGGGGGATCCTGAGTGGATGGAATTCATCAGGCGGATGGTGTCCTCAGTGGAGATTGGGTTCCAGGCGTTAAGGGTGTTCACGGGGGGAAGGTGGTCAGCAGATGGTAGGGTGGGTTGGTTTCCGGGTTGGTTGTCAAAGCTGTTGTGGATGTCTGCAATTTTGTTGTGGAAAAAAGAGGCTAGGGAGTCGCAGAGGGTTTGAGAGGGGGTGATGTCGTTGGAGTTGGCCGAGGGATTGGAAAATTCCTTGACGATGTTGAAAAGTTCCTTGCTGTTGTGGGCGTTGTTGTCAAGTCGATCCTTGAAAGCTGTTTTCTTGGCTTTTCGGATCAGTTGGTGGTGGGTGCGGGTGGCGCTTTTGAAGGCGTCCTTGGTGCTGGTGGTTGGGTCTTTTTTCCAGGCCTTTTCAAGGGAGCGGCAGAGTTTCTTGGACTTCTTGAGATCATCGTTGAACCATGAGGCTTTCTTGCTGCCAGGTTTGCTTTGACGTTTTTTCAGTGGAGCTAAGGTGTCGGCGGTGTTGGATAACCATAGGGTGAGGTTGGCGGCGGCTTCGTTGGCGTTAGAAGAGAGGGCTGGGGAGTTTCGAAGGAGCGATGCGGAGATTTGGTCCGTGGTGATTTTGTTCCAGTTTCTTTGCAGGGTAGGTTGGGAGTGGATGATGGGTTTCGGCTTGTTGTAGATGAAGTGAACGCAGCTGTGGTCGGTCCAGAGGAGATCCGTAGTGTGGCAGAAGGAGATATGATTGCTGGATGTGAAGATGGGGTCGAGTGTGTGACCTGCGATGTGGGTGGGGGAAGTGACTAGTTGTTTAAGTCCGAGGTTGGCGAGGTTGTCCACGAGGGTGGAGGTGTTGTGGTCGTTGGTCTTTTCAAGGTGAAAGTTGAGGTCTCCCAGAAGGATGTAATCTTTGGAGGGGAGCGCGTGTGGGGTGATGAAGTCCGTGATGTCTTCACTGAATTTTGCGCGGGGTCCTGGTGGTCTGTAGAGGAGAGTGCCTCTGAGTGTTGTTTTGGGGTCGATGTGGATCTGGAAGTGAAGATGTTCGGAGTTGGCGAGATTGACGTCAGAGCTGGTTGAGATGCGGATAGATTTCTTGTGGACGATGGCGATTCCTCCTAAGCACTAGAGTCATGCCGGCTTGTCTCAAAATCGGCCAAGTCACAGCTCTACTGAAAAAAACGGGCTCTGACAAAAATGATCTGAACAACTTCAGATCCATCTCCTATCTCCCTCTCCTAGTGAAAATCCTGGAAAGATGTTTTCTCCTCCAACTTACTCAACACCTGGACAGCACCAACCTTCTTGACCCTCACCAATCGGGTTTCAGAAAAGGATGCAGCACAGAGACAGCGATCCTAAATATAATAGACAATATGCACAAATCTCTTGACACAGGTCAATGTTTCCTACTCATACTCCTGGACCTATCGGCAGCCCTCGACACGGTTGACCACAAACTTCTTATTAAGACACTTAAAGAAAGGGTTGGAGCAGAAGAGGTGGTCTTACAAAGGTTCACCTCTTTTCTACAAAACCGCACCCAAAGAATAAAAATCAAAAACTTCTTGTCGGACCTACTCCCTGTTAGCAGGGGTGTCCCACAAGGATCAGTTCTCTCGCCGCAGCTTTTCAACATCTATATGGAACCACTTACCAACATACTAAAAAAAAAATATTCCCTTCCACCTCTATGCTGACAATACCCAGATCTATCTGGAAACCTTCTCCATTGAAGACTTTCAGAGACTGAACAACACTCTGGAAGAAGTCCAGCACTGGTTATCACATAACCACCTGAAACTAAACCAAGACAAGACAGAAATCCTCCTCATCTCCAACAACGAGAAGAACCCCCAAATCACAGAATGGTTAAAAGCTACTGGTGCTCTCAACCATAACCCCACCCCAGCCGATTCTGTAAAATCGCTGGGAATCACAATGGACCCTAAGTTAGACATGAGCAAACACATCGAGGACACTGCAAAGAGCGCTTTCCTTAACCTTAAACTACTAAACAAAATGAAACCCTTCATCCCTCCCAATGACCTCAAACAAGCCACTCAATCCCTGGTGCTGTCAAGACTGGACTACGGGAATGCAACCCTCACAGGTTCAGCAAAATCTCACCTAGCTCCCCTCAGATCAACTCTGAATGCAGCAGCTAGAATGGTCACCAGAGTCAAGAAATATGAACACATCTCACCTGCACTCAGAGAGCTAAAATGGCACCCAATCGAAATGCGTGCCAATTTCAAAACTGCCTGCCTCACACACAAAGTGCTGCACACAGGAAAACCCAACTACCTGGCCTCAAAACTCCAGAAGGCCGGTCAGGCAAGAAGCCTAAGGAGTACCAACACCCTACTCCTTATCCCTCCGAAAACTTGCAAACAAAAAACGGCATCTCGCTACTTCGCAGGAAATGCGCCCAAAATCTGGAACTCCATATCAATCCATATGAGGACCAATCCCTCCTACCTAATTTTCAAAAGGCAGCTCAAAGACTTCCTCCTTAAATGATCTCTCTCGAATGGATAGCTAAAGCCGAACCAACGAAGCCTGCCTATAGCAGCACACAGACACTGACATTAAGACATTACCTCATTAATCTCGCCAAGAGTCATGGTTGCTTCTACGACGTCATTTCTGTGAAGCGTCATGAGACACCATTCACCCTACTATGTTAACATATCTTATGAAGGACAATGGGCTCTTTTACGAAGATTCTCTGCGATGCGTCCTGACTCACTGTACATATTACTGTGAAAATTTTTCTTAAGTGTGACAATGCTGTAAAGTGCTCTGATAACCTCGGGTCTAGCTAGCGCTATATAAAACTCAAATAAATAAATAAATCGGCTTCGCAGTATTCTACAATACTTGTGACGCATTGCATATGTCGCCTTGCTTGCAGCGGCTGGATACGAGTGGGTCTATAGATCTCTTGTTGGGTGATGCTTGCTTAATTTCGGGATTTGATGACGGCTTTCAGGTTCGCTGTCTATGTATTGTTTTGTACCTAGCTGACATATACAAAAGAAACAATTGATGGACAGAATGCTGGACAATGCAAACATTCACCCCCAGTCACAAGGATCTGGGTTAAATCCATCATTCTTTTGCTCACCATACCACCCCAGTTTGGACCCAGCCATATGCAAATCAGTCTTGACCCTGTTCCTTGTGGAAACAGTCCAGCCCGAACTGCCAAGCCAGGTCCACCATGGACCGGAAACAAGCATCCTGGGACCGGTTTCTGGGCATCACTCGTCATCAGCCAGGTTAGCTTGAATCCAGTGGTGTAGTGAGCACAGGAGCCACGTCTTGGCATACTCTTCCCACTTAGGGCGACATATGCAAAAGAAACAATTGATGGACGGAATGCTGGACAATGCAAACATTCACCCCCGTCACAAGGATCTGCGTTAAATCCATCATTCTTTTGCTCACCACACCACCCCAGTTTGGAACCAGCATTATGCAAATCAGTCTTGACCCTGTTCCTTGTGGGAACAGTCCAGCCCGAACTGCCAAGACAGGTCCTCCCTGGACCGAAAAAAGCATTCTGGGACCGGTTTCTGGGCATCACCCGTCATCAGCCAGGCTAGCTTGAATCCAGTGGTGTAGTGAGCACGGGACCCACGTCTGGGCATACCCTTCCCACTTAGGGCGACATGTGAAAAAGAAACATTTGAAGGACGGAATGCTGGACAATGCAAACATTCACCCCCAGTCACTAGAATATGGGTTAAATTCATCATTCTTTTGCTCACCACACCACCCCAGTTTGGACCCAGTCATATGCAAATCAGTCTTGACCCTGTTCCTTGTGGGAACAGTCTAGCCCGAACTGCCAAGCCAGGTCCTCCCTGGACCAGAAACAAGCATTATGGGACCGGTTTCTGAGCATCACCCGTCATCAGCCAGGCTAGCTTGAATCCAGTGGTGTAGTGAGCATGGAACCCACATCTGGACATGCCCTTCCCACTTACGGCGACATACGCAAAAGAAACAATTGATGGACGGAACGCTGGACAATGCAAACATTCACCCTAGTCACAAGGATCTGGGTTAATTCCATCATTCTTTTTCTCACCACACCAGTTTGGACCCAGCCATATGCAAATCTGTCTTGACCCTGTTCCTTGTGGGAACAGTCCAGCCCGAACTGCCAAGCCAGGTCCTCCCTGGACTGGAAAAAAGCATCCTGGGACCGGTTTCTGGGCATCACCCGTCATCAGCCAGGCTAGCTTGAATCCAGTGGTGTAGTGAGCACGGGACCCACGTCTGGGCATACTCATCCCACTTATAGCGACATATGCAAAAAGAAACAATTGGTGGGCGGAATGCTGGACAATGCAAACATTCACCCCCAGTCACAAGGATATGGGTTAAATTTATCATTCTTTTGCTCACCACACCACCCCAGTTTGGACCCAGTCATATGCAAATCAGTCTTGACCCTGTTCCTTGTGGGAACAGTCTAGCCCGAACTGCCAAGCCAGGTCCTCCCTGGACCAGAAACAAGCATTCTGGGACCGGTTTCTGAGCATCACCCGTCATCAGCCAGACTAGCTTGAATCCAGTGGTGCAGTGACATTGGAACCCACATCTGGACATACCCTTCCCACTTAGGGCGACATACGCAAAAGAAACAATTGATGGACGGAATGCTGGACAATGCAAACATTCAGCCTAGTCACAAGGATCTGGGTTAATTCCATCATTCTTTTGCTCACCACAACAGTTTGGACCCAGCCATATGCAAATCAGTCTTGACCCTGTTCCTTGTGGGAACAGTCCAGCCCGAACTGCCAAGCCAGGTTCTCCCTGGACTGGAAAAAAGCATCCTGGGACCGGTTTCTGGGCATCACCCGTCATCAGCCAGGCTAGCTTGAATCCAGTGGTGTAGTGAGCATTTGACTCACGTCTGGGCATACCCATCCCACTTATAGCGACATATGCAAAAAGAAACAATTGGTGGACTGAATGCTGGACAATGCAAACATTCACCCCCAGTCAAAAGGATCTGAGTTAAATCCATCATTCTTTTGCTCACCACACCACCCCAGTTTGGACCCAGCCATATGCAAATCAGTCTTCACCCTGTTCCTTGTGGGAACAGTCGAGCCCGAACTGCCAAGCCAGCTCCTCCCTGGACCGGAAAAAAGCATTCTGGGACCGGTTTCTGGGCATCACCCGTCATCAGCCAGGCTAGCTTGAATCCAGTGGTGTAGTGAGCACAGGACCCACGTCTGGGCATACCCTCCCACTTAGGGCAACATGTGAAAAAGAAACATTTGATGGACGGAATACTGGACAATGCAAACATTCACCCCCAGTCTCAAGGATATGGGTTAAATTCATCATTCTTTTGCTCACCACACCACCCCAGTTTGGACCCAGTCATATGCAAATCAGTCTTGACCCTGTTCCTCGTGGGAACAGTCTAGCCCGAACTGCCAAGCCAGGTCCTCCCTGCACCAGAAACAAGCATTCTGGGACCGGTTTCTGGCCATCACCCGTCATCAGCCAGGCTAGCTTGAATCCAGTGGTGTAGTGAGCATGGGACCCACGTCTGGGCATACCCTTCCCACTTAGGGCGACGTACGCAAAAGAAACAATTGATGGACGGAATGCTGGACAATGCAAACATTCACCCTAGTCACAAGGATCTGGGTTAATTCCATAATTCTTTTGCTCACCACACCACGCCAGTTTGGACCAGGCCATATGCAAATCAGTCTTGACCCTGTTTCTTGTGGGAACAGTCCAGCCCAAACTGCCTAGGATGCTTGTTTCCAGTCCAGGGAGGACCTGGCTTGGCAGTTCGGGCTGGACTGTCCCATGAGGCACAGGGTCAAGACGGATTTGCATAAGACTGGGTTCAAACTGGAATGGCATGGTGAGCAAATAAACGATGGATTTAGGCCCAGATCTCTGTACTGGGGTGAATGTATGACATTGTTTTGCATTCTGTCCATCAGCTGTTGTTTTTGCACCTAGCTGATATATGTCATCTGGCTGATATATTCCTTGTCAATCAGTGTTCGATGTTTGATGCTCCATACTACTGCTCTCCATTGTAACGTCATTGACAGTGAAATGCTACGACTGTATTGAAACTCTCTGCTAAAATGGTAAATAAAGTTTAAACATTTTTTTTTTAAACTGGTGGTTGGATTTCACACAAAAAATGGGTGGATTCCATGCAGAAAGATACAGTTCTACAGGAGGTTAAGAAATGTTTGGTGGATGGTTGGCCAAGAGAAGAAGCATAGCTGAGAAAGTTCAAGCATTCTGGAATGTGAGAGTGGAGTTTCTCTTGTGTGGGATAGATGTTGTTGAGAAATTATTTGCTGGTGGTACCTCAGGAATTAAGAGAAATGCAGTAAATGTAGCCTTTTAGGGCACATTTGGATAAGTGCTAAACTGTGCTACCAAAAGATGCATCAAGGCAAAGTATTGGCGGTCACGCTTTGATCGTAAAGTTGAACATTGCATGGGGTCGCTAGGTGGCGCACGAGCGGAAGGGCCGTACCTTAGTGAGGCTCCTGTGGCTCGGGGAAATTACCTGAATTATCCTTCCCTAAATGTCCACAGGCAGAAATAAGCGACGTGGGAATCCAGCAAGATTAATCGTCGCCGTAAATAGAGATCTTTTACGGAATGAAAACCCGATCAGCACAGCTACATCTATGCTGCTTTGATGTGAGGGCGGAGCCCCGATCTGAGCTAGCCGGCTTTCAGACTCCACGTGCAGCACCAGGAAAGACCGAGGCCGACATATCCTGTTAAGATCCCACAGATACCAGCGTGCCATTTCGGACATTTCAGAACGCCATGGTAACGTGAAGTGGGAGTGGAGAGAAGCGGTAAAGAGCTCTTGGCTACTCCTCGTTCCTTCCTGCCGAGAAGTGGTGAATAGATTCAGACCACGGAATATAAGTAAGGAGGCTGAATGGCGGCAGATGCGGGCATTATATAGCTTGTACGGCTACAGGCTCAAGCGCGCTAATTAAAGTTGCTGTGACTGGGACATTGCAATTACAAGGCTCCGGCCGGCGCAGCATATTGGCACAGACACTCGGCTCTGCATGTAAAGTTATTAACGTATCTGAGGCAAAACATAGCGCTGAAACGTGGGCGCAAAATGCCGGCTTGCATGGAATGAAGTTTCCAGTGTGAAAGGGCGACGGTACAACTGAGAAGCAGACGAGAAAGGACATAACTCAGCAAGGCAACATGGGTGCATGCTGCCAAGCATGAGATCCCACATATGATGGCATAAGATCTGCTGAGCGTTGCCTGAATAAACAAATCTTTTGGATTTCCTCTTTTACCCTCCCTTCTCCTACTGTGCAAACTCTATGAACTGACATATATAATGACCTGCAGATAATCGCAACATAGCTCATGTGCTATAAGAGGCTATAAAAGAGCATTTAATACGGGTTGCTTGCTAAGTGACCAAGCACATTGGTCATAAACAGCCATAGACACACATTCCAACCTGCGAAGGCTACCTATTTGAATCACTGCAGGGGACAGAAACGTATAACGACAGCAACTCCTCCACCCTGATCGACAATCTCGCCAACCTCGGACTCAAACAGCTCGTCACAACGCCGACCCACATCGCCAGCCACAATCTTCTCCTCAAGCCCCCACGTCACCTTCAGCCACGCCTCCGAACTCACCTGGACTGACCACCACTGCATCCATTTCTCCTTCCGAAAACCACTCACACACCACCGCACCCTACAGACCCCCCGCCGCCGCAAAATCACTGAAGAACAACTACAGACAAGCCTCGCACTCGAGCCTCCGATGAACCCCACCAACCCGGATGATGGTGCGCTCTCCCTCGAACGCTGGATGAACGACTGCGCCAACACCATTGCGCTGCTGAAAAACCCCACCAACAGAGGCACCAGAAGAGTCAGCTGGTTCACCGCGGAACTCCTCGACTCCAAACGCACCTGCCGGAAACTGGAAAACACACGGAACAGCAACAAGACGCCAGACAGCCACACTGCCTACAAAGACACATCCACAACCACCACCACCTCATCAGGACCGCCAAAAGGACCACCTTCACAGACCGTCTTGACAACAACGCACACAACAGCAAGGAGCTCTTCACCATCGTGAAGGAACTCTCCAACCCCAGCTCCAACGCCAACGACATCCCACCATCAAGCCCTGTGCGACTCACTCGCCACCTTCTTTCACCGGAAAATCACCGACATCCACGACAGCTTCAGACCCCGGACGACCCCTGCCGACCACACCGCACCGAACCCAACGCACCCCGCCACCCACGAAACCCTGACAACCTGGGCCAACGTGAGCATCGAGGACACAATCAAGACCATGGGATCAATCCACTCCGGTTCCCCTTCCGACCCCCTCCCACACCACATCTTCAACAAAGCCAGCAAGTCAATCGCACCCCACCTGCACAAAATCATCAACCTCTCCTTCGAGACCGCCACCTTCCCTGAGAACTGGAAGCACGCAGAGATCAACGCCCTACTGAAGAAACCCAAAGCAGACCCGAGCGACCTCAAAAACTTCCGGCCCATCTCCTTGCTCCCGTTCCCAGCTAAGGTCATCGAGAAGATAGTAAACACCCAGCTCACGCGACACCTCGAAGACAACAACATCCTAGACCCATCACAATCAGGATTCCGCAGCAACCACAGCACCGAGGCCGGCCTCATCGCCGCCACAGACATCAGGATCCTGCTAGACAACGGCGAGACAGCAGCCCTCATCCTCCTAGACCTCTCCGCCGCCTTCGACACCATCTGCCACCGCACACTACGCACGCGCCTCCACGACGCAGGGATCCGAAACAAGGCCCTGGACTGGACCACCTCCTTCCTCTCCGGCAGAATTCAGACGGTCCGCCTCCCCCCGTTCCACTCCGAGGCCTTCAAGATCATCTGTGGTGTCCCACAGGGATCCTCCCTCAGCCCGACGCTGTTCAACGTCTACATAGCACCACTAGCACGCTTCGCCCGACAACACGACCTCAACATAATCTCCTATGCCGATGACACTCGGCTGATCCTCTCCCTCACCAAGGACCCCCTCACCTCCAAATCCAACCTCCACCAGGGAATGAAGACCGTCGCCGACTGGATGGAGGACAGCTGCCTCAAACTGAACACAGACAAAATGGAAATCCTCATTCTCGGGTTCAACCCCTCCGCTTGGGACGACTTTTGGTGGCCCACATCACTGGGGCCCCCCCCAGCCCCCACTGACCACGCACGCAACCTGGGAGTCATCCTCGACTCGAAACTCTCCATGACCAAACAAGTCAACGCAGTCTCCTCCACCTGTTTCAACACCCTCCGCATGCTCCGCAAGATCTTCAGATGGATCCCGACAAACACGAGGAAAACAGTCACCCAGGCCCTGGTCAGCAGCAGGCTCGACTACGGAAACGCCCTCTAGGCCGGAACCTCGTCCAAGCTCATCAGCAGACTACAGAGAATCCAGAATGCCTCTGCACGCCTGATCCTCAACGTCCCGGGCCGTGACCACATCACCCCCCACCTGAAGAACCTGCACTGGCTCCCGTCGACAAAAGAATCTCCTTCAAGCTCCTGATCCACGCACACAAGACACTCCACAAAACCGGCCCAGCCTACCTCAACAGTTGACTCTCCTTCTACGTACTCAACAGAAAACTCCGCTCCACTGACCACGCCCTGGCAACGGTCCCACGCATCCGGAGAACTACTTCCACAGGCAGATCCTTCTCCCATCGCGCCGCCAAGACCTGGAACACCCTCCCCCTCCACCTACGTCAAACCGAAGACTTGCTGACCTTCAGCAGACGACTCAAGACCTGGCTCTTCGACCACTAACAGCTCCCCCCATCCCCCCACCCCAGCGCCTTGAAACCCACCCGGGTATGTAGTGCGCTTTACAAGTTACATGATTGATTGATTGATAACAGTGCACGGCAACTGCCCATATTACACAGGATCCTGGGAAAAACTGTTGGCAATCAAGCGAAAATAAAAAAGTCTGAGCCCAAAAAAGGGCCAGTTCGCAACAGGAGGAGGCCGAGCGCCCAGATATGACACCTCCACAAGGCTCAACACCTCCTCAGGAAGATGAATTAAATACTCTGCAATTGGCCATACAACAAAGCCTTTCTTCTATAGAGACCAAGATGGACTCAATGAACACCTGAATGGACTCTATAGTGCTCAAACTGGACAAGCATGATACGAACATCACTGTGGCAGAACGTCGAATCTCCGATACAGAAAATAAAGCAAGTGGAACCCACAAACAACCGGCACAGATGGACAAGGTGCTGAAGGTGATTACGGCCAAGAACGAGGATTTAAACGTGCGATCCCAACGCAATAATATATGAGTCGTGGGAATAAGAGCACAAATACAGTTCGAATAGAGGACTTCATTGAACATATTTTATGTACAGTTTTTGACGTGGAATCTTTCTCTCCACTTATGGTGGTAGAGAGGGTACACCGTTCGTTTGGCCCTCCACTGCCTCCAGGTGCACCACCGCGCCCAATCATTGCAAGACTACTGAACTTTCGTGATCGAGATTTGGTGCTGCAATTAGCTAGAGAAAAAAGAAACCTTAATTTTGAGGGACAGGACTTTACAATATACCAGGATTTTACACTTGCTGTGCAGGAAGCCCTTGGAATATTTATCCAGGTAAAGTGTAAACTGAGAGAAGCACAAATAGACTATGCTCCTATGTATCCAGCACGTCTCCGGATTACTCACCAAGGAAGACAACATTTCTTTGTTCAGGCGTAACAGGTGGAAGAATTTCTCAAGCGCTGCAATGAGAAAGATATAGACGACGGTAACAAGAGGCCTTTCCCTCAAGAGAGACATCACCTACATCGGAATGAAATCCACAAAGCGCGACTGACGCTGTGACCTTACAGCATACTACAAAGATCACAACTGGCCGGATTGCTTATGCTGATGTACTATACCGGGCGAATTAGATGAAAAATGCAGATGAAAAAGGGAAACCGCTGGATATGGACTGTGGCCAACAGATAAGTGGCGTACAGGGACACGTTAATAAATACGAACCGAGCACTCCTTTCCCCTACTTCCCTATTTCTGTATATGCAGGGGACTTACCAACTGTAGGGGAAAGGTATCCATGCTAGTCCCTGGTGTAAGGGAAAACCCCCTGAATTTAGAGATGAACCTGTTGTTTTGGTCATGGGCTTCTTTGGGTGGGGGGGACTGTGATTCCGGCAATGTTGGGGAGCCATTGTGGGAGGAAGAGGGATGGGGAACTAATGTTTATGTTGGCATAATCCCAGTTCTACGATATGAAAGACTATATATGCATGCAATCAACAGGTACCATTAATAGGAACGCCCAATCCCCACATCATTGTCTCTTTTTAATGCAGAATGGCGCAGGTTAAAAAAATACAGGAATTACATTTCGTCACACGGAAATCATAAGCGAAGGCTGATTTGAGCTTATTTAGACCGACATCACATTCATATTGCGATGCTTCAGGAGACACATGTTGATCTCCATAAGATATCCTCATTTGGTGAAAAATGGTCCGACCATCGTATTTTTTCGTCCTACTCCACGTATTCCAGGGGGATGGTTATTCTTATTTAAAAAAGTGCCATTTCCCGCATCAGGGATGACTCGAGATCAGGCAGGGCGATATTCAATAATATGGGGAAAATTGTGTTCAGAATCAGTCACTTTGATTAATTGTTATGGGCCATATATTGATAACCCAGAGTTCTATGCATCACTATGGGGTAAAATACGGGAGATAGGGTCCACACACCTGATCTGGGGAGGGGATTTCAATGTAACACTTGACCCCCATTAGGACAGATCCAATCCACTCCCCCAGCATTACTCCAAAACACAAATCATATTGCAGAGTATAATGACAGATAATAACCTCTTAGATGCATGGAGACACGTACATCCAGAGAAGAGGGAGGGAAAACACTTCTCTACGTTTCAGTCGTCCTGGTCCAGGATGATTATTGGATTGTTTCTAGAGGAGTGGGGCCTTAGATTACCAAGACGATTCACTTAGCTAGGACACATTCTGACCACTCACTAGTTCAACTAACTTTAGCCCCTGCACAGTGCCCCATGAAACTGGAGACTAATGCCACATATATTACTAGATACAGCATTTTATGCGGAACTTGGTCAAGAAATAACTGACTTCTTTCAGCGAAACACAGGCACAGTGTCTCATGTAGTGTCAGTGTGGGAGGCTTTTAAGGTTACTATTAGAGGGTTTTGTATAGCTAAAGGATTCAGAGTCTTTCATGACATACAAAAAACGCTACACACAATTGAATTAGAGCTAAAACGAACTGAACGCGATCTGAATTGTAGAATAGATGGCAATCTTCAAAAAGAAATTAGAGACAAGTTGACAGATTATAAAGACACAGCAGAAAGAGAATGTTGATTTCGAGGTAAATATTTTAAGGCCCGGAAATACGGTGAAGGTGAACTACCTGGGAAAGCGTTAGCTGAAATGATGCGAAAGCCTTGCTTCTCCAGCTATTTGCTGGAAGTTATAGACCCCGTGGGTAATATCCATAGAGACAACGCTGCAATACTCTGTGATTTCAAGACCCATTATTCTAACTTATACACTAGTAAGTGACAGACGCAGATAGATTTAGACGCACACTTCAATGATGTAGCACTGGCTTGGTTAGGCAAGTCACAGAGGGAGTTTTTAACTGCCCCATTAGAAGGGGACAAAACTTGTGCTGCGATAATGCAGATAAAATCAGGGAAAGCTCCAGGGCTAGATGGCCTCTCAATGGATTTTTATAAAAAATATATAGACCAAATTGCACCCATATTAAAAGAAGTATACGAAGAAGCATACGAAGCGTGATTCTCCCCCGAACTATGAGGGAGGCGCTGATAACATCACTCTTAAAACCAGGGAAACCAACTGACCATTGTGATTCATACAGACCGCTGTCCCTTATTAATAATGAAGCCAAAATCTTAGCGAAAGTCCTAGCTAACAGGCTCACCCTCTTGATGGAAAGATTAGTTCTACCAGATCAGGCAGGTTTTATTCCACGGAGGGCGACATCCTATAACCTCCACACATTGCTTTCCATCATGCAAGACATTGACCATGACGTAGAAGCAATAGTGGTTTTCCTTGACACTACCAAAGCATTTGACTCAGTGGAGTTGTATTATTTATTTGGGATACTGCAAAGAATAGGTCTGCCGGCTGGTTTCCTTACAGGGGTTAAATTAATTTATAGATCCCCCACAGCCAACCTGACCTGAGGAGGGACACAGTTACTAAGACACATGCACAGGGGGTCTTCGAAGTCCCAAATCTAGAGCTCTATTATTTCTGTGCTCAAGCACACTACGCGACATACTGATTTTACCCGCCACCATATATGCCACGTATTGCAGTGGAATAGGGTTATACGGAGCCGAACCCACTCGCAGGTGCTATCACCATAAATCCCAATTTCAGGTAGAAAGACTTCACTACGGTAACTTGCACTGTGAATGCAAGGAAGTACATCGCCGAGAGGCTTGATGTTCCCATGCCCTATTCTCCCTTACTGCCACTTCTCTATCACCCACAGATTCAGTTATTACAAGAAATTGGCTTCAAATAAATGATACTCAAGTGCAATATAAAAACTTGGGGGGACCTATATATTGACAGAAGTTTCCGCACTAGAGAACAATTTGTGGGAGAAGTGGAACCTACACCGATGGAAGTGTTTTATTATGTAAGACTGAGGCAAGGTATTAAACCAAACACAACATCCTTTCCTCTGGAACCTCTGACCCCACTGCATAAGCTCTAGCAGTTAGAGACACCTTGATATTTGGTTTCTGTGCTATATCATAACATTCTGAATACTAATGCGGGAGATATCTGTATCACTCGCAGACACTGGGAACAAGAATTAGGATTTGTAGAAACAGATAAACAGTGGAAATACTGCTGTACACAAACTAGGCAGATAACGGGCAGCAGCCGTCTCCGTATTATTCATTATAAATGTATACATTGTGCATATTATACGCCGGTTATAATGCACAAATTTCAAATTAGGGAAGATAATCGATGTGATAGATATGGGACGGAAGGAGCAGACTTTCTACACCTGGCCTGGGAGTGTAGTTCGGTTAATCAGTATTGGCAGCGGGTCTTTGCAGCATTGACACAGATTATAACAATCCAAATAAGCGCTTCCCCCATGTTGGCTCTCTTAGGGCATACCGCACAGATACCTGTAAGTTGGAGGAAATATATAGCACTCAGGCTATTATTAGCCAAAGAGAAAGTAGCCTGCAGATGGGGAAGAGCTCCCAAATTCAAAGATTGGATCCGGAACTTAATATTCCGGCAGGAACAAACGTTGATATATGCAGAATTATTACCACCGTCATCTCGCCCACAAGACATATGGGAGCCATTGAAGTCCTATCTGCTATCACACCCTGTGGATGTAAGTAGAGATTAATGTAAAAGAGGTAGAAGCAGGGAGGAAAAACTGAGTAAGTTGAGAAGACAAGAGATTTGTAAGATAGTGAATATTGCGAAATGTGTGATGAAAATTGTTTTATGACATTGGATCTGATTGTTGAGGATAAATTGGGCTGAAGATTACAGAATATTATAATGATGCAGGAATGTTGATGTATAAAGCTGAATGTGGAGTTTACATATGTAAAGTCAAGGGCAGTTTACAGCTTTATGGGAAATGGTGCCGATGATGCATATATGAAACATATGATATGGGAAATGTACTAACGTTAGTATTTTGTTGCATAAATACCAATAAAAAGTTTAAAAAACAAAAAAGATGAACAGTGCATAAGATAATTAATTCCATGTGATTGAAGCAACAAGTCATAGAAAGCTGTAGACTGTCTGCCTTTTTATCAAATGTGTTTTCCTTTTTAAATGTTTGCTTTTATGGCTTTCAGTGGCCAAATAAAGTATGTTTTGACTTGACTTGACTATTCGCCTGTAGTGTCTAACAAGACGGAGGCTTTGTGGAAGAAAATAACGTTTAACATTCTGCTTACCAATTCTAAGTATGCCATGGAGGCTATTGAATACTTTTCACGCTGGCCAGAAATGAAATTTACCAATCAAGTGACCACTGATGAGGTTATCAAATTCTTGTCTGACTTATGGGATAGAGAGGGCATTCCGGAAACTATTGTGACCGATAATGGTGTCCAGTTTGTGTGGTACACCATGCAACAGTTTTTGTCATTTAAATGGCACTGAACATATAAGATATACGGTCCATTATCCCCAAAGCAACCAATTGGTTGAGAGGTGTAACAGAGTCCTGAAGGAAGGGTTCCAATTTGCTTTGTGTAAGGGTTTAAAATAGAAAAGCGCTGTTAGCCGGTGTGAGCGTACTCCACCACACCTAATGACACTATTGGCAAGACTCCTTTTGAAGTTATATGGGGAAGTAAACCAAGAACTGTGTTGATGAAGGGAGTAGAAAGAGTGAGTTTGAACTAAGACGTGAGGGATGGGATGGTGGAAGTAGCTACTGGAAGGTGTAATGTAG
The DNA here is from genome assembly GCF_964204655.1 of Triturus cristatus. Lineage (NCBI taxonomy): Eukaryota > Metazoa > Chordata > Amphibia > Caudata > Salamandridae > Triturus > Triturus cristatus. The sequence goes on from NC_140583.1 coordinate 154,191,530, forward strand.
GTGACTGGGTTCGGGTGAGGGACTGTTTTAATGGGAAGGGCATGTCAAAGTTTTCTCATCCTCTTCAAGTAAAAAGGGTTGGTCTTTACTCCGCACTTCTTAGTGATGGTACAAAATGTTTAGAATCGGAAGACGCTGGTGAAGTGCATGATTGTTTGTGTGAACATGATGGAAATTTCAAAAGGGACTGTTCTTTTGAAAGGAAGCTGATTCTAGTTAGGTTGCACAGCCCCAAAATGGATGGAGGACAATGAAGCTTTCGACTAATGTTCTGCTGAATATAGAGTTAATACTATTCTATGCAATAGTTATTGTACAAGGTGTATTTGCCTAGCTATGTTTGTATTGGTCTTAACTCTGTATCATTCATATGTATATTCTTGTTGGGATTGTGTTTAGGTAGGGAGATATGTTGCACCCTGTCATCTGCCAGTGGAATGTTGACAACATTCTAATGAGCATTGGGAATTATTCACTTTGGACGATTGGCTGATGAGCTCCCTCCTGATGCCAGCTGACTAATAAACTTATTATTTACCAACTTACTTTCAGAGATGACTTTGTTATAAACATCTAGCTGGACAAACTAGATATGCCACATAAAAAATGTTCATCTCAATGGTAAAAACACTAAGCCTGCCCAATTTGTAAAAGGAGCACACATTTAAAAGTATACCCAGGATGTTATCTTCATCTTGCACAAGACTATATCAATAATCAAAAATGAAAGGGCAATCTGAGGTGAAAACCATATAATCATCTTTAATTGCAAACTTTTCAGGAAAGCCTATTCCCTTTCCACAAGAAACTCTCTTCCAGTGTGTATGTAAGAGCTTGGAGAAGTCCATACTTAAAGGATCTAGACATCCAACTCAAGAGGAGAAGACAAGATATCTCGATTGAAGTCTTTAATATATGGCTGACAGCTGCCTTCAGCAAACTCATTCCTGCTGTACAAGTGCTAAACTATAGAAAACAGACACCAATATTGGTTCACTAAGGAACTTAGGGCACTTAGAAGTTAGAGTAGGGCTCTTGGCAGGTAATGGAAAAAGAGCACAATGAAAAAGATGAGTAACATTTCCAACTGCACTCTATGGTCCGTAGGACTTTCACCGGGTACATGATGAAGATATACTATTTAGCTGTTATTATGGAATTGACCTATTCAGCAAGGGAACTTCAGAAAATTGTCTATGAATTCACAGACCCTGAAGCGGCCTCCATCAGCCTTATCCTCTCACACCTGCTCTGTGACATCTTTGCAACACACTTGTCGCCAAAGCTTCTGAACACCAGCAAAACCTCGACATGGATCTTATTCATCATCCAGCAATAAACAGCCAGAAACCTATTTTCTGTACCTTGCCTTTTCCCTCCTATATGAAGAAAATGTATTCGAGCTGGTAAAGTTATGTGACTAAGTCCCTCCCTGAAATGTGCTCTCCTGTCATCACGAGCGACATTGCTATGTTGACCACCACAACAAAACCAGCTATAAACACCATATATCTCTCTCTATTCTCTGTAAATTACCAAGGCACTTTCAAAGCAACCTATATCAACCACTACCGAAGAAACCAGGACTGGGTTCTTCTGACATGGCAGACTACAGCATCATAGTTAAGTGTTTCTGCGTGAGCAAACTGACTGAGAAACAAAACGCAATTATCTATATTCCTTTAATATAATGGCTCATTGTCTGGTGCCTAGGTTGGTTCTCATCCAGGATGTGACAGTAAATGCTCACTGATCCCAATCTAGGATGACCTCAAGTCAACGTTAGCCAGAATGGGATTACAGCTGTTTTGCTAATCAGTCTTTCTGCAGCTTTAAATGAAGTTAATCATCCCAACTTTCTGCTAAGGTTTAAGTCAAATTAGAATTATAGTGCTCAGGATTGACTACATCTCTTCTTTCCTTGCTGGGAGACCACAGATCATCTCCCTTCCTCCATACGATTCATAACCTTTCTGGAGCCCAAGAGTAATCAGGATTTACCAGGTTCAGCTTGCAAGAAATGGAGAGTCTTATCTCTGGTGTGCTAGGGCTTTATCTTACTAGTGAACATAAAACTGAGCACCAAGTGCATTACTTTAGCACTAGACTTTCTGAATAATAAAGATGAGTAGTCCACGGCTTACTCAGCGAGGTTGTGTGGGGGGTAAAAACACAGAACTCAACAAAACTCAGAACAACATTTGCAACATAATTGTCCAGCCAATGCTTTACTTATAAATGAAAAGGCACTTTACATGTTTGAAAGCTTTATTGAAGAATTTGTTAACACATAAAGATATTAGCATACATACAAATCATACATAAATCCAGTGTGAAACCTTAATATTGCTAATATCAATGCAAAAAAGCCAAAAAGCATTTTATGAGGATTTTAAAGCTAAAAGGGGAGAAGAGAAGGAGAGAGATAGGAAGGGAAAGGATGGGGGAGGGGTAAAGAAATAGTATTACAAACCATAAACTATCAAATAATTACGGCATGCAATCAAGTTATATAAATGAGCGATACAAAATGATCAGCATAAGCAAGAAATAGAACTGGATAAACCTATAAGAGGTAACAAGAAGGAGAGAGTTCAAGTCGTTCAAGGGGGTTTAAAATTTTCTGAATTGATATGCATTCAAAGCCAATCGATCAAGATATGTGGTGAGGGGTAACCAAAAAAGATCAACATTACGTATAGGTTTGCAAGTGGAGGCAAAAGAAACGTCCAGTCTGTGAAAATGACATAAAGAGTTCCACCAGCCTTGTAAGGAAATATTTGTTAGAGATTTCCAGTTAGTTGAGATGTGCTGGAAGGCAAGAGCAAGCGTCAGGTCGAAAAGACCATGTGAGTGTACGGATAAGTTTAAATATTCAGAAAGACTACCCAAGAAGAGAAAAGTGATTGAGAAAGGAGTAGAAAGAGTGAAGATGCGAGAAAGGCATGACCAAACTTTCCCCCAAAAAGTAGAAACGACAGGGCACAAAAAGAACAGATGTAGAAGGTCAGCATTAGGAGTACCACAAGTCCAGCATTTAGAATCAGAAGAGGGTGAGAAACGAGACAAGGAAAGAGAAGAGAGATAGAGTCTATGATACAGATAAAATAAGGATTGAGTAAGAGAAGCAGAACGAGAAATTTTTAAAGATCTGGACCAAAGCTTATCCCAAAGAGCAACAGACCAAGTACAACCAAAATCAGCTTCCCAAGAAAGCTCCACTTTAGTTTTGGCACGGTTTGGGTTAGGAGATACGAAAAATTTATAGATAAGAGATGCTTTAGGGAGGGTAGTAAGAATATTAAGGAGAGGAGATGGAGGTATTAATGGGGACGAAGTAGGGAGAGAATAGTAGCGGTCAAGGATTATTGCCATGAGGGTAGTACATTTCTGCAAAAAGGACCAAGGGCAATGAAATAAAAGTTGAAATTGGGGAAAGGAACAGGGCAGAGCACCATCAAAGAGTTGGTTGACCCACATTACGCCCCTCACTCTCCAAGATTTCCAAAAGATGGGTCTATTATTTAAAAGGATAAGTGAATTATACCAAATGGGGGTATTTAAAAAGGAGGTACGTGTAATGATAGTAGGAAGAACCAAAGATCTTAAAAGAGAAGAAGTGTGTTTGAATAAGGGAAATAGAGAATAGGAATTCCTGCCAGAAAAACGCACCACTTCGGCGAAGGAGAAAGGTAATAGTAATGAGTGCTCAATGAGGAGCCAAAGAGGAGTGAAAGGGGAAAGAGTTGATGAGATCCATCTCGAGGCTTGTCGTAAAGAAAAGGACCTATGATAAAGACGGAAGTTCGGAAAGTTAACTCCACCATTAGATTTGGTTTTACGAAGAGCTGCAAGAGAAATTCTGGATTTTTTATTCTTCCAGAGAAATTGCGAAAGGAGAGAGTCGATACGTTTAAAGTAAAATGCAGGAATATGAACCGGTAACATGGAGAAGGTATAAGTTAGAATAGGGGCTATCATCATTTTAATTGAATCCAATCGACCCCACCAGGAGAGAAAAAGAGGATTCCAGGCTGAGAACAATTGGTCAATTCTAGAGACAACTGCAGACATATTTAATTTAACTGAAGAGGAAATAGAGTTAGAGAACGAAATACCAAGATATTTAATCTTTGAACTATTCCAAGCAAAACCGGTAGAGGAAAAAAAATGAGGAAGACAGGATGTGGTGAGAGGGAGAATTTCAGTTTTATCTGAGTTAATCTTATATCCTGATACCAAAGAAAAGGAGTTGAATTCGGATAATAAGGGGGGTACAGATGATTCTGGATCAGAGATAAACAATAAAATATCGTCTGCATAGGCAGAAAGCTTCAATTGATTATTACCGTATGGAAAACCAGAAACAGAAATATTATTACGAATGGAAGATAAAAAAGGTTCAAGAGTCAAGACAAAAAGAAGTGGGGAGAGAGGACAACCTTGGTGAACAACCCTCCGAAGTGTAAAAGGTGAAGAAAGCTGACCGTTCACAAGCACCGAGACCTTGGGAGCAGAGTATAACAGAGAGATAAGGGATATAAATTTGGGACCAAAGCCATGCCAATGTAATGAAGCAAACAAAAAAGACCAATCGACCCTGTCAAAGGCCTTTTCCGCATCAACAGAGATAGCGGCAAGAGGGGTTGAAAGTGAGGAAGCTTTATTTAGGACATTAAGAAATAGGCGAGAATTATCCGATGTTAGTCTACCTTTAACAAAGCCACATTGTTCTTTGCCAATGAGATGAGGCATTAGGGGATCTAAGCGCATCACAAGTAATTTGGCAAAAATGTTATAGTCCACATTAACTAAAGAGATCGGACGGTAATTTTTACATAGCTGATGGTCACGACCTTGTTTTGGGATAAGACAAATGGTAGCATCCTGAAAAGTACCTTCTGCCTTACCAGATGAAAAAAAATGATTGAAAAAGGGTCAAGAGTTTGGGCAGTAAAAGGTCTGAAAAGTGCAAATAAAATACCACAGGAAAGCCATCAGGGGCTGGGGTTTTACCTTTAGTAAGAGAGGTCAAGGATATAGAAAGTTCAGGCAATGAGAGGTCAAGTTCAAGGTCTAGAAAATTAAGTTGAGAGTTGGATGGTTTAGGAAGCTTCTCAAAATAATTCTGAATAAGAAGAGGAGTAGGAGGACATTCTGGGGTGTAGAGTTGATAAAATAATTGAAATTGGTCAAGTATTTCTTTATCTTTATGGAGAAAAACATGGTCAGAAGAATAAATAGTGTCAATAAGAGTACGTTCTTTACGGGATTTAAGATAATTAGCTAAGAGTTTCCCTGACTTATTGCGGCCTCCATAATAACGGCCACTACTGCGAAGAAGAATCGAAGAGGCATTATCTGTAGTTCATTTATTGAACTCAAGTTTCGCTCGTAAGAGATCTGGTGACATAAATTTATCTGAAGAGGTGTAAAACTGGTGTTCCAGAAATTTGATATGTGCCAGGGATGATTTCCGTTTCTGAAGAAATTGTTTTTTTTTCCGAGGGACAAAATCAATAATGAACCCCCTTGCAGTTGCCTTGAAGGAGTCCCAGAGAATATAAGGAGGAATACTAGGGTCACAGTTAAGGAGAAAGAATTCCGCAACAAAAGATCGAAAAGAAGAGGAGAAATTGGGGTCGGTAAGAAGCAAATCAAGAACAGTTACAATAGGGGCATGGTCCGAAATGACAATAGAAGAAGACAATACGTTTTGAGATAAAGGTTTAGAGAGAAAGATATAGTCGAGACGAGGAAAGGAGGAGTGAAGAGGAGAGAAAAAAGAGTAATCCAGAGTGTCAGGGCATGAAAAACACCAAGAATCAATGAAATGTGATTGCGAAATGGTGGTAAGAAATTGTTTGTGAGATTTGTGTGGTACGAAGCGAACTGTGGATTTACGGTCAAGGAACGGGTCAACAATCTGGTTACAATCTCCACCTAACATAAACGATTCATCCTTATATTGGATACATTTCCTTGTAGTTAAAGGCCAAAAAGAGCAATCCGGTTGCACAGGTCCATAAACATTGAAGACAGTTAAAGGAATAGAATTAAGTAATAATTTGGCTAATATCCATCGTCCATCAGTGTCCTTTTCCTGAGACAGAACCGTACATTTTAGCTTTATGTGACATAGGATAGCAACTCCATTCTTTTTGTTGTTGGAAGGCGAGAATAAGACTGTACCCACCCAACTCCTTTTTAGCTTAAGAGAATCAATATCATTAAGGTGGGTTTCTATATCCGGGTTATAAGAGGCTAAATGGGAAAGAACTCTCTGCCGGTTATTAGGACTAATAAAACCTTTTACATTCCAAGTAACAACTTTGAATTTACAAATAACATAAAATCAAGTAGGATAGAAAATAGTAAAAAAGATGCATATACAAAAGAGCCGAAAAAGAGATAAATAAGAGGAATATCGAGAAAATGGAATAGAGTAGAGAGATAGGGGAGAAATGCAAATGAAGGAAAAGTGAACTTGATCAACAAGTAAAAGGGAAAGAAAAGGAAAAAGGAGAAAGGAAAAAAGGAGGAAATTACAAGAAGAGACAGTACATATCCCAGAAGGATGACTGAGGTAAACATACCTGAGGGGAATACGAAATAGGACAACGGGGAAATGGCGACACTCAACGAGACAGGTCTCCCAAAACGGGAGTCCAGACCAGGCCGCACCAGGACGAAGGACATGAATGAAGAACCAAATGGGGAAGAAATCAATCCATCTAGATAAATAAATAAATAACATTTCAGATCATAGAAATATACAAAGAGGAACATAGGGTGAAATGTTAAAGAGCGACAAGCAACTAAAAGAAATTAGGGTAATGGAGAATAGAGATGTCTAAAAAGATCAAAGAAGAACAGAAAGTATACATTATTATTAAACAAAGGGAAGAAATGAATTGTAGATAGATGAAAAATTGTGAGAGGAGCGAATTTACAATCTAATGGTGAAAGTCTAACATATGGAAACAAAGACAAAAAACATAATTAGAAAAACATGTAAGGGAAGATAAAGTTAAACACATTCAGGAAACCTGCAAAAGAAGAAAAAGTTAAACAATCAGCCACAGGAAGAGGAGGAAGTTTCCATAGCAGAATTAGAACGAATATGAATGAAGTTTTTAAGTTCAGCAGGATCTTGAAGGGTCCATGTCTGGTTTTGGTGAGTGAACTTGAAAGTACATGGGTGAAATAAACCATATCTACCACCAAGAGATCTTAGAGGAGCACGTAAAGACAAAAATTCCTTCCGTCGTGATGCAGTAGCATTTGAAACATCCTGAGAGAGGAACACTCTCTGACCCAACCAGGAGACAAGACGTTTAGATCAAGCTGCTGAGAGAACAGAAAGAAGATCCGTGAATTTCAAAAAAAGAATAATGACTCCCCTTGGTTTGGTTGATGTGGATAAACGAGCGCCAAGTCTATGAGCTCTCTGAATATTAAGAGAGGTGGTGGACGGCATATCCAAAAGCTACGGAAGAAAGGAGGAGAAAAAGAGCACAGGATCGTCCCCTTCCAGAGACTTCGGCAAACCATAAATACGAAGATTATTCCTCCTATTTCTATTTTCCAATTCCTCAGTATGTTGCTGGAGCGCCAAAGCAGACTTTTCCAAAGAGGAAACCCGTTGAGACGTAGATTGAAGCTCCGAAATCTGCCGTTCCACAGATGTCACTCTATTATCCATGGACGACCATTTCTCTTCAAGAAATTGCATTTTATTGTTGGTTTCTTCTACAAACAGGCATAAAGCACGAATTTCCTCTAAAAGCAGCTCCATAGAGATAGGAGATGGCGATTTATCTGGGGAGGAAGAGTCCTGTTTCAGACGCTTAGTAGATGTTGATGGAGGTGAGGATTTATTCGAAAGCGGCTGCGCTGAGGAGAAGCGAGGAAGAGACACTCCCGCCATTTGGCCTGCCTTGGAAGGAGAGTCCGTTGTTGAGGGAAGTGAAGATGTTGTCACAGGAGTGCTCCCCGAGGGAATAAAGACAAATTTCGGATTGCGTAATTTGCCCATAGAAAACAAGTTCTTTGCAACCGTGGAGTAGGTGAGGAGACTGTAGGATGAAGGAGCCTAGGTTGTGAAGGAGTCCACTCACATGTAATAACAATGTCCATAGGAGAGCAAGAGGAGTGGCTAGAAAGACAATTCACGAACAGTCAAAGCAGTCCTTGCGCAATAGAAAAAGAAAGGGCAAAGTCTTATTGTGAAGAAGATTGATGACAGGAAAAAATGCCCAAAACTTGAACAAGATTAAACATCCACGAAAGGGCTGACAAGTGAAGGCCTTCACTAAAAATAAGTTTGCAAAGTTGGCGCCAAATACATTAATGAATATCCAAACCAAAGGTGTGGCGAAATGCAGCAATAAAAAAACGTAGACTCACATTATGAAAGCAACAGTGAGAAAATTACCTAATTTCTGTAGTATAGAAAAATAAAAATGGCAAGGCATCAATGTAAGCAGTCGAGTATCCAATATAATTGAAAAATCGGTCTCCAGGGTGTGAAAATCATCAAAGAGGCCAGTTTAGACAAAAGGAAAATAAATAAAATAAGCCATTAACAAGCGCGAGCGTCGCGCGTTAATCAAAATTGTGGCCGCTCTGAGGGAAGAACAAATGCGGCAGAAATAGAGTCATTTTGGCGGCGAAAATGGAAATAATAGAGCTCACCAGAAGCGCGCTGTGTTCCGCTGGTATGATCCGACCTCAGGTGGTCTCAAAATGTACAGAAATCGGGACCGGCATGAAGGGATTAGACCCGGTGCGTCGGAGGTCCCGAATCAGGCGGCCATCTTCGTCGGCGCCGTAACCACGCCCCCCTGAAAAGGCACTTTAATTACAACAGCCTTCTTTAAAATTTAGTGGATGACTGTAATGTACACTGCTTTACCTGGGGAGAAATCAGAGGATGGGTAAACCAGACAATGCTGATCTAAACTGTTTCCTTAGGTAGGGGCATCCTAATGATAAAGTCAATTCAGCTGAGGATAAGTTACCCCTGGAGGAACAAGTAGGTTGCGTTCACTGAATGCCATTCGGGGCTCATCCAAAATGTAGTTATGGACTAGCTGTTTGGAGAGCAAAATATGTTCAAGTATTCTTCCTGCAGTGCCTCACTCTCGCATCATACCTTTATGTAGTTCCACGCTGATGGAACATGCGTCTTCCAATTAGGAGGTGAGGACTGCTCCCCTTCCACTGGTGTCTGTCTGCACATAAACCATGGAGAGAAGTTGTGTTAACTCGATCACAGCCCAGCTGACTCTGCTACTCTCTCTGGTCTCTGCAGCAGTGTGCAGATGTGGTCCTCCAGTCAAGTAAGGTGGTACTGTTGTGTGGCTGTCTGGCTGCTGGGCACTGAACATGATGAAGCTGTTGGAGCAGAGCAACAGGTGCTGTTGGAGTTATCTAGGTGGGAGAGTACGAAGGCGATGGTTCCCGGAAGGGCATGCACATGAGTATGAGGAAAATCAATGTAACAACTTTACTTCCTCCCTGACAGGAGTGAGAAGAGCTTGGCTTCCCTTCCACAGTCCAACCATGTGGCCAAAGACCAACAGAAGGTGGAACCCCGCCAGCTGTGGCATCCTATGTCTGGAAGCCAGAAACCATCACAGACACATCACTTTCATTAATCTCTCGAGTTAATCAGGTAATACATTATATGTCCACACCCCAGGACCCTGAGATGTATCCCCTTCGTCCTCCACCCTGATGGCACCAACAGTAACTATCAAGGGCACCTGATACTCTGTTACTCAGCCAGATTTCTACTCCACCTTCAATCATGAAACCTATCACACCAGCCTTGCAAGTGTATCGCTGGCTACCAGTACCCAGACAATTTCACTTCAGGGTCCTCCATATTGCACATCGGGCAATCAAAGCCATAAGCTATTGTTCCTCAAACAAGAGCTATTTCCTTGCTCAGCTTTCATTCCAAGGTTCAATAAACTCCAATGGGTGGTGCCCCAGTCTCACTTTAGACCAGCAAGCTTCAAATTTGCTGCCAATAGGAGTAGAGATATTGACAGAACCTCTTGCTGCACACAGAACTTCCCATACAATTGGCAGCTCAAGCTCTGTCTTCTTTCAGTTCTTCTACACCAGTTCTCACCAGGCTTTGGCCCACATCCCATCTAGTGGGAGAAACGCATCTATTTTCATTATAAGTCACATGACAGCATGAGATTTCCAAAATGACCTGACCTGCTGTTCTATTATAAATGAGCGACCGTTCACCCTTTCTTTCAATCACCGTGCTGGACTACCAAAGCCGTGTTTGCAGTGATTTCATCAGCCGTGACATTTTCGTCATCTATGTACCTCGACTAGTTATTCACAACACACCCTATGATCCATAGGACACAATTAGCAACGCCCAGCATGCACCAAATAGGACAAAGTAACCTTGTATGCACGCTCAGGGCCACATCCAATTGCACAAGGTAGAATGCATGCCACATGGCAAACCGGGCAAGCAATCGTGAGCCTGCACTCGACCACTGAAACATCTGGCCTCACTGATGGCAGACCCAGGCAGGCAAGCCTCAGTCTCTACCATGTTGGCCAGAGGAGACCACACACTCAAACCGAGCTTGTCCGAACCCTTACAAAGTAAGAAGAAAAATTGGTTCCCTAGGATGTTGTTTGGGAGACAAATATGTGTCTAGTAGAATGGCAGAAGTAACTGTCTCAATCAAAAGGACATCATTCAAGGTCTGTATTCAATATTATTTTCAAGAGAAAAAAAAACGAGCCCACCAACATACAAGACCTGTACTTTATTTAAATAGTATGTTTTTATAGGAACAAAGTAGAATATTTCCAGGAATTTATAGAAATTTCAGGTCTTATTTACAAGTCCATTACGCCACCAGTAATTCGCTTTTTCCCATATAAAAAGTGACGCACCGGTGACATAAGGGGCTTGCAAATAAGTCCCTTTGAGTGCTACAAATTTGCAAAAAAACGTGTCAATCAATCAATCAATCAAAAAAGTGTAGGCGCAGTGCTCTAGTGGTGCACAAATTGTTAAAAGAAATGGAGTGAAGTAGCATGATCCCCACCTAGGTGGTCCATGTCCTAAGATTTAACGTGGTGTTTGCGTCATAAATGCAAAACGATGCAAAATCTATTTCCACCTATTTACTTTCCAGCATAAAACCTGTTTTACGCTGGAAACTAACTTGAAAGTAACGCATAACAAAGCTTTGCATTACTTGCTCCGCCATGGGGCGGTACCATTGGTGGTGCATGGGCGTTCCCATGCAACCACCTAAGGTTTCTGACACTAAGCTCTATTTACTTGAAAACATAGGCAGGGTTTAGCGTGAGAAAATCGCACCAATTTCAAGTAGGCGCTATGACGGAGAAATGCTTTCATTTCTCCTTTCTTATCAGACTTTGTGTGTTGCACTGTACAGCACACACACAGAGTGGGAAAACGTTTCAAGTTAGTCTAAGCATGGTATTTTGTACTGGAAGTGAATCCTCCCAGTACAAAACCTATGCTAGACTCACGGAGACACCCTTGCACCATGATGCAAAGGTGTGTTCATGGCGCACGACAGCAAAATTTTGCGCCGGCGCTAGGGACAGGGGAGGAGAGTGCCATATTTCTGTAAATATGGCGCTCTCTCATTCTCACGCAGCGCATTTTTGCAGTTGCTGCACTGCGTTGTGGGATAATATAGTAGTCTGCCCTTAGTGTTAAGCAGTGGCTGTAAAAAGTCAACTGCTGAGCTGTGACACCACATGTTCAGGGGCTTTCGGTGGCTGATGCATTGGATGCCCACAAACAATCTGAATATTGGAGCACTGCACCAAATCAGACATTATAAGTAAACTCCAGAGCTGGCTCACACCAAATCGGATTAGGTCAGCACAACTGTGCATCATATCAAAGGACGAAACAACAAAGTTATGTTCTCAGTCACTTACAAATGCGACGCTTTCCTCTCACCCATTCCAGACACAAGTTCTCACCTGGACAGCATCAGGTCACAATAACGTCTTTGGAGCATTTCACTGGATCTCACGCACAAGACTGATGCTTCTCCCAGTCAACACTACATCCATCCACCCAACCAGCTATGTATGTTAGCTCAATCTTGCACTGAAGCAGACCAATTCACCAGGCGCCCAACCACCAGCATGAGCCCAGCTGGTGAAGACCACGAGGTCTGAAAGCTCAGGCTTGGAGCAAATCAGGCGAGGCCGCCATGGTGCTACCCAGCCTCCTCAGGAGCGGTAACACCTACTACAAGTACCAATAGAATCCAATCCATGAGATCAGTGCACGAGGAGACAGAATGATATCAGTCCATACATGGGACGCATGCGCTTTTGTACTTACGCGCCCGTCGCTGGTGTTCACAGCCGCAACTCCCCCTGTGCCTCTCCAAGCAGGTGGCATGTGTTAACTGCGCATGCGCAATTCCACCGTACCGCCTTTCACGGACAGATCCCGGTGCCAACAGATTGGGATTCACGCTTAAATTCAGCCTCAACTCCTGCCCCTCCATGGTTGAAGCCATAGTAGAGGTGGGAAGAGGCACCATCATGGAGGCCCAGGCTCCGTTTCGAGATGCCGCGATAGGCGAGATGGTAGGTCAGAAGGGACCCGCTGCTAGCCACCTTTACAGGATGCACAATATCAGACTCTGGATAACTCTCATGATGGTTTTCTGTAAAAGAAAAGATCCGTATCTTAAACTAGAGTAAATATGTGTTTAATCCAGAACACAAATCAGCATACAGAAGGCAAAAGGTCATTAAAACTTCTTGATAGTCGGCCAGAGAAATACCATGAAAAAGCTTCATTTGAGTGACCTTGTATGAGGATACATGGAACAGGGAGGCAAAGCACCATGGCTTCCCCTCTGTACCTGGGCAACCCGCTAAGAATCCCCAAACACTCCAGAAGACCATTGCATACTGAATATTCCAATGCTTTGTTTCTGATCAGCGTATTAGACTATTCAATATCTAATGTTTTTGAGAACTTCAGGGTGGGTCGTTTGGCATTGCTGAGACAGTAGTCCTCTTTTTCCGCACCCTCCATGTTTAGTGTTGAAAACAAAGATCCTCCCATTATGTAACTTATGTGGGCGCTCTCTGGTTACCCCAAAGAAGCCTCTCAATAGACTTCCTCGACATCATGATTTTACGCAGATATTTCCACACATTAATCCAAGTTGACACTTTTGGGATTGAATTTGGTCTAATTTCAGCGCGATAACACTCTCTTATGTGATACCTAGTTTGCATTTTAAAACTTCCGGGGCACCGGAGTCTATGCTATTGGGGAAAGTTTTTGTGGAATACTATGAAGACGCTTACAGTGCACTGAAATGGACTGAAGAAGAAGATGAAGCGCTATTCACACGTGTGCATGATTTGCAGGTGAGGATCCATTGAGAGAGAGTCTGTACAGTCTATACGTGAACCAGGGCACGAGTCGGGGATACACGCAGGTACACGGTGTCCACCCACTATTTACACAGGGTGAACGCCGTCCCCCCCCCCAGGAAGTTGAGCCCCACAGAAATATGTTGAACTTGTTTGCCCCAGTGTAAGACAAGTTCAGCAACGCCTGCACGTCCTCTGCTTTCCATTTCCACCTGCAACGTGCAGGCAGCGAAGGGGCTTTTTTTTCACAATCAACCAGGCTGATTTTAAGGGGCCGTCCGGCCTCCTTTTGTTTGAAACTCCTGACTGGAGGCGTCCTGCAACCTCACACTTAAATGTAAATGCACTGGAGGGGAAACAATGGCACACACCTTGCTATCTCTTCACAGGTATTTTGAGAGGCATATCTTTGCCTTTGTTCTGTCCCTGTATATAAGTGCAGACACTGTAAGACTGTCAGATGGGGTGGTCTGTCCCAGTATTTACACAAATAATTTAAATAACATTATTTTATTTCTTTCATAGCGCTACGTCATGATGTCATGGCATACGTCATGATGTCACTTACATAGTGTCTGACTTGGTCAGTCCCCCCACTTCTTTTTATAGGACTTGTGCCCTGACATGAACCAATGTATTCGAGGAAGTTCCCAGCATATCCACGGATTCCCGTTTTTCCTCAACAAAAAACATTAGTACATCTCCGATTTAGTCATTTGAATGGATTGGTGGTATGAAGCGTTAGAAGCAGCTGCTTCACTACTGTTGTCAAGCCTAATCCAAACAATGTTGCGCATATTACTTGAATTGCCTCTGCTTGCTAATTCTCTAGCTAGAATTCTTTATGCACCTTACAGTATTGGATAATTATTATCTTGCTAGAGATAAGTGGATTCTCATGTGAAGAAAGTAATGATATTTAAAATAGCTAAATTCTGGAATATATTAATTGACAACAGATGACATTTTCTATCGTTTTATGACGGTGTATTTTACTATTGGTTATAAGGTTTAGAAAGACGTAAACTATTAATAAATAATAAGTATATAGAAGTAAGCGCTCTACCCATGCCAGAGTTTTGTCACAGTACCTCCTCGCCCACGCAGCAGGCTTGGACCTCATGAAAAGCCAACGTGAGGACCACGCACTCCTGTGCAGAATGTCAGCCTCCAACTCCTTTCCTCTGGTACCTCGCACCAGCTACAGGTTCGCTGCACTCGCAGTGTGCCTAGAAGCACCTCAGGTTTCCGTCAGTGCTTAATAAACAAACTGGCGCTCTGATTCTGCTAATAAACATAGAGCAGGTGCGCCCATGAAGTGTGCTGCAGCAGTCCCTGCTATCACTCTTTTCCCCTTCCTCCCTGCCTCTCTCCCTCTTGGTGATTTCCCCCCCTTGAGGCTGATGCTACATAAAAATCCAGACCAAGAAGTAATGAAGAAACCAATCATTGTGGACAAATGAGGCTTGCTGAGCGTGAGACGGAGAGATTTATGAGGGCTCAGCCATGAGCCATCAAAGGAAAGAAGCGAAATTATTCCCAGCGGTCGACTGGGACATCTCAGGCCAATATTTCGGAAGCTTGAGGTCGGGAACTTCATTTGCAATGCAATAGGACTCGCATTTACGCGAGGCCTATTGCATTGCAAACGGTGGTCATCACGGACAACGGGAGGGGGGTGAGGCATGGGCAACGGGAGTGTAGGCTGAGGGGGCTGGAAGGCACGCACAAAGGCCGTAGGAGAACCTCATTAAAGAAAATAGTGCTGACAGTCTAATAACAGTTCCTGTGTAACACTCGAAGTAAAGGGGCCAGTAGCCATGTGAGGATACAAATGACGACATGGCTGTAATAAGGAGTGACTGACAAGCCTATAAACCTATCGGAAGGAAGCATTTATGAAGGACAAAGACACAAGTCAATAAAAAATATGGGCGTGGCTTCCCTCACATACTGAACTACCACAGATCATCCCCAGAGCAGAGCTTGCGCGCTGACTCTAGGCTCGACCTAAAAAGTACCTTCAGAAGCACTCATCAGAACACTCCTGGACCTGTGCAAATTCCGAGGAAGGACTACCTTTCTGCCAGAAGGACTGCCATGCTGCTTAAAGGTCTGCCTTGCTCTCTGAAGAAGGAAGACTGGACCTGCTTGCCTTGATTCCAGGATGCCCAGAGTGGCTCCACATATCAACTGGTTGACCTCCTGTATGGGCTACAGGGAGACATAAAGCTTCCAGAGGCCTCCCTGCAACTGACCAGCTGCAGCTGGACCTATCTGTACAGGCCTGAGCCTTGTATGTATGTATGTATGTATTTAGTTCTTATTAAGCGCATCTGTCACCCCAAGGGTATCCTGGCGCTGAGACCCCATTTAAGCCATCAGAAGAATGTTTACATTGCCCTAGGGAACAGATAGGTCTTAAGGTCCCTTTTGAAGGAAGTCAGATCTTGCTTGCTCCTCAGCACTAGCGGAAGGGAATTCCATAATGAGGCGGCTGTGTGGCTAAAAGCTCGGCCACCTATCCTAACTCTACTGATCCTTGGGATCCGCACCAGAAACGCCGATGAGGATCTCAAAGGCCGGGCAGCTTGGTACCAGGAAAACATGCCCTGGAGTGGGATTGGTCCAAGTCCATGCAGCGCCTTAAATACAAGACATGCCGCCTTAAACGCGATCCTCTGTTGTATCGGCAGCCAATGTAAATCAGCTAGAGCTGCAGAGGAGGAAGCAGAGCGTGGGCGCGATAGAGCCAGTTTTGCCGCCATGTTCTGAATCCTCTGCAACCTAAGGATCAATTTTTTAGGAGCTCCTAGGAGCAATGCGTTGCAGTAGTCTAATCTACTGAGTATAATACTCCGCACCACCTCTGCTCTAAAACCTTGGGGGAGAATAGGCAAAATTTTGCGTAAGGCACGGAGCAGGCCCATACAAGTCGCTGCGGTCTTATTAACTGAGCCATCCAACTGTAGGTCCGGTTCGAATACCACTCCTAGATTACGGGCCGATTTAGCTCCTGCCACAGAGCCAGGAATGGAAGGTGGCCAAAAATCATCAGGCAGCGCCCGGGGGAGGCGATCAGGAGAGCAATGGAGAACCTCTGTTTTGGCCCCATTAAACTGAAGTGAGTTGGTTCGCAGCCATTCAGCTGTGGCCGACATGCAGCGATGAAAGGTATCTTTCGAAACCGATTCACTACCCTCAAATGAAAAAATCAGTTGAGTGTCATCGGCATAATTGATGACTGAAATGCCGAATGACTTAATCAGTGCTATAAGGGGTCGAAGATATAAATTAAACAGGATCGGGCTAATCGCCGACCCTTGAGGAACTCCCTGCTTCACCTGTCGCGTGGCTGATTGAAAAGGTGGTAAAGCCACTGCTTGCTGTCTGTCGCTGAGATAGGACGCTAACCAATCTAAAGCTAGACTGGTTACACCCGCACTATGGAGACGCTCCAAGAGAACCGCATGGTCAACCGTGTCAAACGCGGCCGACATGTCCAGCAGTACCAGGAAGACTGACCTGCCCCTGTCGACACGCGTTCGCAGATCATCTAACACGGTGACCAATGCGGTCTCAGTGCCATGTGCCGGCCTAAAGCCATACTGAGCTGTATCCAGGCAGGAGTTTAATTCCAGATAGTTGGACAAGGCTTTTGTGACCCATCTCTCAAGGACCTTTATTACAAAAGGTAGAAGCGAGATGGGCCTATAATTAGCTGGACAAGATGGATCTAAGGAAGCCTTTTTTAATAGTGGAGTTACTATTGCCACTTTCCAGCTAGCTGGAACTGTCGCCGTCATCAGTGACTGACAGCAGATAGAGTGAAGTGGAGGGAACAGCTCATCCTGAAATGCCTTCCAGATCTTATGAGGCATTGGATCCAGTGGTGAGCCCGAGGACACTCCATTGGCCAATGAATCAAACTCCTCCGAAGTAGGAATGGGAAAGCAAGGTAAACAAAAAGTATCCACCTTGTTGTTATCCCGGAGCGATACCGAATAGCGAAGAGGTTCCAGTGAAGGAGGTAGCGGTGACCCCAGTTGTCCGGGCACTGAGAGTCCATTCAAGATTGTTCTTATTTTCTCCTCAAATGCAGCGGCCAAGGAATCGCACAGGTCCTGTGAGGCCGGAATAGCGGGAGCTGTACAGGACGGATTAGATAAATTGTTGACCAGCTTGAACAGGGTTTGCGATTTATTTGTGGCCCTATCCAAGGTATCTTCTAAGAACTTTGCCTTAGCACTTCTCAGCTGATTCTTATATACCTGTAAGGCCACTCTGTACGCTACCCTGTCCAACTCCTTATATCCTTTCCTCCAGGTACGCTCAGCCTGTTTGCAGCGGATCTTATGCTGTCTCAGGTCGTCGTTAAACCAGGCATTAGTCGCTCTAGGTCTCTCCCTCACCCTCCGCAGAGGAACCAATTCGTCTAGGGATGTCGAGATTTGCTGACAGAGTGCAGCGTAGCTCTTATCTACACTGTCCTCCACCTGAAAACCCCTAGGCAGTAGAATAGGGCGAGTTGGCTCTCTAAGCAGTCGGGCCCATTGGCGCTTAAATTTAAAGCCACTTGTAGTAGTTGATTTTAACGGCCCGGATAGACCAATGGACATAGTGATCAGAAAGTGATCTGTCCAATCCTGCTCCAAGATCTCTTTCACCACCACCACCTCCGGCTCAGCAAAGATCAGATCTAACACGTGTCCCTTAACGTGCGTAGGTGATAAAATCAGCTGTGTAAGTTGAATATTACCGCACGATTGGCAGAGCTCTCTATAGGCCAGGTCTTGAGGGCCGGACGGCCAGAGGTTAAAGTCTCCCAGTATTAAGACTTTAGCATGGGAGTTTGAAAGATCGTAGATTAAATCAACCAATGGCTGAAGAGAGGTTGTGGTCGAGGAGGGAGGCCTATAGCATAGCAACCCTGTGATCAACGAGCCACCCTGGGACATAATGGAAAAGCCCATAAGCTCAAGCCCCATTACTTCCCTAACCGCTAGCTCCACCAGGGAAATCGAGTCTTTAAAGATGTAGCCTACTCCACCTCCCCTACCAGAGGTACGAGGTACATGTCTGATCAGGTAGCCCGGTGGGCAAGCCCAACCGAGTTCCAATCCACTGTCCGCCGTGGCCCATGTTTCCGTTACGAATAATATGTCCAGTTGTAAGGACTCCAATAGCAGGGCTACCTCGGCGTGGTGCTTCACAAGAGAGCGAACGTTCAGTTCCTGCTGGGCTCTGATGGAGTGGCTCCTGATTCCAAAGAGGTGCCCACAGGTTGGCATCCGGGAGGGTAAACACCCAAAATATTGATTCCAAAATATCGACTGCCCAGAATATCGAAGTTAAAATATAGAGTGGACAGAATATCGACTCTACAAAATATAGATAGGTCATAATATCGAAATTGGGGTACAAAATATCGATTACCAAAATATAGACCTTAAAAATATCGAATACCATAATATCGAATTTTAAAATATAGATTACCATAATGTCGAAAAAAAAAATTGTGTTATGTATGGTAGTATATGTGTTAAAATGATGTATTATTGTTGTAATGTATGTTTAATTTATTTAAACAAATGAATGTTATGTAATTTAATTATTGCGTAATTTAATTCCGCAGCGGGTTGTGGGTTTATAGGGGAATAGGGTGGGAAGTAATTTAATTATGGTTAATTAAATGTTAATTATATTTATATGTTTTGATAATTAATTAATTGATAATTAATTATTAATTGGTAATTTATTTGTATTAATTGGTAATTAATTTATATTAATTGATTAATTGATAATTATGTTAATTGTATCTGTTATTAATAGGAGCGGGTTGTGGGTTTGTAGGGGAATTGGGTGGGAAGTAAATTAATTGTAATAAAGTAAATAATTAATTTTGTATTTATGTGTATTGATAATTAATTGATAATTAATTAATAACTGGTAATACATTTGTATTAATGGGTAAATAATTTGTATGAATTGCTAAATAATTTTTATTAGTTGCAAAAATATTTTTATTAATTGAATAATTGATAATAATGTGAATTGTATTTTTTATAAATGGGAGTGGGTTGTGGGATTGTAGGGGAATTGGGTAGGAAGTAAATTAATTGTAATAAAGTAAATATTAATTTATTTATTTATGTGTATTGATAATTGATTATTAATTTGTAATTGGTAATTAATTATTATTAATTGGTAATAAATTGTTATCAATTGATAATTAATATTTTTAAATGGTAATCAATTGTTATTAATTGGTAATTATTTTTAATTAACTTTTTATCAGTATTGATAATTAATGTCATCTTATATTTAATTTAAATCATTACTTTCCCTACTTTTGCACTCTCTGGAGTGGGAATAGTAATTTTTAACTCTACGCTATCCAATGCTTTCCCTACTGTTGCACTGTTTGGAGTTGGAATAGTAATTTTCACCCCTACGCTATCCAACGTTTTCCCTACTGTTGCACTCACTGGAGTGGGAATAGTAATTTTTACCCCTACGCTATCCAACGCTTTCCCTACTGTTGCACTCTCTGGAGTGGGAATAGTAATTTTTACCCCTACGCTATCCAACCCTTTCCCTGCTGTTGCACTCTCTGCAGTGGGAATAGTAATTGTTACCCTCCCACTATCCAACACTTTCCCTACTGTTGCACCCTGTGGAGTGGGAATAGTAATTGTTACCCTCCCACTATCCAACGCTTTACCTACTGTTGCACTCACTGGAGTGGGAATAGTAATTTTTACCCCTGCGCTATCCAACGCTTTCCCTAGTGTTGCACTCTCTGGAGTGGGAATAGTAATTGTTACCCTCCCGCTATCCAACGCTTTCCCTACTGTTGCACTCTCTGGAGTGGGAATAGTAAGTTTTTACCTCTACGCTATCCAACGCTTTCCCTACTGTTGCACTGTTTGGAGTTGGAATAGTAATTTTTACCCCTACGCTATCCAACGTTTTCCCTACTGTTGCACTCACTGGAGTGGGAATAGTAATTTTTACCCCTACGCTATCCAACACTTTCCCTACTGTTGCACTCACTGGAATGGGAATAGTAATTTTTACGCTCTCAGTATCCAACGCTTTCCCTACTGTTGCACTCACTGGAGTGGGAATAGTAATTTTTACCCCTGCGCTATCCAACGCTTTCCCTAGTGTTGCACTCTCTGGAGTGGGAATAGTAATTGTTACCCTCCCGCTATCCAACGCTTTCACTACTGTTGCACTCTCTGGAGTGGGAATAGTAATTTTTACCTCTACGCTATCCAACGCTTTCCCTACTGTTGCACTGTTTGGAGTTGGAATAGTAATTTTTACCCCTACGCTATCCAAAGTTTTCCCTACTGTTGCACTCACTGGAGTGGGAATAGTAATTTTTACCCCTACGCTATCCTACGCTTTCCCTACTGTTGCACTCACTGGAGTGGGAATAGTAATTTTTACGCTCTCAGTATCTAACAAAATCTCAACTTTTTTAACTTACTTATATTATGTTTACATTTTAAGCTATTTTATAATATATTATGTATATTTTATTTAATTGTTTTTAATATTTAATTAATTTTATATTATTTTTAATACATTTAAAAAATTCGATATTTTGGCTAACTATATTTTGACAGTCTATATTTTGGAATCGATATTTTAGTACTTACCTGTTTGTAGATAGGGGGTCGATATTCTGTCCCTCGATATTTTGGTGTCAATTTTTTGTATAGTCGATATTTTGTCCCTCGATATTTAGTCACTGAACCATCAGGGAGACCTCTTCTTGAAGTAAAAGGTGAGAAACCTAAAGTTTGGGCTTGTCATGGCCACAAACTGGCTAATTTATGCCAAAACTCATCCACTGTGACGATCGCCAACTCAAAGATCCGGTTAGTCCTTCTCTTGCACTAATATTATGTATGCTAAAATGCTAATGTGGATGGAATTTTTTTAATGTTGTTAAAAAAATAATATTTATAAATTAATATGATATATTAATTATTAAATGAAAGTTAATCCTCTACAATGTTAATGCAATGTTAATCTTAATCTGCTGTAACATTTTATTGTATTGCTTACAGGTAAATAATAAGCATTTAAATGTAATTTACATTTTTGTTATTCATTAAAATATTTTAATATTTTTTCAATAAAGTTTATTATTTTTCGCTATACTGTGCAATAGGGAAAATTCCACTCTTGTGGTGAAGATCTCTAACAGTGCAACGTTACTAGCAGTAACTTTATACTTGTAAATTCAGCCTTTGATGTCTCCAATCCCTGGTTTCAGGGGTGGAGACATGTAAGACATGTGAGTCTACACTTAGGCGTAAATCTACACTGGGAAATGGTGAACAGTAAAAAAGCGTAGATTTACCTTTAACTTTTTGACTAGGACTCATCATCATGTACTTTTCAGTTTTTTAGTCATGTAAATGATTATTGTATATTTTAGCACCACATAGTATCAAAGCGCTGCACAGAATAACCAACTCTACTATTAAAACAACTCTAATATGCTATGTGATAACAAGGACAAAATTGAGTTATCTTGCGGTTATTGTCCAGGAAATTCTTCTGAGAGGACATGATTTTATAGAATAGAGTGTAAATGAGTATAATTTTAGAGGTCCAAATGAGCAACAGTTAGAGGAAGTACAACCGATCAAAAGTGCCAGACGGGTCAGAGAACTCAGGAGGTAATGTTGAGAGAAAGATTGCTTATGACACGGGTGGATGGTACAACCAGTTGAAACAAAAAGGGTAGGCAAGCAAGAATGGAGGCTGAGTGAGGAGAAAGAAGTAGTTTATGAAGCAAACAAATAGTAAAAAATAGTTACAAAGCTGAGATAAGATATAAAAGAAAACCAGGGAAAGAGAGAGTCTAGAAGAACTGGATCAAGATGAGGCGTATCATTGCAAAGAATTTCAAGAACTTGGTGGGTTTTATGATAGTGAGATCAACTTAGGACGTGTTTACTCAACAGCAGTGTTAGCTGGCCGCTATGGGTGCACGCGCAAAATAAAATTAAAATAATTAAAACTTACGGAACGTGAGGAATTCCTCTCTGGTCCTCTTCTTTCCACAGGAACTGGATGACCAAGACAGCTTGGTTAGAGATGTTAATAGAGAGCATGTGTGGCTGGATATCCCTAGTCAGCAGGTCAAACAGGCATGCACACCAGAATTCAACGCTAAAGGCTGGAGTGTATGAGTTACTAATGCATAAAACTAAGAAACTTTAGCGTTCTGGGTTAAATCAGTGCCTGATATCTAGCTGAACTGTCCAGTATAAATAATGTATTGTATAGGACATTAAATGTTCCTACCAATAATCAAACATGGAATGATGGGGGATCCTTGCGGTGTGTTTGTAAAGTTTTCCTGATGACCACAAGCATTTACAAATGGAGTTCATGTGTGAATGCTACGACTAGAACAGGTGAGTTTGAGAAGCAACCAGTTGCCTAGAATTGCACAATGATGTGGTGTATTGTGGGCTAGTACCTGGGCCTCACAGGGTCAGACACTTAAGACACGGACACATATTTCATAAAAATATAGGTTCCCTGCTGTAGTTTCAATTGATAAAATCAATGTGCTGCTGGATTAAAAATGCAAGCTAACAGACTTAAATCTTGACAGGTTGCTTATCTGGACGCTCCACCCAGCAATTCTGCAACTATTGCTGCACTCCTCTCAGCTGATGGACCAGTCTTTAAAATGTCCAGGTTGGGATAACTACATCAAAAATCAGTTATAAGGAACTGTGAACCTCTATGTGTCCTGGAGTAAAGCCTAAATAGGTGCTTGTTGAACTTATTGTGGAACATTGGAGCATGAAAATGTATGGTTGAAACATGTATTACCTATGGAATAAACTGGACTACGAATGGAAGACATTGAACGTTATTTGATTGTTAATACTTACTTGTTAGCTGTGTATTCTGGCTTGGGGGAGCTGACCTGATGAGGATCCATCTTCTATATTGATATATTCACATGCATAGATAGAGCGCGTTCCAGGGTGGAATGCTGAGGAAATTCGATTTTTGATCTCGCTTATATTCAGCCACCATTCTGTGTCCCATCGCCATTTTGTGTTGCCTTCACTCAGGCAGCACAAAGAACGAAGTATTTCTGCTGATTTTACTGCAACATGTCAAATAAGCTCCTGCCTCTGTTTACAAAACTGATGTCAGGGACTGGTTGAGTCCACTAATCCTCGTCTGGTTTGACTAAACCCTGTCTCGACTGTCTGTTGGTTCGCACCATTCTTTCCTGACTTTATCTTATCTTCTGGCCTTCGCTATTCTCTACTTGTATTCTCTTATTTCACAACTGTCCTCCAAAGCATACAAATGTGTCCTGCCACCTGCAAGTTGAGTTGTAGACACTACCACTGATTAACTTGTGGGGAGGGGTGACAAACACAGTTGGAAGAGAGGTTTATTTGGATTAGTTGATATCTTGCTTTCAAACTTTTCTCATTGGTTATATCTTGTTTTCAAACTCTTCTCATTGGCTAACCATGTATGCATTGGGAGTGTTCTTGGTGAATCTACGTGCTATAAAAGATTGTGCGCCACGGAGTAAAGTGGCAGTCTCCTTAGAACATACTGAGTGTACTTCTGGGACAACTGTACTTAGCTGCAGCTAATAAACCTGATCTTCTACGCTCAACAGAGTGTCCTGTGTCTCTGTTCAACAAAGCAGGTGAACTCAGGAGATTAAGGCATGCCCTGCGCCGCCAGGCCCATAAGGCCCTGGTTCTTCAACTGGTGCCCTCTGTGAGGCGGCTTCAGAGGTAGCGGTTTTGCCTGAGGGTCGAGAGGAACCCCGCAAGAAAATTCTGGAGGAATCGCGAACCACGTCAAGCGACCCCTGTATGTCGAAGTGGTCCGAAGGTCTTTTTCAGCGCGGTTTCTCCTTCCTGACGGCTGCTGACGACTGCTGCCCTGACTGCCGCCCTGCTTTGGCCCCCTTTTGGTGATGTATGGTATCGCAAGACGATAGACGGGCCTCTGTTGGCGTAAGAAGACACTTAGTTAAGTATTGGTGGGTAGCTCCTACTATTTTGTTTTGTCTTTGGGTCTTTGATTCGGCTATTGCAAAAGAAGCCGAGGGGTGAGTACATTTGTGCTGTGTTATTTGATTTAACCCCTTGATGTTTGTGAACAGTCCAGTGAAATAACGATTCCTGGTCTGAGTAGGTTTAGAAAGTTTTGTTGTTTTGGTTGTGATAGGGATTCCCGGCTGGAGGACTCTTGTCCAATTCCTCCGGTTGGAACTCCCACCTATGAGCTCTATTCTAAACATGGTGTGGGCCCCATCACCTTTAATGAAGTGTGGGTCCGCTATACGAGAAAATATGGCGTTTTGCAGTGGCCAAAAAATGGTAGTTTTGAACCTGATATATTAGATAATTTGGAAGCTACATTGTTTAAAAGAAAAGCCCGGCCGGCTATGTTTGACTCTTTTCGCCTTTGGCGCAAGGAAGCCAAACAGAAAGAAATAAAACAAGCAAAAAGAGATAGGAAGGAAAAGGGCATGACTGTTATACAGGCTGCCCAGCAGTTTAAAGATAATGAGAATGATTATACAATTGAGGTTTTAGATAGACAACATCGTATGGCAGAAGATAAGTGTTATCCGGTGTTGCCCACTTCCCCTCCAGACAAGGATGTTGACCCCGAAAAATATCCTTTAATGTCCCACCTGTTGAAATTACCCCCGCCCTATGCACAGGGTGCCAATGCACCCCTACTATTGCCACCCGCTCAACTACCTGTTGTTCCCCAACAGGTCCTTGCACCTCAACCACAGCCCCTTCTGATAATGCCAATCCCGCCACCTCCTTTGACTCAGACTCCTTTGCCTTGGACCCCCTTTATACCTGTCACCCCCTCTTCTGCCCCCTCTTCTGCCCCACCTAATACCTTGTCCCCTGTCCTTATGTCGAATTCCCCCTCAGTTCGTAAGCGGCTGGTTGACACTGTTTCTGGTCTTTTGTCCCCTTTCTTTGGGTCATTAAACATGACTCCTGTTCTTCCTCGTAGGCAGACCCGTAGTCAGCTCCCAGGTCCCCAAGAACGTGATGCGTTAGACCTCCTTGCCCGTAAGTGGATCATGAATGACCCCCAGTATGGTATACAAGATATCATGGACACTTTTCAGCAGTGGGATGCGCCCACACAAAGACATGTTTTTGATACCATGTGTATCATTCTTGGTCAAGAGTGGGAGGATATGGGTTTAGGATCAGCCCCCCAGGGTCTGGTAGAAGTTCAGGCTGACTTTAACAAAGGGATAATTGGGGGTGCTGAGGTTGAGGATGCTGTAAGGACACTTGTCACCTTTAGAACAATGTTCACTTACCGGTCTCTACCTGAATTAGATCCTTCTGTTAAAAGGAAACTAAAACACTATCCTATGAGAGAAGTTCCTCCGGTGTGGAGAGAAGCGGTTGCAGCCCAGGGCGCTAATCCTGGTATACCCGCTCACTTTCAACGTGTATGGGTACATGTTCCTTGGAAAAGATCTGAGGTTCTGACCCTTAAACAATCCTTACCGGATCCCCGTAAAAACCCTGCTGGTTATTATAAAGAGTTGTCCCAGACTGTTGATGCCTGTATTATGAATTTAGCTGATATTGATATGTTGATGGGAAATGTATTCCCACAAGCATTATGGGCTCGGATTCGTAGAGAGGATCACGCCCAAGCATTAGGTGGTGATTGGGCCGCTATAACTGCCGCGGATGCAGCCCAAGTGGGTGGTGCTAAGCCTGATTCTTTGATTTCAGAACTCCCTGGTAGGATTATTACATTATTGAAAACGATGATGCCCGCCTTGCGAGTTAATTGGGATAAATTAGCTGCGTGTAAGCAGAAGAAAGATGAGAGTGTCTCTGATTTCTTCACTTGTTTTGAGGAGACGTTTATTGATCACAGTGGTCAGCATATGACTAGGGAGGGTGGACAGCGACTATTTGTAGATAAATTCGTATTTAATTTGCTTCCTGAGCTGTCACATAAGTTGAAAGACTCCAAAAGTTCATGGGCTGTTTCTTCTTCTGCTCAGATATTGGCTACTGCTCAATATTAAGAGAACAGGGATAAAGAGGAGAAAGATAAGCAAGAGAAAAAGACTAAAGAACTGAAAACGAAGGTACTTCTGCAACAGGCTTATCCTCCTCGTCTTACTCAGCGCCAGTTTCAACAGCCTCCACAGTTTCAGAGGGTGTATCAAAAGCCTGAGCCTTTTATTCCACGACCTTTGTTAGGTCCTAAGCAATGTGCCCATTGTAGGGAGGAAGGTCATTTTAAGAATAGTTGCCCGGTTTTATTACAGCGTAATGGAGAATTATCTGCTCCACGAGGTCGTGGTAGTTCCCAGTTAGCGCCCAGGGGTAGAGGTCGAGGTGTGTTACCTCAAACACAGCGTTCCCTTCCCCCTTCAAATTCTATGAACTACTTTGATCAACAAAATACTCAGTCTACACAGTATTACAATGATGACTACTATGTTGAAGGTGAGAATGAAGGTCTTCACGCTAACTAGGACAGCCATAGACAAAGTGAGGGAGTTGTATCGATTCCAGTAGATCAGAGTGGACCTTATGTTAATGTCACTACAATGGGTGCTTCAGAGCCATTTCTTTTAGATACTGGTGCGATGAGAAGTTCTATCATTCACTCTAAACTCCCTGGGGCACCTTTGTCTGGCTCAACGAATGTATCAGTAGGATTTTCTGGCACCCCAGTTTGTAACCCGGTCTCTTGCCCTCTGCCTATTTCAATTGGCCATTATGATTTGGAAGCTCCTCTTCTCTTAACAACTGGTTGCAGCGAGAATCTGTTGGGTTTGGATCTATTGGAAAGAATGCATGCAACGATATATTGTTCTCCTTCTGGTGTGCATCTTATTTTGGGGCAGAAATTGACTTCTTCAATGTATTTGCCTAAAGATCAATTTCCACCTGAATTGCTCTCTCTCCCTGCAACGCTTTGGGCTATGGGTCCAAATGATGTTGGTTGTCTTGAGATCCCACCTTATGTTGTTACTCTCAAGCCCAATGCTAAATTGCCACGCATTCCTCAATACAGAATTTCCAATGAAGATGAAAGAGCGCTTTTGGATATTATTTATGATTTGGTTCAGAAGGGTGTGATTGAGGAAACAAGAGGAAATGTATGTAATAGTCCTATTCTTCCTGTTCTTAAATGCACTGATCCTTCTCAGCCTCCTGTTTATCGTTTTGTGATTGATCTTCGGGAGGTTGTACCACAGTTTCCTGTTGTCCCAGATATTACTGCCCTGCTAACTATGATACCTGCCTCAGCGGCTTGGTTTTCTGTTATTGATCTGAAAAATGCTTTCTTCAGCATTCCCATTGCCGATGAGAGTAGGGATATTTTTGGTTTTTCTCCAGGAGGCTGAAGTTTCCGGCTCAAGCGCGCACCCCAAGGCTATTGTGAAAGCCCCTCCATTTATAGTCAAGCTCTGAAATGTCAGATTGATGCTTTTCCTTTGCCCCCAGGTGCTACTCTTATTCAATATATGGATGATTTGTTGATTGCTGCTAATTCAGAGGATGTCTGCAAGAATGTGACTGTTGCACTGTTACGTCACTTGTCTGATCTTAATCATAAGGTTTCGCCTTCTAAACTACAATATGTCCGCCGAGAGGTTACCTATTTGGGTCATCTCTTATCAAAGGAGGGAAGGCGATTAACCCCAGAACGAATTCAAGCAATTGCGCAAATGTCTGTGCCATCCACACAAAGAGAGGTGCGTGCCTTTCTGGGCATTACCTCTTGTAGACAGTGGATTCCAAACTTTTCTTTGTTGGCCAAACCTTTGTTATCACTCGCTTTGAAAGACACACCCCAACCCCTTCCTTGGACTGACGAATGTCAGAAGAGTTTTTCTGATTTACGTGCTGCTCTGTGTTCTGCTCCTGTGTTGGGTACTCCGGATTACAGTAAGCCCTTCACGCTCTATGTCCATGAAAGAGAGGGTTGTGCGTTGTCAGTCTTAACACAACGATTTGGAGATAAACAGCGGCCGTGTGCCTATTTTTCGGCTACGTTAGACCCAGTAGCCAAGGCATTGCCTAGTTGGCTTAAAGCTACAGCAGCAGCAGTGATTTCTATTCGTCTGCTGGAGTGGTGCTAGATAATACTCTCATTGTTATGGTACCACATGCAGTGGATAGCTTGCTAAATAGGACGAAAGCACAACATCTTACAAGTGCTCGATTGTCTGGATATGAGCTGACGCTCTTGGCTAGTCATGTGCACATCAAACGATGTAACATTTTAAACCCAGCCACACTGTTACCTCTTCCAGAAGAGAAAGATATTCAGGAACAACATGATTGTTTTCTCCGTACTGAGGAGGAGACAAAAGGTAGAATTGATTTGAAAGATACGCCGCTAGTGGATCCAGATGGGATCCTATGGGTTGATGGGTCTTGTTTCAAACTCCTGAATGGTGAAACAACTTCAGCTTATGCTGTTACCACCTTACATACAATCGTGGAGACAGCACGCATCAGACATAATTCAGCTCAGGCAGCTGAACTGATAGCTTTGACCAGAGCGTGTGAGTTATCTAAGGGAAAGAGAGTGAATGTGTATACCGACAGCCAGTATGCGTTCGGTGTGGCGCATAGCTTCGGCCGTTTGTGGAAGGAAAGAGGATTCCTTACCTCCCACGGTACTAAAATACAGCATGGTCAATTGGTAACTGATCTTCTTGAGTCACTTGTTTTACCTACCCAGATAGCAATTGTAAAGTGTAGTGCGCATAAGAAGATTACTGATGATGTTGGTCGTGGGAATGCTTTTGCGGATGAGATAGCGAAAGAAACAGCCAGAGATGCTACAAGTTGCATGTACGTTGCGGGCCCTGCGAATTGGGTCAGGGAAAGAGGGATGTGTGAGGGCGCAATACAAAGTGTGAGATCGATTCAAGGAGATGCTACAGAGAAAGAGTTGAGAAAGTGGAAAGAGAGTACAGGAATGTTAGACGCAACAGGATGTTGGATAGAATTGTCAGAACACCAGCGTTGGCTGTTACCAGACGCCTATGTACTGCCTGTAGTTACTATGGCGCATGGTCCAGCCCACATCAGTGCAAAAGGAATATGTAAGCTTCTAGCTCCAGTGTGGCTGAACGAAGGGATTCCAAAATGTGCAGATAATGTGGTGAAGCATTGTATCGTTTGCTTGATGTACAATCCGGGAAAGAGAACCCCAACTCCGGCAGGTCATTTTGCTCCCCCAACATATCCTTTTGAGGTGTTGCAAATCGACTACATTCACACGGAGCGATGTAACAACCTTAAATATGTTCTGGTGGTGGTATGTGCCTTTTCCACATAGATAGAGGCTTACCCCCTGAAAGACAACACTGCTTTGTCCACTGCCAAGGTTCTTTTGAAAGAGTTCTTACCTAGGTTTGGTTTGCCGCGCATTGTCTGGAGTGACAATGGAAGTGAATTTGTAGGCCAAATTATGCAAAAGGTGTGTACTGGTCTTGGTATAAGGCAGAAGTTTCATGCGGCAAATCATCCACAGTCACCGGGTTTGGTAGAATGTTATAATGGCACTCTCAAACTTAAACTTGCAAAGATACAAGCCAGCACAGGTCTTGCCTGGCCTGATGCTTTACCTTTGGCTCTCCTGTCCACTAGAGCAGCTGTGCATTCTCGTTTGGGACTCAGCCCATACGAGGTTGTTTTCGGGCTCCCAGCTAATGTATGGGGAGTCCCTCGCCCTAAAAAGTATTCTGATATACAGTATCCAATGCTGATTGACTATTTACATGACCTCACCACTAAATTGCGTGTTCTTCACCAACAGGTTCAAAACACTTTGCCAGAGGCCTCCACAGACCCAGGTCATTCTATCCAACCCGGGGACTGGGTCTGTGTGAAAATTTTTCAGAGGACAAAGAATTTGGAACCTTGCTGGAAGGCGCCTCGACAAGTCCTTCTGACAACTCGTACAGCAGTGAAAGTCGAAGGGAAAAAGAACTGGATCCACGGCGTGCACTGCAAGAAAGTGCCCTTACCTTTTGATCAGTGGGTTCATAAGGGTATAGGTGATTCTGAAGGAGAAAAAGTCCCCCGATTCATACCTTTCAGTAGTGCACACCTAAATGGAACTCGATCGGAGAAAGAAGATGACGACATTCTACAAGAAGCCGTACCTTCCCATCTCCGATTAAACACTACAGAGCCACAGACCCTATTTCAAGACCAAACTGTACCAACAAGGACTAGATACAATTTAAGACCTAGATTGGTCAAGGACACCTGAGATTTCCATCTCTTCTGCTACATTTATCAACTGTCCAGGTTGCAGGGTCACGGTAGGAGTCTTGGTTTGTGACCTGTATAGTGGCTAGGCCCACAGGCTTTGCAGTGTCATAGGACGGCTAATAATCACAGCCAAGTTAGTAAGGAAGATTGCCGTGAGCAACAATTTTAGATGATGGATGTTAAATTAGAAAAGAAGGATAAGCAGGAAGAGATGAGAAAGAAATATTGTTAAAAATTCTACAGTCAATGTGGCGTAACATTGTGTGTTTTTATAATTTTGTATATCTTATTGGCTTGTGTAGGTTGGGTTATTCATGCTATCCAGCAAAAAGTTGTCCCTAATTCTATCTCCTTGCCTCTTCATTCTACTATCTCCCCACATCAATTACATACACTTCCCCAACATGAACTAATCAGGAGAACAGAATATTTCAATAATTCATTTGTCCAATTATTGCACCAGCACCAATTGGTAGTCAACACAACCGACTGTTGGGTGTGTGGACTTATGCCTCATACCACAGATAAAGGGATGCCATATTTAGTCCTTCCATTTTCTTATGAAGGTTCCGCTTGGGCCTATTTTGTAATATTTTCAAATGCATATCAGAGCCGATTTAGATGTCCAGTTGGTTCATATGGTAGTGAGCCAAATTTTAGTCAAAATTCTCTGATAAAGGGAATGGTGGCTATGGCTAAAATTGTGGAGAATAGTAAGGTTCCTGTTGACGAGAGACAAACATATACTAATTGGAACGTGACTCGTTACGTTACTAGCCTTACAGATAAAGCTAAACAGGGAAAATCTCCACCAATTTGGACTTTACCTCATCAAAGTCATTTCTGTTTACAAATGAATGGCCAGACTACTGACACTGGACAAAGAAAAAGCTTTTGTTCCCATACATACATCTACACTTCTCAGAATTCACCGCCGTTAGTGCCATCTCAGGGCACGTACTTTGTCTGTCATGATAGAGCCTACACGTGGCTACCAACGGATTTTTCAGGAACGTGCTATATAGCTTTTCTTCTCCCTCCTACATACACTGCTCCTTCAGGCCATCATGGAAACTGATACAGCAGAGGGATTATTGATTCCAAAGACACGGCAGGACAAGAAGGAGGTGATTTCCTCAAAGGATTTCTTCCTTTTTGGGACCCAATGGCAAACAGCAGAAACATGAGACAGCTGGTTCGTGTTGTTGAGACTACCATAGATGTCACTGTGGGAGCCTTGAGTAATCTCACAGCTGAACTTCAGGCGGATCGTCTCATGACTTTGCAGAACCGGATTGCACTAGATGTTATTCTTGCAGATCGTGGTGGAGTCTGTAAATTGATCAGATCTAGCTGTTTTATTTATATACCTGACGATGCCCCTACGGTATACCAAGCCATCTCCAAATTACATATGATCTCCGAATCGATTCATCAAGACGAAGGAGATTGGTCTTTATTGGGATGGTTTTGGGGATTACTGTCTAAATGGGGATCAAAGGTACTAACCTTCCTTGGAGTGGTTTTGGCCATCATTTTTTCCTGTTGTCACTGTATGCAGTGTGGCCCCGCCATCTGCGGTCTTTGTGCCACTCTGTGTGTCCCAAGACCTGAGTCACAGAAAACAGAGAACATTAAAATGATGTTGCAGCAACAACTTGACGACCTCATGGCTATTGACATTGACTCAGATTAACGTGAGACTGTATTTTGCCTGAGTTATGGCAAAAGGAGGGTCTGAGGAAATTCCATTTTCGATCTCGCTTGTATTCAGCCACCATTCTGTGTCCCATCGCCATTTTGTGTTGCCATCACTCAGGCAGCACAAAGAACGACGTTTTTCTGCTGATTTTCCTGCAACGTGTCAAATAACCTCCTGCCTCTGTTTACAAAACTGATGTCAGGGACTGGTTGAGTCCACTAATCCGCGTCTGGTTTGACTAAACCCTGTTTCGACTGTCTGTTGGTTCGCACCATTCTTTCCTGACTTTATCTTATCTTCTGGCCTTCGCTATTCTCTTATTTCACAACTGTCCTCCAAAGCATACAATTGTGTCCTGCCACCTGCAAGTTGAGTTGTAGACACTACCACTGATTAACTTGTGGGGAGGGGTGACAAACACAGTTGGAAGAGAGGTTTATTTGGGTTACTTGATATCATGTTTTCAAACTTTTCTCATTGGTTACATCTTGTTTTCAAACTCTTCTCATTGGCTAACCATGTATGCATTGGGAGTGTTATTGGTGAATCTACGTGCTATCAATCAATCAATCAATCAAAGACATTTATAGAGCGCACTACATACCCGTAGGGTCTCAAGGCGCTGGGGGTGGGGGGGGTGCCGCTACTGCTCGAACAGCCAGGTCTTCAGCTTCTTCCTGAAGGAGAGGTGGTCTTGGGTCAGGCGCAGGTCGGTCGGGAGGGAGTTCCAGGTCTTGGCGGCCAGGTAGGAGAAGGACCTTCCTCCTGTAGTCGCTCTTCGGATGCGGGGGACGACGGCGAGGGCGTGGTTGGCTGATCGGAGGTGGCGTTTGGGAGCGTAGAAGTTGATTCGGCTGTTGAGGTAGCTCGGGCCTTGGTCGTGTAGTGCTTTGTGTGCGTGGGTGAGGAGGCGGAAGGTGATTCTTTTGTTGACGGGGAGCCAGTGTAGGTCTCTCAGATGTCCGGAGATGTGGCTGGTTCGTGGGATGTCGAGGATGAGTCTGGCTGAGGCGTTCTGGATCCGCTGGAGTCTCTTCTGGAGCTTGGCGGTGGTACCGGCGTAGAAGGCGTTGCCGTAGTCCAGTCGACTGGTGACGAGGGCCTGGGTGACGGTCTTCCTGGTCTCGGTGGGGATCCACCAGAAGATCTTCCGTAGCATGCGTAGGATGTTGAAGCACGCCGAGGAGACGTTGTTGACTTGCCTGGTCATGGAGAGGGAGGAGTCCAGGATGAAGCCCAGGTTGCGTGCATGGTCTGTCGGTTTGGGTGCGGTGCCCAGGGCGGGAGGCCACCAGGAGTCGTCCCAGGCGGAGGGTGAAGAGCCCAGGATGAGGACCTCCGTCTTGTCTGAGTTCAGTTTCAGGCGGCTGGTCGTCATCCACTCGGCTACCTCTTTCATCCCTTCGTGCAGGTTGGCTCTGGCGGCGGCGGGGTCGTTGGTCAGGGAGAGGATCAGCTGGGTGTCGTCGGCGTAGGAGATTATGCTGAGGTTGTGTTGGCGTGTGATGGCCGCGAGGGGGCTCATGTAGACGTTGAAGAGAGTAGGGCTCAGCGAGGATCCTTGAGGGACGCCGCAGATGACTTTGGTGGCCTCTGACTTGTACGGAGGTAGGCGGACTCTCTGTGTTCTTCCGTCGAGGAAGGAGATTATCCATTCCAGCGCCTTGTCCTGGATTCCGATGTTGCTGAGGCGCTGTACTAGGGTGCGGTGGCAGACAGTGTCGAATGCCGCGGAGAGGTCTAGGAGGATTGATTGATTGATTGAACTCAGGAGATTAAGGCGTGCCCTGCGCCGCCAGGCCCATAAGGCCCTGGTTCTTCAATGCCCTATATACTGCTTTGAGCATTGTAAAAACTTTTGAAGAATTTTACATTTTGCTGTGTATTGTACCTCTTTAGACATGTAAGCACAATGTTTGCACCAGGTCAAATTTGTAGGGGCCCAGACACCTTTTCCATCAATAGTCTTTGACCCAAAGCAAGAGAGAGAAAGGCCAAAAAGGGAGAACGAAGGAGGAAAATTAAGACAGGAAAACAGTGACAAAGGAAAGAGCAAGGACAAAACAGAACCTACAAGGGTTATGATAAGAGGAAGTGTAGGGTGGTGAAAGAGAGAGGTATGTGGTGGACTCAAGACTAGGCAGCAGAGAGCTCCCACAAAATACTTTGCACGCTTGGACTTATTCTTTTTCTAGTTAAAATTTGTTTGCAAAGGAGCACATGATCAGCAACTGTTTCCAGAGCTGTGCCAACATCTAATTAATATCAAGCTGTCTGACTCCAGGCAGCTTGGCTCAGCCCTAGGGTCCAATGT
Organism: Triturus cristatus; assembly: GCF_964204655.1. Taxonomy (NCBI): domain Eukaryota; kingdom Metazoa; phylum Chordata; class Amphibia; order Caudata; family Salamandridae; genus Triturus; species Triturus cristatus. The sequence continues at coordinate 154,226,322 of NC_140583.1, forward strand.
ACCTTGGAGAGGATTAATGTTTCCCCGTAGAGAGAAGGGGAACTCAAGGAAGACACAGAAAAGTCCCAGACCAAGGTGAAGGGAAGGGTTGCCATTCTCCTTTTGAGAAACAGGAGGGAGGTTCTGGTGGGCTGTAGCCCAGGACTTCCCACTTCCAACTCAATTGCTTTGAGTGTTGCCAGTTAGGGCACATGCAAGGGGCTCATTCTTCCCTAAGAAACCATCCACTTGTGGGACCTCTTCAGAGGTGGCTAATGTGGCCTCAGGGATAAGTAGAACATGCCCTAATCTCCCTTAGTTGGGAGATAGACTCAGAGGGTGAGCTGGTGATCCCTGAGGGTGGGAGTCAACACTTCCACTATGTAAAAGTGAATGAGATAGGTGTCACTGCTCTGTGGGATACCAAGCCAGCCAGACCATGATAGTGGAAAGACTGGTTTCCTCAGAGCAGTACACCGGACAGGTGTGTAAGATAACACAGGAACAGGACATTTTCCTCCCCATTGCTCTGGTATCCTTGGAGTATGGTGGGGCAGTGACCTAGAGGTGGGTCATAGTTAGTCCCCAGATGCCCATCAACTGCACGTTGGGTAATTAGTTATCACTGGTGTCAGGTGAGCTGGTGGGGCGGCCAGCCAGGAAACCATGGAAGCTCAGTTTTCAAGAGCTTCCACTCCCAAGCAGAGGGTACATAGTCCCAGGTGGAAGGCCAGGGATAGGAAAGGCACATCCCTAACTCCTGTTCAGCCTCAGGATACAGACCCTGGGCTGAGTGGCAAGTCTCACGCTACCACCCCTGGGCTGGGGGGAAGGAGAGTGGAAGAAAGGTACCTAACACTTGGGCCTGTTTCCTCCCGCTCTGATAAACCTCAGAAGTCAGAGAACCCTGGCTAGCCTAAGCCCTGGATTTTGACACTGATGGTTGTTGGTGGCCTCTGTTGGTTGCTGTGCTTCTGGGCAGAATTTTTGTAGGGTTGGGGACAAAGGTCTGATTCACGGATTGGAATGGGCCACATCACTTTTTTGGCCATGATGGTACTCTCTGCCTACTGGGATGGATCTATGAGCAAGATAAGGTTCTGTGGTTCACAGATGGGTTCTACAGATGAGGCGGACGGTTCCCCATCGGTCAGTCAACTGGCTCTGGAGAGTGTAGAAAGAGGGGTCCAAATGAGTTCAGAGGGGCACAAAACTGGCCAGTACCTCTGCAGTAGAGGGCCATGGTCTATGTTCTAGCACCTTAGCAGGGTAGCCCATCAAGCTCCCCCTTGGCTTTTGACTGGTAGGTGGTCATGTTAGACTCTGCTAAGGTCCTTAGTGGTCCTGTAGGTCCTCTCTGCAGGGTCAAGCCCAAACCTTTTGTTTTGCTTCACGCTCCTATTTTTCTAAATTTATTTTGTTGACCTTAGGACTCCGTGCACTTTACCTCTGTCAACCAGTATTAACATGGTTGTGCTCCCTCTCTAAACATGGCCAAATTGGCTTACACCTTTTTGGGCTATTTAATTTACTTATAAGTCCCTAGTAAAGTAGAACCATATACCCAGGGTCTATAAATTAAATGCTACTCATGGGCCTGCAGCACTTATTGTGCCATCCACACAAGTAGCCACCCTGTAAAACATGTTTCAGGCCTGCCATTGCAGCCTGCTAGCAACATGAAACTGCCAACTTGACTTGGCAAAATGCCTCCTCTGCCAAGCCTAAAACTCCCTTTTTAATGCATAAGGACCCCATAATGAAGGCCATAAACAACCCATAGAGCAGGCTGCATTGCAATCTGAAGTTGGACGTGTACGTTTTATATGTCCTGGTAGTGAAAAAGTCCTACATTCATTTTTCAATACTGTGGGCTTACCTCCCATAGGCTAACATTGGGCTACATTATGGCATTTAGTACATGGTAACTTTTGAATGGGAGCAGGTAGGAAGGTCATGTTTCGTGTCTGAGGAAGTGTAATTTAAAATCCTCGTTAATGAGAAAGTGGGATTGTAGATCACAATTCTAAAAATGCCACTTATTGAAAGTAGCAAAAAGAACAATTGCTGGACAGAATGCTGAACAATGTCAAATATTCACTCCTACTATAGAGATCTGGGCGTAAGTCCATTGTTTTTATGTTCACCATGCCATTCCAGTTTAAACCCAGCCATATGCAAATCAGTCTTGACCCTGCTTTCCATGGGAACAGTCCAGCCCAAACTGCAGGTCCGGGTCCTCTCTGGAACTTAAACAAGAATCCTAGGACCGGTTTGTAATATTATCCCTCATCAGCCAGGATAGCTTGACTCCAGTGGCATGGTAAGCATTGGACCCATGTCTGGGCATGCCCATTCTACTCAGAGTGACAAATGCAAAAAGAAAAATTGATGGAAAAATGCTGCACAATGTCAAACATTCACCCCAGTACAGTGATCTGGGCCTAAATCCGATGTTTTTTTTCCCACCATGCTATTCTAGTTTGGACCCAGGTATATGCAAATCAGTCTGTTCCCTGCTCGCCATGGAAACAGTCCTGGACCGGAAACATGCATCTTGGGACCGGTTTTGGGGTATCACCCCTCATCATCTCTTTGCTCACTATTAGAAAGTTGGCATTCATGTGCCCTAAGCACTTGGTGCCTGCAGCCTGTTACTGGGTCACATGACAAACAGTAGTTGGCCTTTGTGTATCCCTCCCAGACAGTTTGACAATAGAGGGTCTGGGTGTTGGCAGGATGGGCTATCTTTGACTTGATGTAGGCAGAGCTGTCCCCTACCATACTTGTACTTCAAATGCAGTGGCACAGCTCACACACACAAAGGATTTCATACTAGTCTATTGTGCCCCAAGACCAACTGGGACCAGGGTACGAAGGCAGGAAATTCCGACAACACAGTAGGGGGAAAATCCAGAAGCTTCTTCCACTTAAAAGTCGGCACCAGGTATAACAAGCATTGGCAAAGCCAACAGGTCTTGCCTCTGGAGAAGCTTTTCATTTTGTCAGTCAGATGGGGGGTGGCCAACAGGGGAGGAGTGAATAAGGGGATGGTTTAAAAAAGCACTATGAAGCGGCCAGTGCTGGACACTTCATAGGGCTTTGTGATCACAGAGACAGTGGGAGCGGGTGAGAGAGGGAGAGGAAGGAAGAAGAAAAAGAGTACAAAAGAGGGAAATGAGACAGTGGGAAGTAGGGAAAAAGCAAGAGAGAAAGGAGAGAAAGCACATGAGAGCAATGATGTTAAGGGATAAATGGAGAGAGAGAGATTGGAAATATATCAAAGAAAGCAAAATTATAGGGCAAAGAAAGAATTGGAGGGTGGCATAAGAACAAAGCAATAAAATAAACCATTCTAACAGCAATGACATTAAAAGACACAGATACACCTGTTGGAGGAAGGGGGGGAAGAAACGGATGGTGTGGAGGGTGGCAGGGGAGGAGATACGGAGAAAGGTAGCGGTAAGTTAAATAAGTTGTTAAACAAAGAGCTAGGGGGAAAGGGCCACAAAGAAGAGCAACAATTATGCCATAGAGTGATCAGCTATGGGCGGGTCATAGTCCATTATTAGACAAAAAAAGTCTCACAAGAGAGAGTACATGTGCCAGAATACATGTGCCAGAGTACATGTGCCAGTGCATGCTTTCGCTGACTCCACAAAAAAAAGGGCACATAATTATACTCCAAGGGTACTGCACAGCGTACCTGCAAGGGAAGTATGGAAGACAGCAGTATTTGATGAACGCACCGCATTAATACGTCTGCATACTGCTTTCGGAGCAACGAAAGCCCGCCAACTACAAACACCAGTCAGAGCAACCTGCCTACTTCAGTCACTCTGGCGTATGAGGCAGAGAGGGAACACTTACACGTGGAAATCTAGGACATCTCATTCCAGGCGCATGGAAGGAAGTGGCGGCAGCAGCGCAGGTGCAGAGAAATTAGAAATGCTGCCAGTGTGATCCAAGTTCGATACAGAGGGCACCTTGCTACGAAAGAGCTGTTGTGGTGTTGCCAGCTGCTTAAAGAAATGTGCGCTCCAAAAAAGAACTGTGCATGTTCAAATCTGCAGTAACAATTCAGGCCTTTTAGTGTGTCTACATAACGAGGAAAAAGTTCCAAAAGTTGAAGTGTGCCAGCACGAGAAGCAGAAGTTCTTGAAAATCAAAGCATATGCAATCTGCATACAAGCAGCATACCAAGGACGCAGAGCGCGCACAGCCCTTAAAATGAAAGCCAGAGCAGCGCTGAAGATTGAGACTGGTTTTAAAGCTTACTGTGCTCAGAAGAATTGCCTCTTAAACTTCACAGCACGCCTTACAATTCAGAGGCTTACTAGGGCCGACCTCATTTCTAAATACAGCGGCTGCCTTTCTAAAAGGTGAGGAGGGCTGCAGTGGGCCTACAAGCCGTTTATTATCATGCCTCGGTTCTGTGCTGCTTCAGGCTTCATGCAGGAAGGTTGTGGCTCAAAAAGAGTTTGCTTGCACTTAATAAAGATGCATGCATTTTTTCCCAAAGGAACATGTCAGAGGTTACTGCTTAGCCTACGGTTGAATTGGCGAGAGGATGTGGCGTAACAGCCAGAGCTGTTGACATTGCAACTGGGGAACCCGTTTTGAGCCTCGGTGTGGTCTCAGCATCCTGTGATTCTGTGCAAATCACTTAATCGTCCAAAGCCAAAAAACAAAACAAAATTAATGTGCCTTGTGTATTGTAACTGCTGTTCATGTAAAGCACTCTAATGCCTTTAGGTCAAGTACGAAAAACGAAAAACTGCGCATCCTTGATCCCTAAAATCCCATTGCCACCCTAAATTCCATACTTTCATTTTTTAAAATTAATATTTAGATTTCAAAAAAGATATACCATATATTAAATATTGTAATAATAGTGTCATTATTATTTACCATTACATTTTTTACGTTATACATTATTTTAGAAATAACTTACATTAAATTGAATGAATAGATTATTTCAAATATATACTAAACCAATTTCCAAATTATTTGTAAATACATTAATTCGAATATATAACTTTTAAAATAAGTATGTCATCTTTCCTTATCTTTATATCTGTGGTTGTTTTAAACGCGCGCGCGTGTGTGTATATATATAAATATATACACACACACACACACACAAATATATGTATATCTATACAAGTGTAAACATACATTTACATATCCACATATATAATGCATGTACCTAAGATGTAAAAGTCTAAAATGTTAAATACCTAAAAACGTACATGCAATGTAAACACTCCTGACGTACTTACCTGCGATGTAATGTCACAGGAGGTAAAGATCGAGAAATAATGGTATGATACCGTTCAAGTCCTTGAACTCTGGGTACAGCTCTGTCAATGCCCCTCACTCGTGAGATTCTAGTCCTGGGACGTCAAAGTGCTCTTCCAGCAAAACGACAATAGAGGCCATTTATACAACACACAATACAAAATGAATTGTTTGTAGTTACTAAACTACATGTGTAAATAATACCCAACTCGATTTCATCAGCCTCCGAAAGATGAAAGACTGAGCCAGCTGTGATGGCATTAGAACCTATACACTCCAGCTTACACGGAGACCTCGCAGCAGGTGAGTTAACACGCTGAGGTATGTTCCTGGCTGAGTTCACACCCCTCCTGCACAGCTCTCACCTCTTCTCTTTTACTTACAATCAGGACGAAGACCCCTCTGATCTTGGCAATGCACTCCTGGGCTAGGGAGTGCTCTATGCCCAGGAGGACCCTTATGCGGCCTAAGGCGGCGCCATAGCGCCGGGTGATGAATAGACAGGAAGGAAGGCGACCCTTGGAAGAAAGGGAACAGAGGGCAGAGGGGGTGCCTTTATAACCCCCAATCGATGGCAGAGGCAGAGTGCCGATAACAGGCCCGGCCTCCACTGTAAAGGTGTTTATTAGTAACCCCCAGAGTCGCCCCCAAACAGCTGTGCACGTAATGCTGCACAAGGGCACTGTAGGCAGTGCGGGGCCCCGTCCGCCTGGCCTGAGCGGGAGGCACGCGTGCCCCCGTCGGACTGGCCAGAGCGGTGTGGGTCCACTGGTGGCCCTGGCGAAGCCCTGGCGCGAGAGGGCAAGCCTTCCTCTGTTTTCTCAGCGGCGGATATGCGACAGGCTACCAATACCCTAGCCTCGGCGGGAATAAGTGACAACAAATTCTGCTGCTTTTAAGTTTTGATGGGACCTTGGAGAGTAAAATTATCTAATTTGACGATTGTTTCCCGTTTCTTAAATACCTTCCCAAGATCACAGATGTTTATTACTACTAAAGCTCTCACAGCAGTTGTTCCTAACACAGAAGTTATTCCATCGCTGTACACATGCACACATCAGAAGTCCTAAACACTGCAATGACATTGGCCCTGTCCACACATCTTTGCAGGCAGCATTGAAATGGTTGCGAAAAAAAATATATATACTTCTAGGTTAGACAGATAATAGCATTCTGTTTATGACTGTTTGGCACGAATGATGGCGATTTCAGACACGAGGGCCTGGTTAAGTTGAAGCATATTCCCGAAGGCACTGGCATAATAATTGTTTAAGATGCTGACAAAGTCAGGTTATATTT